>NC_091977.1:462123569-462723569 GCF_044704955.1 Pristiophorus japonicus | reverse complement strand
AAGCAATGGTAAATATTTAAAGATCACATGGATGAACTTCAGCAATTGTACATCCTTGTCTGGAGTAAAAATAAAACGGGGAAGGTGGCTCAATCGTGGCTAAAAGGGAAATAAAGAATAGTGTTAAAACCAAGGAAGAGGCATATAAATTGGCTAAAAAAAGCAACAAACCTGAGGACTGGGAGAAATTTAGAATTCAACAGAGGAGGACTAAAGGTTTAATTAAGAGGGGGAAAATAGAGTACGAGAGGAAGCTTGCAGGGAACATAAAAAACTGACTGCAAAAGCTTCTCTAAATATGTGAAGAGAAAAAGATTAGTGAAGACAAACGTAGGTCTCTTGCAGTCGGATTCAGATGAATTTATAATGGGAACAAGGAAATGGCAGACCAATTGAACAAATACTTAGGATTTGTCTTCAAGAAGGAAGACACAAATAAGCTTCCAAATCTCCTAGGGGACAGTGGGTCGAGTGAGAAGGAGGAACTGAAGGATATCCTTATTAGGTGGGAAATTGTGTTGGGGAAATTGATGGGATTGAAGACCGATAAATCCCCGGGGCCTGATAGTCTGTATCCCAGAGTACTTAAGGAAGTGGCCCTAGAAATAGTGGATGCATTGCTGATCATTTTCCAACAGTCTATCGACTCTGGATCGTTCCTATGGACTGGAGGGTAGCTAATGTAACAGCACTTTTTAAAAAAGGAGGGAGAGAGAAAAGGGGTAATTACAGACCGGTTAGCCTGGCATCAGAAGTGGGGAAAATGTTGGAATCAATCATTCAGGATGAAATAGCAGCGCATTTGGAAAGCAGTGACAGGATCGGTCCAAGTCAGCATGGATTTATGAAAGGGAAATCATGCTTGATGAATCTTCTGGAATTATTTGAGGATGTAACGAGTAGAGTGGACAAGGCGAACCAGTGGATGTGGTGTATTTGTACTTTCAAAAGGCTTTTGACAAGGTCCCGCACAAGAGATTGGTGTGCAAAATCAAAGCACATGGTATTGGGGGTAATGGACTGATGTGGATAGAGAACTGGTTGGCAGAGAGTCGGGATAAACGGGTCCTTTTCAGAATGGCAGGCAGTGACGAGTGGAGTGCCGCAGGGCTCAGTGCTTGGACCCCAGCTCTTTACAATATACATTAACGATTTAGATGAAGGAATTGAGTGTAATATCTCCAAGTTTGCAGATGACACTAAACTGGGTAACAGTGTGAGCTGTGAGGAGGATGCTAATAGGCTGCAGGGTGACTTAGACAGGTTAGGTGAGTTGGCAAATGCATAGCAGATGCAGTATAATGTGGATAAATGTGAGGTTATCTATTTTGGGGGCAAAAACACGAAGGCAGAATATTATCTGAATGGCGGCAGATTAGGAAAAGGTGAGGTGCAAATTGACCTGGGTTTCATGGTTCATCGGTCATTGAAAGTTGGCAGGCAGGTATAGCAGGTGGTGAAGAAGGCAAATAGTATGTTGGCCTTCATAGCTAAGGGATTTGCGTATAGGAGCAGGGAAGTCTTACTGCAGTTGTACAGAGCCTTGGTGAGGCCTCACCTGGAATATTGTGTTCAGTTTTGGTCTCCTAATCTGAGGAAGGACGTTCTTGCTATTGAGGGAGTGCAGCGAAGGTTCACCAGACTGATTCCAGGGATGGCTGGACTGACATATGAGGAGAGACTGGATCAACTGGGCCATTATTCACTGGAGTTTAGAAGGATGAGAGGGGATCTCATAGAAACGTATAAGATTCTGACTGGACTGGACAGGTTAGATGCGGGAAGAATGTTCCCAATGTTAGGGAAGTCCAGAATGAGGGGACATAGTCTTAGGATAAGGGGTAGGCCATTTAGGACTGAGATGTTGAGAAACTTCTTCACTCAGAGAGTTGTTAACCTGTGGAATTCCGTGTTGCAGAGGGTTGTTGATGCCAGTTTATTGGATATATTCAAGAGGGAGTTAGATATGGCCCTCACGGCTAAAGAGATCAAGGGGTATGGAGAGAAAGCAGGAAAGGGGTACTGAGGGAATGATCAGCCATGATCTTATTGAATGGCGGTGCAGGCTCGAAGGGCCGAATGGTCTACTCCTTTCTATGTTTCTATGAATCGAATAACTATGGATGTAGATAGGACTTTAAATTAAATAGTGGGTCGGAAGGTTCAGGTGAGCGGAAACTTAAAAATTCAAAGAGAAAGGAGAAGGCAAATAATGCAGGATGATAATAACCAGAGTGGGACAGAGCGTATAAACACAAGAGTGCATCAGAAAGTGGGGCAGAGTAGGGAAAAATGGTAAAAAGACAAAATTAAGACGCTATCTGAATCCACGCAGCATTCGTAACAAGATAGAAATAGTTGACGGTACAAATGGAAATAAATGGGTATGATCTGATAGCCATTACAGAGACGTGGTTGCAAGGTGACCAGGGCTGGGAACTGAATATTCAGGGGTATTTTAAATTTTTAAAGGATTGGCAGAACAAAAAAGAAAAGGAGATGGGGTAGCTCTGTTAATAAAAAATGAGATTAGTGCAGTAGTGAGAAATGATACTGGCTCAGAAGATCAAGATGTAGAATTAGTTTGGGTGGAGATAAGAAATAGAAAGGGAAAGAAGTCATTGGTGGGAGTGGTCTATAGACCCCCTAACAGTAGCTACACTGAAGGACAGAGTATAAATCAAGAAATAATGGAAGCTTGTAAGATAGCTACTACAATAATCATGGGCGATTTTAATCTTCTTATAGTTTGGATAAATCAAATTAGCAAAGGTAGAGGAAGAGTTCATAGAGTGTATTCGGGATGGTTTCTTAGAACAATAAATTGTGGAACCAACCAGGGAGCAGGCTATTTTAGATCTGGTAATGTGTAATGAGACAGGATTAATTAATCATCTCAAAGTAACGGATCCTCTGGGGAAGAGTGATCATAGCATGTTGGAATTTCAAGTTCAGTTTGAGGATGAGAAACTAGTGTCCTGAACTTAAATAAAGGCAATTACAAAAGGAATGAAGGTGGAATTGGCTAAAGTGAACTAGGAAAATAAATTAAATTGTATGACGGTTGATAAGTAGTGGCAGACATTTAAGGAGATATTTCATAACTCTCAGCAAAGATAACATAAGAATATAAGAAATAGGAGCAGGAATAGGCCATGCGGCCCCTCGAGCCTGCTCCGCCATTTAATGCGATCATGGCTGATCCGATCATGGATTTGGGCCCGCTCCCCATAATCCCTTATTTACTTAATCGGTTAAGAAACTGTCTGTCGCTGTTTAATTTATTCAATGACCCAACTTCCACAGCTCTCTGAGGCAGTAAATTCCACAGATTTACAACCCACTGAGAGAAGAAATTCCTCTTCATCTCAGTTTTAAATGGGCAGCCCCTTATTCTAAGATTATGCCTCCTAGTTCTAGACTCCCCTATCAGTGGAAACATCCTCCCTGAATCCATCTTGTCAAGCACCATCATAATCTTATACGTTTGATAAGATCACCTCTCATTCTTCTGAATTCCAATGAGTAGATGCCCAACCTACTCGACCTTTCCTTTTCAGTCACCCTCCTCATCTCCGGAATCAACCTAGTGAACCTTCTCTGAACTGCCTCCAAAGCAAGTATATCCATTCTTAAATATGGAAACCAAAACTGTACTCAGTATTCCAGGTGTGGCCTCACCAATACCCTGCATAACTGTAGCAAAACTTCCCAGCATTTATACTCCATCCCCTTTGCAATTAAGGCCAAGATTCCATTGGCTTTCCTGATCATTTGCTGTACCTACATACTAACCTTTTGTGTTTCATGCACCAGGACCACCAGATCCCTTTGTACTGCACCACTTTGCAATTTTTCTCCACTTAAATAATAACTTGTTTTTCGATTTTTTTTTTTTTTTTCTCCCCCCCCCCCCCCCCCCCCCCCCCCCCCCTGCCAAAGTGCATAACCTCACACTTTGAAACATTCTACTCCATCTGCCAAATTTTTGCCCACTCACTTAGCATGTCTGTCCTTTTGCAGGTTTTTTGGTCCTCCTCGCACATTGCTTTTCCTCCCATCTTTGTATCATCAGAAAACTTGGCTACATTACACTCAGTCCCTTCATCCAACTTAATATAGATTGTAAATAGTTGGGGTCTCAGTACTAATCCCTGCGGCACGCCACTATTTACTGATTGCTAACCCGAGAATGAACCATTTATCCCGATTTTCTGTTAATTAGCCAATCCTCTATCCATGCTAATATATTGCCCCCAAACCTATGAACTTTTATATTCCAGTGAGAAACAAAGATTCTAAGAGAAAACTGAACCATCTGTGGCTAACTAAGGAAGTTAAGGATGGTATCAAATAGAAAGCAAAGGCATACAATGTTGCGAAGATTAGTAGTAGTTCAGAGGATTGGGAAATTTTTAGAAACCAGCAAAGGACGATTTAAAAAAAAATAAAGAAAAAGAAGATAGATTGAGAGTAAACTAGCAAGAAAAAGAAAAACATAGAAACATAGAAAATAGGTGCAGGAGTAGGCCATTCGGTCCTTCGAGCCTGCACCACCATTCAATGATCATGGTTGATCATTCACCTCAGTACCACTTTCCTGCTTTCTCACCATACCCCTTGATCCCTTTAGCCGTAAGGGCCATATCCAACTCCCTCTTCAATATATCTAATGAACTGGCATCAACAACTCTCTCCACAGGTTAACAACTCTCTGAATGAAGAGGTTTCTCCTCATCTCAGTCCTAAATGGCTTACCCCTTATCCTTAGTCTGTGACCCCTAGTTCTGGACTCTCCCAACATCGGAAACATTCTTCCTGCATCTAACCTGTCCAGTCCCGACAGAATTTTATCTGTTTCTATGAGCTCCCCTCTCATTCTTCTAAACTCCAATGAATACAGGCCCAGTCGATCCAGTCTCTCCTCATATGTCAGTCCTGCCATCCCGGGAATCAGTCTGGTGAACCTTCGCTGCACTCCCTCAATTGCAAGAATGTCTTTCCTCAGATTAGGAGACCAAACTGAACACAATATTCCAGGTGAGGCCACAGCTGCAGCACGACCTCCCTGCTCCTATACTCAAATCCCCTAGCTATGAAGGCCAACATGCTATTTGCCGCCTTCACCGCCTGCTGCACCTGCATGCTAACCTTCAATGACTGATGTACCATGATACCCAGGTCTTGTTGCACCTCCCCTTTTCCTAATCTGCCGCCATTCAGATAATATTCTGTCTTCGTGTTTTTGCCACCAAAGTGGATAAGCTCACATTTATCCACATTATACTGCATTTGCCATGCATTTGCCCACTCACCTAACCTGTCCAAGTCACCCTGCAGCCTCTTGGCATCCTCCTCACAGCTCACATCACCACCCAGCTTAGTGTCATCTGCAAACTTGGAGACATTACACTCAATTCCTTCATCTAAATCATTGATGTATATTGTAAATAGCTGGGGTCCCAGCACTGAGCCCTGCAGCACTCCACTAGTCACTGCCTGCCATTCTGAAAAGGACCCGTTTATCTTGACTCTGCTTCCATCTGCCAACCAGTTCTCTATCCACGTCAATACATTACCCCCAATACCATGTGCTTTAATTTTGCACACCAATCCCTTGTGTGAGACCTTGTCAAAAGCCTTTTGAATGTCCAAATACACCACATCCACTGGTTCTCCCTTGTCCACTCTGCTAGTTACATCCTCAAAAAATTCTAAGATTTGTCAAGCATGATTTCCCTTTCATAAATCCATGCTGACTTGGACCGATCCTGTCACTGCTTTCCAAATGCGCTGCTATTTCATCTTTAATAATTGATTCCAACATTTTCCCCACTACTGATGTCAGGCTAACCGGTCTATAATTCCCCGTTTTCTCTCCCTCCTTTTTTAAAAAGTGGTGTTACATTAGCTACCCTCCAGTCCAGAGGAACTGATCCAGAGTCAATGTTGGAAAATGATCACCAATACATCCACTATTTCTAGGGCCGCTTCCTTAAGTACTCTGGGCTGCAGACTATCAGGCCCTGGGGATTTATTGGCCTTTAATCCCATCAATTTCCCTAACACAATTTCCTGACTAATAAGGATTACCTTCAGTTCCTTCTTCTCGCTAGACCTTCGGTCCCCTAGTATTTTCAGAACGTTATTTGTATCTTCCTTGTTGAAGACAGAACCAAGGTACCTGTTCAATTGGTCTGCCATTTTTTTGTTCCCAATTATAAATTCACCTGATTCTGACTGCAAAGGACCTATGTTTTTCTTCACAAATCTTTTTCTCTTCACATATCTATAGAAGCTTTTGCACTTAGTTTTTATGTTCCCAGCAAGCTTCCTCTTATACTCTATTTCCTCCCTCTTAATTAAACCCTTTGTCCTCCTTTGCTGAATTCTAAATTTCTCCCAGTCCTCAGGTTTGCTGCTTTTTCTGGCCAATTTATACGCCTCTTCCCTAGATTTAACAATATCCTTAATTTCCTTGTTGGCCACGGTTGAGCCATCTTCCCCGTTTTATTTTTACTCCAGACAGGGATGTACAATTGGTGAAGTTCATCCACGTGCTCTTTAAATGTTTGCCATTGCCTATCCACCGTCAACCCTTTAAGTATCATTCGCCAGTCTATTCTAGCCAATTCACATCTCATACCATTGAAGTTACCTTTCCTTAAGTTCAGGACACTAGTCTCTGAATTAACTATGTCACTGTCCATCTTAATAAAGAATTCTACCATGTTATGGTCACTCTTCCCCAAGGGGCCTCGCACAACAAGATTGCTAATTAGTCCTTTCTCGTTACACATAACACAGTCTAGGATGGCCAGTCCTCTAGTTGGTTCCTCGACATATTGGTCTAGAAAACCATCCCTAATACACTCCAGGAAATCCTCCTCCTCCACTGTATTGCTACCAGTTTGGTTAGCCCAATCTATATGTAGATTAAAGTCATCCATGATAACTGCTGTACCTTTATTACATGCATCCCTAATTTATGTGAAAACAGACAGTAAGAATTTCTACAGGTACATAAAAAGGTAGAGAGTAGCTAAATTAAACGTCCCTTAGAGGATGAGACTGGGGAATTAATAATGGGAAACCGGGAAATGGCAGAGACTTTGAACAAATATTTTGTATTTGTCTTCATGGTAGAAGACACTAAAACCATCCCAATAGTAGATAATCAAGCAGCTGTAGGGAGCGGGGGGGGGGAAGCTTAAAAAAATCACTATCACTAGAGAAAAAGTACTAGGCAAACTAATTGGACTTATGGTGGACAAGTCTCCTGGACCGGCTGGCCTGCATCCTCGGGCCTTAAAAGAGGGTTGCAGAGATAGATTACAACCAATGCATCCGCTATCAATATTCCCTGGACCCTGGAGAGGTCCCAGTGGATTGGAAAACCGCATGTGTAACACCCCTATTTAAGAAAGGACGGAGACAGAAAGCAGGAAGACCAGTTAACCCTAAGATCTGTCATTGGGAAAATGCAAGAGTCCATTATTAAGGAAGTATTAGCAGGATATTTAGAAAATCATCATTACCCAGAAATCCCAGGTCTGTATGGAGTGTGTACGGACCAGGGAAGGCATTGCAAAAGCCGGTTTTCAGTGCACAATGCACATGCGCTGAAAACCGGCTTTTCCGATCTGTCAAGCTGGAGTTTGACCGATCCTCAGCCTCTCCACATCCAGGACATTTGCAATGTCAAGATTGCGGTATTTACCCATATCTTGCCCAGCGGATGTCCTGAAAGCTCTTGCGCCTGATAAAAGCAGGCGCATAGCCTACTTTTACAAGCGAAAGTGTTTTAAAACACACTTAATACATTAAAAAATAAAATTAAAATATTTTTTTAAAACTCTGCCCACTACATTAAATTTATTTCAAAGCATAATTAAAAAATGTTTTTAATCGTTAAAATATGTTTTTAAAAATACATAACTTTAATTTAAATTAACGTGAAATATGTCGTGTATTTTTTCTTTTTGTTAATGTTTCGTGTGTTGGGCTGGGGTGGGGGTTCACATTCATAATAATGGGAACTCCAACTTACGGAGTTCCCACTATTATGAATGAGAACATACTTTTCCTTGATTGGCTGCCCAGAGCAATGTGACTGCAGCTCCAGTCCTGTGCAACTCCAGTCCTGTGCACGTCCTGATGTGCACATGCTCCAATGCAGTGGAGGCCTCAGGCCCGGGATATCTCATGGGGGCAGCAGGTTCAGGTAAGTGCGTTTCTTTTTTCTAGAATCCAGACGAATGCCCGTGGGAAAGAGAAACTTGGATTTCGGGGCCGATACAGTCACAGAGTCAGCATGGTTTTATGAAAGGGAAATAGTGTTTGACAAATTTGCTACAGTTCTTTGAGAATGTAACGAGCAGGATGCATAAAGGGGAACCTGTATATGTAGTCTGTTTGGATTTTCAGAAGGCATTTGATAAGGTGCCACATAAAAGGTTACTACACAAGATAAGAACTCATGAGGTTGGGGGGTAATATATTAGCATGGATAGAGGATTGGCTAACTAACAGAAAACAGAGAGGTGGGATAAATGGGTCATTTTCTGGTTGGCAAACTGTAACCAGTGGGTTGCCACAGGGATCAGTGCTGGGGCCTTAACTATTTACAAGCTATATTAATGACTTGGATGGAGGGACTCCATGTAATGTAGCCAAATTTGCTGATGATACAAAGATAGGTGGGAAAGCAAGTTGTGAAGAAGACACAAAGAATCTGCAAAGGGATATAGACAGGCTAAGTGAGTGGGCAAAAATTTGGCAGATGGGTTATAATGTGGGAAAATGTGAGGTTATCCACTTTGGTAGGAAAAATAAAAATGCTAATTATCATTTAAATGGAGAGAGATTACATAGTGCTGCGGTACAGAGGGATATGGGGGTCCTTGTACATGAAATGCAAAGTTAGCATGCAGGTACAGCAAGTACAGGGGTATGGGGAACAAGCGTGAATGAGAGATTGGAGAGAAACTGGAGAAAGATGCGAGGCTAGGGCGGGGGAAGTTCAGCCCGGTGGGCTTGGGGAAGGAAAAGAAGTGGCAGCTACACACTCGTATCTTTCCATTTGGTTTTTGTACAGTCACTAGACTAGATACCCAGTGCGTCGGTTCAACCACTTTCGTGATGATTTGTCATTTTTCCAAACGATCAAGTTCCTCTCAACGTTTGTTTGATCGCTATTGGCACCCGTCTGGGTGGCATTACAACTTGTGTCGCTGATTCATTAAGTTCAAGGTGAACTGTCCCTGGCATGTATCCAAGTCCCTTAAGCACATCCGGCATTGTTGACATCAGTTTTTGATACGAGCGAGACGTTTGCCTTGTTCGTAGTTTGCGATTTGCGTGGTTCATTTACTACCGCGACATTCTGATGCTTCACTCTTATCAGTTGTTGATCAGTGGTGCACTTTGGCTTTCAATGATCACAAAGAGCACAGCGTACTTTTGCTTGTTCTTTGTATTTTCCAGTGGCACATTACAAGTCCCTTCCACTGAAATGGTTGCATGGTTGTCATATAGTGATAGTATTGTCTAAGATTCTTTTAGCTTTAAGCCTTTAGGTAAGTATCTAAGAGGTAGCACATTTCATGCGGTCCCTCAATCTAATTACATTTTTACCATTTGACTTTTAATGGAAAAGATAGCCATAATCTTGTTCGGATACTTGGTCAGCTTTGTCCTTGATTGTGCAATCAACATTGCCAAGCATCTTTACAGTCATGACTTCAAAATCAGAATCATAACTCTCTTCATATAGTGCATGAACTTTTGGCTTGCCCTTATATTTCGGGTTGTGTGTAGACTTTCTGCCTCGATCCACTTTGTCTGCACTTTTCAGAAAAGTGATTTAGTTTGCCTCAACTTGTGCAGGTCTTCCCATCTGCTGGGCATTTATTTTTTCACAGCCCATGTCTTTTGCCACAATATCTGCAATTATTCGTGAACTCTTCGTGAATTCTTTCTTTGTGGGTCGGGGTTTCTGTCTGATAGATTTGACATCTTCAGAGTCTGTTTTAGTGAGCTTCATGGATTTCATTTGCGCAGCTGTGGCCTCTGTAGCCTTGACAGAGCATCACACATTTATCGAGTGCTAGGCTTGATTCTTGCAACAGCCTCTTATGCAGAGTTTTATCAGATATTCCGCAGACTTTGCGGTCTCTGATAAAACAACCTCTCAAATTGCTGAAATCACATGACTATGCTAGCTCTCTCACTTTCACGAGATATCTGTCAAACCGGTTGTGCCCTTATACATTTTTTAAACTGGTACCGTCAATAGATGATGTTGGTTTTATCTTTGCAGTGCTCTTCCCAGAGCTTCAAAATAATCTCAATTTTCTGCAGGTCTTCCTCTGATTTGCAGAGAAGATTGTTGTGGATATCGAGGGCATCGCTGCCAATAGCAGTGATAAACATTGCAGCCTCTGGTTTTTCCACAATATTCCTGATAATTTCATAGCTGTCCCACAGCTGTTTTAATTTTTTCCAGTTGGGTTTTCACCTACAATGGAGGTGGGAGAGGAATGTGTGCAGGAGTTGGCACCATGGTGGCTCGCTGCAGTTTAGGACTTTGAGTTTGTCACATACATATATACAATTCAAATACCCAAAGTACGAGAACAAGTCGAATCATAAAATATCGTGGCCACGTATTTGTAGAAATACTTTTTCAATTGAGGCTCTACAATAGCTTATGCCACTTTAAGTTTACTTTACTAATGCCTCTAGATTATTTTACAAGCTTATGTCTATTTATCGCACTTCCCCCGAGATGTGTAGGAAGCATGCTCTGCACTGCATTGTTTGACGTCGATTTCGATCTGCTCAAAAAAGTCTTACAGTTCCAATATTTTGGTCGTAGATGCGTTCAACGAAAGATCATGAGTCTCCGCTTCTGACACCATAGTCTCTTAGTTCAACTTAACTCTATTTGGGAGATCTCAGACAGCCATGTGGAGCTCAAGATGGCATTCCTTCACAGACCCTCTCTCTCAATACAGCTCCCTATAGCTCTTGGCTAGAAGGCACGATATATTATCTCATTACAATAACCAGACTGGCTTAGATCGTGGAGTAGGTCACTTGACAACTGATCGGGTATTGATACCAGAAAAGGACAATGCAGTTCCCTCTTTTTTTAAATGGTGACAAACTCACACCGTTGTCCAAAAAAAAATTATATGCAAGTAATAAGTGTGCTTTTTATTTGTAGTTATATCCTAAATGGTTATTTTAGAGGTAATGTTACAAATAGTGCTGCAAAAAGCAAGCCTCACCTATCGGGAATTGTGATTTTTTTTGCAAAATTAATCCTTATGTATTCAAATTGTGGCAGAAGTAAAACATGGAACAATGTTACAATAGATTACTGCTGATGACGCTGTACAGATGCAACACAAACAGCTTTTTATTTTGGTTTCTTTTTAGATCGTCTGTTGGCAGTGCGTTGCCGCGAAGGCGTTGCTGTGCATATGTTACTGTTGGAATAATATGTATTTTCATTGGAGTTGGTTTAACTGTAAGTAGAATTTAATGACGTTGAAGCACTTATATGAAGACATTTATGTATTGTGGTGTTTTTACTTTCTGATATTTATGTGTAATATATTTTCTGTTTTGTAAATGTATTCCCACTCAAACTTGGCACTATTTCTGTTTGTTCTAAACCTTTAGGGCATTGATTTTGCAGTGGTAATGGTGGTGAAACAGCCATCGCCGTCATTACCCCTCTGAAACTGACCATAACTTGAGAGTTCAGTTCATGTGCAGATAAGTAAGAATTCCTGACGTTGCGGTCAGTCATTGCCTGCTCCGCCACCGGTTCCGCTATGGAACTCACCATAGCCAGCAATCACTGAAATCACTTACTGATGAAAATATCTCCTCTTCTGTGCTAATATCGCTGTTTAAAAAAAAACATAAAAAGTTAAGCCTTGCTCAATGAGGTGTAACTGGGTTTTTAAATGGTATTCTGAGCAATGTTTCCCCCAAATTTGTTTTGGGGTGCGTAGCCCCTTTTAGGGGCTGCACAGCACATTCAGTTTTGCACATGTGTGAAATTTAACATTAGAAAAGCTGGTCCCAGGCTGCGAGAGGGACCAGCAGAGAGCTGCGCAGTTGCTTCTGATTAATAAATACTCTTGAACAATTGTTTTTGTCCTGAAAAACTAATTTTATATTTGAGGAATGTCAAATTTCTCCATTATTAAAAAAAAAAAATTACTAGATTTTGAAATTTTTTTTTTAAGTTTATGATATTTCAGTTACTACCTTAAACCCATGTATATGTCTCAATCTTTATTTTGCGTGTGGAATTTTTTTAAGTGAATGATAAAAACTGCTTTTTATCTCCTGGTTTACTGTCTGAGAATTCTTCAGTGTGATTGGCTGCTTAGCCAGCTTGATGACATCACTGCTGCTGGATTCTGGAGATCCCCTATAGACAGTGCAACAATCAAATTAACGTCAAGAAAGCTTAAGTTAGTTTTCACCAGAGATTGCGAGATCTTTGTGGGCAGCTATCTTGGAGGTCAGCGGTGATCACCGTTGCTTCTCTACTGACTGCAAATTCTGGGCCTATATTTTATTTTTCCAGTAGAAAGGAACAGGCAAGGATCTTTATAAATCAGAATGAAATAGTATGCTGCCTTTGTTTTGAGATCGCGGAAGTGGGGGGTGTGGAAAATCAGGTCACGGGGAGGGAAGAGATGGGGATCGGAGGGGAGCGAGTTCTGAAGATTGTGGGGGGCAAGGCAGGGGAGAGATCGGATTGCACCTTTTGCAGGCAGTTTACATTCTACTGATCATATGGCTGTAATCTACTTGTATAATGTCCTGAGGGAACAAATTACAAAAGTTCTTTCCTGCCTCAAAGGTCATTTAGCAAAATTCTAGGAAGGAACATTTCAAAATGTTTATAGTATTGTCAATATCTTCATTCAATTCTTGCTAGTGGATTTCCACAGTTGAAATGTTGTTAATCCTAGCAGCAAAAATTCACGTTTGTTAGATCTCTTAATTTCCAATGAAATACGAACTCCGATGGTAGTTTTAACTTTTTAATCTTGGCAGAGAGTAACAAGCTGCTGGCTGATTGCCAGTTTCTTTGTCTTACTGAAACCACATGGTCAAAATGGCTGTATTTATACCTGGATCAATTTACAGAAAAGAACTCGCCTTCTTTGACCTTATTGGCTCAATTGAAAGTCTTTTAATGTTTTAATTGGCTCGCTACCCAAGGTCCGAAAATGTCAAGTTGATTGATGACTTAATGCAATGTGGCCTGTGTTTTTTCACAGTCTGTCTAAATGAGCCTGTTTGAATACTCTATCAATGTTCAAGGATCATTTCATTATTTCATAGATTTGTAACTAACTATTAAAAAAAAAGTGCATTTCTGCTTCAGATGCATCTGGTTGCATTTATCACCTGATTTTTTACAAATAACTTCTCCACATCTACCTAAGGGATCATCTTTGTTCATGTCCAAAGTGATATGCATCTAGGTTTTTGTCGATGTCAGTCAAGCTAACCAATGAGTAGTAAAACTAGATGACATTGATAAACCTGCACAGCGTTAAGCATATTTGGTTCATCCAGTCCCATATGTAATCTAAAACTGTACTTACACATAATGCATTATTTAGTTGCAATGACTTGCTTATGTATACATTGTAAAGCAATGTCAAGTCACTGGCAGTGGAAGAATAAAGAACATTGAAACATCACTAGTTGCAATCAAATATTCTATGGATCCATTATGTTTCATGTAATCAACCAGATGATGCCCCTATCTTCAATCTGCCTTCTAACAAGATACCTATCCTGTTTTGTTTAAAAAAGGAGTTAATTGACACAATTTTAACTTTTTTTTCCCCTGGGAGTCTGTTCCAAACATCTAACACTCAAAGAAAAGCATTTTGTCTAATCTTAAGTATTGCTTCAGGTTTATTAATGTTCTACATAAATAGGTGATTTAATGTGAGCATAGAACTGAACACCTGTATTACCTACACCTTTCAGAATTTAAAAAACCTGAATCACTTTTTTTTTTTGTTGATCCAATGTATACATATTGGTGGCAATTTTAACTAGTGCCTAGCAGTAACAGGGCAATAATGACCTCAAAATCATGTCAGTAGCCTTACTATCCTGTTACCGTTGACAATGCGGCTGGTGCTATTTTAAAAGAAAACTACGGCAGGGCGCCCAAACCTCCTGCCTATTTCATGTGATTAAGTTGCTTTTAATATGCAAATAGGGTCCCTAGGAGTGAAGGGGAACCGTCTCTGCACGGCTTAGGGTTGGTTGGCTGCCTTGGCCTAGAAATTGGGCTGTGACAATTTTTGGGCACACTGGGAAGCGGTTGCATTGGTGCGAGATAGTTCATGCTCCCCATGCCTGAATGATGAGGCTCAAGGCTCTCCAGGTATTGGGCCTTGCGCCTCACTTTAATCTTCCCGATCTAGAGCCTGCTGATAATGACTCTCCCCAAGTTTGGGCATCTGCTAGCGTCACAGCAGCCCTCGGGTAGGTGTTATCGGGGATTGGAATGGGGGTTTGGTTTGAAGATGACGGGAGATCGGGATCAGGGGTCTGGCCAGGAGCGACGCCGAAGAGTGGGGTTGAGATTGGTGGTGATTAAGGAGCAGGAGTGTCGGGAGCATTGACGATTTGAGAGGGAATGAGAGCGGCTCCTGCTTCTTCCAGTTCCACATTCAGGTCAGTTTCTTAGCATTTTCATTGCAGGCGATCTCTAGGACCAGTTTCCCTAAGTGAATGTGCAAAGGGCCTAATGCTGCTTTAGGTTCAGGTAAAGAGTCCTTTCGTATTTTCCTTATCCAAGATAGTGGGCATCATATCTGCAGCTGGAAATTCCTGCCTCCTGCCATAGTGGGGCCTTAGGAATCTGAGCAATGTCCCTTGTATGTGATTTCTTACGGGGGAAGATTCTGATCAATAACCATCTCATCGTTGGTATGCTCCTGCATGTGTCCTTTTTCTGATTTTGTCATGGGATGTAGAAGAAACATGTATATAGATTTTCTTCTGGGTTACAGGAGCTCAGCCAGACAAGGCTTTATGGAGAAAAATCTCTGCATTGATGAGCATTTTTCTATCAGCTATGTGGCCTTCCTTACAACAGATTTCCTGGTTTCCTGTAATGGACTACCTGCTGACCAAAGGAGGGGCACTGTTGGCTAAGTCACTTGTTTGTAATGCCCACACGTAGCACTTTTTTTAAATATAAAAAAAGTGCTAAGTCAAGAGATATTCCGTGGCTGTAAGAATCACCTGGGTTCAGGGATTGGCAGGACATCAGCAAGTTGGACTGAATGTTGCTAGATCATAGCAGGTCATTTTTCACTTCTGGCGGTAGTGGGGAAGTCCAGAACCATGGGACACAGTCTAAGGATAAGGAGTAAGCCATTTAGGACTGAGATGAGTGGTGAACCTGTGGAATTCTCTACCACAGAAAGTTGTTGAGGCCAATTCACTAAATATATTCAAAAAGGAGTTAGATGTAGTCCTTACTACTGGAGGGATCAAGGGGTATGGCGAGAAAGCAGGAATGGGGTACTGAAGTTGCATGTTCAGCCATGAACTCATTGAATGGCGGTGCAGGCTCGAAGGGCCGAATGGCCTACTCCTGCACCTATTTTCTATGTTTCTATGAGGAGAAACTTCTTCACTCAGAGAATTGTGAACCTGTGGCATTCCCTACCGCAGAAAGTTGCTGATGCCAGTTCGTTGGATACATTCAAGAGGGAGTTAGATGTGGCCCTTATGGCTAAAGGGATATGGAGAGAAAGCAGGAAAGGGGTACTGAGGTGAATGATCAGCCGTGATCTTATTGAATGGTGGTGCAGGCTCGAAGGGTCGAATAGTCTACTCCTGCACCTATTTTCTATGTTTCTATATAGTCAATGGAAAGGAAAGACGTGGATGTATCATGAGCAGCTATAATGTTTTGGTTTCATAGGTTCTTTGCTTAAGAATTCATAGCAACACATTGCTATTAAGAACTAGTTGGTTTATTAGCAAAGGTTTAACAATCACACTGCACATTATCAGTTCAACTATTTCAGTTGTGCATTTTAAACAAATGCCCCCTGCAAGGGGGGTTCACACTCCAAAATAATTTTTTTCCAGTGCCCCCTTTTTTTGGGGTGGGGGGGTTTAGGGCACTAAAAACAGAAATTATGCAAGTGACCCCTGGCTAAAAGGGGAGGGGGGGGTACTAAAACCGGCAAATTAAACTTAAATGATAAAATTAAAATTTGGTTGCCGGGAGTGATGATGCACTCCAGCCCCTCTGGTGCCTACCTCTTGCGGAAGCCGCGAGCGTATCGGTGGATGCCGTGTGCTCCATCTCCAGGGACACCCTGGTTCCGATGTAACCACGGAAGAGAGGCAGGCAGTCGGGCTGAACAGCCCCCTCGACCGCCCGTTGCGACCGGCTGATGGCCCCCTTGGCCATGCCCAGGAGCGGTCCTACGAGGAGGCCCTCCGACCTGCCCACTCCCCTCCGCACAGGGTGCCCAAAGATTAGGAGTGTGGGACAGAAGTGCAACCAGAATTTGAGGAGCAGCCCCTTCAAATAATGGAAGAGGGGCTGCAACCTCGCACACTCCATAAAAACATGAAACACGGACTCTTCCAGACCGCAAAAATTGCAGGCGGCCTGGGAGTCTCTGAACCGACTTACTGCATGGGACTGCTCCGTGCAACACCCTCCAGGCAAAGTCCCCAATAGATAGAGGGAGGACTCCCTCTTAGAGTGCACTCCATTGGGGACCCCCACCTCCTCCGGATGGCAAGATGGTGCACCATGTCAGGATGGCAGACGAGGATGGCAAGGTGGAGTATGTGCAAGTGCAGCCCGTACATGAAATCCCTCTGCGCAGAACTGAAAGGCATGGAGGAGATTTCCCCGAGGAGACTCAAGTTGTGAGGTGCCGGCTCCCGAGGCAGGTTTTGGGGCTTGGCCCCATGAGGAATTCCGTCCGGACCGGGGTCAGTTTGGACGGGATCTCCCCACGTGCTTGAGCCTCCTCGACACATCTAATGGAGTCAGGACCCAGTGCTGTTTTTAGCGACTCGATGGCATTGGCCGCGCGCTGGACGTCGGCCCAGTTTAGGTACCGTGCTAGCACGTCTGGCACCATCCAGCCCGCTTCTCCGCCATCGAGCAGATCCCTGACCCTGGTCACCTCGCCAGTCACAGCCCTCTCGTCCGCCTGCCACCTAAAACCTTGGTCGTGGAGGTATGGATTCCTGAGCAGCGGCTCCTGCAGGACAGCCGCCATTCCAGACAGGGGAGACCTGCGCTTGGTGGCGACTCTGTTCCAGACCCTGATGAGCTCCTGGTAAAAGACAGGCCCCCCAGGCTCTCAAACAGGAGCTGCATGTCATAATTGAGGCTGTACTGTTGGGTCTGAAGACGGAAAGTCGCAAGCTGGGTGCTGACGCACACCAAGGCCTGACTGCCCTCTCTAAGCAGGAGACTCAAAACTGCAGCAGAGACCCAGTGCTTCCTGTTTCAGAAGAAGTCCACCAGCTTCTTCTGTATCTTGGCGACAAACGCAGGGGAGGGGTCAAAGTGACCAGACAGTACCACAGCATAGCGGACACCAGCTGGTTTATGACTAGCCCTCGACCCCTGTAGGACAGCACTCGGCGCAGTCCTGTCCAGCGCCCTAGGCGAGTGGCGACTTTGGCCTCCAGCTCCTACCAATTCGTCGGCCGGGCTTCCTTGTCTGGGCTAAGGTAGACTCCCAGATAGAGGAGATGGGCCATGCTCCAGGTAAAAGGCCTGAGCTCCTCCGCCAGAGAGTCTACCCGCCACTGAGCCACCAGGAGGATGTGGCCGAGTAAATCTCCTGGCACTCACACATCCTCCGCGGGTCAATGGGATCCTCGACCATGAGGAGCATGTCATCGGCGTAAGCTGAGAGGACGACCTCCACGTCTGGCCCTTGCAGAGCCAGTCCCATCAACCTCTTCCGCAAGAGGCGCAGGAAAGGCTCCACGCATAACGCTTATAACTGGCCGGACATGGGGCATCCCTCGTGCACCCCTCTCCCATAGCCGTCATAGACCCGTTAACCTTAATCAGACACTCCGCGGCATCGTACAAAAGTCGGATCCGGGCGACGAAATGCGACGAAAGCATGCAGAGTTCCGAACAGATACTCGTGATCCACCCTGTCGAACGCCTTCTCCTGGTCTCGGGAAAGGAAGGCGACCGGCAGACCACCCTCCTGGGAATGGTGGACAAGTCCCGGACCAGATGGATGTTGTCATGGATTGTCCGGCGCGGGACCGTGTAGGACTGGTCGGGGTGGATCATGTGGTCCAGCACGGTGCCAAGGCGAGCAGACATCATCCTGGCAAACATTTTGTAATCTGTATGGAAGAGGGAGCCTGGGTGCAAGTTCTTAAGTAGGCGGAGATCGCCCTGCTTAGGCAGCAGGACGATGACTGCCCTGTGCCAAGAGAGGGGCATCTCCCCGGTCACCAGAATTTCCCCCAGGACCCGCGCGTAGTTGCCCCCCAAGACATCCCAGAATGCCCTGTGGAACTCCACGGTCAGCTCATCCAGCCCCGGGGACTTTCCCCTCAAGAGCTGCTCGAGGGCACCGGTCAGCTCCACCAGGCTTAGCGGAGCGTCTAGATTTTCGGCGCCCTCTGGGCCAACCTTCGGCAGGTCCTCCCACAAAACTCTACGCGCTTCCTCACTGGATGGATCCGGAGAGAACAGAGACCCATAATAGTCTTGGTCCTTTTTACTGATCCCCTCCGGATCTGAGACCAGGGATCCGTCGTCGGCCAGCAGCATCAAGAGCTGCTTATGGACCCACTCGCCCCCCACCCCCCCCCCCCACCCCCATCTTTTTTCCAGCGAGTAGAAGAAGGGGGAGCCGCGGTCCAGGTCCCTCAACTTCTCCATCGCCGTCAGGCTTTCCGGGGCGCCGGAGCGGTCCCTTGCCTCGAGGGTGCAGTTAAAATCCACACCTCCCTGCCCCGCCAGACAATGCAGTCGTCGACGTCGACGGAGCCAAGAAGAGTGGACACTTCTTCGAAGAAGCGCACTTGCTGCGGGCCGGGCTGAGGGGGTGTACACGTTCACTAAATGGAGCGGCGTGTACCCCAGGCGAACCGTGACATAGAGCAAGAGACTTGACACAGGTTCCTCGACCCCCAAGATCTCCGGCTGAAAATGTGGGGCCCACAAGAAGTGCAGTGAGGTGGCTCATGCGGACCTCTCGCCATTCCAGGAGCCACGTGGCCTCGTCTCCTGGAACGGTGTGGGTTTCTTGCAGGAAGCACACCGCATATTTCTCCTCGGTAGGAGTGAAAAATGGTTAAATCTACGGCGTGCCTCTCTGCTGCCGTTGATGTTGAGGCTGGCTATGGTTATCTTCATGACAAGAGCACAAGAGCATAGTGCAATCGCTAACTTAAGCTATGGCGGGGGGGAGGAGGGGGGGGGGCGGAGTTGTTTGATGACCTCCACTCCCTCAGCAGCCCAGTGAGGAACGTTCTGAGCCGGCGCAGCTCAAGGGTTTCTGGTTTTGATAGGGTCCTGTCCGCGCCCATAGTTTTGACCACGGAGCGGACGGACCTGATGAGCAGCACCGGCTCGGACCATTTGTCCAGGGCCAGATGGGCTCTATTGCGGCAACCCTGGCATTGTGCCAAAAAGTCCCGGAGTTCTTTGGCAGGAATGAGGGGGGACCCAGCGACGGGCACAAGGAGATCCACCACCATACTGGTGATGGACTCCAGATCAGACCTTCTCCCGCGCCCTCCACTGAGTCCCTGTCTCCCTCCGGGAGGTCGCCACCAGCAGCCGGTTCGTCGACCGCACGGGGTACGGCAAACGGCCCGGCCGCACCATCCGGCCCTACCTCTGTCACAATCCCACCCCCAGGATCATCGTCCTCCCTGGCCCCCCCCCGGAATGCCGGGTTGTGAAGCGGCAGCGGACGGGGGTCTCCCTCCGCCCCAGGCACCGGGGAGCATGGAGAGACCGGGCCAAAAAACAGCTCCAGATCCTCCAACTCCCCCGGCTCCATCGTCGGGGACGACGATTGGGGTTCCACACCCTCCCCGCTACCACCCCCCGGCCCAGCGGGTGGGTGTTCATGAAATGCATTAAAATCCTGTACTTTTTCCGCCAGGTCGAGCAGATCCCAGGGAATGTCAATAATTGGCTGGGCGGGCTTGGACTCGGTCTCATCGGCTCCGCCCGCCTCAGTCCCGGGATGCTCGACCCGGCAGCGACATTTTCTTTTTGTGGCCCCGCGCTCCCCGCAAGTGGCAGTTCTTGTTCTCCATCCCCGGGAGGCTCAGGCTGGGCAGCCTTGGATGTCTCGCCCTCCCGAGGGACAGTCTCCTTCCTGCCTTCAGCGCGCATTGGGAGCGCTGGTGGGGGATGTGGGACTCTTGCTGGGCACCCACTCCTCCATGGAGGGACCTTGGTCATCCTCCGCTTCCTTGGAGTGGTGCCTCCTTTTTTTTACTGGAGGGACGCGGAGGCAGGGAGCTTTCCATGTCTGCTGAGGCTCCCACCTCCGCTCCTTCCTTCCGATTATTTTGCCCAAGCCCGACCACAGGTGGCAAACTCCCCGCAGAGGCAGGTGCGGTCAGGGGCTCGGGTCCGGGCTCAGAATGCACCGCGCTCACCGCCAATAGTGGAGGGGTGAGCGCGTTGATTGGACTGTGTGGCCCACTGAAGGGACTGTCCAGAGGGTGTTTATTTTCTTCTGCGCCCTCCTGCGAGGACGCTCTCCCTGTGAACAGTTTGACCACCAGTTTTCTCAATTTATGGACTAAATAGTAACTGCTGGCTTAAGTGTTTTTATTAAATCTCTATTTATTCATGTATGTTGAATTATGATTTTGGCCTTGTGATGGGGAAGTGGGAGCTGGCATGAGATAAATACCAGTTTTAATTCAAATTTATTACAACTATACAGGATATAATAATTGTGTTTTTTTTTTTAAGGTTGGAACCCAAGATTTCGCCAGACGTTACACTGCAACATACGTTTCCTGGGTTTTTGCTTATCTTCTAGGCTTAATCTGTCTAATCCGAGCTTGTTATTGGGGAGCCATAAAAGTTAGCTATCCTGAGCACACCTTTGCATAGACAAATCATTCATCGACAGAAGATGCGATGGTCTATAAATCGTTAATTCCAAGAAAATGGACATTTTCAAGTTAGTTAATGTAAATCAACTTCATATAGACTGATTAGGCCCAAAGAGGATAATGGTGTCACAACATGTGCATATTGCACTATGGTTTAAGCAAGTAGGCATTTTTTGTTGCTGCTAGGTTGTTATGTTCTTAAGACAAATGCTGTATTTAAGTTATTTGCAATGCACACTCCATTTTGCCTTGGTTAAATGTTGTCATGCAATCTCTGTTGAAATTCTTTAATTGCTTTTTCTGTTAGTATTTTTAATGTTTACCGGTGTCACTGTTACTCTTTCGAGCTGCAACAAAGGAATGTGACAAAACAAATTGGCTTCATACACTTCAAAATATTTCTATACAGGCTTGATGTTTTTTAAATTGCTCCTGTGAATCTGAATATTCTGAAATAAAACTGCATCACCGCAGAGCAATAAAAATAAGTTCTATATGTTGTATTTTGAATACTTTCATACTTCTAAGTATTTGCTTTCTAAAATGTAAAGCTTTTTAAAATGCCTACATTGACACAGTCAGAGCATTATGGTGGCAATAGTAAGTGATGTTTGACTTATTGGATCATATTTATCTCTGTGTAACTATACATATTATAATCATTTTGTCAATCCACTAAGCAGAAAAGCATCAAGAAAAGTTGTAGTTTTTGCTATAATCATAGTAAGATTACATAATTTAAGAATAAACACAAACTTCAGCTGTTGAATGTAATGTCAAACTTTGTACCAAATTAACCACAGATCCATTAACTATGTTGCTTTGCTGAAGTGGATGCAGTCTTTTTTAAATAAGGTGATAGAAATTATTCTACAAATAAAACATAAAAAATTGTTGATTGTACTGTTACTAATTTTATGACTAAACAGTTTAGTAATGCACATTTACACTGATGAGGCAAGTTGTTTATTTTTAAGTGAATTTGTGTCTTTCGTCTTTCCAATTTGGACATAGAATTTTACTTACACATTGAATTCAATGAATTATTCTTGTGCTGAAAGATATAATTCGGCTTTGGTACTCGAGATATGTGGCGGTTAGAAAAAAAACTCGAGGCTATTTTTACAGATGCGCCTAAATTGGTATGAAGTTACCAGATAGGTGACGATTTTTAAACTAGATATTAATCTAGTGGCCATTAATAGATCTTTGTCAGAGCCCATTTATCTCCCACCATTAGAGGTTCAATGTATGAAGACGTTTAATGATCTCTCATGAGCAGCAAAGTTGAGTATAGCTCTTTACCTCTCCATCTGTCTCACCAGCACATCACAACACCCTTATACCCCCTCCTCCACCTCTCTTCCTTCAACACACAATCTCAAGGGCACAATGTAAAACCCCTCTTTCTCATTCCGAACACATGCACCTTCTTTCCTCTTTCCATACCACACTAACACCTTTCTCTTCTCACGTGCTAGCACTTGCATGGCCACCCACTCCTTTCTAACTACATTACATACACTTGGTTTTACCATCTCTCCATCCTTGATCTGTCTTGCTTCTGTGCCAACACTCAACATATGCATTATTTGCATGGGCCCCACATATCTTCATTTAGCTTTTTAACAAACACTCACTAACTCTCACCCTCTCTTTCTGTAGAACAAGACCGTGGATAATACAGGATAGAGGACCAAGACCATTGCCCTCCGCCAGAGACAACAAGAAGCCCTGGAGAGCAATGGTCCAGGCAGAGTCCTAAATATTGGGGAATGCGGCTTACCTCAGAAGGGTATCTGCATATTACTTGTATCTCTTCATTCACCTCAGCAAATATGCAGCAGATCTTAAAGTTGTATTCCCAAGTCTGTCATCTGCGAATATCAGCGTATCTGCTCTTTCAGCGCACCCTCAAACAATAGCCACCTTAATGGTAGCAAACCGGGCCAGACTGCCTCGGCAGCAGCCTATGTGCAGCAGTGAGCAGCCGGGCCCTCACGGGCTTGAGCACGCAGAATTTATTAGCCACAGACATCTCGAGGGTCCCAACATGAGGAACAGCAGGATTCCACCAATTTTGCTGAGGCCACTAAGAGAATAGCTTGTAAGAATAGTAGCTTTAGTAAACCTTTGTTAAATGAAAGCACTATAGGTTGATCACTTGGATGAAAAATAAATGGAAAGCAATTATTATGTTTGCCATTAAATTAATTATCTTCATCATATTTGGCACTTGATCTGCAGTGTGGTTTAAGAGCAACTTCTATGTCTGCATTCTCAGCATGCCATTGATTCAGAAGTCTGAATGATTTAAATATTCTTTAATGCAGGATGAAAGGAGTGGGGAAGGAGGCATCAAGGACCGTTACGCAGAGGAGCTCTGAAATTTTTTAGGGCAGGTGAATGAGGTCAGCGGAATTAGGTGGTCCCTGACATCTTGTGTTGCAGTTGCCCCTCATTCTTCTGCTGCTTCCTTGCTTTCTCCCGGTCTTCCTCTTTGGATGAGGACTACTGCTCTTGTTTTTTCAGATACCGGTCTCTCTGTATAATGAAGTTGTGCAGGATGCAGCACACTTGCACAATCCAGGAAACTTTTTGCGGGAGATATTGTAAGGAGCCCCCAGATCTGTCACGATAGCTCAACCTCTGCTTCAGCATCTCTGTTGCATGCTTAATAATGATCCTGATGGTCCCCTGGTTTCAATTACACGTGTTGCTCATGCGCAGTAGGGTTGTGGAGGGGTGTCATCGGCCACGCCTGAAGAGGGTATCCCTTGTCCCCTGCAGCCATGCTGGCATTGTCCTGGGAGGGTTGAATATTGGGGGAATGATAAGTGTCTTGGCATACGCTTTGGTACCTTGCAGAAACTTGCATGATCCGGTTTGTGATTGGCCACCAGCTGCATATTGATGTAGTGGTTACATTTTCTACTGATGAATGTTGCTGGCTGGTGTTCTGTTGCCCTGTTGCCCTGACGGCAACATGCATGCAATCAATGATGTGCTGCATGTGTGGGTAGCCAGCCACAGTTGCAAATCACTACGCTCCCTCCTGTTGACTGTTGAGGTCAAGGGGAAGGTGATGTACTGGTCAACCCTTGCAAACAGAGCAGCGGTCACTTGTTTAATGCAGCTGTAGACCACAGATTGGGACCTGTGACTGATATCTTCTGTACCAGACTGAAAGGAGGCAGTGGGAAAGAAATTAATAACTGGTGATTTTAACAGGCATTGGCGGAGCCTGCCCAACCCCCCTCCTCACCTTTCCCCCAAATCCAGCAGTTCATTGCAGAGGATTGTGACGGCCTGCCAGGAGCAATGCAGTCTTCTGAAGGATAACTCCAAGAAAGTGACTCTAAGCCTGTTCCGACTGTGTACTGGGTATGGCCTATGAGCAGCTCCCCTTACCTACTGTCTTCAGATAGGCACTAGTGCTGCTGTTGTTGCAGCAGCTGCTCCTCTTCCTCCGAGGATAGTGATGGACTTCAAGAAGAAATAAACAGGCTGGTGGAATGGGCAGACATGTGGCAGATGAAATTTAATGCAGCAAAGTGCAAATTGATACTGTTATGTTTTGCATAAGGAATCCGATCAGATACTGTAAGCTCAAAGTAACGTGTGACCGTAGTCCTTTATTACAGGTCTCCCGAGTGTCTCTCCAGCCTGTGAGGCCTCTTGTACAGGTGCTCCCAAAGGATTGTGGGATCCCTTGGGACTCCAGGGGATGAGCCCTCTGGTGGTTAAACATGGTATTTACAGGTTTACAGATATAACAACACACTTCCCTCTCTTTCCCCCCCGCCCCAAAGTCAATAGTGTAACTATTTACAATGTGAGTCGATCTGGGGCCTTTCCCTGGTTGATCGTCTCGGTGCAAATGCTGATTTTGGTGAGTCATTTGTTGGGCCCTTGCTGGGCGCGGTGAGTCCTGCTGGGCTGCTGCGGGTGATGGGTTCTGCTTCGTGGTCAACCGCTGGGTCGGTTGCTACTTATGTATGTATGGGAGAGTCGAAAAAGGTAGAGTCTATTGTGGGTTGTTCTGGATCGTCCATGAATCTGAGTTTTGTTTGGTCCAAGTTTTTCCAGCAGGTGAGTCCATTTGAGAGTTTGAACTGAAACACCCTACTCCCCTCTTTGGCCATGACAGTGCCGGGAAGACATTTGGGACCTTGACCATAGTTTAACACAAATACAGGATCATTAACCTTGATTTCGCGTGACACATTTGCGTGATCATGATATGTATTCTGTTGAAGCCGCTTGCTCTCTACCTGTTCGTGTAGATCAGGGTGGACTAATGAGAGCCTTGTCTTAAATGCCCTTTTCATGAGCAGTTCAGCGGGGGGAGCCCCAGTGAGCGAGTGGGGTCTTGTGCGGTAACTCAGCAGGACTCGGGATAGGCGAGTCTGCAGTGAGCCTTCAGCTACCCTCTTCAAGCTCTGCTTGATTGTTTGTACTGCTCGCTCTGCCTGACTATTGGACGCTGGTTTGAACGGGGCAGAAGTGACATGTTTCATCCCATTGCGGGTCATGAACTCTTTGAACTTGGCACTGGTGAAGCACGGCCCATTGTCACTCACAAGGACATCAGGCAGGCTCTGCGTGGCAAATGTGGCCCGCAGGCTTTCAATGGTGGCAGCGGATGTGCTTGCCGACATTATCTCATTCAATCCAATTGGAGTACGCATCTACAACCACTAGGAACATTTTTCCCAAGAATGGACCTGCATAGTCGACATGGACCCTAGACCATGGTTTGGAGGGCCAGGACCATAAACTTAGTGGCGCCTCTCTGGGTGCATTGCTTAACTGTGAACATGTGTTGCATTTGTGCACGCAGGACTCTTAAGTCTGCATCGATACTGGGCCACCACACGTGGGATTTGGCTATTGCTTTCATCATTACGATGCCTGGGTGGGTTCTGTGGAGGTCACTAATGAAAGTGTCCCTGCCCTTTTTTGGCACCATAACCCGATTACCCCATAAGAGGCAGGCTGCCTGTATAGAGATTTCATCTCTGCGCCGCTGGTATGATTTTATTTCTTCCTGCATCTCTAACTGGACACTAGACCAACTCCCGTAGAGCACACAATTTATTACTAGGGACAGTAAGGGGTCCTGGCTCATCCAGGTTCTAATCTGTCGGGCAGTAACAGGCGATTGCTCACTCTCGAAAGCTTCCATTGCCATAACTAAATCTGCGGGCTGTGCCATCTCCACCCCTGTGGTGGGCAATGACAGCCTACTGAGAGCATCGGCACAGTTTTCTGTGCCTGGCCTGTGGCGGATGGCGTAGTTGTGTGCGGACAACGTGAGCTCCCATCTCTGGATACAGGCCGATGCATTCATATTTATCCCCTTGCTTTCAGAAAAAAGGGATATAAGTGGCTTATGTTCGTTTTCCAATTTGAGCCCAAACAGATATTGATGCATTTTCTTTACCCCATAAACAGACGCTAACGCTTCTTTTTCGATCATGCGGTAGGCCCTCTCGGTCTTAGACAGACTTCTGGATGCATAAGCAATCGGTTGAAATTTCCCAGATTCATTAGCTTGTTGTCACACGCACCCGACCCCGTATGACAACACATCACATGCTAGTACCAAACACTTACATGGATATACAACACAAGCAATTTGTTTGAGCATAAGAGTTTTCTAGCTTAAAGGCATTTTCTTGGCTTTTACCCCATACCCATTCATCTCCTTCATGCAGTAAAGAATGCAGTGGTTCTAATGGTGTGCTAAGACCCGGTCAGAAGTTACCAAAATAGTTCAGGAGCCCGAGAAACGACCGCAACTCTGTCACGTTCTGTGGTCTCGGTGTGTTCTCGATTGCCTCCAGCTTTGAATCGGTGGGCCTGATGCCATCTGCCGCAATTCTTCTCTCCAGGAATTCCACTTCAGGCGCCAGGAAAATGCACTTCAAGCGTTTTAACCTGAGCCCCACACGATTAAGCCGACTAAGAACCTCCTCCAGGTTCTGCAGGTGCTTGACGGTGTCCCGACCTGTAACCAAGATGTCGTCCTGGAAGATCACGGTGTACGTGACCAACTTCAGCAATCTTTCCATGTTCCTCTGAAATATCGCCGCGGCTGATTGAATCTCAAATGGGCATCTGTTGTAAATGAAATGAAGAGGCCTTTGTGCATGTTGATGCAGGTGAGGCTCTTCGATGATTCCTCTAGCTCCTGCGTCATGTAGGCTGAGGTCAATCCAGCTTCATGAACGATTTTCCTCCCACCAGCGTCGCAAATAGGTCGTCTGCCTTTGGTAGCGGGTATTGATCCTGTAGTGAGAAACGATTGATAGTTACTTTGTAATCACCACAGATTCTGACGGTGCCGTCTTCCTTGAGGACTGGAACAATCAGACTGGCCCACTCGTTGAATTCGATCAGCGAAATGATGCCTTCTCATTGCAGCCGGTCCAGCTCGATCTCCACCCTTTCTCTCATGTATGGTACCGCTCTCGCCTAGTGATGGATGGGTCGCGCCCCTGGAATCAAATGGATCTGCACTTTTGCTCCTTGGAACTTCCCGATGCCCAGTTCGAACAGCGAGGGGAACTTGTTTAAGACCTGGGCACATGAAGTGTCGTCGACTGACGAGAGCACTTGGACGTTGTCCCAGTTCCAGCGTATCTTTCCCAGCCAGCTCCTGCCGAACAGCGTGGGACCATCGCCCGGTACCACCCAGAGTGGTAACTCGTGCATCGCTCCATCGTAGGAGACCCTTACGGTAGCACTGCCGATTATGGGAATCAGTTCCTTTGTGTACGTTCTCAGTTTAGTATGAATGGGAGTCAGGACTGGCCTTGAGGGCTTGCTGCTGCACAATTTATCGAAAGTCTTTTTGCTCATTATGGACTGGCTCACGCCAGTGTCCAACTCCATTGACACAGGGAGTCCATTTAATTCAACCTTCAGCATTATCGGGGGACATTTTGTGGTAAATGTGTGCACCCCATATACTTCTGCCTCCTCAATCTGAGACTCTCGTTCGTCGTGATCCACTGTGGATCTGTCCTCCTCTGCAGCATCGTGGTTTGCAGGATTAGCAGGGTTTGCAGCTCACCTGCACATACGTTGGAGGTGTCCCATTGTTCCACAGCCCTTGCAAACGTATCCTTTGAAGTGGCATGAATGGAAGCGATGATCACCCCCGCAGTGCCAACAAGGTGTTAATGGCTTTGCATTCACCACCCTTGATGGTGGACTCTGACATCTGCAGACCTGTAGCTGCAGGCATGTGAGTCCTGCCTTGTACACTACAATTCGAAAACAGCATTACTTTGTTCCCAGTACTAGCTGTGGCACTCGTGTGCTGAGAGATTTGTTTGGTATTGTCACTGGTGGCGATGAATGCCTGGGCTATCGTTATGGCTTTACTCAAGGTTGAGGTCTCTACAGTCCAAAATTTGCGAAGTGTTACTTCATGACCAATGCCAAGTACAAAGAAGTCTCTGAGCATGTGCTCCAAGTGTCCTTCAAATTCACAATGTCCTGCAAGGTGCCTTAGCTCAGCGACATAGCTCGCCTCTTCCTGGCCTTCAGACCTTTTGTAGATGTAGAACCGGTACCTCGCCATCAGAACGCTTTCCTTTGGGTTCAGATGCTCCCGTACCAGTATGCACAAATCATAGTATCACTTCTCTGTGGGTTTCACTGGAGCAAGCAGATTTTTTTCATGAAGCCATACGTTGATGCCCCACAAACGGTGAGGAGGATCACCCTTCATTTAGCAGTGTTCGCTTCTCCTTCCAGCTCGTTGGCCACGAAGTATTGGTCGAGTCGCTCCACGAAGGTTTCCCAATCATCTCCCTCTGAAAATTTCTCCAGGATGCCCACAGTTCGCTGCATTGTTGCGGTGTGGTTCATTATCTGTATCTTGTTGCCAATTGTTAGGTCTTGCATAAATAATCTGACCAGATACTGTAAGCTCAATGTAACGTGTGACCGTAGTCCTTTATTACAGGACTACAGAGTGTCTCAAGCCTGTGAGGCCGCCTGATGTGCAGGTGCTCCCAAGTGATTGTGGGATCCCTTGGGACTCCAGGGGATGAGCCCACTTGTGGTTAAGCATGGTATTTACAGGTTTACATATATAATGGATACATTTTGGTAGGAAGAACGAGGAGAGGCAATATAAACTAAAGGGTATAATTCTAAAGGGACTGCAGGAGACCTGGGGGTATATGTGCACAAATCGTTGAAGGTGGCAGGGCAGGTTGAGAAAGCGGTTGAAAACGCATATGGGAACCTGTGCTCATAAATAGAGGCATAGAGTACAAAAGCAAGGAAGTTATGATGAACCTTTATAAAACATTGGTTCGGCCTCAACTGGAGTACTGTGTCCAATTCTGGGCATCACACTTTAGGAAGGAGTGAAGGACTTAGAGAGTGCAGAAAATATTTACAAGAATGATTCCAGGGATGAGGGACTTCAGTTATGTTAATAGACTGGAGAAGCTGGGGTTGTTCTCCAGAGAAAGATGTGAGGAGATTTGATAGAGGTGTTCAAAATCATGAGGGGTCTAGACAGAGTAGAGAGAGAACAATTGTTCCCATTGGTGGAAGGGTTGAGAACCAGAGGACACAGATTTGAGACGATTGGCAGAAGAACCCAAGGCGACATAACGAAAAACTTTTTAACGCAGCGAGTGGTTGGGATCTGGAATGCATTGCCTGAAAGGATGGTGGAAGCAGATTCAATTATGGTTTTCAAAAGGGAATTGGATAAGTACCTGAAGGAAAAAAAAAATGCAGGGCTACAAGGAAAGGGAAGGGAAGGAAGGCTAGCTGAAGTGCTCTTGCAGAGAGCCGGCACAGGCTTAATGGTTGCTTGTGCTTTAACCATTCTATGATACTTCCTCCATCCAAGCGAAACTAGCAATAATAGCCCTCATGCATGATAAGCAGGGAAAGCTTTCTGAAGTTGGTGAGCTTAAAAGAAATGTATGAAAGCTGCGTTTTTTTTAAATGAGAATCTGATTGCTTTATGGTATTTTTTTTACTGATACCAGTTCTTTATGTAAATAAATAAAATAAATAAATAAATCAAGAATAAACCAAATTCAAATTCTCAAACTGCCATCGTGGAATTTCAACTCGAGTTCCCCGGATTATAGTCCAGACCTTGGATTACTAATCCAGTAATGTAACCACTATGCTACCATACTCTTTGCAGAATTTATATGAGCTTGTCCTTATGAGCAGCATGACTGAGTTGATCATCTTCCATCCCTGAGATGGTGGCCTTAGCTTGTGGAACATCAAGTTGATAGCCCCATCAATGGCAGGGTTATCTGTTCCACTCCTCTGTTCTGTCTGAATCCACTTTACACACGAGTGACTGAATCGGAGCTAGCTGGCTGAACACTCATCTTCTAGAGAGAGATATGAGCACCCAACAGAACACTTGTGTGATGTGACCGGCATGATGTGACTTCTCAACTCCATATGTAACATTCGTCACTATTTTAACTCTGGGTCCGATTTTGCTAGGGTCGTAATGGTGAGAGTTAGAAATTCATTCTCTGCTCCAGAAATGAGACATGGGGTATTTTAACTCCGACTTCCCACTTGTTCTGAAATTATGAATGTTCACTTTCTATGTAGAGAGAAAAAGTTGTCCAACAGGACAGCATTAGAAAATCTGTGCAATGTTATTGGAATACATATCGTGGAATAAATTTTCAGCAGGCATCTGTCAGGCCGCTGATAAAGCTACGCAATAATGGCCCTGAAATTCCGTTTTGGCCTTCCCGCGGGCATTTTAGAGAAAAAATACGCACCTACCTTAAGCTGCACCGGACTTTCCGATGCTGTGGCCTGAGCTGACTGCGCATCGCAGCCCGTGCACGTCGGGACGTGCGCAGGCCTGGAGCTGGAATCACATGGCTCTGGGCAGCCATATCAGGTAAAGCATCAAGTGAAAGGTCCTAAACTCCTATTACATCGATTGAGAAACAGCCCCAAACACCCAAAACACTAATAAAAAAAAATAGAAAATATTCACTACATTTATTTAAATTCAAGTTATTCCTGTCTTTAAAAAAAATATTAATTTTTTAAATAATCTTACCGTTGTGGGGAGGGTTTTTAATAAAATGTTTTCATAATTTTATTTTTACATGTTTTTTTTTTTTAAAAACACGCAAGATTTTTGAGGACATTTGTATGCGGAAATATCAGAAATTTGCACTTACAAATGTCCTCACTCCCGATCTGTGGGGGATCTGTCAAGCCAGAAACTTGACAGATCGGAAAAGCCGTTTTTCAGCGCATGCGCATTGCGTGACGAAAACCAGCTTTTCCGATGCCTTCCCGGGTCCGTACAAACTCTGTACAGACCCGGTGAGGCCGGAATTTCAGGGCCATTATCTTCCTATTTTTGCACTTCCTTTACTTCTGCATCGTGCTGCAAATGGATATTATGGATTTGTTTCTGTCTATTTGCCAGAAGGTGGCAGTATTAGCAGCAATGATGGTCAAAGCTGTAAAAGCAAAAGAGGATGGTTTGAATTATGGTTGTATTCAAATGACTTTTTGTACAAAGTCAGCAAATGCTCATCATGCCAGAATGCCTCTGTCGCACCATGATGGAAGCTGTATAGAGAACACAAAGGGTAAGTTTACTATGGTCTGTATCCTACATCTCAAAAAATATATACACTTGTGTATTCTGTTCATCATTCAAGTACTTTTGCAGTGAATTTGTTTCTTTAAGATTATTTTGTCATGTTTTGGTTTCACAAAGAAAAAGCCTACTCAAGTTGGAAACTATTAATACTAATGGGCTATATTTCTAAAAAAGACTGGTACTAAAAGGTCGACAAAGTTCTCCTGTTTGATCATTACCTCTACATTATTACTTTATATAACCAATAATTTAAATAGCATTGAAAATGTAATTCCAGATTTAGATTAGAAATATTTAAATTCTTTTGAGTATTCACAGATTGCACTATTCGTTGGGAATGATTTTCCTTATTAAAAACACGCCATCTGTGTCACTTTCCTGGCATGGCTAGGAAATTGGTAATAGCATTTAAATTTTAAGTGACAGATAACACCTCTTGCACCAGTTTCCGGGGTTTCCGCCTGGTCTCTGCCAAAGATGAACACTAAGTGAAAATGTGTGTTTAGAGAGCCCTTCATACTGAAAACTGGCTGCCAGAAACCTCGTTGGAATTCCAGTAAGGCAAGTTTATAATTTTTTTTCGTATCAGCATCGATGATTAGCAAGTTTGGAGGCTAGTTGGCCATTATATGTGGCAGCACCCAACAGCCCTCAATGCTACCACTGGAAACTCAAATGTACCTATTTTAGCATAAACAACATCATTTTATAATGAGCACAAAACTGACACTCCAGTGCAGTGCTCAGGGAGCGCTGCAGTGTCGGAGGTGCTGTCTTTTGGATGAGACACTAAATTGAGGTCCTGTCTGCTCTCTCAAGTGGACGTAAAAGATCCCATGGCACTATTTCGAAGAAGAGCAAGGGAGTTATCCCCGGTGTCCTGGCCAATATTTATCCCTCAATCAACATCACTAAAACAAATTATCTGGTCATTATCACATTGCTGTTTGTGGGAGCTTGCGTGTGCGCAAATTAGATGCGTGTTTCCCACATTACAACAGTGGCTACATTTCAAAAGTACTTAATTTGCTGGAAAGCGCTTTGAGATGTCCGGCGGTCGTAAATTGTGCTATATAAATTCAAATTACTTTTTCTTTTTCTTTCCTTCCCTAGCATAATTTTCCTTTTTTTAAAAAAATGTCTTTGAATAGTTTGCTATTTTTCTATTTAGAAACATAGAAAAGAGGTGCAAAAGTAGGCCATTCGGCCCTTCGAGCTGCACCACCATTCAATAAGATCATGACTGATCATTCCCTCAGTACCCCGTTCCTGCTTTCTCTCCATATCCCTTGATCCCCTTAACCGTAAGAGCCATATCTAACTCCCTCTTGAATATATCCAATGAACTGGCATCAACAACTCTCTGCGGCAGGGAATTCCACAAGTTAACAACTTTCTGAGTGAAGAAGTTTCTCCTCATCTCAGTCCTAAATAGCCTACCCCTTATCCTAAGACTGTGTCCCCTGGTTTTGGACTTCCCCAACATCGGGAACATTCTACCCACATCGTACCTGTCCCATCCAGTCAGAATCTTATATATTTCTATGCGATCCCCTCTCATCCTTCTAAACTCCAATGTATAAAGGCCCAGTTGATCCAGTCTCTCCTCATATGTCAGTCCAACCATCCAGGGAATCAGTCTGGTGAACCTTCGCTGCACTCCCTCAATAGCAAGAACGTCCTTCCTCAGATTATTAGACCAAAACTGAACACAATATTCCAGGTGAGGCCTCACCAAAGCCCTGTACAACTGCAGTAAGACCTCCCTACTCCCATACTCAAATCCCCTAGCTATGAAGGCCAACATACCATTTGCCTTCTTCACCACCTGCTGTACCTGTATGCCAACTTTCAATGACTGATGAATCATGACACCCAGGTCTCGTTGCACCTTCCCTTTTCCTAATCTGCCGCCGTTCAGATAATTTGTCTTCGCGTTTTTACCCCCAAAGTGGATAACCTCACATTTATCCACATTATACTGCATTTGCCATGCATTTGCCCACTCACCTAACCTGTCCAATTCACCCTGCAGCTTCTTAGTGTCCCCCTCACAGCTCACACCGCCACCCAGTTTAGTGTCATCTGCAAACTTGGAGATATTACGCTCAATTCCTTCATCTAAATCATTGATGTATATTGTAAAGAGCTGGGGTCCCAGCACGGAGCCCTGCGGCAATCCACTAGTCACTGCCTGCCATTCTGAAAAGGACCCATTTATCCCGACACTCTGCTTCCTGTCTGCCAACCAGTTCTCTATCCACATCAGTATATTACCCCCAATACCATGTGCTTTGATTTTGCACACCAATCCCTTGTGTGGGACCTTGTCAAAAGCCTTTTGAAAGTCCAAATACACCACATCCACAGGTTCTCCCTTGTCCACTCTATTAGTTACATCCTCAAAAAATTCCAGAAGATTTGTCAAGCATGATTTCTCCTTCATAAATCCATGCTGGCTTGGACCGATTCTGTCACTGCTTTCCAAATGCACTGCTATTTCATCCTTAATAATTGATTCCAACATTTTCCCCATTACTGATGTCAGGCTAACTGGTCTATAATTACCCATTTTCTCTCTCCCTCCCTTTTTTAAAAAGTGGTGTTACATTAGCTACCCTCCAATCCATAGGAACGGATCCAGAGTTGAAAGACTGTTGGAAATGCATCCACTATTTCTAGAGCAACTTCCTTAAGTACTTTTGGGATGCAGACTATCAGGCCCCGGGGATTTATCGGCCTTCAATCCCATCAGTTTCCCTAACACAATTTCCCGCCTAATCAGGATATCCTTCAGTTCCTCCTCCTCACTAGACCCTCGATCCCCTAGTACTTCCGGAAGGTTATTTGTGTCTTCCTTCGTGAAGACAGAACCAAGATATTTGTTCAATTGGTCTGCCATTTCTTTGTTCTCCATTATAAATTCACCTGAATCCGACTGCAAGGGACCTATGTTTGTCTTCACTAATCTTTTTCTCTTTACAAAAATTTTTATAGATATGTAGTCAGTTTTTATGTTCGCGGCAAACATAGAAACGGAGAAAATAGGTGCAGGATAAGGCCATTCAACCCTTCAAGCCTGCACCACCATTCAATAAGATCATGGCTGATCATTCAATTCAGTACCCCTTTCCCGCTTTCTCTCCATACCTCTTGATCCCTTTAGCTGTAAGGGCCATATCTAACTCCCTCCTTGAATATATCCAATGAACTGGCATCAACAACTCTCTGCAGCAGGGAATTTCACAGGTTAACAACTCTCTGAGTAAAGAAGTTTCTCCTCATAAATGGCCTACCCCTTATCATAAGACTGTGTCCCCTGGTTCTGGACTTCCCCAACATCGGGAACATTCTTCCCGCATCTAACCTGTCCCGTCCCGTCAGAATCTTACACGTTTTTATGAGATCTCCTCTCACCCTTCTACACTCCAGTGTATAAAGGCCCAGTTGATCCAGTCTCTCCTCACATGTCAGTCCAGCCATCCCTGGAATCAGTCTGGTGAACCTTCGCTACACTCTCTCAATAGCAAGAACGTCCTTCCTCAGATTAGGAGACCAAAACTGAACACAATATTCCAGGTGAGGCCTCACCAAGGCCCTGTACAATTGCAGTAATCTTCTTCTCATACTCTATTTCCCCCCTCTTAATTAAACCCTTTGTCCTCCTCTGCTGAATTCTAAATTTCTCCCAGTCCTCAGATTTGCTGCTTTTTCTGGCCAATTTATATGCCTCTTCCTTGGATTTAACACTATCCTTAATTTCCCTTGTTAGCCACGGTTGAGCCACCTCCCCCTTTTTTATTTTTACTCCAGTCAGGGATGTACAATTCCTGAAGTTCATCCATATGATCTTTAAATGTTTGCCATTGCCTGTCCACCGTCAACCCTTTAAGTATTATTTGCCAGTCTATTCTAGCCAATTTATGCCTTAAACCATTGAAGTTATCTTTCCTTAAGTTCAGGACCTTAGTTTCTGAATTAACTGTTAGTCTCCATCTTAATAAAGAATTTGACAATTTAATTTCATAATTCCTTTTTGCCTTCCAAATTTTTTTTATAAACTTATTTTCGTAACACGACACCCTTTCACACAATGCGATGGTCTTAAAGATGCGTGGCCTGGGATAAATGCTCACCAATTACACCTCTGGCTTACTCGCTGCTTCTCCCGATGAGGCGTATCTTCTGATTCTGTACCAATCTGTGGTATTCAAGTCCAGTCTCAAGGTCTGCTTCAAGTCAAAATAGCGAGGCTTTCTTTGCTTGTAGATGGTGTTTCTTATCTCCATCCCAGACGGAGTGCTCAGTTCTTGTGCATTGAACAAAGCAGGCAAGCGTTGAAGAGGAGAGAAAGAGAGATGGCTGCAAATTGCCGTCTCGTACCTACAAAATGCTTCTTCGCACCCAAAAGTTCAACTGTTCTTCCCCTGAGGCTGTGCAACTGAGAACCAAAATCATGTTTTCGGCCTGTTCCTTTGTCAACTGGGCTGTACCTCGATGTATGGCTCTGACGAGTCTGTAGTCGAATAGCTTTCCTTTGTGTCCTGAGCACCGACCAATCTTGCTTGATCTCTCACTGATTGCATGACAAAGGGCCCGTCCATCAACCAACTCAGCCATTGATTCCTTGTCCACCTGATGTGTATTCCTGTGGGACCGATGTTTTCGTCAAACTCTTACACCCTATTTGCTTGATCAATTACTACTTAACCTTTATCTCAATCCATATGGATTCTGTTTCTATCTTAGTTAGTTATGCCCTTTTTTCTACTGACATTGTTATCTAATTAATATAGCTGCCTTACCACCCCTTCTTCCTTCCTTCTCCCTTCTAAATAAGTTATATGCTGCAATATTTAACTACCAACCCTATTCTTTATGCAGCCATTTTTCAGTTCTTCATACTACATCTAGTTACTCTCAATGAATTATTGCCACCAGCTCCCCCATTTTGTTTTCAATGTTGTATACAATGTTGTACAGGCAAGTTATTTTTTTATTAATCGTTACTTTTACTTTATTGAAGTTATTTTATACCTATCTTCTGTAACTATCTGATCGATGTTACACATTCATTTCCTTGGTTGGACCTTTACTCTCATCTTTCTTTTATACTTAGGCTCCTGTATTTAGCAGATCCCTTCCCCTGTCTTACTAATTTAAAATCTTACCTACAGCCATATTTATTCTTTCCTGAGGGCCGCAGTGGCCCAATATTCGAGTCGTCTTTGTCGGCAAGCTGTGTGGGGATGCCCATTAACTGTCCACAGCTCACTGGCTCGATAATAATGAGGCCTAATATTATGTGCACCTTGGGACTATCCATTCAGGCACCCTACACAACCATTTTTGGGCAAGCTCTAATTTCTAGGCCAGAATTCCTAGACATAACAGACGGGATTCCTTCAGCCAACATGTGGGATTTTTGTCTTAAAAAGGGGAAATGGTTGTTGGGAGAGATACCTCCAGCCTACACGGACTTGTCAATAAGCACCCGAGAGGGGGAAGGAGATCTCAAGGCAGGCACACCTCTTGCAAAGCCTCTCAAACTAGATTAACTATATGAAAATATGGTCTGGTAGGTATCTTTTTGGATATGGCTATCTAAAATATCAAGGTCTTTCCATCATGTTGAGCATGGAGGTTCTGTCATATAGCTGATGACAATTTCTGGAATATTATTTGGAGGCCAGGTATGAGTATACATGCTCATACATCCACAGTTTGGTGCACATCATGATTGCACTGCAGAAGCAAGAAACTGTTGCTGAAGCTCTCCAACTGGTGGAACCAGTATTAAATACGGTATGCTGTGTCTGTGCTGTGGTCAGGAGGATGGTGGCCAATTTATGATGGGGGGGGAGTGTAGAATGTTTTGGTGTAAGGGGTGTCGCAGTTGTGAGGCAGACTAGTTGAGCTGGATGCTCTTTACCTTTCCGCCATTGTTCATAGGTTTATATGTAACCTTCAGGGCTGCTGACCGAGGGCCATGCGGTTCTTTGTTGGCCGGCGCGGACACGATGGACCGAAATGGCCTCCTTCTGTGCTGTAGATTTCTATGTTTCTAATTTATTCACACATTTTATTGTAAGTTGTGCCGCCTACCATATTGCTCATGAGATGTTTCCTGGTACCGATTGTCCATAGTAAGAGCTTCAACTCTCAGTTGCTATTCTACTATTTACTATTCAATAACCCAGCCTCCACAGCTCTCTGGGGCTGAGTATTTACACTTCTTCCTTGGAGAGTGGAAATAAGCAGGGTCTCTTTGCAGTTGAATTGCTTTCAAGCTGATATGTCTGTTAACGGAAGATGCGAACAGAGTCATTCCTCATTAACAGACTTGATGACACCTAACTCTGAGCGTAGTCCAGGGTATTTTTGATGAATGATCAGCCATGAAGCTCATTAATGGTGCTTCAAGTAGTGGACATAAGAAATAGGAGCAGGAGTAGGCCACCTGGCCCCTTGAGCCTGCTCCGCCATTTAATATCATGGCTGATCTGATCAGGGACTCAGCTCCACTTCCTTGCCCGCTCCCCATAAGCCTTTATTCCCTTATCGCTCAAAAATCTGTATCTCCGCCTTAAATATATTCAATAACCCAGCCTCCACAGCTCTCTGAGGCAGCGAATTACATAGATTTACAACCCCGAGAGAAGAAATTCCTCCTCATCTCAGTTTTAAATGGGCGGCCCCTTATTCTGAGACTATGTCCCCTAGTTTTAGTTTCCCTTATGAGTGGAAATATCCTCTCTGTATCCACCTTGTTGAACCCCCTCATTATCTTATATGTTTCGACAAGATTACCTCTCATTCTTCTAAACTTCAATGAGTATAGGTCCAACCAAGTCAACCTATCTTCATAAGTCAACCTCCTCATCTCCGGAATCAACCTAGTGAACCTTCTCTGAATACCCTCCCAATGCAAGTATAACCTTCCTTAAATACGGAGACCAAAATTGTAGCAGTACTCCAGGTGTGGCCTCACCAATAGCCTGTACAGTTGTAGCAGGACTTCTTGGTTTATATACTCTATCCCCCTTGCAATAAAGGCCAACATTCCATTTGCCTTCCGGATTACTTGCTGTACCTGCATACTCACTTTTTGTGTTTCATGCACAAGGAACCCCGGTCCCTCTGTACTGCAGCACTTTGCAATTTTTCGCCATTTAATTAATCATTTGCCTTTCTATTTTTTTCTGCCAAAGTGGATAACCTCACCTTTTCCCTGCATCTGCCAAATCTTTTGCCCACTCACTTAGCCTGTCTATATCCTTTTGCAGATTTTGTGTGTCCTCCTTACAATTTGCTTTCCCACCCATCTTTGTATTATCAGCAAACTTGGCTACATTACACTCAGTCCCTTCATCTAAGTCATTAATATAGATTGTAAATAGTTGAGGCCCCAGCACTGATCCCTGCAGCACCTCACTAGTTACTGTTTGCCAACCGGAATATGACCCAATTATCACACATCTTTGTTTTCTGTTAGCCAATCCTCTATCCATATTAATATTACCCCCAACCCCGTGAACTTTTATCTTGTGCAGTAACCTTTTATATGGCACCTTATCGAATGCCTTCTGGAAATCCAAATACACCACATCCACTCCCCCTTATCCACCCTGCTCATGACATCCTCAAAGAACTCCATCAAATTTGTCAAACATGATTTCCCTTTCATAAAACCATGCTAACTCTACTTGATTGAATTATGCTTTTCCAAATGTCCCACTACTGCTTCCTTAATAATGGAGTCCAGCAGTTTCCCAACGACAGATGTTAGGCTAACTGGTCTATAGTTTCCTGCTTTTTGTCTGCCTCCTTTTTTAAATAGGGACATTAGATTTGCGGTTTTCCAATCTGCTGGGACCGCTCCAGAATCCAGGGAATTTTGGTAATTACAACCAATACATCCATTATCTCTGCAGCCACTTGTTTCAAGATGCTAGGATGTAAGCCATCAGCTCCAGGGACTTGTCTGCCTTTAGTCCCATTATTTTACCCAGTACTACTTCTTTAGTAATGGTGATTTAGTATTTAGTATTAAGTTCCTCCCTCCTTATAGCCCCTTGATTATCCACTATTGGGCTGTTTTTAGTGTCTTCTACTGTGAAGACCGATACAAAATATTTGTTCAATGCTCTGCCATTTCCCTGTTCTTCATTATTAATTCACCAGTATCATCCTCTAGGGGACTAACATTTTCTTTAGCCACTCTTTTTTTTTTTTCCTTTTTATATACCTGTAGAAACCCTTACCATCTGATTTTATATTCCATGCTAGTTTACTTTCATCATCTATCTTTGCTCTCTATCATTTTTTTAGTCACTCTTTGCTGGCTTTTAAAAGTTTCCCAATCCTCTGGCCTCCCATTAGTGTTGGCCACATTGCATGCCCTTGTTTTCAATTTGATATATCATCCCTTATTTCCTTAGTTAGCCACAGATAGTTATCCCTTCTCTTACAGTCGTTCCTTCTCATCGGGATATATTTTTGTTGCGAGTTATGAAATAGCTCCTTAAAATGTCTGCCACTGCTCATCAACCATCCCATACTTTAATCTATTTTCCCAGTCCACTTTAGCCAACTCTGCCTTCATACATGTGTAGTCTCCTTTATTTAAGGAGATTCAACTTTCTCAACCTCCAACTGAATTTGAAATTCAACTACGTTATGTTCACTCATTCCTAGAGGATCCTTTACTCGGAGATCACATTAATGCTGTCTCATTACACAGTACCAGATCCAAGATAGCCTGCTCCCTGGTTGGTTCCGCAATGTACCGTTCAAGGAAACTATCCTGGATACACTATGAATTCTTCCTCAAGGCTACCCTGGCCAATTTGCTTTGTCCAATCAGTATGAAGGTTAAAATCGCCCATGATTATTACGGTTCCTTTTTAACAAGCCTCCATTATTTCTTGATTAATACTCGGTCCAACAGTGTAGCTATTGTTAGGGGGCTCCCTTTTGGTGTGGAAGCAAATCATCCTTGTTCAAGGGACCGCTTATGATGATGATAATGATGATAGACTACACCCACCAGCGACTTTTCCCCCTTATATTATTCCTTATCTCCACCCAAACTGATTCAACATCTTGATCTTCTGAGCCAATATCGTTTCTCACTAACACACTGATCTCATCCTTATTAACAGTGTTACCCCACGTCCTTTTCCTTTCTGTCTGTCCTTCCAAATTGTGAAACATCCCTGAATATTTAGTTGCCAGTCCAGGTCACCTTGCAACCACGTCTCTCTAATGGCCATCAGATCATATTCATTTGAACCTTTTGAGGGACCAACAGGTAGAGTGGTTCTAACTGGACAAGCTGCAGGAAGCTCAATGGTTCATTGAAATGCAACAATAGTCCTGTTCACACTTGGAGATCGCCAAGCTATGCCACTTGGATTTTGGTAAGTAGTATTTATCCCTATGTAAGAAGGTTTTTTGGAGACGCATTGGGACATATAGGGATGAAAAATGCAAATGCATGAAGGTGGATCATTAAGAACAAAAGAAAAAACTGTGTAGTGTCTTAAATGAGGGCTTTAGCGAACGAGATCTCCAATAAGGTAACATGTGGGTGCCTCAGTTTTAAAAACACAAGATGGTGTAGGAGATGGAATGAGAAAACCTCGTATCAATAGTGAATAACAAGTACATTCTGTGTACCAGGAATCTCAAGGTGAATCGAAGTCTACTGTGTCATGCCTGGATTCACTGATGAAGTGTTACCATCTTGAACATTTCCTTGGGTCCAGATTAAATTAGAATTTTTTATTTTGAGAACTACTAATTAAAACAGTATAAAGTAATACCATAACTGCATTTCCTTGGCTTTCTCTGGGAAAGCTGATGTTTCTTCAACCCTACCAAATAATTGTTTATGGATGTCCCAAGAAAATAATTATCTTGGGGAAGTTTCTGTATATTTAGAAGATCACCTTCCTTTACATGCACTATTACCTAGACCTCTGAAAGGATTATATCTCATCAAAAAGATATGTTTTATACCTCTATATGACTGTTGATAAATACTGCTCGAGAAATAAAACTTGGAGCTGTTGTCTCTGTGCCAGAAATGAAAGTCCTAGATGCAGAGTTTTTTGCATAGATTTATTACAGGAAATAATATGCACAGGCAACACATGTGGTGATGCAAAGACTATGAGAGACCTTGTGTTATAGTTGCTGAGCTTAATCACAGGAAGATTAGGCCCCGGATCTTCCTACAGTGGTTTCACTTTTATCCTGAAAGACCATGACATCATGCCTTGCATTCCATGGCCTTTACTCTTACTTTATAGTAACTACCATTATCTTATTCTACAGATTTGGATATGTGGGTAAAAGCTCCACAATGGAACTCAGGACAGAACAAAAACTCTCTTATCTCCTTAGATCATAGAATCATACAAATTTACGGCATGGAAGGAGGCCATTTCAGCCCACCGTGTCCGCTCCGACCGATCATGAGCTATCCAGCCTAATCCAACTTTCCAGCTCTTGGTCTGTAGCCCTGTAGGTTATGGCACTTCAAGTGCACATCCAAGTATTTTTTAAATGTGGAGAGGGTTTATGCCTATACCACCCTTTTAGGCAATGAGTTCCAGACCCCTACTGCCCTCTGGTTGAAGAAGTTTCCCCCAATTACTTTAAATTTACGTCTCCTGGTTGTTGACCCCTTTGCCAAAGGAAACAGGTCCTTCCTATCCACTCTATCCATCCCCTCATAATGTTATACACCTCAATCAGGTCTCCCCTCAGCCTCCTCTGTTCCAAAGAAAACAGAACCAACATCTCCAATCTTTCCTCATAGCGAAAATTCTCCAGTCCAGGCAATATTCTTGCAAATCTCCTCTGCACACTTTCCAGTGCAATTAAATATTTCCTGTAATGTGGTGACCAGAACTGCACATAGTACTCCAGCTGTGGCCATGCAATGTTTTATACAGTTCAAACATAACAACCTTCTTGCTCTTGTATTCCATGCTTCGACTAATAAAAGGCAAGTATTCCATATGCCTTCTTAACTACCTTATCTACCTGGCCTGCACTCCAAGGTTCCTTTGTTCCTCTACACTTCTCTGTGTCATACCATTTAATGTGTATTCCCTTGCCTTGTTCGACCTCCCCAAATGCATTCCCTCACGCTTATCCAATTGAAATCCATTTGCCACAGTTCCGCCCACCTGACCAGTACATTGCTATCTTCCTGCAATCCGTAGCTTTCTTCTTCTGTATATGTACAGAAAAGATAAACATATAGTTGTTGTAATGTATGCACCTATGATTATGCTCACAGGTTTGTTGAGTTGGGAGTGACTTAGCCAGTCAGATGATGTTCACAAGACTCAATAAAACCCCAGCCAGTTGGGGGATCCACGATGAGGCAGGTGGTTGTGAGCCTGGTGGAGGAACTGGTAATGTGTAGTGTGATTGTTAAACCTTTTGCTAATAAACCAACTAGTTCTCAATAGCAAAGCGTTGCCATGAATTCTTAAGCAAAGAACCCATGAAACAAGTACATTACTGTTGTGAAACAGATAGATTCATCTATTAGAATATTAGAACTACACAAATAATAAAACAACTATCTGTATGACAACAATGGTACTAACTTTGCACCGGGGCCTTGGAGGTTTGGACTGATTTCCAGAATGCTGTTTCCTGCATATTCTGGAAAAGCTGTCTGTTTGTTACAAAATTGAATTTTTAACCTAAAATGGGTTCTTTAATACCACCTTTCCTGCGAGAATTCATAACAAGGACCCCGCTCATTCATCCCTTTTAAGGCTGAAGAGTCTGAGTTTTTCTAATCTTTCCTCATAGTTCAGTTAGGACCAGGCTTGTGGCAATTTCTTTGCACTGCTTCCAGGACTTGGATGTATTCATTGTGCTTCAGTAACCAGAACCAAATGCAGGTGTGGCCTAACCAGAGCCCCGTATAGCTTCAGCAAGGCAATCTCCGATTTAAACTCTACTGTTTTGGTAATATAGCTCAGCATTCTTTTTATTTTGTTGCTTCCTGTTCTGCAATGACTAAGTTTTCATCTGCATAATGAAAATGTCCATAGTGGCTTAATCATAACAATGTTTTATGCTGATCACCGCTATTTTTCTGGAAACTGAACAAGCTTTTTGCATGGTTCAATGGTTTTATTTTCTGAAGAGCTTAGGTTTTGGCATCAGCATTATTATACTATAGATCAGGTGTTCTCAACCTTTCCGCTTCTGAGGCTCCCCTTTCGCGTTATAGAATTTCCACAGACCCCCTGTAACAACACACACACATTTTTTCCGTATAAAAATTCTCTCAGCGCTGCTTGTAGTCATCATGTTACTGCTGCTGCAGCTATCCTGGCCCTGCAAAAATACTGGTCCCCACACTCATCCCACTCCCTCTTTTCCTCCTCATAAACCCCTATCAGCTGACCCCCTCTTTTCCCCACAAACCCCGACTCCCTCACCAACTGTTCCCAGCACATCAACTGATCTCAGTTCTCTGCTTGATTGTCAAACAGCCATTTTCCCCATCTCTAATATTTTCATACTAATAAGCAAAGGTGTACAATGAAAATGAAAAGTATTTTTTTTTAAAGATCCATATTACTTTTTTCTCCCAAATTTCTCTCAGGTGTGTCTAGATTAATGTTTTATTTCTAGTGAATCCAGGATCATTGAAATCCTAGCTGGAGGTCAACACGGTGTGAACAATCAGGTCTGCCTGTGATGCCCTCCTTGGTAGAGCAAGACTACTAACACTCAAGGGATAGGTTCGCAGATGAAGAATGAATGAGGTTAGGCAGCAAAGGCAGCCCAGCACCCTTGTCATTATATTACAATGTAAGTCAACACTTGCTAAAATCTATCGGCTTCCGATATTGTGCAGAATAAGTTAAGGGTACAGTCGGAAGCTTTTGGTCACAAGTCTAGATGTTGAATTGGTTGGACACATAGATGGTTTTACCGGTCCTCTGCCGGTTGTACTGCAACTGTTCGGCCAGCAGGCCAGTCCATGCATATATACAGCGGGACCTGGCGAGAGGAGATCAGAGAACTCAAGCCGGATCTAACCCAGATGATACAATATCCATCAACAATTTGAAAGAGTTTTTTTTTAATTAAGTTTATTTAAGGAAAAAGTTACTGGTTTAGTAATCCAGTGGCTTGGATTAATAATCCAGAGAATATATATGAGTCCAAATCTTGCCATGGCAGTTTGAGAATTTGAATTCAGTTTAAAAATAAAGTTTTTAAAATCTGAAAATAAAAAAAACTGGTAGCAGTAAATGTTACCATGAAGCTGTTGGATTATCAAAAAAAGCCCAACTAGTTCACTTTTTTTTTTTAGGTAAGGAAACCTGCTGTTCTTACCCAGTCTGATCAATGTGTGAGTGCAGGCCTAGGCTAACATGGTTGACTCTTAACTGCCCTCTCAAGTGGTCTAGCAAGCCATTCAATTATATCACCACTTTCTGAGGACAACTCTGGACAGGCAATAAATGCTGTCCTTATCAGTGATTCCCACATTGCAAGAATTAATTATTAAAAAAGGGGAGAAAATGTACAGATCTCCATGTTATAAAGGGTTTGTTCTAGAAGAGGTACAGATAAGTGGAATACTCATAGTCCTTAGATAACCATTTTAACCTATCTTCTACAGTAATTTTTTGCATACGAACTATATCATGAACTCTGACCAAAATGACCTGGACATACTTGAACCATTCTCCTTTATGGTTCTGAACTCCTAGGAACAATGAAATACCTTCCTGTGGACCACATATATAATCGAATTGTGAAATGGATTTGTTTCAAATGAAAAATGGTTGCAGGGAGTAAAGATACTACCTACCCTACACCAAGCCTTCAGTGAATATCCTGAATGGGGAGTCAGCTTCATGTGGGCATCCAACTTTGTCAAAGCCCACACATTAAGCAGTTGGTGACGAGCAAATTTGGACTCACCTTGAGCATCATGGTATTGGCATCTTGCAAGCTGCTCTCTATTAGAAGACTGGTTAAGAGAATGTATGCTCATGCTCATGCACGTGCCTTTTTATCTCCTCCCCGCCATTCAGGGCCCCAAACACTTCTTCCAGGTGAAGCAGCGATTTACTTGTACGTCTTTCAATTTAGTATACTGTATTCGCTGCTCACAATGTGGTCTCATCTACATTGGGGACACCAAATGCAGATTGGGTGATTACAAACATAATAAAACCAATGTACTTATGAATGACTCCACGAGGCAATGTGTTGTGCTCAAACTGTAGTGACCTTGGTCCTTTATTCCAAACTCCAGAGTGAGGCACAAACATGGTGTGCAGCCTTTTATACTGGGCTCTGCCACCAGGCAGGAAACCCCTGGTCTCCACCAGTTGCACCCTCTAGTGGTGCCAACATGTATATACACAGTGTAAACCTTATTGATGGTACATCAGGTAAACAAGTCTCCATCTTATGCAATCACACAGTGACTACACAGAGAGTACATCCACAGTCTGTATATACAACAGCTTTGCAGAACACCTCTTTTCAGTCCACAAGCATGAGCTTCCAGTCGACTGTCATTTTAATTCTCTGCCCCACTCTGACCTCTGTCCTTGGCCTGCTACACTGTTCTAATGAAGCTTAACGGAAGCTCGAGGAACAGCAATTTATCTTTCGAATAGGCACTTTACAGCTTTCTGGACTAGCATTTATTTCAACAATTTCAGATCATAACCACTACTCCCATTTTTTTTCGGACAGCAGCTGTTGGTAATGATCCTGCTATTGCCTTTTACACCTCCTCTAGGCCCATCTTTTGTTTCTTTACTTGTCCCATTACCACTATCATCCCTTGTCATTTAATTTCTCCTGCCTTCCGTCCTATCACAGACCTTACCTTTTGTTCATTCTTCATCTCCCACCCCCTTTCTTTGCCTCTGTGCATGCTTAAAACCGGCTACATCTCTAACCTTTTCCAGTTCTGATGAAAGGACATCAATCTGAAATGTTAACTTTGTTTCTCTCTGCATAGATGTTGCCTGACCTGTTGAGTATTTCCAGCATTTAGTGTTTTTATCTTGTGTATCCAGTGTCTGGTTCCTACCATGTAGAGAGGCAAGCAGGTGCTTCTGAAATTCTGCACCCTTAACTGATGGAGCCAGTATTGATATTGGGTATTGTACCATATGGCATAGTGGGGTCATCGACCTGAAACGTTAACTCTATTTTTCCCTCCACAGATGCTGCCTGACCCGTTGAGATTTCCAGTATTTTCTGTTTTTATTTCAGGTTCCAGGATCTGCAATATTTTGCTTTTGTAATACTGTAACTTTAGTTTGGTATGCACCTGCTGTGGTCTGGTGGGATGAATAGATTGTGCTGTTCACCAACTGCTCTCAAAGAACTTCTGTCATCTTCTATAAAAACAGAAAATGCTGGGAAACACTCAGCAGGACAGGCAGCATCTGTAGAGAGAGAAAAAGAGCTAACGTTTCAGCCCAATAGCTTTTCGTAATTGTTATTTGTTGTTCACCTAGTGAGGACTCAAAACTGCTGATTATTCTCACTTGAGGAAGGTCTCTTTGGGGATCAAACATGCTCCAAGTTATGAGACAGTGATGTAATTTCAGAATTAAGTAAACTGTGTGGCAACTTGGTAATCAGGTACTTGAGCTCAATAATAGTATCAGACATGTTTAAATATCCAAGTTTACAGTGCAGCTTAGCACAACTGGTTTAGACATTCATTGCCAGATCTGGCTGGAATGCATCAGGCCCTGCTCTCCTCTGCCAAAACTGTTCATTACTCCAAGATCATCCTGGAATGCAAAAATAACCCCGGCTTCTTTTCTCATCACCAATCTCCCCTTCACTTTCACTTCCAACAAGCACGAGGAATGAATGGACTTCCTTGTCATTAAGATTGAGACTCCTATGCACCAAGCCAGGTTTCCCCCAAGGTTGCCACCTGCCCTAGTCCTTTTGCTAATTTATCTTCTATCTCCCTCATGCCCATTCCAAGCTCACGAGACCCACCTCCTGCTCTCTCAACCCTATTCTCACTAAACTGCTTACCACGCAACTTCCATTCCTTGCTCCCATGTTAGCTGATATTGTAAATGGTTCCCTCTCCTCGGGTATGGTCCCCCTCCCTTTCAAATCTGCCGTCATCACCCCATCCTCAAAGAAATATAAGAACATAAGAAATAGGAACAGGAGTAGGCCATATGGCCCCTCGAGCCTGCTCCGCCATTCAATAAAATCATAACTGATCTGATCATGGACTCAGTCCACTTCCCTGCCCACTCCCCATAACCCCTTGTCATTTAAGAAACTGTCTATTTCTGTCTTAAATTTATTCAATAACCCAGCTTCCACAGCTCTGAGGCAGCAAATTCCACAGATTTACAACCCTCAGAGAAGAAATTTCTCCTCCTCAGTTTTAAATGGGCGACCCCTTATTCTAAGATCATGCCCTCTAGTTCTAGTCTCCCCCATCAGTAGAAACATCCTTTCTGCATTCACCTTGTCAAGCCCCCTCATAATCTTATACGTTTCGATAAAATCACTTCTCATTCTTCTGAATTCCAATGAGTAGATGCCCAACCTACTTAATCTTTCCCCATAAGTCTCAACCCCCTCTTCACCGGAATCAACCTAGTGAACCTTCTCTGAACTGCCTCCTGTTAGCGTTAGTGTTTTCTCAGAAGAATCACTCAACACTCAGAGTCGGTTCCAATGCCGTCGCGGTCTTTATTACGCTTAGCGGGGAGGAAATCTCAGGACTGTATCCAGGTTTCTCTCCACAGAACAAAGGGTTACATGCACCTTTATATGTTTCACAACAGTTACAAACAGTTTACTACAGCTACACAGCCCATCACGGCTGGACACAAGCCAATCACAACGATTATAGATTACATATAGGTTCTTTTAACCCAATAGAATTCCCCTAGTGTCTCGGGAACCATATGTTCGGTTATTGTCAGTTTGGGCTGATTGATGACTTTACTATAGGAGATAGGTTCTCTTCCTAGTTCTTTCATCTGGGAGAAATAATTGGTTTATAACCTTGTTTACAGGAGATGGTTTCCCTCTTATCTTTCTTCCTGGGGAATTAATTGGTTTATGGCCTTGTTCACAGGGGATGGTTTTCCTCTTATCTCTTTCTTCCTGCATCCAAGGCATTCCTATAGTGGGCCTCACAGGGTTATTGCTCGGTCATTGAACATTCAACAGTTCACAGCTTGACTACCTGATTTCCCATCATGCCTGGGCAGCCATTTTATGTGTGGCCACTTTAAACTTATATGCGTTTAGATATATCTAGCAGGTGCCTAATGCCTAGTGTTCTGGTATATTCTAAAGGTGCCTACCTCCTACAACAACTCCCCCTTTCGGTAAAGGGACTAGTCCTAGTCCCCTTTTAACCGACCATTCGACCTTTATTAGATTTTGTGCACGGCCTGGTACTCCCTGCCTCAACGTGCTGGCCAGTCACGCGGTTTCAGGAGTCCCGGTTGCTTTAATCAAATTAACAAAGGCTAAATCCTCCTGTCCCCTTATCAAACAGGCTTGTTTAGTATCCGGAAAACGGTGATTTGTCCGTCTTCGTTGTGCGTGGTGTCTGCATGCCTGGCAGGCCATCACGCCCCATGTTATTGCTAAGATCAATTGTATCCCGACCAGTATATGTGAAATTATTCGAATCCATGGGTGGATGTTCACATTTATTCCCCAGTCCCAGACCTTTCTCCACCAACTCTGACTTTGTAAGTCTACCTCGGTATCTTCTTCCAGTACTTTGATTTTAGTTTGTAGTTGGTGGTAGAGCTTTACGGATTGACCCACTCTGAGCCTCAACTCTCGTAATACTTCGGTTAGATGTGGGATAGGGACCTGATCTGGTTCGTCATAATCCTGTAAATGATCATGGAGCTTATCGGTTACCTCAATAGCTTCGGACTTCCGGCGCCTAACCTGGGTGATATGCGCTTGCCCGATCGCGACAGGTCGTAGTGGTGTGAAGCAAAAGTTTGGCTGTGGTATAGGGCACTGCAGGTTATTATACTGGAATGAACGCTCAGTAGTAGAGACGCAGTATCTTCCCTTCCCTCCGTAGCCTGCCCTCGCGAAGTGCATGTGTGCGGGCACTATTTCTAGTACACACCCATCGGTTCGGTTAAACCCGCACTCGTCTAGCTCCCCTCGGCCCACCGGGTGAGGGCATACTGTGATTTCCCCCTTTTGCTTGCAATCTGCTAGGGAAATCCCGGTAAGTATGTTGTTTCGACGAACGGCAGAGGTGGTGCTCAGGTAGTAGCGTATGGAGACATTTTCCCGTATTACTCCGACATTCTCTAGTTGGTATAGGGAGAACGGCCCTGAGTCCAGCATGGCTATAGGGATCATCAGGACTATCCCTATCCCGGTAGTCCTACCCATCTGGCAATCTGGAATTGCTGGGTATACTCGGGTCAGTCCCTTCAGAGTACAATTATCCAGTGTTCCCCTTTTGTTAGCTAACGGAGCTAAATGTGAACGGTCTATCCAATCGGGTACTTCCCCGCGTTGGATCTGGTCGAGATTGTGGCGGATCTGCCCCACCATCCACAGACCATAAGCGTGACAGAGTTGCCCCTGTCTTTGCTTTCCGGTATCAATGAGGTGATTGATGGTTTTGGCGTGAGCTTCCAGGACTGAGATGCCATCCAACTGGATTTTGGCACCCTCCTTTTCTAGGTTGGCTTGGTCTTCCTGGTTTTGCTCCACCCTCTCTAATAACCCCTTCATCACCCCTCTAAGCTGTTCCACCCTCTCATTTAACCCTTGTATGTCTATCGAGTTCATTACGGAGGTCCCTGTATTGAAAACGGTAGCACCATCATTAACTATTTCCCTCTTCATCCTGGGGGCTGACCCCTGTCCCCGGAACCTACTGGCACCCATTGCATCAGCAGCCTGCTGCATTACAACTTTACTTAATACATTGTACATTTTCCTTGACTGTTCGGTACAGTATTCCGGCATCTGGATGCCTGAAATATTGATCAGAACAGGCACAATTTCATGTTTAACATTATCATACAACAGTTCCCCTTCGTTCTACATTACAATCCCATTCTCTGGTCCCTTAGTAGTTATGGGACAAGGCAGTTCCTCGGGCAATGTAGTGGTTCTTATGGGGTGCGGTGTTGGAGGGGGTGAGAAACATACATACAATGATATTGCAGCCGGTCCCGCCTCCTTGTAATACCCGCACAGCCCCATTCCCTTCTTGCGGATGACCGATTGCTGGGATTGTCCTGGAGGCGCGCAAATTATGCCGAAAGTACATTCATCGGGCCCTTTGACATCCCTCCATTTAATGCATCTGCTCCTTATACCCGTGGAGCACTGTACACATACTCTTATTCTTATTAGGATTCTTATTAGAATTCACTTGTAACCATGCATTAAAATAAGTCCTGTCCTTGGCTGCTGGGATGCACATTCCGTCCGTTAAATTAAACAAGACTCCATAGTTCATGTAGTTGTTTATTTCCAGCGTGCTCTGCTGTCCGTCGGTGTTGCCCAGGGCACGTGCATGTCGCAGGGCTATCCATATTACGAGTAGCGCCGTTCGTATTCCCATTCCGGTAAGTATTCTCTGTAATTTTAAACAGATGGCCTGGTCGTCACCAGGGGTTAAGTTTTTTGCTCTACGAGTGTCCCTGTCACCCTGCAAAATCAGAAGCACAAGGTTATAATCGAACCATTTCGAGCTGAATCTGTAGGGCGTGCGCCCGTGTCTTTACCCACTTAAATATTACCCAAACTCCTATGACCAAGACCAAAGCTATTCCTCCAAACATCGCTGTCTGCTTTACCGTTAGGTTGGGTTTGTGGACTACACCTACCCACCGTGGGGTACATTGGCTCTATTACCGTAGGTGATGGTGCTATGGCTGCGCACTGCACTATCTGTCTAGTCCCGTTATCTCTTCCAGCCTGTTTATCTTAGCTTTTAACTCTTCAATTTGTTTTATTGAGTAGCTATTTCTTTATTGTATCAGGCAAGTATTATTACATAAGCTAGTTCTGTTTTTATTTTTGTTTCCTCGGTTAGGTGAGTCTTTTTTTTTCTATTAAGAAATCCAAATTAATAATGTTCAGTATAAAACGGCTGTCAATGGAAAGGTTTAACTCCTTTCCAAGTTTGTAAGACCTGATGTCATCACGTGACTTCTGAAAAAAAAAATCTTTGTGCCTTCAAAACTGGCTTCGAAATTAGGAATCCGTTAAACAGCATAAATCATTAGAGTAAACTCCAATGTTTTCTTAACTTCTAATTCAAGTACTTGCCAAAGAATTTTTTAAAAAATTGTTTTAAAACGAGACCACACATACAATAGCAATTTTGTTTACTGAAATTCAATTCTGTTTTTTTTTATTTCTCTCTTTCTCCTCGTTATCTTCAAAACCCTCCTGCTTGTTTAGACTGTTCGGGACATTTTTGATAAACACTGTCCATTTTGGAAATCTTTTCAAACTGCATTGAAACTTTTTCATAATTGAAAATTCGAATCCATGTAGAGTGTTTTTTACCTATTCCAATTTTTTTTTCCTTCTAATTAAACCAATATCTTTTTCACAACAAACATCAACTTGTATTTAGTAAGTTATGTCTTTTTCCCTTTAGTCCGTTACATCTTTTTTTTCTTTCTTCAAATTAGGTTTTGTATTTTACACGGAGGGTTCGTAACTCCATAAAGTTGTTCATTTAAAATCATTTGTTTACTTTCAAAGTGGCGTCTTTATCTTTTTCTTTTATAACTGGAATGGAGTCCAGCTTTGAGAGTTTGAGGGCTGCCTTTCGTTATCTCAAAATGCTCCAGTTTCAAAGTCGTTACTAAAGCTTGCTGTTTTTAACATTTTCCAAAAGTTCCTTTTACACCTTCGCAGATAGCTCGCCACTTGCCCAGAAGTTTGACCTGATCAGATTTAATTTAATCTTTTTCTTTTTTGAATCCACCTCAGTATTTTCTGTGCCTTCTCTGAATATCTCAAAATCCCAATTCAAACTTTGTAATTTCAATCTGTATTTAAAACTTTTTTTTTTGCTAGAAGCTCTTTTTTTTAAAGCATTCTTTATCTCATTCTGAGACTAAATTTATGTCTTTCAACGCAATCAATCATTGCATGTTTTCTTTCGGCAAGTCAGTGAGCGTGTCAAATAAATCTTTTGCTCAACAAACCTGTCCTTTATACATTTGTTTACTTTCCTAGCTCCGTAACTTATCATCCGAATAAATCCACACCTGCGTTTCTAACTTAAATGTCTTAAAACTTCCCACATACAGGACAACACTACAAAGGGTTTAAAAAAAACTTTCACTCTGTTTCTAAAATAAACAGACACTTGCATTCCTCTTCCAACCAGGCTTTCGGAACATGAAAACATAAAAAATTCATTCCGCAGTCAAAAATCACACAGGCACTTCTCATTTAATACAGACGTTCACAAAAGTCTCTTCTTTCCTATTAATTTTTTTTTTGGCTAGCTCTATTCCTCTTCCATACTTCACTTAAGACAATCACCGTCAGTTTTGTTTTTAATCTTAGTTTCCTATGTTAATTTACATGGGCTCGCAGTATCAAGACCACAGCCTTTTTTTTTCTTTTTGACTTTCCGTTCCTTCTCCCACCATTCCCTTTGCTTTGCTGGTAGTTCCTGAGGATTCCACCCTGAGCTAATCATTTTTTTTTTTCGATTAGCTTCTTTTGTTTTTTTTTTTCGCCAGATGGCGGGTAATGGACCCTTCTGGTCCCCACTCGAGTTTACTTGCTTTCGTGGCCATTTCTGGGTAGGACTAGTACCGTTAGGAATCTACTCTGAGGTCCGCTTTCTACCTAGCGTAACTTGTAGTAAACCGTCTCCTAGCTACTGTCAGGTCACAAGTTCTGCTGTTACACAAACTTATACAATTCTTAAAACGCGTTTAAGCAATTCCCGCAGTGCTTACGTTAACCTTAACAACTACCTACCACCGCTCGGCCCGTTGGTCCGACCCTGTTCACAGGTTTGGATTCCGTTAGCCGCTGTGCACCACTTGGTTCTACCCCGGGGTATTTCAAATTACACTACTGGGTCCGGAAGATGTCTCTCGGTATCACAATCCCACAGTCTAAGTGTGTTCCCTATGCCTACTTGGTTCCTGGCCGTCACATGGGACAAAAGTCCTCTTAATTCAGGCTCAGGCTAGGCGTTTGAGATATTAGACCGTCTCCTCGTGTCGATCAACCAGCTTCCACCTTCCGCACCCTTTATAATTAAACATTGTTTTTTATACTCACCCGGGTTTTTCCAAGGGCATCCAGCGACTCCGGGAAATCCTGCCGACTACGCCACTGTTAGCGTTAGTGTTTTTTCAGAAGAATCACTCAACACTCAGTCGGTTCCAATGCCGTCGCGGTCTTTATTACGCTTAGCGGGGAGGAAATCTCAGGACTGTATCCAGGTTTCTCTCCACAGAACAAAGGGTTACATGCACCTTTATATGTTTCACAACAGTTACACACAGTTTACTACAGCTACACAGCCCATCACGGCTGGACACAAGCCAATCACAATGATTATAGATTACATATAGGTTATTTTAACCCAATAGAATTCCCCTAGTGTCTCGGGAACCATATGTTCGGTTATTGTCAGCTTGGGCTGATTGATGACTTTACTATAGGAGATAGGTTCTCTCCCTAGTTCTTTCTTATGGGAGAAATAATTGGTTTATGACCTTGTTTACAGGAGATGGTTTCCCTCTTATCTTTCTTCCTGGGGAATTAATTGGTTTATGGCCTTGTTCACAGGGGATGGTTTTCCTCTTATCTCTTTCTTCCTGCATCCAAGGCATTCCTATAGTGGGCCTCACAGGGTTATTGCTCGGTCATTGAACATTCAACAGTTCACAGCTTGACTACCTGATTTCCCATCATGCCTGGGCAGCCATTTTATGTGTGGCCACTTTAAACTTATATGCGTTTAGATATATCTAGCAGGTGCCTAATGCCTAGTGTTCTGGTATATTCTAAAGGTGCCTACCTCCTACAACACTCCAAAGCAAGTATATCCTTTCGTAAATATGGAAATCAAAACTGCATGCAGTATTCTAGGTGTGGCCTCACTAATACCCTGTATAACTGTAGCAAGACTTCCCTGCTTTTATACTCCATCTCCTTTGCAATTAAGGCCAAGATTCTATTGACCTTCCTGATTACGTGCTGAACCTGCATACTATCCTTTTGTGTTTCATGCACAATTACCCCCAGGTCCAGCTGTACTGCAGCACGTTGCAATCTTTCTCCATTTAAATAGTAACTTGCTCTTTCATTTTTTTCTGCCAAAGTGCAGGACCTCACACTTTCCAACATTATACTCCATCTGCCAAATTTTTGTCCACTCATTTAGCCTATATGTCCTTTTGCAGATTTTGTGTGTCCTCTTCACACATTGCTTTTCCTCTCATCTTTGTATTGTCAGCAAACATGGCTACATTACACTCAGTCCCTTCTTCCAAGTCGTTAATATAGATTGTAAATAGTTGGGGTCCCAGCACTGATCCCTGTGGCACCTCACTAGTTACTGATTGCCAACTATGAACCATTTATCCCGACACTCTGTTTTCTGTTAGTTAGCCAATCCTCTATCCATGCTAATATATTACCCCCAACCTTGTGAACTTTTATCTTGTGCAGTAACCTTTTATGTGGCCCATCTTTGACCCCTCTGTCCTAGCTCCTAGCAAACTACCAACCCATTTCCAATCTCCCTTTCCTCTTGAAAATGTTGTTGCCACCCAAATCAATGCCCACCTTTCCTGCAATTCCATATTTGAATCTCTCCAATTAGGTTTCTACCCCTGCAACAGCAGTGAAACAGTCCCAAAGTTACAAATGACATATTCTGTGGCTGTTACCATAGTGTACTATCCTTCCTCATCCTTCTCAATCTGTCTGCAGCCTTTGACACCAGTTGTCGGGAAAATACTGGAATCCATTGTTAAGGAAGTGGTATCAGGCCACTTAAAAAAAAAGTCATAACATGATTAGGCAGAGTCAATATGGTTTTATGAAAGGGAAATGGTGTTTGACAAATTTATTAGTTTTTTGAGGATGTAACTAGCAGGATAGATAAAGGGGCACGAGTGGATGTAGTATATTTGGATTTGCAAAAGGCATTCGATAAGGTGCCACATAAAAGGTTGTTACACAAAATAAGGGCTTATGGGGTTGGAGGTAATGTATTAGCAAGGATAGAGGATTTTTAACAGACAGAAAACAGAGTGTAGGGGTATTAGGGGGAGATGGAAAGGCTTCCTCTCCCACGAGCGGGCCCACTGATATAGAGGGTCGACGCTCGCCCCAGCCTGCGTAGCAATTCTCGAAGTTAGCAGACAGAGACGGATGGCAAAGTATAACGATCTTTATTACGAACGTCCGGGAACACCTCTTATCACAATAGCCTGTGAGTGGAGATGCTCTCCGAACAGCACAATCATACAACTTTTATACATTTCAAAACCCTTCTGTTCCCGGACAAAACCTCCCTAGATTTCTAATTGGACTACCTTATCAGTGCTACTTCTCTAATTGGACTACCTTATTAGTGCTACTTTGGATTGACAGGCCAAGACCCTCGTGACCGCTTTAGGCCGTGACTAGAATGACTTCATTAGGTCGGAATTTGTTATACATTTCCTTGGTGCCTGTGAGTTGCCTCGAGCCTCTTTGCAAGGTCTTATCAATGTCTGTTTAGGTTCTCACATCGTATCCTGTCGGAATATTATTGAATTGATAACTTCTGGAGCCTTGGTACAAGGCCGACGAGGGGCCTTTTACCTCCTTATGGGCCATTGCAGGAACCAGCACTTTAACCCTTGTCCCGCTGGTACCCCTCATGCCAAATTTCTCTTACAAGGGGTAACTGGCTCTTTTTCAGATTGGCAGGCTGTAACTGGTGGGGTGCTGCAAGATTCAGTGCTGGGGGCTCAGCTATTTACCATCTATATTAATGACCTAGATGAAGGGACCAGATATAATGTATCCACATTTGCTAACAATACAAAGCTAGGTGGGATAGTAAGCTGTGAGGAGAACACAAAGTATCTGCAAAGGGATATAGATAGACTAAGTGAGTGGGCAGTAAAGTGGCAGATGGAGAATAATGTAGGGAAATGTGAGGTTATTCACTTTGATAGGAAGAATAGATAAACAGAATGGTGAGATACTTTTAAATGTTGGTATTGAGAGAGATTTGGGTATCCTCATGCAAGAAAAGCTCACATGCAGGTACAGCAAGTGATAAGGAAGGCAAATGGCATGTTGTCCTTTATTGCAAGGGGGTTGGAATAAGGAAGTCTTGCTACAATTGGAGTACTGTGCACAGTTTTAGTCTCCTTACCTAAGGAAAGATATACTTGCCTTAGAAACTGTGCAGCAAAGGTTCACGAGATTGATTCCTGGGATGAGAGAGCTGTCTTATGATGAGAGATTGTGTACAATGGGCCTATACTCTCAAGTTTAGAAGAATGAGAGGTGATCCCATTGAAACATACAAGATTCTGAAGGGGATTGACAGGTTGGGAGCTTGTTTCTCCTGGCTGGTGTGTCTAGAATTAGGGGGCACAGTCTCAGGATTAGGGGTTGGCCATTTCAGACAGAGATGGGGAGGGATTTCTTCACTCAGAGGGTTGTGAATCTTTGGAATTCTCTGCCCAGAGGGCTGTGGATTCTGAGTTTATTCAAGGTTGAGATGTAGATTTTTAGAGTCTAGGGGAATCGAGGGATATGGAGATCGGGTGGGAAAGTGGAGTTGAGGTCGATGATCAGCCATGATCTTATTGAGTGGCGAATGGCCTACTCCTGCTCCTAATTCTTGTATTCTTACGTTCTTATGACACAGTTGACCACACCATCCTCTTCAAATACCTATCCTCCATTGTCCAGCTGTGCTTGCACTATTCTACTCTTACCTATCTAGTCGTAACGATAAAATCTCCTGCAATGGCTTTTCATCCTGCTCCTGCACAGTTACCTCTGGAATTACCCTCCTATTTCTCATCTATATGTTGTCCCTCAGCAACATCATCCAAAAAAACACCAAGTTCCATGTGTTCACCGACGACACCCAGCTCTACCACCATCCAGTCTTGGATGAGCTGAAATTTCCTCTAATTAAACCACCATCATCATCATCGGCTGTCCCTCGAAACGAGGATGACTTGCTTCCACGCCAAAAAAGGATGAGTTCACAGGTGTTTCAATGAAGGACCTAATATTCCAGGTTCTGAACTACATCCTGAAGGGTGGAAGATGCCCGTGCATGAATTTTTTTAACGTGGGGTGGCCGTTGCACACCAGTCACCACATGGGCTTGACAGAGCTAGGTTTTGGTCCAGTGGCAAAAGTTATTCAAGACGACTGGAGACCTGCTCTGCTGCACAGACCTATTCTGCACACATAGCGCAGTGTGGACTGGCCCGTGCTGCCCCTAGGCTCTCGCCTCTTCTAGCCCGAACTCATGCCTCTCCTGGGCCCCAATCACGTCCCTCTACAATCTCTCGGCCCTCAAATGTACACACACACTAACACGCGTACCCACACATACATGCACACTTACACATACATACTCACACACACACATACCTCATCATAGGCAGTCCCTCGGAATTGAGGAAGACTTGCTTCCACTCTTAACATTTCTTAGGTGCTGTGCAGACCAATACGAGAACTACAGTCTCGGTCACAGGTGGGACAGATAATCATTGAGGGAAGGGGTGGGTGGGACTGGTTTGCCGCACGCTCTTTCCGCTGCTTGTGCTTGATTTCTTGGCGACGAGACTCGAGGAGCTCAGTGCCCTCCTGGATGCACTTCCTCCACTTAGGGCGGTCTTTGGCCAGGGACTCCCAGGTGTCAGTGGAGATGTTGCACTTTATCAGAGAGGCTTTGAGGGTGTCCTTGTAACACTTCCGCTGCCCATCTTTGGCTTATTTGCCGTGAAGGAGTTCCGAGCATGGCGCGTGCTTGGAGAGTCTCGTGTCTGGCATGCAAACTATTTGGCCTGCCCAGCGGAGCTGATTAAGTGTGGTCAGTGCTTCAATGCTGGGGTTGTTGGCCTGGTCGAGGACGCTAACGTTGGTGCGTCTGTCCTCCCAGGGGGTTTGTAGGATCTTGCGGAGACGTCGGTGGTATTTCTCCAGCGACTTGAGGTGTCTACTCTACATGGTCCATGTTTCTGAGCCATAGAGGAGGGTGGGTACTATGACAGCCCTATAGACCATGAGCTTGGTGACAGTTTTAAGGGCCTGGTCTTCAAACACTCTTTTCCTCAGGCAGCCGAAGGCTGCACTGGCACACTGGAGGAGGTGTTGGATCTCGTCATCAATGCCTGCTCTTGTCGATAGGAGGCTCCCGAGATAAGGGAAGTGGTCCACCTTATCCAGGGCCGCGCCGTGGATCTTGATGACTGGAGGGGCAGTGCTGTGTGGTGAGGACAGGCTGGTGGAGGACCTTTGTCTTACTGATGTTTAATGCAAGGCCCATGCTTTCGTATGCCTCAGTAAATACGTCGACAATGTCCTGGAGTTCAGCCTGTGTGTGGAACACCAAGGCCCCACCCCGCTGCCGGCCAAAAAGGGGGAAACACTCAGATACCGAGGCAGTCAGGGCCCGCTGGAAGGAGCATTTCGAAGATCTTCTCAAGCGAGACTCTGCCTTGACTCAAGTGTTCCAGACTCCATTTCGCAGCATGCTACCCGCCACCACCTCAGTGCATGAGGTAGAAAAAGCCATAACACAGCTAAAAAACAAGAAGACTACGGGAACGGATGGAATCCCTGCTGAGGCACTGAAGTATGTCGGAGAAGCACTGTTGGCGCGAATACACTACCTCATCTCTCTCATCTGGAGGGAGGAGAGCATGCTGGGAGATCTTAGAGATGCAGTGATCGTGACTGTCTTTTTAAAAAAAGGAGACAAGTCCGACTGCGGCAACTACAGGGGATTCTCCCTGTTATCAGCCACTGGGAAAGTCGTCGCTAGAGTCCTCCTCAACCGTCTTTTCCCTGTGGCCGAGGAGCTCCTCCCAGAGTCGCAGTGCAGATTTCGGCCCCAAGGGGCACAACGGACATGATTTTTGCAGCGCGACAGCTGCAGGAAAAATGCAGGGAACAGTGCCAGTCCTTATACATGGCCTTCTTCGATCTTACAAAGGCTTTTGACAATGTCAACCGCGAGGGTCTATAGAGTGTCCTCCGTTTCGGATACCCCCAAAAGTACATCACCATTCTCTGCCTGCTCCACGACATGCAGGCCGTGATCCTTATCAATGGATTCATCACAGACCCAATCTACATCTGGACCGGGGTCAAGCAGGGCTGCGTCATCACCCCGACCCTCTTCTCAATCTTCCTTGCTGTCACGCTCCACCTCACAGTCGATAAGCTCCAATTAAACATTGCTATGTCCGAAGCCACTGCCTTCGGCTGCTGCTACAAACTTCTTTCTCTAACCATTGATTCTATTCCCCTCCCTGGCCACTATCTCTGGTTGAACCAGACTTCTTGCAAACTCGATGTTCTATTTGACACTGAGCTGTGCTACTGATCCTGTATCCTTTCCATCACAAATACCACATACTTCCACCTCTGTAACATTGCCTATCTCCACCCCTGCCTCAGCCCATCAGCTGCTGAATATCTTATCCATGCTGTTCCTACCCCCTGATTCAAGTATTCCAATTCTCTCCTGGATGACTTCCACGCTCCATAAACTTGAGCTCACCAAAACTCTGCTGCCGTGCCTTCTATAAAACTCGAATTCCCTCCCTAAACCTCTGTACCTTTAAAGGTGCGCCTTAAAGTCTATGACCAAGCTTTTGGTCACCTCTTCTAATGTCTCCTTATGTGGCTTGGTGTTTTTTGTCTGATTACACTACTGTGAAGTGTCTTGGAATGTTTTATTACATTAAAAAGGTACTATATAAATGCAAGTTGTTGCAGTAAATGCTTTGGCGACAACTGTGCTGAGTTATTTAATACAGTTGCTGTGTTCTTTAGTGCTTCTTGTCCAAATTTAGCTTTGTGTGTTAGAGTAAGTTCTGAGACAAAAGCTACTAAGATGTTAACTAACAGCTGTGATAGCTCCTTTACAAGTTTTAGTTCTGTTAACAAGATCCATAGTGTAGTATTCAGTTCACTATTTGTATCCTTAAGGTCTCAAGCCAAGCAGGCACAGGTCTTCCTTGATCCGGTAACACCAGGATGCAGAGGTAATTTAACAAATATGATGTGATTGGGATTACAGAGACGTGGCTCCAGGATGATCAGGGCTGGGAACTCAACATCCAGGGGTATTCAACATTCAGGAAGGATAGAATAAAAGGAAAAGGAAAAGGAGGTGGGGTAGCATTGCTGGTTAAGGAGGAGATTAATGCAATAGTTAGGAAGGACATTAGCTTGGATGATGTGGAATCTATATGGGTAGAGCTGCAGAACACCAAAGGGCAAAAAACATTAGTGGGAGTTGTGTACAGACCTCCAAACAGTAGTAGTGATGTTGGGGAGGGCATCAAACAGGAAATTAGGGGTGCATGCAATAAAGGTGCAGCAGTTATAATGGGTGACTTTAATATGCACATAGATTGGGCTAACCAAACTGGAAGCAATACGGTGGAGGAGGATTTCCTGGAGTGCATAAGGGATGGTTTTCTAGACCAATATGTCGAGGAACCAACTAGGGGGGAGGCCATCTTAGACAGGGTGTTGTGTAATGAGAGAGGATTAATTAGCAATCTCGTTGTGCGAGGCCCCTTGGGGAAGAGTGACTATAATATGCTGGAATTCTGCATTAGGATGGAGACTGAAACAGTTAATTCAGAGACCATGGTCCAGAACTTAAAGAAGGGTAACTTTGAAGGTATGAGGCGTGAATTGGCTAGGATAGATTGGCGAATGATACTGAAGGAGTTGACTGTGGATGGGCAATGGCAGACATTTACAGACCGCATGGATGAACTACAACAATTGTACATTTCTGTCTGGCGTAAAAATAAAAAAGGGAAGGTGGCTCAACCGTGGCTATCAAGAGAAATCAGAGATAGTATTAAAGCCAAGGAAGTGGCATACAAATTGGCCAGAAATAGCAGCTAACCCGGGGACTGGGAGAAATTTAGAACTCAGCAGATTTGATTCGGGCAGGGAAAATGGAGTACGAGAAGAAGCTTGCAGGGAACATTAAGACGGATTGCAAAAGTTTCTATAGATATGTAAAGAGAAAAAGGTTAGTAAAGACAAACTTAGGTCCCCTGCAGTCAGAATCAGGGGAAGTCATAACGGGGAACAAAGAAATGGCGGACCAATTGAACAAGTACTTTGGTTCGGTATTCACTAAGGAGGACACAAACAACCTTCCGGATATAAAAGGGGTCAGAGGGTCTAGTAAGGAGGAACTGAGGGAAATCCTTATTAGTCGGGAAATTGTGTTGGGGAAATTGATGGGATTGAAGGCCGATAAATCCGCAGGGCCTGATGGACTGCATTCCAGAGTACTTAAGGAGGTGGCCTTGGAAATAGCGGATGCATTGACAGTCATTTTCCAACATTCCATTGACTCTGGATCAGTTCCTATCAAGTGGAGGGTAGCCAATGTAACCCCACTTTTTAAAAAAGGAGGGAGAGAGAAAACAGGGAATTATAGTCCGGTCAGCCTGACATCAGTAGTGGGTAAAATGATGGAATCAATTATTAAGGATGTCATAGCAGCGCATTTGGAAAGAGGTGACATGATAGGTCCAAGTCAGCATGGATTTGTGAAAGGGAAATCATGCTTGACAAATCTTGTGGAATTTTCTGAGGATGTTTCCAGTCGAGTGGATAAGGGAGAACCAGTTGATGTGGTGTATTTGGACTTTCAGAAGACTTTCGACAAGGTCCCACACAAGAGATTAATGTGCAAAGTTAAAGCACATGGAATTGGGGGTAGTGTGCTGACATGGATTGAGAACTGGCTGTCAGACAGGAAGCAAAGAGTAGGAGTCAATGGGGACTTTTCAGAATGGCAGGCAGTGACTACTGGGGTACCGCAAGGTTCTGTGCTGGGGCCACAGCTGTTTACACTGTACATTAATGATTTAGACGAGGGGATTAAATGTAGTATCTCCAAATTTGCGGATGACACTAAGTTGGGTGGCAGTGAGCTGCGAGGAGGATGCTATGAGGCTGCAGAGCGATTTGGATAGGTTAGGTGAGTGGGCAAATGCATGGCAGATGAAGTATAATGTGGATAAATGTGAGGTTATCCACTTTGGTGGTAAAAACAGAGACACAGACTATTATCTGAATGGTGACAGATTAGGAAAAGGGGAGGTGCAATGAGACCTGGGTGTCATGGTACATCAGTCATTGAAGGTTGGCATGCAGGTACAGCAGGCGGTTAAGAAAGCAAATGGCATGTTGGCCTTCATAGCGAGGGGATTTGAGTACAGGGGCAGGGAGGTGTTGCTACAGTTGTACAGGGCATTGGTGAGGCCACACCTGGAGTATTGTGTACAGTTTTGGTCTCCTAACCTGAGGAAGGACATTCTTGCTATTGAGGGAGTGCAGCGAAGGTTCACCAGACTGATTCCCGGGATGGCGGGACTGACCTATCAAGAAAGACTGGATCAACTGGGCTTGTATTCACTGGAGTTCAGAAGAATGAGAGGGGACCTCATAGAAACGTTTAAAATTCTGATGGGTTTAGATAGGTTAGATGCAGGAAGAATGTTCCCAATGCTGGGGAAGTCCAGAACCAGGGGTCACAGTCTAAGGATAAGGGGTAAGCCATTTAGGACCGAGATGAGGAGAAACTTCTTCACCCAGAGAGTGGTGAACCTGTGGAATTCTCTACCCCATAAAGTTGTTGAGGCCAATTCACTAAATATATTCAAAAAGGAGTTAGGGGGATCAAGGGGTATGGCGAGAAAGCAGGAATGGGGTACTGAAGTTGCATGTTCAGCCATGAACTCATTGAATGGCGGTGCAGGCTAGAAGGGCCGAATGGCCTACTCCTGCACCTATTTTCTATGTTTCTATGTTTCTATTTGTATTTTAAACAATACAAGGAATAACCCTTTGTTTTAGAGAATGTCCATGTAATGCCTTTCCTACAAGTGATAGACCCATCATTGGACGCTGAATTTTTTCCGGGCGACCTGCAAACTAATGCCCTAGCTGCGCAAGTGACAGGAAGCTTACCAGTGTGTGGTGTGTTGGTAGGCTATATGATTATAGCTAGTTAAACTCTAGCAGTACTTTTGCGCAGACTTGGGACTCCTAATCCCTTAGTTCTAACAATGAGGTCTAAGCTCTCTGAACTTCCATAAATGGAATGTATGCTTTTGGGGACACAGTGCACATTCCATATTGGGCAAATAAAAACTATCCATATTAATTTTGTGATAGTTTCGTTTTAGAGATTCCTAGGCCTCAAACTCTGGAATTCTCTCCCTAAACTCCACTACTTCTCCACCTCCTCCTTTCTTTTAAGATCATTCTTAAAGCCCACCTCTTTGGCCAAGCTTTTCCTATTTCTCCAATGAGATGGAGGTGGTTTACTTTTTGAAGATTCAAAATTCAAACCTGTTTGTATGCCAGATAGTATAGTGCCAACTCCATTTAAATGCAGTATAGCAGTGCAAGCAAGGAAAACTGCGGTGGTTCTTCGAAGGCTACTCTGACAAAGATTTGGCCAGCACCTGCAGTAGTATGATTTACATTTTGGGGCCTGTAAAAGAAACATTCTGGCGTGCCACAGACCGCACAAGTACAGGAGGATCGAGGCATGAAACGATTTAAAGTATCCAGTTGATATCTTAGAAGTAGAATCGTGATTGTACAAGCTATATTATTCAAAAAGTCAGAAGAGTCAAAAGACCAGGGTGGGGGTTTAGTCAAGTGCTGGGCAGGAATGCATTGGAAAGATGTCCACAGCTGTGGACACACTGACAGACGACACGCGCTACGTCACTGCAGTACCTGTTGTTGTGGTTGGCAAGGCAACCGTTCCAGGTGACAGTCCCGTCGGTTATCAAGCTTATAACCCCCTCCTCTCAATGCAACTTCTCTGTGAGTATTTCATTGTGAAAAATACTTTTCCATAGTGCGTTTTACCTCATTTGTTAACTAACCCAGCTATTTTCATTGGTGGGAAAACATTTCCTAAGCTGCGTTAATTTCTTGCAGCATTTTCTGTTTTTTTTAAAAACGTTTTTTTTCCTCTTCCGGGAAAAGAAAGCAAATAGTTCCCACCCAGTCCAGATAAAATCTGAGACCGCAGCCTGATTCAGGGTTTTTTTTTAAATGATCTTCATTCCCTCTGCATTTCTTCAGCAGGTTTATTTTTATAGATCCCAATCGGACGTTCCCTTCTTGGTGATCCCACTGCCCAGGTATCGTGCTGCGGGACGCCTCTATCTGTCTCCCCACCCCCCGACCCACTTCTCGGCTCCCTCTCCGCGCAGGAAGAGCTCGAGACCAACGGAAGGGCACGTGCGGTCTGACGAAGGGTTGGGCAAGCAGCTCGAGCTCTGTTGCGGGCACTGCCACACCTTACGGAGGCAGAGCGACTGTCGCGTGGGAGGCGCTCGAGCGAGGAGGGGATGGCGGAGGTGAAGGGCGTTGCTCAAAGTGGGTGAGTACGACCGTTCAATCTGACCAGAGTCAAAAGCTCGTCTATATACGCCGCACGGGGGAAATTACAGACCACAGAAAGCGTTAACGGGGTCAATTACAATAGGATCGCCCTGTAGCTGTCACGCTCACTTTACTCGATGCTAAGTAACGCATTGTGCACACTCCCTCCCATCTGTTGGAAACAATTCGTTAGACTTTGGGGAGTAGGCTGGAATTTAAATGTTTCACTTACCGTTTAGAATCAGGTGGGGGAATAGTTTTGCTTCAACCAATGGTTGCTTGGGAGGTCTTCCTAATTTTTACCTGGTCTCCAGTAGCTCTGCGGTATCTCGCTCTAATGCCCATTCTACGTGCGTAAACCGGGATAGTGTCGAGACTATTCAGCTGTGAGGGCATCGCAACTGTGATTGATTCCTGCGCCTCGAACAATCCAAAACACCAGGAGTCACGGGGATGCAATTAGAGGTAGTTATGGTAGTTCTTACTGAGGGCTAACTGACTGTGCAGAGATCAAACTTGAGAGCTTATTGATTGATCTGTTTGGCTCGGTACTGCACGATGTGATATATTTAGTCTTTGAGCCATCAGGCGAGCTCTATCATATGATATGTTAATAAAGAGGGCCTTATGGGGAAGGAAGCATTTTTTTTATTGGACATTATAAGGTAATTGCATTGACTTTTTAAAAAAATTATTGCTGCCATGGAGACTCCTGATTAGCTTGCAGAGCAGCTCCATTGAATACAGCAGGGGCATAAATGGACCTCCAATTGCTCCAAATTCACACTCCACCTGGGAAACTATGTTACAGATGGAGAAATCAACAAAGATTGAAATTATGATTTCCTGGGTGGGGTAAGACGGTTCCAGGGTATTATAAAAAAGGAGTAATAATTTTTATTTATATAATGCCTTTAACGTAGTAAAACGTCCCAAGGTGCTTCACAACAGTGTTACAGACAAACGACGCCGTTCACGGAGTCCCTTTGGTTGGTTCGACGTCGGCTCCTTCGGCCGGTTTTAAAAAGTCTTGGGTGATGTCCCAGTATAGGCCACAGGCCCCGAACAGGAGCCGCAGGCCGGTGCAGGGGTCCTTCCGGCCCGGGGTAGAAGTGGGCTGGTGCAGGGGCCCTTTTGGCCCAGGATAGAAGCGGACCTGTGCCCTAAGCGAGACGTGGCGGGCAGGGGAAGGCCAGCTCAAAGAACATGGTGGAGGTTACATCTTTTTCTGGAAAGGAAAGCCAGAGGAAGAACGTCGCCTTCATAACGCCTTCAGGGAACATAAAAACTGACTGCAAAAGCTTCTATAAATATGTGAAGAGAAAAAGATTAGTAAAGACAAACATAGGTCCCTTGCAGTCAGATTCAGGTGAATTTATAATGGGGAACAAAGAAATGGCAGACCAATTGAAACAATACTTCGGTTCTGTCTTCACAAAGGAAGATACAAATAACCTTCCAAATGTACTAGGGGACAGTGGGTCTAGTGAGAACGAGGAACTGAAAGATATCCTTATTAGGCGGGAAATTGTGTTAGGGAAATTGATGGGAATAAAGGCCGATAAATCCCCGGGTCCTGATAGTCTGCATCCCAGAGTACTTAAGGAAATGGCCCTAGAAATAGTGGATGCATTGGTGATCAGTTCCTATAGACTGGAGGGTAGGTAATGAAAGGCCACTTTTTAAAAAAGGAGGGAGAGAGAAAGTGGGTAATTATAGACCGGTTAGCCTGACATCAGTTGTGGGGAAAATGTTGGAATCAATCATTAAGGATGAAATAGCAGCCCATTTGGAAAGCAGTGACAGGATCGAACCGAGTCAGCATGGATTTATGAAAGGGAAATCATGCTTGACGAATATTTTGGAATTTTTTGAAGATGTAACTAGTAGAGTGGACAAGGGAGAACCAGTGGATGTGGTGTATTTGGACTTTCAAAAGGCTTTTGACAAGGCCCAGCACAAGAGATTAGTGTACAAAATCAAAGCGCATGGTATTGGGGGTAATGTACTGACGTGGATAGAGAACTGGTTGGCAGACAGGAAGCAGAGAGTCAGGATAAACGGGTCCTTTTCAGAATGGCAGGCAGTTACTAGTGGGGTGCCGCAGGGCTCAGTGCTGGGCCCCAGCTCTTTGCAATATACATTAATGATTTGGATGAAGGAATAGAGTGTAATATCTCCAAGTTTGCGGATGACACTAAATTGGGTGGCGGTATGAGCTGTGAGGAGGACGCTAAGAGGCTGCAGGGTGACTTGGACAGATTAGGTGAGTGGGAAAATACATGGCAGATGCAGAATAATGTGGATAAATGTGAGGTTATCCATTTTGGGGGCAAAAACACAAATGCAGAATATTATCTGAATGGCGGCAGACTAGAAAAAGGGGAGGTGCAACGAGACCTGGGTGTCATGGTTCATCAGTCACAAAGTGGGCACGCAGGTACAGCAGGTAAAGAAGGCAAATGGTATGTTGGCCTTCATAGCTAGGGGATTTGAATATAGGAGCAGGGAGGTCTTACTGCAGTTGTACAGGGCCTTAGCGAGGCCTCACCTGGAATATTGTGTTCAGTTTTGGTCTCCTAGTCTGAGGAAGGACGTTCTTGCTATTGAGGGAGTGCAGCAAAGGTTCACCAGACTGATTCCAGGGATGGCTGGGCTGTCATATGAGGAGAGACTGGATCAACTGGGCGTTTATTCACTGGCGTTTAGAAGAATGAGAGGGGATCTCATAGAAACATATAATATTCTGACGGGACTGGACAGGTTAGATGCAGGAAGAATGTTCTCGATGTTGGGTAAGTCCAGAACCAGGGGACATAGTCTTAGGATAAGGGGTAGGCCATTTAGGAATGAGATGAGGAGAAACTTCTTCATGTTGAGTTGTTGACATGTGGAATTCCCTGCCGCAGAGAGTTGTTGATGCCAGTTCATTGGATATATTCAAGAGGGAGTTAGATATGGTCCTTACAGTTAAGGGGATCAAGGGGTATGGAGAGAAAACAGGAAAGGGGTACTGAAGGAATGATCAGCCATGATCTTATTGAATGGTGGTGCAGACTTGAAGGGCCGAATGGCCTACTCCTGCACCTATTTTCTATGTTTCATGGAGTCGGCTTTGCCATCAAAAATGAACTGGTCGACCGCCTCAAAGACTCCCTCTGCGGGGTTAACGAACGCCTCATAACTCTTCATCTTACCCTATTCCGGAACCAATGCGCCACAGTCATCAGTGCGTATGCCCCAACACTCGATGCAACGGATGAGGCTAAAGTGGGTTTTTATTCCAGTCTCGAGTCACCCCTGTCCCTCGTCCTCCTAGGTGACTTTAATGTCAGGGTCAGCAAAGATACAGCCCTCTGTGGAGGCGTGATTGGCAGAGAGGGGGTAGGGAAAACCAACTCCAGCGGTACCCTACTCCTGACAAAATGTCTCGAACATGAACTCCTCATCACCAACACCCTGTTCCGCCAGAGGGACAATTACAAGGCATCGTGGCAACACCCTCGCTCCAAACACTAGCACCTGCTCGAATATGTCATCGTCCGAGCCAGGGATCGAAAGGATGTGAACATCACCCGTGCCATGACAGGAGCTGATGATTGCTGGACGGACCACCGTCTAATCCGATCCATCATCGACATTAACATAGTCCCAAAGCTGAGGGGACAGCAGAAGCAATGCCGCAAAAAAGTTAATGCCAGGGCACTTAAAGACCCAGCTAAGCAAGCCCTATACAGCCAGCGCCTCCCATCTAATCTAGCGTGCCTTGATGACCTTGAGATGCTGAATGCCCACAGCGTTTGGTCTGTCCTCTAGGCCTCTATAACTAGTGCATGTGAAGAGACACTTGGTCACTCAACAAGATAGCACCAGGACTGGTTTGATCCAAGAACTAAGATCGCAAGCGCAGAGCATTTCTGAGCCTCAAGCAACAGCCCAACTCAGGAGCAGCAAAGCAACATTCCAGATGGCTCAAGGCTGAGGTCCAACAAAAAACCCGGGACCTAAAGAACAGGTGGCAGATGGAGAAAGCACAGGAGATACAACAACTGGCCGACAGCCATGAAATGCGAGGATTCTTCATTGCAGTCAAGACCACTTATGGACCAAACTCCCAAGGCCCCACCCCACTCCTGGCCAAAAACAGGGAAACACTCATCAAGGACACCGAGGCTGTCAGGGCCCGATGGAAGGAGCACTTTGAAGATCTCCTCAATCGAGATTTGACCTTTGACTCGAGTGTTCTCGACTCCATCCTGCAACGTGCGACCCACCACCACCTCAGTGAAACCCCAACGTTGCACGAGGTAGGCAAAGCCATAAAACAACTGAAGAATAACAAGGCTACGGGTGCAGATGGAATCCCTGCTGAAGTGCTAAAGTATGGCGGAGAGGCGCTGTTGGCGCAGATACATGACCTCGTCTCTCATCTGGAGGGAGGAGAGCATGCTGGGAGATCTCGGAGATGCAGTGATTGTGACCATCTTTAAAAAAGGGTTTAAGTGCAACTACAGGGGAATCTTCCTGCTATCAGCCACTGGGAAAGTTGTCACTAGAGTTCTCCTAAACCGTCTACTTCCTGTGACCAAGGAGCTCCTCCTGGAATCACAGTGCGGATTTCGTCCCCTACGGGACACAATGGACATGATCTTTGCAGCTGCAGGGAGCAGCGCCAGCCCTTATACATGGCCTTTTTCAATCTTACAAAGGCCTTTGACACTGTCAACCGTGAGGGTCTATGGAGTGTCCTCCTCCGTTTCGGATGCCCCCAAAAGTTTGTCAACAACCTTCGCCTGCTCCACGTCGACATGCAGGCCGTGATCCTTACCAATGGATCCATTACCGACTCAATTCATGTCTGGACCGGGGTCAAACATGGCTGCGTCATCGCTCCAACCCTCTTCTCAATCTTCCTCGCTGCCATGCTCCACCTCACAGTCAACAAGCTCCCTGCTGGAGTGGAACTAAAGTACAGAACCAGTGGAAAACTGTTTTTAACCTACGCTGCCTCCAGGCCAGGTCCAAGATCACCCCAACCTCTGTCGTTGAGGTACAGTACGTGGATGACGCCTGCGTCTGCGCACATTCTGAGGCTGAACTCCAGGAATAGTTGATGTATTCATTGAGGTATATGAAAGTATGGGCCTTACGCTTAACATCCGTAAGACAAAGGTCCTCCACCAGCCTGTCCTCGCCGCACAGCGCTGCACCCCCCCCACCGCCCCCCCCCCCCCCCACCAAGTCATCAAAGTTCATGGCGCGGCCCTCGACAACATGCAGCATTTCCTATACCTCTGGAGCTTCTTATCAACAAAAGCAGACATTGATGCGGAGATTCAACATCGCCTCCAGTGCGCCAGTGCAGCCTTCGGCGCCTGAGGAAAAGTGTGTTCGAAGACCAGACCCTCAAATCTACCACCAAGCTAATGGTCTACAGGGCTGTAGTAATGCCTGCCCTCCTGTATGGATCAGAGGCATGGACGATGCACAGAAGACACCTCAAGTCGCTGGAGATATATCACCAATGATGTCTCCGCAAGATCCTGCAAATCCCCTGGGAGGACAGGTGCACCAACAACAGGTGTCCTCGTCCAGGCTAACGTCCCAGCATTGAAGCACTGACCACACTCGATCAGCTTCGCTGGGCAGGCCACATAGTTCGCATGCCAGACACGAGACTCCCGAAGCAAATGCTCTATGCGGAGCTCCTTCACGGCAAACGAGCCAAAGGTGGGCAGCGGAAACATTACAAGGATGCCCTCAAAATCTCCCTGATAAAGTGCGACATCATCACGGACTCCTGGAAGTTCCTGGCCGAAGACTGCCCTAGGTGGAGAAAGTGCATCCGGGAGGGCGTTGAGCTCTTCGAATCTCTACGCCGAGAGCGTGAAGAGGTCAAGCGCAGGCAACAAAAGAGCATCTGGCAAGCCAGTCCCACCCACCCCTTCCCTTGACTAATGTCTGTCCCACCTGTGACAGGGTCATGGCTCTCGTATTGGACTGTTTAGCCACCAAAGAACTCACTTCAGGAGTGGAAGAAAGTCTTTCTTGATTCCAAGGGACTGCCTATGATGATGATAGCCAAACAGATAACTTTGACACTGAGCCACAGAAGAAATTAAGGCAGATGATCAAAAGCTTGTTCAAAGAGGTAGGTTTTAACGAGCGTCTTAAAGGAGGAAGGAGAGGCGTAGAGGTTGAGGGCCCAATTTTGGCCATGACTTGCTCCAATTTTTTTGGAGTAAGTTGGTTTCTCTGGCGTAAGTTTTTAAAAAAAGCAATTTTCCCCAATAAACTTGCTCCAGAGTAACTCAGTTAGGTACGATTTTTTTTTTAAATTGAGTTTTTGTTTTCAAAAGGGGGCGTTCCCAGCCACTTACGGCAGTTTTGGCCATTTATGCCACTTTGGCCAGCTAAAACTTACTCCAAATCGACTTAGGTCAGCATATGTGGCCAGCTCTGAAAAACATTGCGGGCAGTTAAGAATTTGGTGCAGGTTAGTACATTTAAAGCACCAAGACTTACAAAGCACTAAACAAAGGCCAAAAAGTAATCAGCAATTAGTTAAAAAATACAAAAAAGAGAAGGAAGCTGAGGACCTGCACCAAGACTTTTAAAGCACTAAACAAACCACAAAAAGTAATAAGCATACATAAGAACATAAGAATTAGGAACAGGAGTAGGCCATCTAGCCCCTCGAGCCTGCTCAGCCATTCAACAAGATCATTGCTGATCTGGCCATGGACTCAGCTCCACTTACCCGCCCGCTCCCCGTAACCCTTAATTCCCTTATTGGTTAAAAATCTATCTATCTGTGATTTGAATACATTCAATGAGCTAGCCTCAACTGCTTCCTTGGGCAGAGAATTCCACAGATTCACAACCCTCTGGGAGAAGAAATTCCTTCTCAACTCTGTTTTAAATTGGCTCCCCCGCATTTTGAGGCTGTGACCCCTAGTTCTAGCCTCCCCGACCAGTAGAAACAACCTCTCTGCCTCTATCTTGTTGATCTCTTTCATTATTTTAAATGTTTCTATAAGATCACCCCTCATCCTTCTGAACTCCAACGAGTAAAGACCCAGTCTACTCAATCTATCATAAGGTAATCCCCTCATCTCCGGAATCAGCCTAGTGAATCGTCTCTGTACCCCCTCCAAAGCTAGTATATCCTTCCTTAAGTAAGGTGACCAAAACTGCACGCAGTACTCCAGGTGCGGCCTCACCAATATCCTATACAGTTGCAGCAGGACCTCCCTGCTTTTGTACTCCATCCCTCTCGCAATGAAGGCCAACATTCCATTCGCCTTCCTGATTACATATTGCACCTGCAAACTAACTTTTTGGGATTCATGCACAAGGACCCCCAGGTCCCTCTGCACCTCAGCATGTTGTAATTTCTCCCCATTCAAATAATATTCCCTTTTACTGTTTTTTTTTCCAAGGTGGATGACCTCACATTTTCCGACATTGTATTCCATCTGCCAAACCTTAGCCCATTCGCTTAACCTATCTAAATCTTTTTGCAGCCTCTCTGTGTCCACTACACAACCCGCTTTCCCACTAACCTTTGTGTCATCTGCAAATTTTGTTACACTACACTCTGTCCTCTCTTCCAGGTCATCTATGTATATTGTAAACAGTTGTGGTCCCAGCACCGATCCCTGTGGCATACCACGAACCACCAATTTCCAACCCGAAAAGGACCTATTTATCTCGACTCTCTGATTTCTGTTCGCCGGCCAATTCTCCATCCATGCTAATACATTTCCTCTGACTCCGCGTACTTTATCTTCTGCAGTAACCTTTTGTGTGGCACCTTATCGAATGCCTTTTTGAAATCTAAATACACCACATCCGTCGGTACACCTCTATCCACCATGCTTGTTATATCCTCAAAGAATTCCAGTAAATTAGTTGAACATGATTTCCCCTTCATGGATCCATGTTGCGTCTGCTTGATTGCACAATTCCTATCTAGATGTCCCGCTATTTCTTCCTTAATGATAGCTTCAAGCATTTTCCCCACTACAGATATTAAACTAACCGGCCTATAGTTACCTGCCTTTTGTCTGCCCCCTTTTTTAAACAGAGGCGTTACATTAGCTGCTTTCTAATCCGCTGGTACCTCCCCAGAGTCCAGAGAATTTTGGTAGATTATAACGAATGCATCTGCTATAACTTCCACCATCTCTTTTAATACCCTAGGATGCATTTCATCAGGACCAGAGGACTTGTCTACCTTGAGTCCCATTAGCCTGTCCAGCACTACCCCCCTAGTGATAGTGATTATCTCAAGGTCCTCCCTTCCCACATTCCCACGACCAGCAATTTTTGGCATGGTTTTTGTGTCTTCCACTGTGAAGACCGAAGCAAAATAATTGTTTAAGGTCTCAGCCATTTCCACATTTCCCATTATTAAATCCCCTTTCTCATCTTCTAAGGGACCAACATTTACTTTAGTCACTCTTTTCCGTTTTATATATCGGTAAAAGCTTTTACTATCTGTTTTTATGTTTTGCGCAAGTTTACTTTCATAATCTATCTTTCCTTTCTTTATTGCTTTCTTAGTCATTCTTTGCTGTCTTTTAAAATTTTCCCAATCTTCTAGTTTCCCACTAACCTAGGCCACCTTATTATGCATTGGTTTTTAATTTGATACTCTCCTTTATTTCCTTGGTTATCCACATCTGGTTAGCCCTTCTTTTTCACTGGAATGTATTTTTGTTGAGCACTATGAAAGAGCTCCTTAAAAGTCCTCCACTGTTCCTCAATTGTGCCACCATTTAGTCTATGCTCCCAGTCTACTTTAGCCAACTCTGCCCTCATCCCACTGTAGTCCCCTTTGTTTAAGCATAGTACGCTTGTTTGAGACACTACTTCCTCACCCTCAATCTGTATTACAAATTCAACCATACTGTGATCACTCATTCCGAGAGGATCTTTTACTAGGAGATCGTTTATTATTCCTGTCTCATTACACAGGACCAGCTCTAAGATCGCTTGCTCCTTTGTAGGTTCTGTAACATACTGTTCTAAGAAACAATCCCGTATGCATTCTATGAATTCCTCCTCAAGGCTACCCAGTGAGATTTGATTTGACCAATCGATATGTCGGTTAAAATCCCCCATGAATACTGCCGTTCCTTTTTCACATGGCTCCATTATTCCCTTGATTATTGCCCGCCCCACCGTAAAATTATTATTTGCTATAAACTACGCCCACCAGTGACTTTTTCCCCTTACAATCTCTAATCTCCACCCACAATGATTCAACATTTTGTTCATTGGAGCCAATATCGTCTCTCACAACTGCCCTGATATCATCCTTTATTAACAGAGCTACCTCACCTCCTTTCCCTTCTTGTCTATCTTTCCGAATTGTCAGATACCCCTGTATGTTTAATTCCCAGTCTTGGCCCCCCTGCAACCATGTTTCTGTAATGGCCACCAAATCATACCCATTTGTAATGATTTGTGCCGTCAACTCATTTACTTTATTTCGAATGCTGCGTGCGTTTAGGTAGAGTGTTTTAATACTAGTTTTTAAACCATGATTTTTAATTTTGACCCCTCCTGCAGCCCCTTTATATTCATACATATTGTCCCTTTCTCTCGCCTTGAGGTTTACACTTACCCCAGTGCTACTGTGCTCTGTTGCCTCCTGCCTTTCGAATTCTTTCTTGGGGTCCTGTTCATCTGAGCTCTCACCCATTCTAACTAGCTCAGAGCCCTCTCCTGGGTTCCGAATGCTCCTTGCATTGAGGCACCGAGCTTTCATGCTTGCCTTTTTATTACACTTTGACCCTTTTAGAATTTTGCTGTACAGTGGCTCTTTTTATTTTTTGCCTTGGGTTTCTCTGCCCGCCACTTTTACTCATTTCCTTTCTGTCTTTTGCTTTTGTCTCCATTTTGTTTGCCTCTGTCTCCCTGCATTGGTTCCCATTCCCCTGCCATGTTAGTTTAACTCCTCCCCAACAGCACTCGCAAACACTCCCCCTCGGACATTGGTTCCGGTCCTGCCCAGGTTCAGACCGTCTGGTTTGTACTGGTCCCACCTCTCCCAGAACCGGTTCCAATGCCCCAGGAGTTTGAATCCCTCCCTGCTGCACCACTGCTCAAGCCACGTATTCACCTGAGCTATCCTGCGATTCCTACTCTGACTAGCTCGTGGCACTGGTAGCAATCCTGAGATTACTACTTTTGAGGTCCTAAGTTTTAATTTAGCTCCTCGCTCCTTAAATTCGTCTCGTAGGACCTCATCCCTTTTTCTTTTACCTATTTTGTTGGTACCAATGTGCACCACGACAACTGGCTGTTCACCCTCCCTTTTCAGAATGTCCTGCACCCGCTCCGAGACATCCTTGACCCTTGCACCAGGGAGGCAACATACCATCTTGGAATCTCGGTTGCGGCCGCAGAAACGCCTATCTATTCCCCTTACCATTGAATCCCCTATCACTATCGCCCTCCCACTCTTTTTCCTGCCCTCCTGTGCAGCAGAGTCAGCCATTGTGCCATGAACTTGGCTGCTGCTGCCCTCCCCTGATGAGTCATCCCCCTCAACAGTACTCAAAGCGGTGTATCTGTTTTGCAGGGGGATGACCACAGGGGACCCCTGCACTACCTTCCTTGCACTGCTCTTCCTGCTGGTCTTCCATTCCCTATCTGGCTGTGGACCCTTCACCTGCGGTAAGACCAACTCGCTACACGTGCTACACACATCATTCTCAGCATCGTGGATGCTCCAGAGTAAATCCACCCTCCGCTCCAATTCCGCAACGCGGACCGTCAGGAGCTGGAGGCGGATACACTTCCCACACACGTTGTCGTCAGGGACACCGGAAGTGTCCCTGAGTTCCCACATGGTACAGGAGGAGCACATCACGTGACCGAGCTCTCCTGCCATGACTTAACCATTAGATGCACTTAAATTGGCAACAACAATGCTAAAGTTTACTCACTGTTATAGAAGAGAAAAAAGAAAAACTAATCATCAATCACTTACCCCCTTGGCTGTGACGTCATCTTTCTGTTTCTTTCTACTTTTTTGCCTTCTTCCTGTAGCTGCACAAGCTCCGCCTCTCGCCGACGCTGACTCACGCCTCTCCACGCACCTCCGACGCTGCTCCCGACTGCCGCCGCGTTGGGCCTTTTATAGGCCTCTCGCCGACCCCGGACTCGCGCCTCTCCATGCACCTCCGACGCTGCTCCCGACTGCCGCCGCATTGGGCCTTTTATAGGCCTCTCGCTGACCCCGGACTCACGCCTCTCCATGCACCTCCGATGCTGCTCCCGACTGCCTTCGCATTGGGCCTTTTATAGGCCTCTCGCCGACCCCAGACTCACGCCTCTCCACGCACCTCAATCAATAACAAATAAAAAATAGAAGTCCTACTTTTATGCCAGAAACTAGTTTTTTTTTAAGTCTCTTTCCCCCCCCCCCCCCCCCACCCCTCCCAAACCCCCAATCAAAGGTCTCCTCACTGAACAATGCACAACAATCAATAAGTAAAAAAATAAAACTCAAGTCCGACCTCGGCCCAGGAAGTCAGCGGGTCAGCCGGTGCGTTAGGCCGCTCAGCTGGGGATAGGGGCTGCATGCATCGGGTCCGGCTCACAGCCCGCAGGACAAGCTAGAAGGGTGAGGAGCATGCGCACAAACTCCACTGAGCCTGCGCGCAGCTGCTGGCAGTGTGTTCTGCGCTCGGCTGTTGCTCTGCCCCCCCACTTCACTATCTACGCTGGGACACCGGAGACTCGGCAGAGCTGGCAAGATGGGGTCACTTTTTATCAGTGCCGTTTCCAACGCGCAAAGTCGGCACATTTATGGTAAGTGCGCTGAAAAAAGAGGTTGGGGAAAATTGGGCCCACAGGGAGGGAGTTCCAGAGTTTAGGGCCCAGGCAGCTGAAGGCACATCCACCGATGGTTGAGTAGTTACAATGAGGGATCGAAACAGAGAAAATAGTTGCAGAGTCGGCTATTCGGTCCTTCGAGCCTGCACCACCATTCAATAAGATCATTGCTGATCATTCCCTCTGTACCCCTTTCTTGCTTTCTCTCCATAGCCCTTGATCCCTTTAACCGTAAGGGCCATATCTAACTCCCTCTTGAATATATCCAATGAACTAGTATCAACAACTCTCTGCGGTAGGGAATTCCACAGGTTAACAACTCTCTGAGTGAAGAAGTTTCTCCTCATCTCAGTCCTAAATGGTCTACCCGTTATTCTAAGACTGCGTCCCCTGGTTCTGGACTTCCCCATCATCGGGAACATTCTTCCCGCATCTAACCTGTCCAGTCCCGTCAGAATCTTGTAAGTTTCTATGAGATCCCCCCTCATCCTTCTAAACTCCAGTGTATAAAGGCCTAGTTGATCCAGTCTCTCCTCATATGTCAGTCCCGCCATCCCAGCAATCAGTCTGGTGAACCTTTGCTGCACTCCCTCAATAGCAAGAATGTCCTTCCTCAGACTAGGAGAGCAAAACTGAACACAATATTCCAGGTGAGGCCTCACCAAGACCCTGTACAACTGCAATAAGACCTTCCTGCTCCTATACTCAAATCCCCTAGCTATGAAAGCCAACATACCATTTGCTGCCTTCACCGCCTGCTGTACCTGCATGCCAACTTTGACACCCAGGTCTCGTTGCACTTCCCCCTTTCCTAATCTTCCACCATTCAGATAATATTCTGCCTTCGTGTTTTTGCCCCCAAAGTGAATAACCTCACATTTATCCACATTATACTGCATCTGCCATGCATTTTCCCACTCACCTAACTTGTCCAAGTCACCCTGCAGCCTTTTAGCGTCCTCCTCACAGCTCACCCCGCCACTCAGTTCAACTGCAAACTTGGAGATATTGCACTCAATTTGTTCATCTAAATCATTAATGCATATTGTAAAGAGCTGGGATCCCAGCACTGAGCCATGCGGCACTCAACTAGTCACTGCCTGCCATTCTGAAAAGGACCCATTTATCCCAACTCTCTGCTTCCTGTCTGCCAACCAGTTCTCTATCCACGACAGTACATTACCCCGAATACCATGTGCTTTGATTTTGCACACCAATCTCTCATGTGGGACCTTGTCAAAAGGCTTTTGAAAGTCCAAATACACCACATGCACTGGTTCTCCCTTGTCCACTCTACTAATTACATCCTCAAAAAATTCCAGAAGATTTGTCAAGCATGATTTCTCTTTCATAAATCCATGCTGACTTGGAACGATCCTGTCACTGTTTTCCAAATGCGCTGCTATTTCAATGTTAATAATTGATTCCAACATTTTCCCCATTACTGATGTCAGGCTAACCGGCCTATAATTACCAGTTTTCTCTCTCCCTCCTTTTTTAAACAGTGGTGTTACATTAGCTACCCTCCAGTCCATAGGAACCGATCCAGAGTCGATCGACTGTTGGAAAATGATCACCAATGCATCCACTATTTCTATGGCCACTTCCTTAACTACTCTGGAATGCAGACTATCAGGCCCCGGGGATTTAACGGCCTTCAATCCCATCAATTTCCCAAACACAATTTCCCGCTTTATAAGGATATCCTTCAGTTCCTCCTCCTTACTAGACCCTCGGTTCCCTAGTATTTCCGGAAGGTTATTTGTGTCTTCCTTCATGAAAACAGAACCAAAGTATTTGCTGAACTGGTCGGCATTTTCTTTGTTCCCCATTATAAATTCACCTGAATCTGACTACAAGGGACAAAAGTTTGTTTTCACTAATCTTTTTCTCTTCACATATCTATCGAAGCTTTTGCAGTCAGCTTTTATGTTCCCAGCAAGCTTCCTCTCATACTCTATTTTCCACCTCCTAATTAAATACTGTGTCCTCTTCTGCTGTATTACAAAATTCTCCCATTCGTCAGGTTTGCTGCTTTTTCTGGCCAATTTATATGCCTCTTCCTTGGATTTAACAATATCCTTAATTTCCTTTGTTAGCCACGGTTGAGCCACCTTCTACGTTTTATTTTTACTCCAGATAGGGATGTACAATTGTTGAAGTTCATCCATGTGATCTTTAAATGTTTGCCATTGCCTATCCACCGTCAACCCTTTAAGTATCACTCGCCAGTCTATTCTAGCCAATTCACGTCTCATACCATCGAGGTTACTTTTACTTAAGTTCAGGACCCTAGTCTCTGAATTAACACGGTCACTCTCCATCTTAATAAAGAATTCTACCATATTATGGTCACTCTTTCCCAAGTGGCATCGCACAACAAGATTGTTAATTGGTCCTTTCTCATTACACATCACCCAGTCTAGGATGGCCAGCCCTCTCGTTGGTTCCTTGACATATTGGTCGAGAAAACCATCCCTACGACACTCAAGGAAATCCTCCTCCACCGCATTGCTACCAGTTTGGTTAGCCCAGTCAATAGGTAGATTAAATGATATCTGCTGTACCTTTATTGCACGCATCCCTAATTTCTTGTTTGATGCTGTCCCCATCCTCATTACTACTGTTTGGTGGTCTGTGCACAACTCCCACTAGCGTTTTCTGCCCTTTGGTATTCCGTAGCTCCACCCATACAGATTCCACATCATCCAAGCTAATGTCCTTCCTTACTACCTCTTTAATCAGCAACGCCACCCCACCTCCTTTTCCTTTCTGTCTATCCTTCCTAAATGTTGAATACCCCTGGATGTTAAGTTTCCAACCTTGGTCACCCTGGAGCCATGTCTCCGTGATGCCAATTACATCATATCCGTTAACTGCTATCTGCGCAGTTAATTTGTCCTGCTTATTCTGAATACTCATCGCATTGAGGCACAGTGTCTTCAGGCTTGTCTTTTTAACACCCTTTGCCCCTTTAGGATTTTGCTGTAATGTGGCTCTTTTTGCTTTTTGCCTTGGGTTTCTTGCCCTCTACTTTTACTTTTTTTCTTTCTATCTTTTGCTTCTGCCCCCATTCTACTTCCCTCTGTCTCCCTGCATAGGTTCCCATCCCCTGCCATATTAGTTTAACCGCTCCCCAACAGCAATAGCAAACACTCCCCCTAGGACATTGATTTCAGTCCTGCCCAGGTGCAGACCGTCCGGTTTGTACTGGTCTCACCTCCCCCAGAACCGGTTCCAATGTCCCAGGAATTTGAATCCCTCCCTCCTGCACCACTCCTCAAGCCACGTATTCGTCTGAGCTATCTTGCGCTTCATACTCTGACTAGCACGTGGCACTGGTAGCAATCCTGAGATTACTACTTTTGAGGTCCTACTTTTTAATTTAGCTCCTAGCTCCCTAAATTCGTCTTGTCGGACCTCATCCCGTTTTTTTACCTATATTGTTGGTACCTATATGCATCACGACAACTGGCTGTTCACCCTCCCCCTTCAAAATGTCCTGCATCCGCTCCGAGACATCCTTGACCCTTGCACCAGGGAGGCAACATACCATCCTGGAGTCTCAGTTGCGTCCGCAGAAACGTCTATCTCTTCCCCTTACAATAGAATCCCCTATCACTACAGCTCTCCCACTCTTTTTCCTGCCCTTCTGTGCAGCAGAGCCATCCATGGTGCCATGGATTTGGCTGCTGCTACCCTCCCCTGATGTGTCATTCCCCTCAACAGTATCCAAAGCGGTGTATCTGTTTTGCAGGGGGATGACCACAGGGGACCCCTGCACTACCTTCCTTCCACTGCACTTCCTGTTGGTCACCCATCCCCTTTCTGTCTGTGTAACCTTTACCTGCAGTAAGATCAACTCACTAAACGTGCTATTCATGGGATTCTCAGCATCGTGGATGTTCCAGAGTGAATCCACCCGCAGCTCCAGTGCCGCAATGCGGTCTGTCAGGAGCTGCAGCCGGATACACTTCCCGCATATGTAGTCGTGTCCCTGACTTCCCTCATAGTACAGGAGGAGTATAACACGTGTATGAGCTCTCCTGCCATGACTTAACCCCTAAATTAACTTAATTTGGCAACAATAATGCTGAAGGTTACTTACTGATAAAGAAAAGAAAAAGAAAAACTACTCACCAGTCACTTACCCCCTTGGCTATGGCGTCACCTTTTGATTCGTTTCTACTTTTTTGCCTTCCCTCCCTGCTGCAGCTGCACCAGCTGGCCTTTATAGGCCGCTCTGACGCCCCGAACCTCTTGCTGTGACGTCACACTTCGTTTTCTTTTCCTCCCAGATCGGGGAGCAACACCTCCCGCTCCCACTTGCCCGAACTCTCCCACTTACCAAACTCTTACCTTTGCACTCTGACCTGCCACTGCACTTTAAGCAAGACTGAACCAAGCCCCCTCTTTTTATACTGTTCCTTCCTGGCTGACTCACTGGCCTGTTTAGGGAGCCAGTTTTTACTAGCTGTCCATTTAACTAAGCTAGCTTGCTTGTTTGTCTCTGCTTACACCTACATGAATCCTATCTGTTTAATATTGCAGTTTTACTTAAACTTGTAATATTATTTTACCTTTAGAAGCTACTAGAGATTGTCACGAGTAATTTACACCAACCTTGAAATGGTTTAAAAGGGATTAACCCTTGAAGTTCTCCCACTTACCAAGAAGCCAGAATTTGAGGAGCGCAGACATCTTGTGGGATTATGAGGCTGAAAAAGATTACAGAGATAGGGAGCGGCAAGTCCATGGAGTGATTTGTAAACTAGGATGAGAATTTTGAAATCGAGGCAATGTAGGTCAGCAAGCACAGGGGTGATGGGTGATCTTGAGGTGCAGGTTAGTACATGTGCTGCTGAGTTTTGGATGACTTCAAGTTTACGTAGTGTGGAATTTGGAAGGCCGACAAGGAGTGAGTTGGAGTAATCAAGTCTAGAGGTAACAAAGGCATGGATGAAGGCTTCAGCAGCAAAAGAGCTGAGGCAGGAGTGGAGGTGGGCAGTGTTATGGAGGTGGAAAAAGGCGGTTTTCGTTATACCGCGGATATGTGGCTGGAAACTCATTTCAGGGTCAAATATGACACCAAGGTTGCGAACAGTCTTGTTCACCCTCACATTGATGCTAGGGAGAGGGATGGAGTCAGTGGTTAAGGAATGCAGTTTGTGGCGGGTCCAAAGATAATGGCTTCGGTATTCCCAATATTTAATTGGAGAAATTTCTGCTCATCCAGCACTGGATGTCGGACAAGCAATCTGACAATTTAGATACCAAGCAGGGGTGGACAGCCGTGGTGGAGAGGTAGTGCTGGGTGTCGTCTGCGTACATGTAGAAACTGACTCCGTGTTTTTGGATGATATTGCCAAGGGGCAACACATAGATGAGAAATTAGAGTATTGAATCATCGAAATTTATAGCGCGTAAAGAGGCTATTTCGGCCGACCAAGAGCTTATCCAGCCAAATCCCACTTTCCAGCTCTTGGTCCGTTGCCCTGTAGGTTGTCACTTTTAAGTGCACATCCAAGTATTTTTAAAATGTGGCAAGGCTTTCTGCCTCTACCACCCTTTCAGGCAGTGAGTTCCACACCCCCACTACCCTCTGGGTAAATAAATTTCCCCTTGTATCTCTTCTATACCTCCCCCCAATTACTTTAAATCCATGCCCCCTGGTTGTTGATCCCCCTGCCAAGGGAACAGGTCCTTCCTATCCACTCTATGCAGGCTCCTCATAATTTTATACACCTCAATCAGGCTCCCCTCAGCCTCTACTGTTCCAAAGAAAACAGACCCAGCATCTCCAATCTTCCCTCAAAGCCAAAATTCTCCAGCCCAGGCAAAATTCTTGTAAATCTCCTCTGCACCCTTTCCAGTGCAATTACATCTTTCCTGTAATGCGGTGACCAGAATTCCACACAGTACTCCAGCTGCACTTAACCAGTGTTTTATATAGTTCGAGCATAACATCCTTGCTCTTGTATTCCATGCCTCGACTAATAAAGGCAGGTTGGGAGTATAAGAGCTGGAGCGCCGGGCCCCAGGAATATCGTGGGCCACTCTGACCTGCGAGACAATGCCACCGCAGGTCGGGACTATAAATGCTGGAGCATGCCACTGCAGTTTCTAGTGTGAGCCGCTCCAAGTGTGCGACAGCTTTGAGGTGGGCGACTGGGTGACATCATCAGGACACAGGTCGCAGTTTGGAGCGTGGGCAGGAGCAGCATCGGCTGGACCCTGGTAAAGCAGAGGAATGGGAAGGACATGGTGGACTTGCAACGAGTGATTGGGGTGGAGGAGTGATGAAGGATCGTGGCTGACATTTGATTAGTGATCATGACAGAGGTTCGGCGAAAATTTGGTGCAGCGGGAGATCATGGCGGAGGTGCGGTGAGTGTTTTTGTGGCGGAGGTGAGGCGAATGTTTGTGGCGGAGGAGTGGTAAGAAATCGTGCTGGAGGTGGGGCGAATGAGGGTACGGGGCCCAGAAGAGCCGAGGGCCCAGGGGCAGCACGGCCCTGCTCACACTGCGATATGTGTGCGCATTAGGTCCGTGCAGCAGAGCAGGTCCCCAGTCGTCCTGGTTAACCCTTGCCATTGGATAAAGGCCTAGCTCTGTCAAGCCCATGTGGTGGCTGATGTGCAACGGTCACCACACATTAAAAATTCCACGCATCGGCATCTTCCACCCCCTCAATTGGAGTTCGAGACTGGAACATCGGGTCCTTCATTGAAACATCTGTGAACTCATGTGGAAGCAAGTCATCCTCGTCCGCCTATGATGAATAAAGGCAAGTATTCCATATTCCTTCTTAACATAAGAACATAAGAACAGAAGAATTAGGAACATAAGAGTAGGCCATCTAGCCCCTCGAGCCTACTCCGCCATTCAAAAAGATCATGGCTGATCTGGCCGTGGACTCAGCTCCACTTACCCGCCCGCTCCCCATAACCCTTAATTCCCTTATTGGTTAAAAATCTATCTATCTGTGATTTGAATACATTCAATGAGCTAGCCTCAAATGCTTCCTTGGGCAGAGAATTCCACAGATTCACAATGCTCTGGGAGAAGAAATTCCTTCTCAACTCGGTTTTAAATTGTCTCCCCCGTATTTTGAGGCTGTGCTCCCTAGTTCTAGTCTCCCCGACAGTGGAAACAACCTCTCTGCCTTTATCTTGTCTATCCCTTTCATTATTTTAAATGTTTCTATAAGATCACCTCTCATCCTTCTGAACGAGTAAAGACCCAGTCTACTCAATCTATCATCATAAGGTAACCCCCTCATCTCCGGAATCAGCCCAGTGAATCGTCTCTGTACCCCCTCCAAAGCTAGTATATCCTTCCTGAAGTAAGGTGACCAAAAGTGCACGCAGTACTCCAGGTGCGGCCTCACCAATACCCTATACAGTTGCAGCAGGACCTCCCTGCTTTTGTACTCCATCCCTCTTGCAATGAAGGCCAACATTCCATTCGGCTTCCTGATTACCTGCTGCACCTGCAAACTAACTTTTTGGGATTCATGCACAAGGACCCCCAGGTCCCTCTGCACCTCAGCATGTTGTAATTTCTCCCCATTCAAATAATATTCCCTTTTACTGTTTTTTTTTCCAAGGTGGATGACCTCACATTTTCCGACATTGTATTCCATCTGCCAAATCTTAGCCCATTCGCTTAACCTATCTAAATCTCTTTGCAGCCTCTCTGTATCCTCTACACTACCTGCCTTCCCACTAATCTTTGTCATCTGCAAATTTTGTTACACTACATTCTGTCCCCTCTTCCAGGTCATCTATGTATATTGTAAACAGTTGTGGTCCCAGCACCGATCCCTGTGGCACACCACTAACCACCGATTTCCAACCCGAAAAGGACCCATTTATCCCGACTCTCTGCTTTCTGTTAGCCAGACAATTCTCTATCCATGCTAATACATTTCCTCTGACTCCGCATACTTTATTTTCTGCAGTAACCTTTTGTGTGGCACCTTATTGAATGCCTTTTGGAAATCTAAATACACTACATCCATCGGTACACCTCTATCCACCATGCTCGTTATATCCTCAAAGAATTCCAGTAAATTAGTTAAACATGATTTCCCCTTCATGAATCCATGCTGCGTCTGCTTGATTGCACTATTCCTATCTAGATGTCCCGCTATTTCTTTCTCAATGATAGCTTCAAGCATTTTCCCCACTACAGATGTTAAACTAACCAGCCTATAGTTACCTGCCTTTTGTCTGCCCCCTTTTTTAAACAGAGGCATTATATTAGCTGCTTTCCAATTCGCTGGTACCTCCCCAGAGTCCAGAGAATTTTGGTAGATTATAACGAATGCATCTGCTATAACTTCCGCCATCTCTTTTAATACCCTGGGATGCATTTCATCAGGACCAGGGGACTTGACTACCTTGAGTCCCATTAGCCTGTCCAGCACTACCTCCCGAGTGATAGTGATTGTCTCAAGGTCCTCCCTTCCCATATTCCAGCGACCAGCAATTTTTGGCATGGTTTTTGTGTCTTCCACTGTGAAGACCGAAGCAAAATAATTGTTTAAGGTCTCAGCCATTTCCACATTTCCCATTATTAAATCCCCCTTCTCATCTTCTAAGGGATCAACTTTTACTTTCGTCACTCTCTTCCATTTTATATATCGGTAAAAGCTTTTACTCTGTTTTTATGTTTTGCGGAAGTTTACTTTCATAATCTATCTTCCCTTTCTTTATTGCTTTCTTAGTCATTCTTTGCTGTCGTTGAAAATTTTCCCAATCTTCTAGTTTCCCACAAACCTTGGCCACCTTATACGCATTGGATTTTAATTTGATACTCTCCTTTATTTCCTTGGTTATCCACGGCTGGTTATCCCTTCTCTTACAGCCCTTTTTCACTGGAATATATTTTTGTTGAGCAATGAAAGAGCTCCTTAAAAGTCCTCCACTGTTCCTCAATTGTGCCACCGTTTAGTCTGTGCTCCCAGTCTACTTTAGCCAACTCTGCCCTCATCCCACTGTAGTCCCCTTTGTTTAAGCATAGTACGCTTGTTTGAGACACTACTTCCTCACCCTCAATCTGTATTACAAATTCAACCATACTGTGATCACTCATTCCGAGAGGATCTTTTACTAGGAGATCGTTTATTATTCCTGTCTTATTACACAGGACCAGATCTAAGATCGCTTGCTCCCTTGTAGGTTCTGTAACATACTGTTCTAAGAAACAATCGCGTATGCATTCTATGAATTCCTCCTCAAGGCTACCCCGTGCGATTTGATTTGACGAATCGATATGAAGGTTAAAACCACCTTATTTACCTGGCCTTCTACCTTCAGCGATCTGTGGACCTGCACTCTAGAGACTTGAGCACAATATAACTAGGCTGACACTCCAGTGCAGTACCGAAGGAGTGCTGCGTTGTCAGACATCTTTCAGATGAGACGTTAAACTGAGGATCCATCTGCTCTCTCAGGTACACATACAAGATCTCATGGTACTATTTGAAGATGTGCAGGGGAGTTATCCCCCGTATTCTGGACAATATTTATCCCTCAACCAAGATAACAAAAAATGATTATCTGACCATTATTACATTGCTGTTTGTGGGATCTTGTTGTGCCACGTTTCCTACATTACAACAGTTGCTACACTTCAAAAAGTACTTTATTACCTGTAAAGTGCTTTGGGCTTACCTGGTAGTCGTGAAAGGCACTATATATATATATATGCAAGTCTTTCTTTTTTTTTAGCCCCCTCATCCCAGGAATCAATCTCTGAGGCAAATATATCGTTTCTCAGATAAGGAGACCAAAGTTATGCACAATACTCCAGGTGTGGTCTCAACAAAGCCTTGTACAATTGTTACAAGACTTCATATGCCGCCTTAATTGCTTGCTGTTCCTGCATGCTAACTCTGTTTCCTGTACGAGAACACATAAATCTCTCTGAACACCAACATTTAATTTTTAAGAAATATTCTGATTCTCTATTCTTCCTATCAAATTGAATAACCTCACATTTCCCCACATTATAGTTCCACTCACTTAACCTGTCTATATCCCTTTTGAAGTCACTTTATGTCCTCCTCACAGCTTTCTTTCCTACCTAGCTCTGAGATAAACCCAACATTCCATTAGCCATTTTTGCTTACTTTTTGTAGTTGTACACTAGCTTTGCTCCTCCACGTCTCCTAGTCTCTCCCCATTATGAAAATATTCCAATTTGCTTTTCTTGGAAATCCAAACAATTCCCCACATTGAACTCCATCTGCCACAGTTTTGCCCACTCAGTCTACCTATGTCCCTTTGAAACTTCCTGCTCCCATCGACACAACATACTGTGCTTCCTAATATAGTGTCATCTGCGAACTTGGATATACAGCTCTCTTTGTTCCTTCATCCAAGTCATTGATGTATGTAGTGAAAAGCTGAGGTCTCCGTCCAGATCCTTGGGTTCAGCACTTGTCGTATGCTGCCAATCAAGGAATATTCCCTTTATTCCTCTTCTGTTTCTAACCTCCCAACAAATAACATCTCGTGTCACAAAGTTACCTTCGATTCCATGCCCTTTTAAAAAAAATTATTTGTTCATGGGATGTGAGTGTCATTGGTAAGGCCATCATTTATTGCCCTTGAGGTGGTGAACCGCCGCCTTGAACCGCTGATGTCTGTGTGGTGAAGGTACTCCCACAGTGCTGTTAGGCAGGGAGTTCCAGGATTATGACCCATCACGATGAAGGCACAGCGATATATTTCCAAGTCAGGATGGTGTGTGACTTGGAGAGGAACTTGCAGCTGATGATATTCCCATGCATCTGCTGCCCTTGTCCTTCTAGGTAGTAGAAGTTGCGGGTTTGGTAGGTGCTGTCGCAGAAGCCTTGGCGAGTTGCTGCAGTGCATCTTGTAGATGGTACACACTGCGGCAGTGGTGGAGGGAAGGAATGTTGAAGGTGGTGGATGGGGTGTCAATCAAGCAGTCTGCTTTGTCCAAGATAGTGTTGAGCTTCTTAAGTTTTGTTCAAGCTGCACTCATCCAGGCAAGTGGAGAGTATTCCATCACACTCCTGACTTGTGCCTTGTAGATGGTGGAAAGGCTTTGGGGAGTCAGGAGGTGCGACACTCACCGCACAGTACCCAGCCTTTGGCCTGCTCCTGTTGGAGATAGTTATTGCCTACCACTTGTGTAGTGCAAATGGTACTTGCCATAGTTTTATGTGGCTGGTCCAGTTAACTTTCTGATCAGTGGTGCCCCCCAGGATGTTGATGGTGGGAGATTTGGCAGTGGTTAGACTCTTGCTTGTTGGAGATAGTTATTGCCTACCACTTGTATGGTGCAAATGGTACTTGCCACTCATCAGCCCAAGCCTGAATGTCGTCCAGGTCTTGCTGCATGCAGGCATGGACTTACTCCATTATCTGAGGAGTTGCAAATGGAACTGAACACTATGCAATTATCAGCAAACATTCCCACTTCTGACCTTATGATGGAGGGAAGGTCATTAATGAATCAGCTGAAGTTGCTTGTGCTGAAGACACTGCCCTGAGGATGTCCTAGGTTTGAGATAATTGGCATCCAACAGCCACAGCTATCTTCCTTTGTATTAGGTCTGAAGCCAGTGGAGACGTTTCCCCCCAATTCCAATTGATTTAAATTTTACTAGGGCTCCTTGATGCCACATTCAGTCAAATTCTGCCTTGATGTCAAGGGCAGTTACTCTCCGCTCATGTCTGTATTTAGCTCTTTTGTCCATGTTTGGACCAAGGCTGTAATGTGGTCTGGAGTCGAGTGGTCCTGGTGGAACCCAAACTGAGATTCGGTGAGCAGGTTATTGGTGAGTAAGTGCCGCTTGATAGCACTGTTGACGTCACCTTTCATCACTTTGCTGATGATTGAGAGTAGACGGATGGGGCAATAATTGGCCAGATTGGATTTGTCTTGATTTTTCTGGACAGCACGTACCTGGGTAGTTTTCCACATTGTGGGGTAGAATCCAGTGCTGTAGTTGGACTGGAGCATCTTGTAGAGGTGCAGCTAATTCTGGACCAGAAGCCTTCAGCATGACAGTCGGAATGTTGTCGGGCCCATAGCCTTTGCTGTATCCAGTGCGCTCACCTGTTTCTTGATATTATGTGAAGTGAATCGAATTGGCACAAGACTGGCTTCTGTGATGATGGGGACCTCAGGAGGAGGCCGCTATGGATCATCCATTCGGCACTTCTGGCTAAAGATGGTTGCAAATGCTTCAGCCTTGTCTTTTGCACTCACGTGGTGGGCTCCGCTATCATTGAGGATGGGGATATTCATGGAGCTACCTCCTCCTGTTAGTTGTTTAATGGTCCACCAGCATTCACGACTGGATGTGGCAGGACTGCAGAGCTTTGATCTGATCCGTTGATTTTGGGATCGCTTATCATCATGGGTTTGAAAGGAAGTTGAGGATTAGCAGCTCATTGGGAATGAGGTCACGGAAGCAGAGTGAGGGCCTAGAGGAAGATGATAGAGAAACTAGAGAGAGACAACGGTTGAGAGCTAAGGTGGGGGTGGTGATTTGGTTTGGTGGGCAAGGTGGGAAGCATTAGAGGCAGCTGAATAGATGGTCACTGCCTTGGTGCCAAAGAAGTCCACAAGCTTCTCATACTAGATGATGGAGAAGCTAGGGAAGAAGGGTTTAAGGCAGCAGTTGGTAGTGGAAAAAAAAGTGGGAGTTATCTTTGCTTACCAGTGTAATTCTAGAGTAGTGGACAGTTTTGCAGGGAAGCGAGAGGCCCAGTCGAGCTCGATGTGATCTAGTCAGATCTGTTGATCATCATAGAATCCTAGAAATGTACAGCATGGAAAAGAGCAATTTCGGCCCATCGTGTCCGCGCCGGCCGACCAAGAGCTATCCAGCATAATCCCACTTTCCAGCTCTTGGTCCGTCGCCCTGTAGTTTACGGCAATTTAAGTGCACATCCAAGTATTTTTTAACTCTAGTGAGGCTTTTATTGCCTCTATCATTCTTTCAGGCAATGAGTTCCAGACACCCACTACTCTCTCGGTGAAGAAATTTCCCCTCCTATCTCCTCTAAACCTCCCCCCAAATACTTTAAATCGAAACCCCTGGTTGTTGACCCCTCTGCCAAGGGAAATAGGTCCTTCCTATCCACTCTATCCAGACCCCTCATAATTTTATACACCTTAATCAAGTCTCCCCTCAGCCTCCTCTGTTCCAAAGAAAATAGACCCAGCATCTCCAATCTTTCCTCATAGCCAAAATTCTCCAGTCCAGGCAACATTCATGTAAATCTCCTCTGCACCCTTTCCAGTGCAATCACATCTTTCCTGTAATGTGGTGACCAGAACTGCACACACTACTCCAGCTGCGGCCTCACCAGTGTTTTATACAGTTCAAACATAACCTCTTTGCTCTTGTATTCCATGCCCCGCCGAACAAAGGCAAGTCTTAACCACCTTATCTACCTGGCCAGCTACCTTTAGGGATCTGTAGAACTGCACTCCAAGGTCTCTTTGTTCCTGTACACTTTTCAGTGTCGTACCATTTAATGTGTATTCCCTTGCCTTGTTAGATCTCCCCAAATAAATTACCTCACACTTATAAAAACATAAGAAATAGGCGCAGGAGTAGGCCATATGGCCCCTTGAGCCTGCTCTGCCATTTAATACAGGGCTGATCCGATCATGGACTCAGGTCCACTTCCCTGCCCACTCCCGATAACCCCTTATTCCTTTATCGGTTAAGAAACCATCTATCTCTGTCTTAAATGTATTCAATGTCCCAGCTTCCACAGATTTACAACCCTCTGAGAGAAGAAATTCCTCCTCATCTCTGTTTTAAATGGGCAGCCCCTTATTCTAAGATTATGACCCCTAGTTCTAGTCTCCCCTATCAGTGGAAACATCTTCTCTGCATCCACCTTGTCAAGCCCCCTCATAATCTTATACGTTTTGATAAGTTCACCTTTCATTCTTCAGAATTCCAATGAGCAGAGGCCCAACCTACTCAACCTTTCCTCATAAGTCAACCCCCTCATCTCCAGAATCAACCTAGTGAACCTTCTCTGAATAGCCTCCAAAGCAAGTATATATCCTTTCTTTAAATATGGAAATCAAAACTGTACACAGTATTCCAGGTGTGGCCTCAGTAATATCCTGTATAACTGTAGCAAGACTTCCCTGCTTTTATACTCCATCCCTTTATAATAAAGGCCAAGATTCTATTGGCCTTCCTGATCATTTGCTGTACCTGCATACTAACCTTTTGTGTTTCATGCACCAGAACCCCCAGGTTCTGCTGTACTGCAGCACTTTGCAATCTTTCTCCATTTAAATAATAACTTGCTCACCAATTTTTTTCAGCCAAAGTGCATAATCTCACACTTTCCAACATTATACCCCATCTGCTAAATTCTAAGTTGGATTGAATTCCATTTGCCACTGTTCCGCCCATGTCGCCAGTATATTGATATCTTCCTGCAATCCGCAGCTTTCTTCTTCAGGAAGGAAAAGGAGGTGCGGTAGCGTTACTGGTTAAAGAGGAGATTAACACAATAGTAAGGAAGGACATTAGCTTGGATGATGTGGAATCTACATGGGTCGAGCTGCGAAACACCAAAGGGCAGAAAACATTAGTGGGAGTTGTGTACAGACCACCAAACAGTAGTAGGGACGTTAGGGATGGCATCAAACAGGAAATTAGGGATGCGTGCAATAAGGGTTTGGCAGTTATCATGGGTGACTTTAATCTACATATAGATTGGGCTAACCAAACTGGTAGCAGTACTGTGGAGGAGGATTTCCTGGAGTGTATTAGGGATGGTTTTCTAGACCAATATGTCGAGGAACTAACTAGAGAGCAGGTCATCCTAGACTGGGTCTTGTGTAATGAGAGAGGATTAATTAGCAATCTGGTCTTGGGGAAGAGTGACCATAATATGGTAGCATTTTTCATTAAGATGGAGGGTGACACAGTTAATTCAGAGACTAGGGTCCTGAACTTAAAGAAAGGAAACGTGAATTGGCTAGGTTAGACTGGAGAATGATACTTAAATGGTTGACGGCGGATAGGCAATGGCAGACATTTAAATATCACATAGATGAAATACAACAATTGTACATCCCTGTGTGGCATAAGAATAAAAAAGGGAAGGTGGCTCAACCGTGCCTAACAAGGGAAATTAGAGAAAGTGTTAAATCCAAGGAAGAGGCATATAAAATTGGCCAGAAAAAGCAGAAATTTAGAATTCAGCAGAGGAGGACTACGGGTTTAATTAGGAGGGGGAAAATAGAGTATAAGAGGAAGCTTGCAGGGAACATAAAAACTGACTGCAAAAGCTTCTATAGATATGTGAAGAGAAAAAGATTAGTGAAGACTAGTAAAAGATTAGTAATGTAGGTCCCTTGCAGTCAGAATCAGGTGAATTCATAATGGGGAACAAAGAAATGGTAGACCAATTGAAGAAATACTTTGGTTCTGTCTTCACTAAGGAAGACACAAATAACCTCCCGAAAATACGAGGGGACCGAGGGTCTAGCGAGAAGGGGGAACTGAGGGAAATCCTTATTAGTCAGGAAATGGTGTTAGGGAAATTGATGGGACTGAAGGTCGATAAATCCCCAGGGCCTGATGGTCTGTATCCCAGAGTACTTAAGGAAGTGGCCCCAGAAATAGTAGATGCATTAGTGGTAATTTTTCAACATTCCATGAACTCTGGTTCAGTTCCTATGGATTGGAGGGTAGCTAATGTAACCTCACTTTTTAAGAAAGGAAGGAGAGAGAAAACAGGGAATTATAGACTGGTTAGCCTGGTGGTGGGGAAAATACAGGAATCAATTATTAAAGATGTAATAGCATCGCATTTGGAAAGCTGTGACAGGATCGGTCCAAGTCAGCATGGATTTATGAAAGGGAAATCATGCTTGACAAATCTTCTAGAGTTTTTTTGAGGATGTAACTAGTAGATTGGACAAGGGAGAACCAGTGCATGTAGTGTATTTAGACTTTCAAAAGGCTTTTGACGAGGTCTTACACAAGAGATTAGTGTGCAAAATTAAGGCACATGGTATTGGGGGTAAGGTATTGATGTGGATAGAGAACTGGTTGGCAGACAGGAAGCAAAGATTGGTAATAAACAGGTCCTTTTCAGAATGGCAGGCAGTGACTAGTGGGGTACCGCAAGGCTCAGTGCTGGGACCCCAGCTATTTACAATATACATTAGTGATTTAGATGAAGGAATTTAATGTAATACCTTCAAGTTTGCAGATGACACTAAGCTGGGTGGCAGTGCGAGCTGCGAGGAGGATGCTAGGAGACTGCAGGGGGACATGGACAGGTTAGTTGAATGGGCAAATGCATGGCAGATGCGGTATAATGTGGATAAATGTGAGGTTATCCACTTTGGTGGCAAAAACAGGAAGGCAGATTATTATCTGAATGCTGACAGATTAGTAAAAGGGGAGATGCAACGAGACCTGGGTGTCATGGTACATCAGTCATTGAAGGTAGGTATGCAGGTACAGCAGGCAGTAAAGAAAACAAATGGCATGCTAGCCTTCATAGCGAGGGGATTTGAGAATAGGAGCAGGGAGGTCTTAGTGCAGTTGGACAGGGCCTTGGTGAGACCACACCTTGAGTATTGTGTGCAGTTTTGTTCTCCTAATCTGAGGTAGGACATTCTTGCGATTGAGAAGGTTCACCAGACTTATTCCCGGGACGGCAGGACTGACATATCAAGAAAGACTGGATCGACTAGGCTTATATTCACTGGAATTTAAAAGAATGAGCGGGGATCTCATAGAAACATATAAAATTCTGACGGGATTGGACAGGTCAGATGCAGGAAGAATGTTCCTGATGTTGGGGAAGTCCAGAACCAGGGCTCACAGTCTTTGGATAAGGGGTAAGCCATTTAGGACCGAGATGAGGAGAAACTTCTTCACTCAGAGAATTGTGAACCTGTGGAATTCTCTACCACAGAAAGTTGTTGAGACCAGTTCGTTAGATATATTCAAAAGGGAGTTCGATGTGGCCCTTACGGCTAAAGGGATCAAGGGGTATGGAGAGAAAGCAGGAATGGGGTACTAAAGTTGCAAAAATGATCAGCCATGATCATATTGAATGGTGGTACATAAGAACATAAGAACTTAAGAATTAGGAACAGGAGTTAGGCCATCTAGCCCCTCGAGCCTGCTCCACCATTCAACAAAGATCTGGCCGTGGACTCAGCTCCACTTTCCCGCTCCCCGTAACCCTTAATTCCCTTATTGGTTAAAAATCTATCTATCTGTGACTTGAATACATTCAATGAGCTAGCCTCAACTGCTTCCTTGGGCAGAGAATTCCACAGATTCATAACCCTCTGGGAGAAGAAATTCCTTCTCAAGTCGGTTTTAAATTGGCTCCCCTGTATTTTGAGGTTGTGTCCCCTAGTTCTAGTCTCCCCGACCAGTGGAAACAACCTCTCTGCCTCTATCTTGTCTATCCCTTTCATTATTTCAAATGTTTCTATAAGATCACCCCTCATCCTTCTGAACTCCAACGAGTAAAGACCCAGTCTACTCAATCTAGCATCATGAGGTAACCCCCTCATCTCCGGAATCAGCCTCGTGAATCGTCTCTGTACCCCCTCCAAAGCTAGTATATCATTCCTTAAGTAAGGTGACCAAAACTGCACACAGTACTCCAGGTGCGGCCTCACCAATACCCTATACAGTTGCAGAAGGACCTCCTTGCTTTTGTATTCCATCCCCCTCGCAATGAAGGCCAACATTCCATTCGCCTTCCTGATTACCTGCTGCACCTGCAAACTAACTTTTTGGGATTCATGCACAAGGACCCCCAGGTCCCTCTGCACCTCAGCATGTTGTAATTTCTCCCCATTCAAATAATATTCCCTTTTACTGTTTTTTTCCCAAGGTGGATGACCTCACACTTTCCAATATTGTATTCCATCTGCCAAACCTTAGCCCATTCGCTTAACCTATCTAAATCTCTTTGCAGCCTTTCTGTGTCCTCTACACAACCCGCTTTCCCACTAATCTTTGTGTCATCTGCAAATTTTGTTACACTACACTCTGTCCTCTCTTCCAGGTCATCTATGTATATTGTAAACAGTTGTGGTCCCAGCACCGATCCCTGTGACACACCACTAACCACCGATTTCCAACCCGAAAAGGACACATTTATCCCGACTCTCTGCTTTCTGTTCGCCAGCCAATTCTCTATCCATGCTAATACATTTCCTCTGACTCCGCGTACCCTTATCTTCTGCAGTAACCTTTTGTGTGGCACCTTATCGAATGCCTTTTGAAAATCTAAATACACCACATCCATCGGTACACCTCTATCCACCATGCTCGTTATATCCTCAAAGAATTCCAGTAAATTAGTTAAACATGATTTCCCCTTCATGAATCCATGCTGCGTCTGCTTGATTGCACTATTCCTATCTAGATGTCCCGCTATTTCTTCCTTAATGATAGTTTCAAGCATTTTTCCCACTACAGATGTTAAACTAACCGGCCTATAGTTACCTGCCTTTTGTCTGCCCCCTTTTTTAAACAGAGGCATTACAATAGCTGCTTTCCAATCCGCTGGTACCTCCCCAGAGTCCAGAGACTTTTGGTAGATTTTGACGAATGCATCTGCTATAACTTCTGCCATCTCTTTTAATACCCTGGGATGCATTTCATCAGGACCAGTGGACTTGTCTACCTTGAGTCCCATTAGCCTGTCCAGCACTACCCCCCTAGTGATAGTGATTGTCTGAAGGTCCTCCCTTCCCACATTCCTGTAACCAGCAATTTGTGGCATGGTTTTTGTGTCTTCCACTGTGAAGACCGAAGCAAAATAATTGTTTAAGGTCTCAGCCATTTCCACATTTCCCATGATTAAATCCCCAGGCTCGAAGGGCTGAATGGCCTACTCCTGCACCTATTTTCTATGTTTCTATGTTGACGGAAGGGCTGAGAACCAGAGGACACCAATTTAAGGTGATTGCCTAAAGAACCAAAAGCGACATGAGGAAAGTTTTTTATACAGCGAGTGGTTAGGATCTGGAATGCACTGCCTGTGGGTGGTGGATTTCAAAAGGGCATTGTATAAATATCTGAAGGAAAAATAATTGCAGGTCTACGGGGAAAGGGCCGGGGAGTGGAAATAGCTGTTATGCTCTTTCAGAGAGCCAGCCTGGGCTCGACAGGCCGAATGACCACCTCCTGTGCTGTAATCATTCTATGATTCAATGATGAACATTTTTAATCAATGTCTAGTCCACCATCTGTGAGTAACCCAATTTTTAATAACTGAAAATGATTAAAAAAAATATACAGAACCATTTACTAGTTACATTGGTGTTCAGTATAAAGGCAGTTTAATTTTAAGAACCTCCGCGAAGATTCACAAATAGGCGCAATTAGCAGAAAATCCGCAACGGTGATTAATTCGATCTGAGGGCGTGGCCAGTTTCGTACGTGGGGCCGGCTTCTAGCTCACTTTTTTAGAACTAGCGCAATATATCGCAGAAACTCTATTTGCACTGATTGTGATTTTGCGCTTAAAATTCAGCGATCTTTTGTGCTGGTTTGGCTAACTCTGTGAATTGCGCTGAAAAAACCAGCATAACCTAGCGGAAAGTCCTACCCAACACCTTTTAATTATTTTGATTTTATCTGTGGTAAGCATTAGTTGCATCTTTGCAAATTACAAAAAAGAAAGACTTGCATTTATATAGGGCCTTTTATGAGCACTGGATGTCCCAAAGCACTTTACAGTCAATTTCGAAGTGTAGTCGCTTTTGTAATGTAGGAAACTACACAGATATTATTTATTTGTTATCTGTAGAGATGAAAGCAAGTTTGATGTCTAATAAGATCAAAGACTTTTCCATACATGAAGCATAAGCTGTGTAATCAGATATTCCATCTAAAATGAAGATACGTAGATTGAATAAAGACTTGTCAATCTCTAATTAGTTAATTGAATAATTAAATTGGTGTGTTGTGCTTTGTGCAAATTTAAAATTGTTAGCATAAGGACTTGTTTGGTGATGAAAAACAATATTTTTCAACCTGTTCGTAAATCGGAAACAAGTATAAGCTGGACAGCGGTTAAGAGAGCAAGTGATTAAGAAAGAACTGGGAGGGGGACCGACTGACCCTAAACCCTAAATTTAAACCAGATGGCTGATAGAAAATGCGTGAGCATCTAAATGGCACTATTTTGATGTGGTGAAACAATGGGAAGTGTGCAGTTGAAATAGTGGGAGACAGGACAGGTGGTGGAGAGGCCTGCTGGAGTTGGGAGCTGTGATCGGGAAGAGAGTGTTACGTGGTCATCGCCAGTCAATCACAGGAAAGGTTTATATGACAGTTCCACCTAGCTGGGAGTTTTAGCTGCTTGGACTAAAGCAGCACCTTTTGAAATAAATAAGAAAATTCAAGAGTGATGGAAATTAGTATGACAGAAAAATCATAACCATATATATGCAAGAATGTTAATATATTAATAGTTATCTTTATTGATATATGGATTAGCATAGTCTGCCTAAAATTAAAAGAGTGTTGATTTCTGGATTCTTTTACCTCAATCTGGTTCAGCAAAATTACTGAAACGAATACCGTTTGTGCTTTAAACAAAGCAAGCTTTTATTTATAAAGCAAATCCCGATCGGGGACTTATCAGACAGAAGGAATGCAAGTCTGTTCGAACACACCCACTTCCTACGGACAAAGTGACGTTACATTGTAAAGGGACGATGGTTATACATTTTCGGCAAAAGATAACAAGATAGGGCTAGAGTGACATCCTAGTTCAGCCTATCTCTTTTGATCCCTCTTTCCCTTTGTCCACTCATAAGCCGACCTAAGTATGGTCTGATTTTAAACAAAGACCTTCTGTTAATGTTTCAGGTTAATAACATGATTTAATAAGACCTTGAGGTTTTTCTGCAAGCTGTGGGTTTTGTTTCAATGCATGTTAGTGTTGTAACATTTCGCAGTCTCGAGTCTGAGATGTCATGGCTATTCCTCCATGAATTCTTTGTTAGCTTATACTGTCCCTATACAATTCCCACGTTCTCAACTTCAATGTCTCTATACATTTTTAAACATTCACATTCCCCCCTTTTATCATTCCATGATAACACTTAGGATCATTCTAGGAGTATCGCATTCATCCGTTCACACTCTATTTCCTGAATCATATTGTTGTTAGTGTCGAGTAGTTCTTTAGTTCGTTGGATCATAACTCGGGAGCCCTTGACCACAAGAGGGTTTGCTAACCTTGCCATAATTACTTTACAACAAAGGTTAAGGCAACCAACAATTAGATAGGATCTCCAAGATCCATCTGATAGCCAATCAAACCAGCTAGATCCTTCTGCTGGTGTGGATAACTTCTTCACCTCCCTTCTTATGTGATCAGCGAGATTGGTTATGTTTTTCTGAACTATCAGGAATGTAAGTGCAACATTCAGATCCTATCAGGGCACACGTTCCCCCTTTCTCAGCTAGCAGGTAATTGAGAGCCATTCGGTTTTGTAATGCTACGGTCCTTATTGCTATCATTTCAGCTGTGATGCCCTTCAGAGCTTCAGCAGTATTGTATTGGCCCCCCTCCTCTCGTTTGGCTCTGAATCCATCTGACAGTCTCAGTTAGGGTTAGTGGAATGGGGCGCAAAGGAATTCCCCCTTTGGAATGTATAGGGAATGTATAGGGAATGTGAACACACCCAACATCTAGAAAAGTTCCCATTTTGCGCATAAACATAAGACATGCACAAAAAGGTGTTTACATGGAGCTCTCGTCTCTGTCTCCCCTCCCATGCGCCGCAACTGTCATATATCAACACTATTATACAGACTGTGGCATACAGACAGTTTCATCTTATGGCTCAGGATTCAGATAAATAGTCCAATTATTTTGCTGATTAAAAGAGTTCAGTTATCCTGTCTCTCTTAGGTCACCGTCGGTAAAGCTGGCTGTCCACGTTCCAATTAGGATGCCAACGGCCTTGTTCAGCTATGGAGAAGAGCAAGTCTGGAACAGAAACAGAAATTAGAATAACCAGTAAAATAGGTTCGTTAGAAGGTGGTGAGCTTGCAGTGGTGCAGGTGAACCCAGGCACCCCTCCCCTCAACCTTGGCTGCAGTGGGGGTAGTGAGTAACACCTGAAAAGGCCCCTCCCATTGTGGCTCTAATCCCTTCCGAATCCATACTTCCCTGGTGCCACGAGGGACAATTCGGGTAAAACTGGGAGGTCGAGGTGAGCATCTTGAACCTGGTTGTGAGCTAGTCGCAGAGCCTGAGTCAGAGAAAGAACATAGGTGGTCATCAGTCGAGCTGAGATCTAGGAACAATTTCCCTCATTAACACCTTAACAACAGTTTGAGCCTTATTGTCCAGGTTAGGGTAGGCTTCAATTCATCTGCTAAACACATCTACTATTACTAACACATATTTGTAACACTGAACTTTTTGCAACTCAATGTAGTCCAACTGAAATGTCTCAAAGGGACCTTCAGGTAGGGGCGTTTTACCCCAATCACAGGGGACTCCCTTCCCTGGATTATGTTGCTGGCAAACCAGGCAACGACTACTGATGTTCTGGGCGAGCGCCTGGAGTCTAGGGTGCTACCAAGTAGCCAAAAGTGTATCACTCGTGGTCCTTGCTCCACAATGAGTAGCAAAATGCATACAGTCAATAATCCATAGAGCCAACTCGTTAGACATGCAAGTCTGTTCCGCGGGAGTGGTCCAGAGTTTAGAAACATTGTCATAAGTACATCCATAATATTTCCACAGCAGTTTATCTTTTTCAGGAGTGTCCTCCTGTGCTTTTATAACATCTTGGATGGTTGGCATTGGTTTTTCCGAGGCTAACTTATCCTTCGCAGGATTTTTAGTCTGACTCATCATTTTGGGCACTACCATCTGTTCGTCACGAGAGGCCTGTTTAGCCTCTTTGTCAGCACAGTGGTTCCCTATATCAACCGGGGATTTTCCGGTGGTGTGGGCGGTACATTTAACAACGGTAGTGTGCTTGGGGAGCATAAGGGCTTGCAAAAAATCAGATACTAGTTGCTTATGGGATATCTCATTCCCCTATGAGGTTAGGAATCCCCTATTTTTCCATAATTGTCCGAAATCATGGGCCACCCCAAAGGCATACCTAGAGTCGGTATAGATATTGACTTTGAGATCTTTGGCCAAGATACAGGCTCGGGTGAGGGCGAATAGTTCAGCTTGTTGGGCAGAATAGGCGGTTTCAAAAGCGGCAGATTCCAAGACCTGATTCTCCTGTTTTACTATGGCGTATCCTGAGATTCGTGTACCTTCTGGATTAATAGAAGAACTTCCGTCAACATACATAATACAGTCTGGATCTTCCATTGGTACATCAACTAAATCTTCCCTGACTGATGTGGCCTCTTAAATTAAAGATCCTCATCTTGGGGTGGCTCAGTAAGAAAACAGGCCGGATTAATTGCAGTACAGTGCCGAAAGGTCAGTTTAGGATTGCCTGTGATTTCAGTGGGTTCTGTCGGATAGAGGGCCAGTCCACATTGCCCTGCACTGGGATCTCAATCGGATCAATGGGATTATAACCCACTTGGGAGGGGTCCTCTGCCCACACATGAGGATCCACATAGTCAGGTATGCCAGAGCCAGTATGATGCCGCAGAGTCGTTAAGACCTTCTCGGGGTCCCCGTGGAATTGGACTGTTCGGCCATGTTTTACAATTTGCACATCCCGGCTGGTAGGGTCAGCCTCGTCTATAGCCTGGCGCACCATAACTTCCAAATCTTTAGCGTGGTGGGGCTCTTTTTTCAACCATGCTGCCCCTCGCTGCAGCAGGAACGCCATCTTGCCTCTGTCCTCGAGGTCGACTGCCTTGATCCTTCTCTCCCGCGATTCTGCCACAACCGCTGGAAGGGTACCTATGAAATTGATCTTCTTCCCCAGGAGTCCTGCCACTGGAGCTGGGAAGGTATTTTTAGATCGTTCCAGTCGGATCATTGCCACGCAGTCGTGATGGATAGTCTGTGCCTCAGGTGCTGCACTGGTCTGTTCTCTGGTGCCTGGCCCAAGCAAAGGTGAGGTTTTGCTCTGCCTCTGAGCATGGTGGACATCGATTGCTGGAGTGAAGAGGTCTTCCCATTTCCACTGGGATCGTATGCTAGGGTCACGTGATAGGGTGCCTGCGGCAGGTCCAGAGACCACCACTGAGGGGTTCTAGTGGTATACTGCCGCTTAAGGGTTCCCTGTTTTACAATAATCCCATCATCTCCACACTCCAAATGCAACTGGAATTTGCAGAGGAGGTCTCTAGCCATCAAGTTACAGTCCAGATTGGTTGTGATAACAAATCGATGTTCCACCGATTCTTCCTGGTAACTCATTTTAACCGGTTCTGACACCGGGAATGTAGAGACTTGTCCCAGGAATCCTGACAGTCCCTGTGTTTCAGTGAAGGCGGGGAGTTTAAGCTTTGATTGTACAGAAGACATGAAGGCTCCCGTATCTATCAAGAAGGGTTGCCACTCATTCCGAATTTTTAACAATATCATCGGTTCGTCATCCGGGGAGGGTCCCTGCGTATTCAATACGAATCGGGGGACGGTTGGCCAAAGGGGTTGTTCTGGGAGAAGTTAGTGTAAGATCCCCGTCCTCTCCCCCCCTTGCCCCCCTCCTCTTCCTCCTCTTCCTTTTTCGTGCTGACGGGAGGGACAATTTCTATTCCAATGTCCTTCTTGCCCACAAATAAAGCATCTATCTCGTCTTTCCCAGCCCCGACCTCTTCCCATACCAGGCCGGGGACAGTAGGGCGGTCCGTAATTAGCAGGGCCCGGGCCATTTGGGTGTTTGATATAACCGTATCCCTGTTTATCCACCCAACCCTGCACGCAATACTGCGGTTCCATCTGGTATCCCCTTGGGTCGGGTTTTGGTCCTTCCACCCGAGGTGGCTCTTCCTTTCTAGTCACGTATTCAGTCTTGACCCGGGTTGGGGGCGCACCTCCCCCCTCTCCTTTCTTTTCCTGCCAATAATATTGAACCGCCCTTTCCATCTGGGCTTTACTATTATCTGCCCAATTATTTGTCCGGATAGCGTGCGCAACCGAATAGGGCAGGCACTGAAGTAGGATAGCGCAGAATTGAGGAGAATCCGCTCCTGCCCTGAAGGCATTATCTCCTGATTGACTTCCGTATATTTCAATAAATCTTTCCATGAATTCATCGGCAGTTTCTTCTCGTTTGGGTTTAGTTTCTAATACTGCGGCCATATTGATGGGCTTCTGAAGGGTCGTGGTGAGAGCATTAAAGATAGCGTTTCGGTGATCCTGGACATCGTTAAGGTGAGCAACCAACAATGCATCATGAGTAGCACGTCCTAGGTGAGTTAGAAATCGGGCATGCTCAGTTGGGCTCAGGGTTTGCTTTACCAGGGCCCACAGGTCCCTTGATTCTGCATTATATCCATGCATGTCGAGGTCACTCCGTGAAATCGGAGGTCAGGGTTAAGTTGGGTTTGTGGATCCCTTTCAGCTTATTTATCTTAGCCTTTTAACTCTTCAATTTGTTTTGTTTGAGTATCTATTTCTTTATTGTATCAGGCAAGTATTATTACATAAGCTAGTTCTGTTTTTATTTTTATTCTGACTATCGCACCATTCCTCTGTTAGGTGAGTCTTTTTCTATTAAGAAATCCAAATTGATAATGTTCAGTATGAAACGGCTGTCAATGGAAAGGGTTAACTCCTTTACAGGTTTGTAAGAAGACCTGATGTCATTACGTGACTTCACGTAACCATCTGAAAAAAAAAATCTTTTCATCAGGAAAGGCAGCATTTTTTAACTTCTTATTCAAGTACTTGCCAAAGATATTTTTTTAATTGATTTAAAACGAGACCACACATTTGTTTACTGAAATTCAATTTCGTCATCAGCCTCAGTCAATGCAAAGCCAACCATTTTAACTAGTAGTCTATCGATACCTTTCTCAGAGGTCCCAGTGGAACTCTGAGTACGTTTCTCATGCGTGCACTCTTTCTTTAAGACGTCTACGGTTTTTAATATGTCCTCCTTCTGTCAATGAAAGCCCTAATTTAATGGAGTTTTTCTGCCAACTGGACAGGAGTGATTTTTTTTTAGACTGCAGTGGAATTTTTCTCATAATTTAAAATCTCAGAACATTTTTTTTTTCTTTCAGCACCTATTTAGTACGTTACTTTTTTTTTGTCTTTTCCATAACTAGAGAGAAGTCTGGCACGTAGGCTGTGGACTGCTTTTCGTTATCTCAATTGTTCCAGCCTCAAGGTCGTGTTATTTAATATAATATTTTTTTTGAATCCTTTTGAATCCATCTCAGTTGTTTTGCTGTGCCTTCTCTGAATGTTTTCTTTCGACAAGTAAGTGAGCATGTTAAATCCTTTTTTTTTTAACCACCGGGACCATGTATTTTTTTCTTTTTTTTTTACTCAACAAACCTATCCTTTGTGCATTTCCTGGCTCCGTAACTTATCATCTGAATATACGTAATTCAATAAGGTTCACACTCTTAAACTTCCCACATACAGGACAACACTACAAAGGGTTAAAAAAAACTTTCATTCTGTTTGGAAAAAGTAGGTGGAGCTAAAACAAACCACAACTCCCGGCTTTTTTTTTTACAGTAAAAATCACAGAAGCATTTCTCATTGAAACAGACATTCACAAGAGTCTCTTTTCTTTCCTAGTAATTTTTGGATCCATGATTGATCATCTATCCCTATCTAGCTCTAACTATCCCTACTTTCCGTGTCGCCGCACGGATCTACTTGGGCCTCGAACCCACATAGACACTGGGCCTTGAACCCAGGCAGGCTGTGGGCCTCGAACCCAGGCAGACTTACCTATTCTAATCTATCTTTCCAAGTCGCCGCTTGGTTTGCGTCACCGCGCAAGACTTACCTATTCTAACCTATCTTTCCAAGTCGCCGCTTGGTTTGCGTCACTGCGCAATTTCCCTATCTCTATCTCTATTCTAAGTTTGAAAGGTATTCACCAGATTGTCCTGGATCTCGTTCAGACACTACCTGAGAACCAGCGAGTGGCTAAACTTTCCTCAGACTTTTGAAACCGAGGGAAACTGGAGCAGTATTGAAATCATACTCACTCCAGTGGCCACTTTCCCCTCGTCTCGTCCAAGGCTAGTCTGGCTCTTAATTCGCAAGTTTTCGGCAGTCGTCCGTTGAGATCCCACTTCTGACACCAAATGTTGATTTCTGGATTCTTTTACCTCAATCTGGTTCAGCAAAATTACTGAAACGAATACCGTTTGTGCTTTAAACAAAGCAAGCTTTTATTTAAAAAGCAAATCCCGATCGGGGACTTTATCAGACAGAAGGAATGCAAGTCTGTTCGAACGCACCCACTTCCTACGGACAAAGTGACGTTACATTGTAAAGGGACGATGGTTATACATTTTCGGCAAAAGATAACAAGATAGGGCTAGAGTGACATCCTAGTTCAGCCTATCTCTTTTGATCCCTCTTTCCCTTTGTCCACTCATAAGCCGACCAAAGTATGGTCTGATTTTAAACAAAGACCTTCTGTTAATGTTTCAGGTTAATAACATGATTTAATAAGACCTTGAGGTTTTTCTGCAAGCTGCGGGTTTTGTTTCAATACGTGTTAGTGTTGTAACATTTCGCAGTCTCGAGTCTGAGATGTCATGGCTATTCCTCCATGAATTCTTTGTTAGCTTATACTGTCCCTATACAATTCCCACGTTCTCAACTTCAATGTCTCTATACATTTTTAAACATTCACATTAGCGCCACAATTAATTTACAAGTAATATTCTGTATACCTTCATTGCCTGTGACAAGCATTTCAATGTTTGAACGTGGATGTTAAGGGAAAGCGATGTTTCTCTCATTTGCCATAAGAACATAAGAAATAGGAGGAGAAGTAGGTCATTTGGCCCCTCGAGCCTGCTCTGCCATTTAATAAGATCATGGCTCATCTGATCTTAAGCTCAGCTCCACTTCCCTGCCCAGTCCCCAAAACCCTTCACTCCCTTATCGTTCAAAAATCTGTCTATCTTCACCTTAAATATATTCAATGACCCAGCCTCCACAGCTCTCTGGGGCAGAGAATGCCACAGATTTACAACCCGCTAAGAGAAGAAATTCCTCCTCATCTCAGTTCTAAATGGGCAAACTCTTATTCTGAGACTATACCCTCTAGTTCTAGTTTACCCTATGAGTGGAAATATCCTCTCTGCATTCACCTTGTCGAGCCCCCTCAGTATCTTTTATGTTTCAATAAGATCACTTCTCATTCTTCTAAACTCCAATGAGTATAGGCCCAACCTGCTTAACCTTTCTTCATAAGTCAACCACTTCATCTCAGGAATCAACCGAGTTAACCTTCTTTGAACTGCCTCCAATGCAAGTATATCGCTTCTTAAATAAAGAGACCAAAACTATATGTAGTTCTCTAGGTGTGGTCTCACCAATACCCTGTACAGTTGTAGCAGGACTTCCCTGCTTTTATACTCCATCCCCGTCACAATAAAGTCCAACATTCCATTTGCCTTTCTGATTACTTGCTGTACCTGTATACTAACCTTTTATGTTTCATGCACAAGGATCCCCAGGTCCCTCTGTACTGCAGCATTTTGTAATCTCTCTCCATTTAAATAATAATTTGCTTTTTTATTTTTCCTGCCAAAGTGGATAACCTCACACTTTCCCACGTAATACTCCATCTGCCAAATTTTTGCTCACTCACTTAGCCTGTCTATATCCCTTTGCAGATTATTTGTGTCCTCCTCACAACTTGCTTTCTCACCAATCTTTGTCATCAGCAAACTTGGCTACATTACACTCGGTCCCTTCATCCAAGATTGTAAATAGTTGAGGCACCAGCGCTGATCCCTGTGGCACCCCACTACTTACCGTTTGCCAACCAGAAAATGACCCATTTACCCTGACTCTCTGTTTTCTGTTATCCATGCTAATATATTACCCCCAACCCCATGAGCTCTTATCTTGTGCAGTAACCTTTTATGTGGCACCTTATCGAATGCCTTCTGGAAATCCAAATTCACCACATCCACTGGTTTCCCTTTATCCACCCTGCTCATTACATCCTCAAAGAACTCCAGCATATTTGTCAAACATGATTTCCCTTTCATAAAACCATGCTGACTCTGCTTGACTGCATTATGATTTTCCAAATGTCCTGCTACTGCTTCCTTAATGATGGACTCCAGCATTTTCCCAATGACAGATGTTAGGCTAACTGGTCTATAGTTTCCTGTTTTCTGTCTCCCTCCTTTTTTTTAAATAGGGGTGCTGCATTTTCAGTTTTCCAATCCGCTGGGTCCTCTCCAGATTCCAGGGAATTTAGGTAGATTGCAACCAATGCATCCACTATCTCTGCAGCTGCATCTTTTAAGACCCTAGTTTGCAGGCCATTAGGTCCAGGGTAGTTGTCCACCTTTAGTGCCATTATGTTATCGAGTACCTTCTCTTTAATGATAGTGATTGTTTTCATTCCCTCCCCCCTCCCGACAGCCCCTTGATTATTTATTATTGGGATGTTTTGAGTGCCTTCTACTGTGAAGATCGATACAAAATATTTGTTCAAAGTCTCTGCCATTTCCCTGCTCCCCATTAAATTTCCCCAGTCTCATCTTCTAAGGGACTAACATATACTTTAGCTACCCTCTTCCTTTTTATATACCTATATAAGCTCTTACTATCTGCTTTTATATTTCTTTCCAGTTTACTCTTATCTTCTCTCTCCATTTTGTTTTAGTCGTCCTTCGCTGGTAAACAATCCTCTGGCCTCTCAACAATCTTGGCAACATTGGATGCTATTGTTTTCAATTTGATACCATCCTTTAATTCCTTAGTTAGCCACAGATGGTTCTCCCTTCTCTTAAAGTCTTTCCTTCTCACTGGAATATTTTGTTAAGTTTTATGAAATATCTCCTTAAATGTCTGCCACTGCTCATTAACCGTCTTATCTTTAATCTATTTTTTCAGTCCACTTGAGTCAATTCTGCCTTCATACTTTGTAATCGCCTTTATTTAAGATCAGGACACTGGTTTGAGACCCAACTTTCTCACCTTCCAACTGAATTTGAAAATCAACCATTCTATGATCACTGTTTCCTAGAGAATCCTTCATGTTTGCAGCCAAGAGTGCTCGTGGTTTGTTTCCAGGTCTCTACTAGTGCTACCATTAAATCGATGCTAAGGATGTGAAAATGAGCTGAAGAAAAACCTTCAATATTTTACCCATTCTCTTTCAGGGACATGGATGATTGAATTGATATCCCACTACTTTGTAGTGATGCGGATTGGTATTCCAATGTGTTCTATTGCCCACCAAAGTAACATTTTCAAAAAAAACTTTTGCCTATCCCTATAATTAAAAATCTGTGTAGACTGTTGCACATTAAATGTGTAGTCACATTGAATGAGTAGGGCATCTGTATTTATAACACACATTATGTCTTCTTGATGTCCCAAAGCACTTGACAGCCAATTAATTACCTTCTGAAGTTGCAGTCACTATTGTTATGTAAGTGAACACGCTGGCCAAATGTGTGCACAACAAGGACCCACAAACAGCAATAAGATGAATAACTAGTTAATTTGTTTTTGTGTTGTTTGTTGAAGATGGGTTTGGTCAGGATATTAAGAGAACTCTCTGCTATTTGAATAATGGCAGTTAAAAAGGGTTATGGGATCCTAGGCTTTATAAATAGAGGTACAGTGTACAAAAGTATGGAAATTATGATGAACCTGTATAAAACATTGTTTCGGCCCCAACTGGAATACTGTGTTCAATTCTGGGCACCACACTTTGGGAAGGATACTTAAGGCCTTGGAGAAGGTGCGGAAAAGATTTATGAGAATTATTCCAGGAATGAGGGACTTCAGATTTGTTGCTCGACTGGAGAAACTACGGTTGTTCTCCTTGGACCAGAGACGATTAAGAGGAGATTTGCAAGAGGTGTTCAAAATCATGAGGGGTCTCCATTGGCAGAAGGGTTGAGAACCAGAGGACTCAGATTTAAGGTGACTGGCAAAAGAATCAAAGGCGATGTAATAAAGAGCTTTTTTATGCAGCGAGTGGTTGAGATCTGGAATGAACTGCCTGAAAGGGTGGTGGAGGCAAACTCAATCTTATATTTCAAAAGAGAATCAGATAAGTATCTGAAGGAAAAGAAATTGCAGGGCTACAGGGAAAGGGCCTAGCTGAGAGTCGGCTTGTGCTTGATTGGCCGAATGGCCTTCCGTGCTGGAACCATTCTATTATTCTATGAATATTTAAATAATTATGAAAAAAAATAGAAAACCAACTAGAAAAAGGTTTCTAACTAGAATGTTAGAAATGCCTCCAAGATATTTCACCTGCACAGGCCTGCCCCATCTGGACATCGGGCTTGAATTCTGCTGTCTTCCTCGGTTCCACCACATACTTGGGCTGTCTCTTAATCAAGAGGCTCAACCAAGTAGCTGAGTCTCAGTGTCACACTACAAATCCCAGACAGCACCAGTATTAATATACCTGGCTCTGCTAGCATATAACTCGAAGTATAGTTTGACTTGTTTTGTCCGAGCCTAATACAAGTTTGCAGGCAATATGAAGATGTATGCTATTGTTAGAACCCTCAATCAGAAAAAGAAGACTACAGTTGGATCTAGGTGTGATGGGAAAATGGCCCGCATTTCACAGATGTAATTTAATGTGGATAAATATAGTGTCCTGCACATGGGTAGGTCGAACCTGAAGCTTGTATATACCATGCTTGGTACAGAATTAATCTCTTTTGAGCAGGAGAAGGATGTATGAGTTACTGTGTATGAGTCTCTGAAGGTACATGACCACTACCAAGAGGCTATTGTGAAGTGAAGAAGAATACTAGGATGTATAGTGCTGATGAACTGGTATAAAACAAAGGAACTACGGTGTTCTGAGACAATATAATGGTTAGACATCATCTGGAATGCTGTGTCCAGTTTTGGTCCCCTCACACAGTGGATGATGTAAGAGAACATAAGTGTTGTGTATCTGTAAAGCATGCACTCCCATGTTCCACTACCAGGGAGCGCATCCCCTGAAGTCCCAAGGGATCCCAACATTCCTTGGGAACACTGTATATAAGCCGGCCCCTAAGGCCTGTTCTTTACTCTGGAGTGTCTTAATAAAGACTGAGGTCACTGTTACTTTAACCTCCCTGTGTGCAGTCTCATCTGTGTTAGGAACACAATAATTGGCGACGAGTATACGAATCCAACGCAAAGGTGCAGCAAACTGTGGGCATCCTGGAGAAGTTCTCGGAGGGTGAGGACTGGGAAGCCTATGTCGAACGGCTAGACCAGTACTTTGTAGCCAACGAGCTGGACGGAGAAGGAAGCGCTGCAAAAAGGAGAGCGGTCCACCTCACAGTCTGCGGGGCACTGACCCACAGCCTCATGAAGAATCTTCCAGCTCCAGTGAAACCCACAGATAAGTCGTATGAGGAGCTGTATATACTGGTTCGGGAGCATCTTAACCCGAGGGAGAGCGTGCTGATGGCGAGGTATCGGTTCTACATGTGCCAGCGATCTGAAGGTCAGAAGTGGCGAGCTACGTCGCCAAGCTAAGGCAACTTGCAGGACAATGTGAGTTTGATGGCTACCTGGAGCAAATGCTCAGACTTTTTTGTACTGGGCATTGGCCATGAGACCATCCTACGAAAACGTTTGACTGTAGAGACACCAACTCTCAGTAAGGCCATTGTGATAGCATGGGCATTTATGTCCACTAGTGATAACACCAAACAAATCTCTCAGCACACAAGTGCTAGCAATGTTCATAAATGAACTGGAACTGTGTTTGCGAGCAGAAATGTACAGGGCAGAAACCACGAGTCTGCAACTGCCAGCAAGCCTTAGGTGACCCAGATGACTCTCAGTCCGCAACAAAGGATGAATGCAAGGCAATTCACACCTTGGCGTTGTGGAGGCTTCCATTCAGCCTATTCCTGCTGCTTCAAAGGGCATGTTTGCAAGAGCTGTGGAACCATGGGGCACCTCCAACGAGCTTGCAGATGAGCTGCAAGCTCTGCAAAACCTGAAAACCACCATGTGGCAGAGGAAGATCGGTCCATGGTGGATCAAAGCAATTTCGAGCCTCGGAGGCAGATGCTGAAGTACATGGGGTGTGCACATTTTCAACTAAATGTCCACCTATAATGCTAAATGTAAAATTGAATGGCTTACTCGTAGCCATGGAACTGGACACTGGCACTAGCCAATCCATCATGAGTAAAAAGATATTTGAGAGACTGTGGTGCAACAAGGCACTCAGACCAGCCCTGAGCCCCATCCACACGAAACTGAGAACGTACACCAAAGAGCTCATCACTGACATAGGCAGCGCCATGGTCAAGGTCACATACGAGGGCACGGTGCACGAACTGCCACTCTGGATTGTCTCGGGTGATAGCCCCACACTGCTTGGAAGGAACTGGCTGGGCAAAATACGCTGGAACTGGGATGACATCCGAGCGCTATCACATGTCGATGAGGCCTCATGTACCCAGGTTCTTAACAGATTTCCTTCCCTTTTTGAGCCAGGCATTGGATACTTTTCCAGGGTGAAGGTGTGGATCCACTTGGTCCCAGAGGCATGACCCATTCACCACAAGGCGCGAGCGGTACCTCACATGATGATGGAGAGAGTGGAAATCGAGCTGGACAGGCTGCAATGCGAGGGCATCATCTCCCCAGTGGAATTCAGCGAGTTGGCCAGCCTGATTGTTCCAGGACTCAAAAGTGATGGCACGGTCAGGATTTGCAGCGATTATAAAGTAACTGTTAATGGTTTCTTGCTATGGGACCAATACCCGCTGCCCAAGGCAGACGACCGATTTGCGACGCTGGCAGGAGGCAAGACGTTCACCAAGCACGACCTGACTTCGGCCTACATGACGCAGGAGCTGAAGGAGTCTTTGAAGGGCCTCACCTGCATCAACACGCACAAGAGACTGTTCATCTACAACAGATGCCCGTTTGGATTTCGGACGGCTGCAGCGATCTTCCAGAGAAACATGGAAAGCCTACTCAAGTCGGTACCATGCATGTTGGTTTTTCAGGACGACATATTGGTCACGGGTCGGGACACCGTCGAGCACCTACAACCTGGAGGAGGTCCTCCAGTGACTGGATTGCGTAGGGCTGCGGCTGAATAGGTTGAATGGCAACAGAAGTGGAGTTTTTGGGGAGAAAGATCACGGGGGAATGGCATTTGGCCCACAGCCTCTGTCTTGGCGTCTATCAGGAACGCGCCCAGGCCACAGAACATCACGGAGCTGCGGTCGTTCCTGGGACAACTCAATTATTTTGGTAACTTCCTACCGGGGTTAAGCACCCTCTTAGAGCCCCTAAATGTGTTATTGCATAAAGGTGAGAACTGGGTATGGGGAAAAAACAAGTAATTGCTTTTGATAAAGCCAGAAACATTTTATGCTCCAACAAGCTGCTTGTATTGTACAACCTGTGTAAAAGACTTGTGCTAGCATGTGATGTGTTGTCGTACGGAGTCGGGTGTGCATTACAACAAGCTAACGTTGCGGGGAATTTGCAACCTGTTGCCTATGCCTCCAGAGCTTGTCGAAGGCCGAGAGGGCCTGCAAGCATGATTGAGAAAGAGGCATTAGCGTGTGTGTTCAGGGTAACGAAAATGAATCAGTACCTGTTTGGCCTCAAATTTGAGCTGGAAACCAATCACTAGCCCTTCCTATCCCTGTTCGCTGAAAACAAGGGGATAAGTACTAATGCCTCAGCCCGTATACAAAGGTGGGCACTCACGCCATCAGTGTATAACTATACCATCCGCCACAGGCCAGGCACCAAGAACTGTGCGGATGCTCTGTCGGCTACCATTGCCCACCACGGGGGTGGAAATGGTGCAGCCTGCAAACTTGTTGATGGTGGCGCAGCCCGCAGACTTGTTGATGGTCATGGAAGCGTTTGTAAATGATAAATCACCTGTCATGGCCCGCCAAATTAGGACTTGGACGAGCCAAGATCCTCTGCTGTCCCTGTGTACTGCATGGGAGCTGGGCCAGCATCCCCGTTGAAATGCAAGAGCTAATCAAGCCGTTCCAGCGGCAAAAGGTTGAGCTGTCCATTCAGGCAGACTGCCTGTTGTTGGGTAACCGCGTAGTGCTACCCAAAAAGGCCAGGGAGACGTTCATCTCGGATCTCCACAGCACATACCCGGGTATAGTAATCTTGAAAGTGATAGCCAGATACCACGTGTGGGGGCCTGGTATCGACTCTGACTTACGGCAATGCAGCGTGTGTGTTCAGTTGAGCAACGCGCCCAGAGAGGCACCACTAAGTTTGTTGTCCTGGCCCTCCAGACCATGGTCGAGGATCCATGTCGACTATGGGGGCCTGTTTTTCGGTAAAATGTTCCTGGTGGTTGTGGATGCTTTTTCAAAATGGATTGAATGTGAAATAATGTCGGGAAGCACCGCCACCGCCACCATTGAAAGCCTGAGGGCCATGTTTGCCACCCACTGCCTGCCTGACATACTGGTCAGTGACAACGGGCCATGTTTTACCAGTGCCGAATTTAAAGAATACATGACCCGCAATGGGATCAAACATGTCACCTTGGTCTTGTTTAAACCAGCCTCCAATGAGCAGGCAGAGCGGGCAGTAGAAACAATCAAACAGATCCTCAAACGAGTCCCACAAGGCTCACTCCAAACCCGTCTGTCCTGAGTATTGCACGAGACCCCACTCGCTCACAGGGGTGCCCCCGGCTGAGTTACTCATGAAAAGGACTCACTGGTTCACCCCAACCTGCATGATCAGGTAGAGAGCAGGCGGCAGCAACAAAATGTAAACGATGGTCGCGCCACTGTGTCACGGGAAATTGATCTGAATGACCTTGTGTATGTGCTAAACTATGGACATGGTCCCAAGTGGATCGTGGGCACGGTGATGGCTAAAGAAGGGAGTAGGGTGTTTGTAGTCAAACTAGACAATGGGCAAATTTGCAGAAAGCACCTGGACCAAACGAGGCTGCGGTTCACAGACTGCCCTGAACAACCCACAGCAGACACCACCTTTTTCGAGCCCGCTACACAGACCCAAAGGATCAACGACTCCACCCCAGACCAGGAAATCAAACCCATCACGCCCAGCAGGTCCAGGCTCACCCAGCAGCCCTACAGAGCCAACAACACGCCAGCCCAGCGAGGGCACAGCCAACATACCAGAACAGACATTTGTACCGAGGTGGTCCACCAGGAAAAGAAAGGCTCCCAACCGCCTCACCTTGTACATAGTTTTCACTTTGACTTTGGCGGGGGAGTGATGCTGTGTATCTGTAAAGCATACACTCCCATGTTCCGCCACCAGGGAGCGCATCCCCTGAAGTCCCAAGGGATCCCAGCAATCCCTTGGGAGCACTGTATATAAGCCGGCCCCTAAGCCCTGTTCCTCACTTTGGAGTGTCTTAATAAAGACTGAGGTCACTGTTACTTTAACCTCCCTGTGTGCAGTCTCATCTGTGTTAGAAACATAGAAAATAGGTGCAGGAGTAGGCCATTCGGCCTTTCGAGCCTGCACCACCATTCAATGAGTTCATGGCTCAACATGCAACTTCAGTACCCCATTCCTGCTTTCTTCCCATTCCCCTTGATCCCCCTAGTAGTAAGGATGACATCTAACTCCTTTTTGAATATATTTAGTGAATTGGCCTCAACAACTTCCTGTGGTAGAGAATTCCACAGGTTCACCACTCTCTGGGTGAAGAAGTTTCTCCTCATCTCGGTCAGAAATGGCTTACCCCTTATCCTTAGACTGTGACCCCTGGTTCTGGACTTCCCCAACATTGGGAACATTCTTCCTGCATCTAACCTATCTAAACCCGTCAGAATTTCAAACGTTACTATGAGATCCCCTCTCATTCTTCTGAACGCCAGTGAATACAAGCTCAGTTGATCCAGTCTTTCTTGATATGTCAGTCCCGCCATCCCGGGAATCAGTCTGGTGAACCTTCGCTGTACTCCCTCAATATAGCAAGAATGTCCTTCCTCAAGTTGGGAGACCAAAACTGTACACAATACTCCAGGTGTGGCCTCACCAAGATCCTGTACAACTGTAGTAACACGTCCCTGCCCCTGTACTCAAATCCCCTTGCTATGAAGGCCAACATGCCATTTGCTTTCTTAAGCGCCTGCTGTACCTGCATGCCAACCTTCAATGACTGATGTACCATGACACCCAGGTCTCGTTGCACCTCCCCTTTTCCTAATCTGTCACCATTCAGATAATAGTCTGTCTCTCTGTTTTTACCACCAAAGTGGATAACCTCACATTTATCCACATTATACTTCATCTGCCATGCATTTGCCCACTCACCTAACCTATCCAAGTCACTTTGCAGCCTCATAGCATCCTCCTCGCAGCTCACATTGCCACCCAACTTAGTGTCATCTGCAAATTTGGAGATACTACATTTAATCCCCTCATCTAAATCATTAATGTACAATGTAAACAGCTGGGGCCCCAGCACAGAACCTTGCGGTACCCCACCAGTCACTGCCTGCCATTCTGAAAAGTACCCATTTACTCCTACTCTTTGCTTCCTGTCTGCCAACCAGTTCTCAATCCACGTCAGCACACTACCCCCAATCCCATGTGCTTTAACTTTGCACATTAATCTCTTGTGTGGGACCTTATCGAAAGCCTTCTGAAAGTCCAAATACACCACATCAACTGGTTCTCCCTTGTCCATGCTACTGGAAACATCCTCAAAAAATTCCAGAAGATTTGTCAAGCATGATTTCCCTTTCACAAATCCATGCTGACTTGGACCTATCATGTCACCTCTTTGCAAATGCGGTGCTATGATATTCTTGATAATTGATTCCATCATTTTACCTACTACCGATGTCAGGCTGACTGGTCTATAATTCCCTGTTTTCTCTCTCACTCCTTTTTTAAAAAGTGGGGTTATATTGGCTACCCTCCACTCCATAGGAACTGATCCAGAGTCAATGGAATGTTGGAAAATGACTGTCAATGCATCCGCTATTTCCAAGGCCACCTCCTTAAGTACTCTAGGATGCAGTCCGTCAGGCCCTGGGGATTTATCAGCCTTCAATCCCATCAATTTCCCCAACAAAATTTCCCGACTAATAAAGATTTCCCTCAGTTCCTCCTTACTAGACACTGACCCCTTTTATATCCGGAAGTTTGTTTGTGTCCTCCTTAGTGAATACCGAACCAAAGTACTTGTTCAATTGGTCTGCCATTTCTTTGTTCCCCGTTATGACTTCCTCTGATTCTGACTGCAGGGTACCTACGTTTGTCTTTACTAACCTTTTTCTCTTTACATATCTATAGAAGCTTTTGCAGTCCGTCTTCATGTTCCCTGCAAGCTTCCTCTTGTACTCTATTTCCCCTGCCCTAATCAAACCCTTTGTCCTCCTCTGCTGAGTTCTAAATTTCTCCCAGTCCCCGGGTTCGCTGCTATTTCTGGCCAATTTGTATGCCACTTCCTTGGCTTTAATACTATCCCTGATTTCCCTTGATAGCCACGGTTGAGCCACCTTCCCTTTTTTATTTTTACGCCAGAGAGGGATGCACAATTGTTGTCGTTCATCCATGCAGTCTCTAAATGTCTGCCATTGCCCATCCGCTGTCAACCCCTTAAGTATCATTCGCCAATCTATCCTAGCCAATTCACGCCTCATACTTTCAAAGTTACCCTTCTTTAAGTTCTGGACCATGGTATCTGAATTAACTGTTTCATTCTCCATCCTAATGTAGAATTCCACCATATTATGGTCACTCTTCCCCAGGGGGCCTCGCACAACGAGATTGCTAATTAATCCCCTCTCATTACACAACACCCAGTCTAAGATGGCCTCCCCCCTAGTTGGTTCCTCGACATATTGGTCTAGAAAACCATCCCTTATGCACTCCAGGAAATCCTCCTCCACCGTATTGCTTCCAGTTTGGTTAGCTCAATCTATATGCATATTAAAGTCACCCATGATAACTGCTGCACCTTTATTGCATGCAACCCTAATTTCCTGTTTGATGCCCTCCCCAACATCACTACTACTGTTTGGAGATCTGTACACAACTCCCACTAACGCATTTTGCCCTTTGGTGTTCTGCAGCTCTACCCATATAGATTCCACATGTTCCAAGCTAATGTCCTTCCTAACTATTAAATTAATCTCCTCTTTAACCAGCAATGCTACCCCACCTCCTTTTCGTTTTATTCTATCCTTCCTGAATGTTGAATACGCTTAGATGTTGCGTTCCCAGCCCTGATCATCCTGGAGCCACGTCTCTTTAATCCCAATCACATCATATCTGTTAACATGTATTTGCACAGTTAATTCATGCACCTTATTATGGATACTCTTTGCATTAAGACACAAAGCTTTCAGGCTTGTTTTTTAACACTCTTTATCCTTTTAGAATTATGATGTCGTGTGGCCCTTTTTGTTTCTTGCCTTTGTTTACTCGGCCTCCCACTATTGCTTTTTACCTTTCTACCATCTGTTTCTGACTCCATATTACTTCACCCTGTCTCGCTGCATAGGTTCCCATCCCGCTGCCAAATTAGTTTAAACACTCCTGAATTGCATTCGCAATTGTTACCCCCAGGACATCAGTTCCAGTCCTGCCCAAGTGCAAACCATCCCTTTTGTACAGGTCCCACTTCCCCCAGAACTGGTTCCAATGTCCCAGGAATTTGAAACCCTCCCTCTTGCACCACTGCTCAAGCCACGTATTTATTCTAACTATCCTGCTCCCTCTACTCTGATTAGCATGTGGCACTGGTAGCAATCCAGAGAGTACTACCTTTTGAGGTCGTACTTTTTAATTTAACTCCTAGCTCCCTAAATTCAGCTTGTAGGACCTCTTCCCGCTTCTTACCTATATCGTTGGTACCTACATGTACCACGACAACTGGCTATTCACCCTCCCTCTCCAGAATGCTCTGCAGGTGCTCCAAGACATCCTTGAGCCTTGCACCAGGGAAGCAACATACCATCCTGGAGTCTCGGTTGCGGCCGCAGAACTCCTATCTATTCCCCTTACAATAGAGTCCCCTATCACTATAGCTCTTCCACTCTTTTTCCCGCCCTTCTGTGCAGCAGAGCCACCCATGGTGCCATGAACCTGGCTGCTGGTGCCTTCCCATGGTAAGTCATCTCCCCGAACAGTATCCAAGATGGTATATCTGTTTTGGAGGGAGATGACCGCAGGGGACTCCTGCACTACCTTCCTGCTCTTGCCTTGTCTCTTGGTCACCCATTCACTATCTGTCCTCACCCTTATCTGCGGTGTGACCAACTCACTAAATGTGCTATCCACAACATTCTCAGCATCGAGCATGCTCCAGAGTGAGTCCATCCGCAGTTCCGGTGCCGTCATGTGGTCTGTCAGGAGCTGCAGCTGGACACACTTCCCGCACACATAGTAGTAGTGTCCCTGATTTCCCACATAGCACAGGAGGAGCATGACACGGCTCCAAGCTCTCCTGCCATGACTTAACCCTTAAATTAATTTACTTACTAAAATGTATTTAAACACCAAACAGCTACTTAGTAGTTCACTGCCAATTAAACCAATCTAAAAGTGAGTCTTAAAGAGAGTTATACTTACCTGTGGAACAGCCAACCACTTACAGCTTGGCTGTGACGTCACCTCTCGGTTTTGCACCCCTCTATCTTTGTCTGCAGCTGGTTGGGCTGGTCTCTGGACCTCCGTCTCCTACTCTCGCACTCCTTATCAGCTGCTCTCGTGTCAGCACTGGTTGGAAAAACAAAACAGCACCTGCCACCCCCACTTGCCCGAACTCACCCACTTACCAAACTCACGAATGCCACTCTATGCACAATTGTTAGGAACACAATAATAAGAACATATAAGAAATAGGAACAGGAACAGGCCATACGGCCCATCGAGCCTGTTCCATCATTCAATAAGATCATGTCTGACCTGATCATGGATTCAGCTCCACTCCCCGCCTGCTCTCCATAACCCCTTATCCCCTTATCGTTTAAGAAACTGTCTATTTTGTCTTAAATTTATTCAATGCCCCAGCTTCAACAGCTCTCTGAAGCAGCGAATTCCACAGATTTGCAACCCTCTGAGAGCAGAAATTTCTCCTCATCTCTGTTTCAAATGGTCGGCCCCTTATTCTAAGATCATGCCCTCTAGTTCTAGTCTCCCCATCAGTGGAAACATCCTCTCTGCATCCACCTTGTCAAGCCCCTCATAATCTTATACGTTTCGATAAGATCACCTCTCATTCTTCTGAATTCCAATGAGTAGAGGCCCAACCTACTCAACCTTTCCTCATAAGTCAACCCCCCTCATCCCCGGAATCAACCTAGTGAACCTTCTCTGAACTGCCTCCAAAGCAAATATATCCTTTCGTAAATATGGAAACCAAAACTGCACGTATTCCAGGTGTGGCCTCACCAATACCTTATATAGCTTTAACAAGACTTCCCTGCTTTTATACTCCATCCCCTTTGCTATAAAGGTCAAGATGCCATTGGCCGTCCTGATCACTTGCTATATTTACATACTATCCTTTTGTGTTTCATGCACAAGTACCCCCAGGTCCTGCTGTACTGCGGCACTTTGCAATCTTTCTCCATTTAAATAATAACTTGCTCTTTGATTTTTTTTTCTGTTAAAGTGCTTGACCTCACACTTTCCAACATTATACTCCATCTGCCAAATTTCTGCACACTCACTCAGCCTGTCTATGTTCATTTGCAGGTTTCTTCTGTTCTCCTCCCACATTGCTTTTCCTCCCATCTTTGTATTGGCTACGTTACACTCAGTCCCTTCTTCCAAGTCGTTAATATAGATTGTAAATAGTTGGGGTCCCAGCACTGATCCCTTACTGGTTGCCAACCAGAGAATGAACCATTGACCTCGACTCTCTGTTCTCTGTTAGCCACTTCCTCGTTAGTATAGTGGTGAGTATCCCCGCCTGTCACGCGGGAGACCGGGGTTCACTTCCCCGACGAGGAGTAAGCATTTTTCAATTCACTAAATAATTCAAAAAGGAGCTAGATGAAGTCCTTTCTACTAGGGAGATCAAGGGGTATGGCGAGAAAGCAGGAATGGGGTACTGAAGTTGCATGTTCAGCCATGAGCTCATTGAATGGCGGTGCAGTCTAGAAGGGCCGAATGGCCTACTTCTGCACCTATTTTCTATGTTTCTATGTTAGCTAGCCAATCCTCTATCCATGCTAATATATTATCCCCAACCCCGTGAACATTTATCTTGTGCAGTAACCTTTTATGTGGCACATTGTCAGATGCCTTCTGGAAAGGTCAAAGAAGGGCCACTAAAATGAGCCCTAGACTTTGGGATGATTTAATTGAAGTATTCAATGCACCTCCAAAACCCACAACCTATACCACCTAGAAAGACGAGGGCTGCAGGTGCATGGGAACACCATCTCCTGCAGGTTCTTCTCCAAGTCACACACCATCTTGACTTGGAAATATATCGCTGTTCCTTCATCATCGCTGTGTCAAAATACCGGAACTCTCTCCCTAACAGCACTGTGGAGGCACTTTCACCATAGGAACTGCAGCATTTCAAAAAGGTGGGTCACCACCTCCTTCTGAAAGGCAATTAGGGATGGGAAATAAATGCTGGCCTTGCCAGCGGCGCCCACATCCCGTGAATGAATAATAAAAATATTTAAAATGATGAAGGGTTGAGCCTGTATCTATGTGGGCAAATAATTTTAACTAGATAGGTTAGGGAAAATGAGGGGGTCATGAATATAAGCTACGTCAACCTAAAACTAGGTTAGATGTCAGGAGATTTATCTTTACATAGATAGTTATTAGCACATGGAATAAGTTATTGACCCATGTGGTCAGTGTGGATTTACTATAGCATGGGTCTTACGCTAAACATCCAGAAGACAAAGGTCCTCCACCAGCCTGTCCTCGCCGCACAGCACTGCCCCCTCAGTCATCAAGATCCACGGCATGGCCCTGGACACCGTGGACCACTTCCCATATATCGGAAGCCTCCTATCAACAAGAGCAGGCATTGACAATGAGATCCAACACCGCCTCCAGTGCAGCCTTTGGCCACCTGCGGAAAAGAGTGTTTGAAGACCAAGCCCTCAAAACTGCCAGCAAGCTCATGGTCTACAGGCTGTAGTAATACCTGCCCTCCTGTATGGCTCAGAGACATGGACCATGTACAGTAGACACCTCAAGTCGTTGGAAACATATCACCCAATAATGTCTCTGCAAGATCCTACAAATCCCCTGGGAGGACAGACCCACTAACATCAGCGTCCTCGTCCACGCTAACATCCCCAGCATTGAAGCACTGACCACACTCGATCAGCTCCGCTGGGCAGGCCACATAGTTCACATGCCAGACACGAGAATCCCAAAGCAAGTGCTCTATTTGGAGCTCCTTCACGACAAACAAGCCAAAGGTGGGCAGCGAAAGCGATACAAAGACACCCTCAAAGCCTCCGTGATAAAGTGCGACATCCCCACTGGGAGACCCTGGCCAAAGACCGTCCTAAGTGGAGGAAGTGCATCCGGGAGGGCGCTTAGCACCTCGAGTCTCATCGCCGAGAGCATGCAGAAATCAAGCGCAGACAGCGGAAGAAGCATGCGGCAAACCAGTCCTACCCACCCCTTCCCTCAAAGGCTATTTGTCCCACCTGTGACAAAGTCTGTGGCTCTCTTATTGGACTGTTCAGCCACCAAATAACTCACTTCAGGAGTGGAAGCAAGTCTTCCTCGATTCTGAGGGACTGCCTTTGATAATGATGACTATAGCCATTCAAAAAGGAGCTGGATGAATTATTTTCTGTGGCTAATATCACTGCATACAAAGATGGTTGGTGTTATGTCTCAAATAAAGCAATGTGACTGAGTACTGTAGACTTGATCTTAGTCTCTTTATTCTGACTCCAGAGTGCTAGCACAGCATGGGAGGCCTGCTTATATGCTGGGATCCCTTGGGACTCCAACAGATGCGCCCTCTGGTGGCGGTAGAATGCTGGTTACAAGGTGTTGCATACATAACATCACCCGACCACCCCCCCCCCCCACAAAGTCAATTGTACACTTATTTACAGGGTGAGACGATCTGGGGCTTTCCGCTCCTTAGTCGATCGTCTTGTTACAAACACAGGTACACGTGAGTTGGTTGGGCCTTCGCTGGGCTGCTGCGCAGCTGGCCTTAGTGGGATGCTGGGGATGATGAGTTCAGCTTCGTGGTCAACCGTGATGTCAGTTGCCACTTGTGTGTGTATCGGAAGGTCGCAGTTGGTGGTGTCCTCTTCAGGTTGCTCGTGGCTGTCTGTGAATCGCAGTTTGGTTTGGTCCAAATGCTTTCTGCAAGTTAGTCCATTTGCAAGTTTGACCTCAAACACCCTACTCCCTTCTTTGGCTACAACAGTCATTTGGGACCATGTCCATAGTTGAGTACAAATACACGGTCATTGACTTCAATATTGAGTGACAAATTTGCGCGATCATGGTACATGCTTTGTTGATGCCGCCTGCCCTCGACATAATCATGGAGGGTGGACTAGAGAGGGCCTTGTTTTGTGTGCCCTTTTCATGAGCAGTTCGGCAGGGGAACCCCGGTGAACGAGTGGGGTCTTGTGCGGTAGTTGAGCAGGACTCGGGACATGCGGGTCTGCAGGGAGCCTTCCGACATGTGTTCAAGCTTTGCTTGATGGTTTGGACTGCCCGCTCTGCCTGGCCATTAGATGCGGGCTTGAACGGGGCAGATATGACGTGCTTGATCCCATTGCGGGTCATGAATTCCTTGAATTCAGCGCTGATGAAGCACGGCCCATTGTCGCTGACGAGGACATCAGGCAAGCTGTGCGTGGCAAACATGGCTCGTAGGCTTTCGATGGTGGCAGTGGACGTGCTTACAGACATTATTACACATTCAATCCATTTTGAATAAGCATCCACAACCACCAAAAACATTTTGCCTAGAAACGGGCCAGCGAAGTCAACGTGGATCCTAGATCACGGTTTGGAGGGCCATGACCACAAACTTAGCGGTGCCTCCCTGGGTGCATTGCTCAGTTGAGGGCAAGTGTTGCATTCGCGCACGCAAGACCCCAAATCTGAGTCGATGCCAGGCCACCACACATGGGATCTGGCTATAGCTTTCATCATTACTATGCCTAGGTGGGTACTGTGTAGGTCGCGTATGAACGTTTTCCTGCCTTTTTTAGGCAAAACCACGCGATTACTCCACAAAAGGCAGTCCGCCTGTATGGACATTTCTACTTTGCGCCGCTGGAACGGCTTGATCTCTTCATGCATCTCCGCTGGGACGCTGGACCAGCTCCCATGGAGGACACAGTTTTTTTTACAAGGGACAGTAAAGGATCCTGGCTGGTCCAGGTCCTGATCTGGCGGGCTGTAACGGGTGACCTTTTGTTTTCAAATGCATCCATCACCAAGAGCAAATCTGCAGGCTGTGCCATTTCCACCCCAGTGGTGGACAATGGTAGCCGACAGAGAGCATCAGCGCAGTTTTCTGTGCCTGGCCTGTGGCGAATTACATAATTATATGCAGACAGCACGAGCACCCATCTTTGGATTTGAGCAGAGGCATTGGTATTAATACCTTTGCTCTCTGAAAATAGCGATATGAGCGGCTTATGGTCAGTTTCTAACTCGAACTTAAGCCCAAACAGATACTGCTGCATTTTTTTCACCCTGTAAATGCCTGCCGGAGCTGCTTTTTCAATCATGCTGTAGGCCCTTACGGCCTTGGACAAACTCCTGGACGTATAGGCGACCGGTTGCAATATTCCCGATTCGTTTGCTTGTTGTAACACACACCCGATCCAGCACTAAACATTTACATGGGTCATACAGAACAAGCAGTTTGTTGGAACATAACAGATTTCTGGCTTTCTCAAAAGCAGTCTCTTGTGACTTCCCCCATACCCAGCCATCTCCATTGCGTAGCAACATATAGAGGTTCTAGCAAGGTGCTTAATCCGGGTAGGAAATTACCAAAATAATTGAGTCGTCCCAGGAACGACCGCAGCTCCGTCACGTTCTGTGGTCTTGGCGCGTTCTTGATGACCCCCGTCTTGGCGTCAGTGGGTCTGATGCCATCTGCCACGATTCTTCTCCCTAAGAACTCGACCTCTGGCGCCAGGAAAACATACTTCGAGCGTTTCAACCTGAGTTCCACACGATCTAGCCGACTTAGAACCTCTTCCAGGTTCTGCAAGTGTTCGATGGTGTCCCGAGCTGTGATCAATATGTCGTCGTGGAAAACCACGATGTGCGCAACTGACTTTAGCAGACTCTCCATGTTCCTTTTGAAAAATAGCCACGGCCGATCGAATCCCAAATGAGCATCTATTGTAGATGAACAGACCTTTGTGCATGTTGATGCAGGTGAGGCCTTTCGAAGATTCCGCCAGCTCCTGCGTCATGTAGGCCGAGGTCAGGTCCAACTTGGTGAATGTCTTCCCTCCTGCCAGTGTCGCAAATAGGTCGTCTGCCTTGGGTAGCGGGTCCTGGTCCTGCAGCAAGAAACGGTTAATCGTTACTTTATAGTCCCCACAAATTCTGACCGTGCCATCGCCCTTGAGAACCAGAACATTCGGACTGGCCCACTCGTTGAACTCAACCAGCGCGATGGTGCCCTCTCATTGCAGCCTGTCCAGCTCGAACTCCACTTTCTCTCGCATCATGTATGGCACCGCACGTGCCTTATGGTGGATGGGTCGTGTACCGGGCACCAAAGGGATCTGCACCTTTGCCCCAGCGAAATTTCCGATGCCTGGCTCAAACAATGACGGGAACTTGCACAAAACCTGGGCACATGAGGCGTCGTCGATGGACGAAAGCATTCGGATGTCATCCCAGTTCCAGCGGATTTTTCCCAGCCAGCTTCTGCCGAACAGTGTGGGGCCATCTCCTAGTACAATCCATAGTGGTAGTTTGTGCACCGCTCCATCTGAGACTTTTACTTCTGCACTGCCAATTACAGTGATCAGCTCTTTAGTGTAAGTTCTCAGCTTGGTATGAATAGGGCTCAGCTTGGGTCTTTGTGCTTTGTTGCACCACAGCCTCGCAAAGGCCTTTTTGCTCATGATAGACTGACTTGCACCCTTGTCCAATTCCATGGATACTGGAATTCCGTTCAGTTCAACTTTTAACATGATTGGTGGACATTTCGTGGTGAAGGTGTGTACCCTGTACATTTCTGCCTCCTTGGTTTGAGTCTCTATTTCAGTTTGATCCGCCATGGATCGGTCTTCCTCTGCAACGTGGTGGTTTGCAGGATTTGCAGCTCGTCTGCACATTCGCTGGAGGTGTCCCATTGTTCCACAGCCTTTGCACGCATAGTGTTTGAAGCAGCATTGCTGGGCTCAATGGTCATCTCTGCAGCGCCACAAGGTGTTAATTACCTCGCATTCACTCTTGATAGCGGACTCTGAGTCATCTGAGGTCGTGTAGCTGCAGGCGTGTACATTCTGCCATATGTATTCCTGTCTGAAAACGATGTTATTTTGTGTATAGTACTTGCCAATGCATCTTAATGCTGCGAAATTTGTTAGGTGTTATCGCTGGTGGATATAAATGCCTGGGCTATCGTTATGGCTTTGCTCAGCTTCGGTGTTTCAACAGTCAGTAGTTTGCGAAGGATGACCTCATAGCCAATGCCAAGCACAAAAAAGTCTCTTAGCATTTGCTCCAGGAATCCACTGAATTCGCAATGTCCTGCAAGGCGCCTTAGTTCGGCGACGTAGCTCGCCACTTCCTGGCCTTCAGACCGTTGACATGTATAAAATCGACACCTTGCCATTAGAACGCTCTCCTTTGGATTTTGGTGCTTCCGGACCAGCATGCACAGTTCTTCGTACGATTTGGTTGTTGGTTTCACTGGAGCAAGAAGATTCTTCATGAGGTTGTTGCCCCACAGATGGGAAGGAGGATCGCCCTTGGTTTAGCAGTGTTCTCATTCCCTTCCAGCTCGTTGGCCGCGAAGTATTGGTCGAGTCGTTCCACGAAGGCTTCCCAATCATCACCTTCTGAGAATTTCTCCAGGATACCAATAGTTCTCTGCATTTTCACGTGATGGTTCATTATCTATTACTCGTCGCCAGTTGTTGTGTCTCAAATAAAGCAATGTGACTGAGTACTGTAGACTTGAGTAAGTGTGACCTTAGTCTCTTTATTCGGACTCCAGAGTGCTAGCGCACAGCATGGGAGACCTGCTTATATGCAGTGCTCCCAAGGGATGCTGGGATCTCTTGGGACTCCAACAGATGAGAGGGAACATTGAGGTCATGATGCTTATTACGTGAGTTATATGGGGTATGCTTGATGGACCCGATGGTCTTTTGCTGTCCATATTTTTGTGTATAGGTACAAATAAAAAGACATGCTGTCTATCACAAAAAGTCTGGTGTTTTAAAGACATTCCTATTTTCTGATTTGGACAAAGAAAAAGTCATTTGCAACTTTGATTAGAAATCAAACCCAGGAACAAAACATTATCTGGCTCTGCTTCTCTTGGCGTACTGTAGCATTAATTTTAAATTCTATCCTATGTCTCTTCCTGCTGTGACCTACTGCTTTGCTAAACACCCCAAATTGTGTTGTACTGGGTTTACCAATTAAGAACTGAACTACAATAAATGGTACAAACATGCTACATATAAACAAGGTCATGGAGCACAGCAATATTTTTAATATAAAGATTAGGAAATCTATCTGTTCCTTGTTCCTGGTTAGTTGGGAGTTAAAAATATGATATTTTGCTGTGTCTGTCAGTGTCCCATGTTGCTGCCTGGAAAATGGATTTTGGCTGCAAGTAGGCGGAGAAGCACAGGAAGGCCAAAATTTGCAGTCAGAGGCATACCTCCGGAGTACGTCTCTGACCCAGGGAAAAAAAAATGCATAAGTAAATGCTGGCTCCCGAACTTTGGGTCCTGGGCCTGCAGGTGTACGCCTGCTTAAAGGCCCACGGATTCAAGGGACGCAGGCAGTTCGGAAGCGTCCCTGGGATCACGTGGGCCAGGCCTACCAATTAGAAAGAGAGATTCCTCATAAGCTTATGGGGATTCCATTTACGAACGGAATCTCCATAAGCTTATGAGAAATCCCCAAATAAATAAATAATTAACACAATTCCAATGAAACATAAATATTCCCATGTTCAAAATTAATTACAAATCCCTTTGATTAAGCATTTAAAATAAAACTTTAAATAAGTGAAAAATAATAACATTTTAATCCAGCCCAAAATTTACATGAACTCATTTTAAATGGTTTTATATGTTTTAATCATTTAAAAAAATTTAATTTCACATTTATTTTAACCCTTAGGCTGGTAAAAGCATGCCCTACGCCAGACAAATAGCTCAACTCTGCGCCAGCGAAAGTGTGTTTGGGGTGCATGCGGACGGTCTGTCAAGGCGAACGTTGACAGATTGTAAGTTCCGGGTTTTCGCGTATGCACGGCGTACACCGCATCAAACAAGACATTAGGGATGCATGCAATAAGGGTACAGCAGTTATCATGGGTGAGTTTAATCTACATATAGTTTGGGCTAACCAAATTGGTAGCAATACAGTGGTGGAGGATTTCCTGGAGTGTATTAAAGATGGTTTTCTCGACCAATATGTCGAGGAACCAACTAGAGGGCTGGCCATCCTAGACTGGGTGATGTGTAATGAGAAAGGACTAATTAGCAATCTTGTTGTGTGAGGCCCCTTGGAAAAGAGTGACCATAATATGGTAGAATTCTTTATTAAGATGGAGAGTGACACAGTTAATTCAGAGAATAGTGTCCTGAACTTAGGGAAAAGTAACTTCGATGGTATGAGACGTGAACTGGCTAGCATAGACTGGCGAATGATACTTAAAGGGTTGATGGTGGATAGGCAATGGCAAACATTTAAAGATCACATGGATGAACTTCAACAATTGTACATCCCGGTGTGAGTAAAAATAATAAAACGGGGAAGGTGTTTCAACCATGGCTAACAAGGGAAATTATGGATAGTGTTAAATCCAAGGAAGAGGCATATAAATTGGCCAGAAAAAGCAGCAAACCTGAGGATTGGTAGAAATTTAGAATTTAGCAGAGGGGGAAAATAGAGTATGAGAGAAGCTTGCTGGGAACATAAAATCTGACTGCAAAAGCTTCTATAGATATGTGAAGAGAAAAAGATTAGTGAAGACAAGCGTAGGTCCCTTGCAGTCGGATTCAGGTGAATTTATAATGGGGAACAAAAAAATGGCAGATCAATTGAAAGAATACTTTGGTTTTGTCTTCACGAAGGAAAACACAAATAACCTTCCGGAAATACTAGGGGACAGTGGGTCTAGTGAGAAGGAGGAACTGAAGGAAATCCTTATTAGTCAGGAAATTGTGTTAGAGAAATTGATGGGATTGAAGGCCGATAAATCCCCAGGGCCTGATAATCTGCATCCCAGAGTACTTAGGAAGTGGCCCTAGAAATAGTGGATGCATTGGTAATCATTTTCCAGCAGTCAGAATTTTATATGTTTCTATGAGATCCCCTCTCATTCTTCTTAACTCCAGTGAATACAGGCCCAGTTGATCCAGTATCTCCTCACATGTCAGTCCTGCCATCCTGGGAATCAGTCTAGTGAGCCTTCGCTGCATGCCCTCAATAGCAAGAACGTCCTTCCTCAGATTAGGAGACCAAAACTGAACACAATATTCCAGGTGATGCCTCACCAAGACCCTGTACAACTGCAGTAAGACCTCCCTGCTCCTATACTCAAATCCCGTAGCTATGAAGGCCAACATACCATTTGCCGCCTTCACCGCCTGCTATACCTGCATGCCAACCTTCAATGACAGATGTACCATGACACCCAGGTCTCGTTGCACCTCCCCTTTTCCTAAACTGCCTCTATTCAGATAATATCCTGTCGTCGTTTTTTTGCCACCAAAGTGGATAACCTCACATTTATCCACATTATACTGCATCTGCCATGCGTTTGCCCACTCACCTAACTTTCCAAGTCACCCTGCAGCCTCTTAGCATCCTCCATTAGATGCAGGAAGAATGTTCCCGATGTTGGGGAAGTCCAGAACCAGGGGACACAGTCTTAGAATAAGGGGTAAGCCATTTAGGACCGAGATGAGGAGAAACTTCTTCACTGAGCGTTGTTAACCTGTGGAATTCTCTACCGCAGAGAGTTGTTGATGGCAGTTCGTTGGATATATTCAAGAGGGAGTTCAATATGGCCCTTACGGCTAAAGGGATCAAGGGGTATGGAGAGAAAGCAGGAAAGGGTGATGATCAGCCATGATCATATTGAATGGTGGTGCAGGCTCGAAGGGCCGAATGGCCTACTCCTGCACCTATTTTCTATGTTTCTATGTTACTGCAGCACTTTGCAATTTAAATTGTAATTTGCTTCTCTATTTTTTCTGCCAAAGTGGATAACCTCACATTTTCCCACATTATACTCCATCTGCCAAATTTTTGCCTACTCACTTAGCCTGTCTATCCCTTTGCAGATTCTTTGTGTCCTCCTCACAATTTGCTTTCCCACCATCATGGATAGCAATCCAATGACATTTAAAGCTAGCATTTTCAAATGGAAAAATAGCTAACACACAACCTTGCTTAACTTGATGAAACAGGTGATCTGTTGGTTGTGTAGAAATTACTAAGATTTGGAGGAATGAAAGCAGTAGCTGTTGTTAATTGTATCTAAGTTTTTACCAACGAGGAGACCGGTAACTTATTTGATCTGGTAAGGGAATTAGAGGGCGTTGCAGAGGTACGTTGTAACACTATTCACATTGCTACCAGCATGGTTGCAGACCTGTAAAATGTGGATTCTTTTCCCTCAATCTGGTTCAGCGAATTCACTGAGTTGAATACCGTTATTGCTTATAACAAAGCAAGCTTTATTGTAAAGATATACCGGCCGGGACTTTATCAGACAGAAGGAATGCTCTCTTGATAGAGCTCACCCACTTCCTACGGACAAAGTGACGTTACATTGTAAAGGCACAACGGTTATACATTTTTGGTAAAAGATAACAAGATACAATTAGAGTGACATCCTATTTCAGCCTATCCCCTTTGATCCCTCTTTTCCTTTGTCCACTCATAAGCCGACCTCAGTATGGTCTGTTTTTACACAAAGAACCATTATTCTTCTTCTGTTAATGTTTCAGGCTAGTGGTATGATCTAATAAGACCTTGAAGTTAGTTTGCAAGCTGTGTCAATATTGTAACATTTGCAGTCTCCAGTCTGAGATTTTTATGGCTATTCCTCCATGAATCCTTTGTTAGCTTTTACTGTCCCTATACATTTCCCACGTTCTCAACTTCAATGTCTGTATACATTCAATATACATTTTCAGTATGCATTCTCAGACCAGGTGTGCAAACTTAAGGTAAATAAATCTCGGGTTGGATAAGATGCATCCAAGGATCCCCTTAAGGAACTAAGGGAGAAAATTATAGGAACTTGGGCACAAATCTTCCAGAAATCACTGAATATTTGAAAGGTGCCTGGGGACTGGAGAAAGGCAAATGTTGCTCCTATTTTTAACAAAGGTAGTAAAAGTGATCCAGGAAACTACGTAGCAGTGAGTTTGACGTTTATTGTGGGTAAAGTTATGGAAAACCTCATTAAAAATAAGATCATGGTGCATCGAGATAGAAATAAAATCATAAAAGATTGCCAATATGGGTTCATGAAGGGGAGGTCTTATCAATCTAATTTACTAGTTTTCTTTGAGGTTGTGACAAAGGAGCTTGATTGGGGTAAGGTAGTGGATGTGGTGTACATGTAGATTGTTCACAGAAGGGCCTTTGATACAGTTCTTCTAGAGAGGCTGGTAATAAAAATAATGAAAGCTGGAAAACGTGGAATTATTTTGCAGTGACAGATATGTAATTGGTTGAGTGATAGAACCCAGAGGGTGGTGGTACAGGGATTGCCATCAGTCTGGGAGGGCAAGATTCTATTTTGATACCTTTTTTGTTTAATATCTTCATAAATGATCTGAAGCTCGGAATCTCAAACACAGTAGCTAAATTTGCAAATGATACAAAGCCAATGAAGATAGTAGACTCCAACGCTGGACAGAATTAGCTACAGGAGGATTTGAATATGCTTGGGAATTAGGAAAACAGATGGCAAATGATAATATAGAGAAACGCAAAGTGCTTTACATGGGGACCAAAATACAGGAAGAGACTATTACTAAAATGGAAAGAAAATAAGGTGTCTGCAGAATGAAATAAAGAAAGAACTTGCATTTATATAGTGTCCTTCATGACCTCAGGATGTCGCAAAGCACTTAACAGCCAATGAAGCACTTTTGAAGTCTAATCACCATTGTAATACAAGAAATGTGGCAGGCAATTTGCTCACAGTAAGATCCCACAAACGGCAATGTGATAATGAACAGATAATCTAATTTAGTGATGTTGGGATAAGTATTGGCCAAGACTCCCTGCTCTTCTTCAAAATAGTGCCATGGGATCTTTTACTTCCACTGCGGAGGCAGACGGAGCCTCGGTTTAATGTCTTATTCTAAAGACGCCACTTCCAGCAGCACATCATTTCCTCCATACTGCACTGGAGTGTCAGCCTAGATATTGTACTGAAGCCTCTAGGGACTCCTAACCTACAACCTTCTGATTCAGACAAGACTGCTACCACTGAGCCACGACTGAGATCTGGGGGTCCTGATTGACAATAGATTGAAGCTATTGCAACAGTGAGTAAAGCAAACAGATGTTCGGATGTATTAAAAGGTCAATATTGAGCCAAAGTAGTGAGGTAATCATACCACATTATAAATCATTGGTGTGACTGGACTTAGAATACTATGTACAGTTCTGGTTGTCACAGTGCAAAGAGGATATTGCAACTATTGAAAAGATATAGAAGAGAGCAACTAGAAAGATTGAGGGGATGGAAGGATGGATTGAGGAGCAATTAAGTAAATTGTGCATGTTCTCACTGGGAAAGAGAAAGTTGGGATGATTGCTGTTTTGTGGATTTGATTAAGAGAAAACACACTGAAGCATATTGCAAAGAAAACCTATGCATTGGGAAGTTTATTTGGGTCCACTAAGAAATTAGAGGAGCTAAATTGTCCTTTTTTATAGTCCCATTAGCACTTCCGGGGGGACGCTAATGGAGCACAGCGAGGTTATTGCCCAGGGGAAGGGGTCGATAGCGCCTCTGGGAAAATCGCACTGGAGGTTTCGGGGGGGCATTGTGTTATTAGCGCTGTGCCCCGCGATTTGCATCCTGGGCGGGCACACTCACAGCGATGTCATCATCACCGTCCACACCGACCTCTTTGTGCCCTGTGGGGGAAATTGCCCCGTGGACGTCAAAAATGGCACTGGCCGATGTCACTACCAGCTTCACGGGTCGCGAAACTGGCGGACATCTGCCGCTGGGGCGCCCCTTAAAGGGGAGGCCGTTTGCACATGGGCCGCCATATTATTCTGTCGGCTTGACCGTGGCGGCCCTCGCCTTGACCAGGCCACCATCCTGAAGCCCGGCCCTCTGTTATGAGTGCTGGGCTATTGGCCGGGTTGAGGGTGTCCGTGGTGGCCCAGTGGCAGCCACCAAAGGGACTGCAAAGCACCTTTAATTGAAGGGGAGGGGCACTGTTGTTTCAGTGCTATGCGGAATAGCCGCGTAGCGCTGACGTTGCCGGTGGGGTGCTGCGCTCTGGAGTGTGACGCTCGACTCAGCACTGCTCTACTACCTCAGGAGCGCCTCTTCACAGACATGGAGCGCCTCCAAAAGCGCTCAGCCTCCGTTGAGGGGTGGAAGGCCGAATTTTGCGTGGCGGCGGAACTTCTGGGCCAGGCGGTAAATGAAACATACTATTTTTATTATGAACACAATGGTGTAATACTTCTGGCAATATGCAACTTATTTATATTTTTAGATGGTGAGTACAGAAGTATTTTATCTTACCTCCCTGTTGGTCTTCTAGTGTTTTAATGAGAAGATGCTAGTCTGAAATCATCCATTAGGAAGTGTCAGACCAGTTTGGGGTGATGAATACCTTCACTTTTCCTTCTCTGTGAGGAATTGAATGCATGGCTGAGATTTGAAACTCAGTACATGACGATCAAAAATATAACTTGTATCTCAGCTCTCTGGTTAACTTCGTTTTTTTTTTACCTTGGGTTATCACTGATGCAGATGAGCTAAGGAGAAGCTAACTCTATCACGGCAGACACTAAACAAATTTAAAAAACAATGATTTCTGAACCACTTGTTAAAGTCAGGAGTCTAGGCCTGAATGTAGTACACATTTTAAGAAAAATTAATTTAATAGCTTTTAAAAAAAATTAAAATGCAATGTTCCAGAATTTTTCTTCAATAATGTTTGAAGAAAGTGGCCTATAGAATGAAATTTTTCGCTGATACAATTGGTAAATCAATTTGCACAGAGAAAATTGTGCTTAATATTCCTAAAAGTAAAATATTCCAAACAACATGAACAATTTCTTAGCAAGAATTTAAAATAAATTTAGAATGTCCAGTATATTGGTAAGAAGGAACGTGTATTTATGTACACATCCTGCAGATGTCCCAAAGCACGTTAATGCTAAAATTAATTGATTCAGATAATGTGTGTGGTTTAGTGTAATTTACAGAAACATGGTATTATATGCTGTGTTATACAGTTATGGTTTCAGTCTTGCATTCATTAGATTGACCAAATGGTTTTAATGTATAGTTTAAAAACTGCAAGTTTTACAAACAGGATCTCTCCAATAATCATGGATACCACCAGGAAGGTACCAGTAATTCGCAAATCCCTCAAACCAGCAAGACCATTGCATCGTTTATCTGCTGAGATAGGTAAGTGTCACGGTTTATCGCTTCTGTAGAGCATTGGTAAATGTTCCATTAGTTTTTCACTAATCTGTACAGGGTTACTTTTAAATAAACTTGCAGAAACTACTTTAACATCCTAATGTGAATATCAGAAGTATGAAGCACATCCACAGCATGTCTCCACGTTGTTAGATGCTGTTGGTACAGTGTGACAACATTTATTATAAGCAATAAAATATGCCATAGTGATTTCAAGAATAATCTAATTATTTGGATTTGAATGACAATTACAAATCATTAATTGCAGAGGCTCTGGCCAGAATCTTCTAATCCTCCTTGGATATGGAGGTGGTGCCAAAGGACTGGAGGATTGTAAATATTAGAATCCTGTTCAAAAAATGTGGGAGGGATAAACTCGGCAACTACAGGCCAGTCAGTATAATGTCGATGGTAGATAAGCTTTTAGAGACAATAATCGGGGACAAAATTAATTGGCACTTGGAAAAATATGGGTTAATAAATGAAAGTCAGAATGGATTTGTTACAGGCAAATTATGTTTGATTTACTTGATTGAGCTCTTTCAAAAAGTAACAGAGAGGACAAATGAGGGCATTGTGGTTGATGTGTCTACAGACTTTCAAAAGGCGTTTGATAAAGTACCACATAATAGAATTATTAGTATAATTGAAGCCCATGGGATTAAAGGGGCAGTGGCTGCATGGATACAAAATTGGATAGGGGACAAAAAGCAGAGAGTAGTGGTGAATGGTTGTTTTTTTAGACTGGAGGGAAGTGTGCAGTGGTGTCGCCCAGAGGTCAGTGTTGGGAGCACTGCTCCTTTCGATATATATTAAAGACCTAGATTTGGGTATATGGGGCATAATTTCTAAGTTTGCAGATGACATGAAATTCATAAACGCAACAAACAATGAGGATGATTGAAAGAGCAGGAGGACATAGACAGACTGGTGAAATGGTCAAACACATGGCAGATGAAATTTAATGCAGAGAAGTGTGAAGAAGATTCATTTTGGTAGGAAGACTGACGAGAGTTAATATAAACTAAATGGTACAATTTTAAAGGGGGAACAGAGAGACCTGGAATTATGCATACACAAGTCTTTGAAAGTGACAGGACAAGTTGAGAAGGCTATACAAAAGGCATAAGGGCTCTTTGGCTTAAGACATAGAGGCACGGGGGGTGGGGGGGGGGAAATTGCCCCCTTCTTTAAAGCCTGTTACTGCTTCTAATACGGTGATAAGGCCTTTCTGTCCGGGGGCAGGCGGTGGGACCGACCCATCCGCAGTTGACCCCGAGCCACGAGCGACAAGGATGGGTTTCCACCGCGACCCGTGTTTCCGCCCGGCGCACCGATCCCTTACCGCCAGTGGGCGACCCCTTACTGCCCGGCAGCAACCCCTTACTGCCTGGCGGGGGAAATTGCCCCGCAGGAGCGTGGCTGCTGCCGGTCGGTGCCCCGACAGCTTCGCAAGGCAGGAAGCTGCTAGTGGCTGGGCGGTGCGGCCGCCCTTAAAGGGGAGGGTGCACTGCTGCATCCGCCATTTTGTTTTAATTGTTGGCCCAACAATGGTGGCCGCTGGTTCGGCCGGACCACCCACAGGTAGCCAGGCACCCCATCTTGGGTGCCGGGCCACTTGCTCAGCCTAAGCCCTCCCTGGTGTCCCAGTGGGCTCTACGTTGGCTTCGCAGCATCCCTCCCCTTTAAGTGAATGGGAGGGACATTGCGACATTCAGCGACATGGTCAGTGCAGTGATAATGGACACTGCCCCGCTCCCTCGCAACCTCCCCCCCCCCCCCCCCCCACATCGCCTCAAACAGCACCCCAAAGCGCTGGGAGGCTGTGTCAGAGTTAAAGAGCCCAATTTTCCAGCTCTTCTCTCTGTCGCCTGCCGGGTGGTAAATTTCCAGTTAATTCAAAGTGCCCTCCTCAATTTCCCACTGAGGGCAATTTCAGCCCCATAGAAGTATAAAAGCAAGGAAGTTATGCCTAACCTTTATGAAACACTAGTTAGGCGCCAGCTGGAATATTGTGGCCAATTCTGGGTCACATTTTAGGAAGGATGCCAAGGCCTTTGAGAGGGTCGCAGAGGAGATTTACTAGAATGGTACCAGGAATGAAAGACTTCAGTTACATGGAGAGACTGGAGAAGCTGGGGGTTTTCACCTGAGAGCAGAGAAGGTTAGGGGGAGATTTGATAGAGGTGTTCAAAATCATGGCGTAAATAAGGAAAAACTTTTTTCCAGTTGTAAGGGTCAGTAACCAAAGTACACAGATTTAAGGTAATTAGCAAAAGAACCAGAGGCGACATGGGGAAAATAATATTTATGCAGCAAATTTTTGTGATCTGGGATGCACTGCCTGAAAGGGTGGTGGAAGCAGATTCAGTAATAAATTTCAACAGGTAATTGGATAAATACTTGAAGGGGAAAAAATTGCAGTGCTATGGAAAGAGAACAGGGGTGTGGGACTAATTGGAAATCTCTTTAAAAGAGTTGGCACAGGCACGATTGGCTGAATGGCCTTTTTGAGTGCTGCATCATTCTATTATCAGAAACCTTTAATTAAATGCTAGTTTTATAATCATTGATAGATATCCATTTTTCTATGCAGAATGTCTTTACCAGATAAAGGAAGAGACATAACCTATGAAGGACATAATAATAGTTATTTTAAAAATAAGTAGTTTAAATAATTAACTGGTGAAATATGTTTACAGTTTTTTGTAAACTTGTAGTGAAACAACAACATTTCACAAATAGAAATATGTAGGCTTTTTTGAACAGATGATTTGTAAATTTTTGGGTTCTTGTTTTACTTCATTTGCTAACATTTCTCAGATTACTAACATATCTTTTAAAGTTATATCGGCCATGATGAATTCGACATGTTCACTATGATTGATATGAAATTTGTTAGGACACCATTGACTCTCATCAGTTTTCTCAGTCCACTGATATGAAATCAGCAGTCTTTTTTCTAATTTTATCTGGGGATATTGCATCTAGACCTGGAATCAATTTAAGACAATAGTTGCTTTTGTGCCGAACCCTTTGCTGAGGTGGGCTGTGATCTACAACACAAAAGTGCTGGACCCTCCCAGAATTCAAAAGCCAGTACTTTATTAGAACAAAGTAACAATATTACAGTAGATATAGCATACTAAAATATATACATTTATAAGGCAATTTGTTTTTTTTATGTGTCACACATTGTTTCATAAATTCTTTAAAAAAGAGACCAGAATAAACAATTTTTAAAGTTATTTTTTAATTGCTACTTGATGGTAATGAAGAACATTTTATTTATATACACTACAAGTGGATTTTTAACTTAGAATTACATATAATTACATAGAATATACAACATAGAAACAGCCCATTCGGCTCAACCAGTCCATGCTGGTGTTTATGCTCCACTCGAGCCTCCTCCCATCCTTCCTCATTTAGTATTATTAGCATAATCCTCTATTCCCTTCTCTCTCATGCTTATCCAGCCTCCCTTAAATGCATCTATTCGCCTCAACCCCTGTGGTAGCAAATTCCACATTCCCACCACTCTCTGGATAAAGAAGTTTCTTCTGAAGTCCCTATTTGATTTTTTGCTGACTATCTTATATTGATGGCCTTTAGTTTTTCTCTTTCCCATAAGTGGAAACACTCTCTGTCTACTCTATCAAAACCTTCCATAATTTTAAAGATCTCTATTAGGTCACCCCTTAGCCTTCTCTTTCAAGAGTAAAGAACCCCAGCCTGTTCATCCTTTCCTGATAGGTATAATCTTGCATTTCTGGTATCATCCTTGTAAATCTTTTATGCACCCTCTCCAATGCCTCTCTATCCTATTTCTAATATGGTGACCAGAACTGTACACAGTACTCCAAGTACGATCTAACCAAGGGTCGTTACAAGTTTATCATAACTTCTCTACTTTTCAATCTATCCCTCTACAAATAAACCTTAATGCTTGGTTTGCATTTATGGCCTTATCATAGAATCTTTGAAATTTACGGCACAGAAAGAGGCCATTTGGCTCATCGTGTCTGTGCCAGCTGAAAAAGAACTATCCAGCCTAGTCCCACTTTCCAGCTCTTGGTCCGTAGCCTTGTAGGTTACAGCACTTCAAGTGCAAATCCAAGTACTTTTTAAATGCGATGAGGGTTTCTGTCTCTACCACCCTTTCAGGCAGTGAGTTCGAGACCCCCAACACCCTCTGGGTGAAAAAAGTTCTCAACTCCCCTCTAATCCTTTTACCAATTACTTTAAATCTATGTCCCTTGGTTATTGACCACTCTGTTAAGGGAAGTAGGTGCTTCCTATCCACTCTATCTAGGCCCCTCATAATTTTAAACACCTCAATTAAGTCTCCCCTCAGCCTCCTCTGTTCCAAAGAAAACAACCCCAGCTTAGCCAATCTTTCTTCATTGCTAAATTTCTCCAGTCCTGGCAACATCCTCATAAACCTCCTCTGTACTTTCCTGAGTACAATCACATCTTTCCAGTAATGTGGTGACCAGAACAGTAAGCAGTACACTAGCTGTGGCCTAACTAATGTTTTATACAGTTGAATCATAACCTCCCTGCTCTTGTATTTCATGCTTCAGCTGATAAAGGAAAGTATCCCGTATGACTTCTTAACCACTTTATCTGCCTGTCCATCAGCCACAGCCAATTTTTGTATCATCTGCAAACTTCTTAATCATGTCCCCTACATTGAAGTCTAAATCATCGATGTACACTACAAAAAGCAAGGGACAAAGACACTAGTCAACCATTACCCTTTGCTTCCTTCCACTAAGCCAATTTTGGATCCAACTTTCCACTTTACCTTGGATCCCATAGGCTTTAATTTATCTGACCAGACTGCCATGCAGGACCTTGTCAAAAGCCTTGCTAAAATCCATGTATACTACAACAAAGATGCTACCCTCATCGACCCTCCCTGTTACAGCCTCAAAAAATTAAATCAAGTTACTCAGATATGACCTTCCCTTAACAAATCCATGCTGACTGTCCTAGATTAATCTGTACTTTTCTAAATGACAATTAATACTGTTGTTCCTCAAATTTTTCCAATAATTATCACACCACCGATGTTAGGCTGACTGGCGTGCAATTACTTGGTCTCTCTCTTTCTCCCTTTCTAAACAACAGCACAACATTAGCAGTCCTCCGGCACCGCACCTGTAGCCAGACAGGATTGGAAAATGCTGGTCAGAGCCTCCGCTATTTCTTCCCTTGCTTCTCATAACAGCCTGGGATACATTTCATCCAGGCCTGGCGATTTATCCACTTTCAAAGATGCTAAACCCCTTAATATTTCATCTCTCACTTTGTTTATCTCATCTAATATTTCACACTCCTCTTCCTTAACTACAATGTTTGCATCGTCCCTCTCTTATGAAGATAGACGCAAAGTATTCATTAAGAACCTTACCTACGTTTTCCGCCTCAACATACAGATTACCTTTTTGGTCTCTAATAGGCTCAAATCTTTCTTTAGTTAACCTCTTGCTCTTTAGGTATTTATATAACATATTTGTGTTTTCCTTGATTTTACTAATTCTTTTATCAATTATTTTAACTATGCCCCTTAATTATTGACCTCTCTGCTAATGGAATTAGGTATTTTCTATCAACTCTATCTATGCCCCTCATAATTTTTTACACCTCAATTAAGTCTTCCCTCAGCCTCCTCTGTTCCAAAGAAAACAACTCTAGCCTATCCAATCTTTCCACATAGCTATTATTAACATGAATCACTACTTTTAGTGATTTGTGTATATGTACTCCCACATCACTTTGCTCCTCGAGCCCATTTAGATTCTTAGTTTCCAAGTAATATGTGACTTCCTTATTTTTCTTACCAAAATGTAATGCCTCACAGTTATCTGTGTTGAAGTTCATTTGCCAATTATACAGCCATTCTGCAAGTTTCTTAATGTCTTCTTGTAATTAGATTAAGTAAAAAATGTTTATTTCACACTTATTTCCTTGATGTTGTGTTTACTCCTGCACCAGTCTTTCAATCCTAGTTCATGTGAAGATAATTGTGATAGCTGTTGTAGATGAACATGTTAGGCTTGATCATGTTAGCTGTTCACCCATTGTGTGTAACTGCAGTAGTTTCTAGAATGTCCAATTGGATGTGGTGCTTTTGTCATTTTGAATCAGCTGTGAATACATTTTTGCCAAGGATGTCTTGAATTGTGCCAGTTGCACAGAGATATATCCTTCATATAAATGCTGCAACTGTATCCATTTCCAGTGCATTCATTCAGAATGATAAACTAATGCACATTGTAGAGCGCACCAGGGTGCAGTCTGGAGACGGCACATCAGTTGATCCTTGATGCTTTCATGCACACTAGTGTACTCATTTTAACTGAAAGTTTTCCCCAATATCTTTCAGAATCTTTCAACTGCTGGCCGCCCATTTCTCGTCTGGGGTAAGGCCTCCTGTGAGCTACCCTCTCCAGCTGCAACTTTTTCTTGCCTGCTCCTCCTCCTTCCAACCATAATGGCATTGCAAGCACCTTATCCATTGAAAACAATCAAAATTTTGCCAGAAATCCTCTGCTGACTCACCAAATTACTTTCACAAACAATACTCCTCAAAAGCACAAAATTAGCAGTCCAAATAATCTAACCAGTGATTTACCTGAGCAACAAATGACCCCTTTAAATATCATTTAGAAATGGAGCTCACATGGCTTTACAAGTCCATGATTTATGTGAATGATTGAGAATGATAAGATGTCAGAGCTCTTGAAAAGGGAAGGACTTTTGTTAGCATGTTTAAATAGGAACGCTGGATGTCCCAATTCAAAGTGGCAACAGCCAATTTCTATGCACAAAATGGGCGTGCGAGATAGAAATTCAACTTTCAGTGCCATAGCACTCAGTTTTTGGATGTAAAACCGACTTGAAAGTTGCTCCCCCCTGGCCTCCCATTAACTGGATTTATCACAGCAAGAATGAGTGACTAGATATAAACATAAGAAATAGGAGCAAGAGTAGGCCATTTGGCCCCTCGAGCCTGCTCCGCCATTTAATAAGATCACGGCTGATCTGATCATGGACTCAGCTCCACTTCCCTGCCCGCTCCCCATAACCCTTTATTCCCTTATCGCTCAAAAATCTGTCTATCTCCGCCTTAAATATATTCAATGACCCAGACTCCACAGCTCTCTGGGGCAGAGAATTCCACAGATTTACAACCCTCTGAGAAAAGAAATTCCTCCTCATCTCAGTTTTAAATGGGCGGCCCCTTATTCTGAGACTATGTCCCCTAGTTTTAGTTTCCCCTATGAGTGGAAATATCTTCTATGCATCCACCTTGTCGAGCCCCCTCAGTATTTTGTATGTTTCAATAAGATCACCTCTCATTCTTCTGAACTCCAATGAATATAAGCCCAACCTACTCAATCTAGCTTAACAAGTCAACCCCCTCATCTCCGGAATCAACCGAGTGAACGTTCTCTGAACAGCCTCCAATGCAAGTATATCCTTCCTTAAATACGAAGACCAAACCTGTATGCAGTACTCTAGGGGCCCGACTTTGGTGGACATACCGTCGAGAATTGGAAGCTTTGTGGAAACACAGCTGCATACCACCGACATATCGCCCGGTGCAACTTTGGTGACTGACATACCGCCGAGCGGTATGCGCACCGTCTGCCGACACTGAAGACCTGACATACCGCCGAAAACTCCAACATTGGTCACTCACCATCGACATACCACCCTGAAGCATACCGTTCTGGAAAACGGGCTTTTATGCTTTGTAAAGTAGGCGGTAGTGCACAGTGCATTCATTTGGACATCAGGAGAAGCAGCAGCATTTGGAGATAAGCAGGAACATTGGAGCAGAGCACTGCAGTTGTATTCACAGGAAAAACGTCAATTTTAAAGGAAAGAAGGCTATTTGGAGGGAAAGAAAGATTTCTAGAGGTTATTTTGTTTATTTAAAAATGGGAAAGAAATCGTGAAAAATTGGGAACACTAGAGAGAAGCAACATCATTTGGAGGAGAACATTGAAGTTGTAGTAAATGGCTTTAAATAGTCAGTTTAAAGCAAAGCAGCAGCCTTTGAGTCTCTCACTGCTCCTTCTCACTGTCTCTCCTCACTGCCACTCCCTGCGCATGCGCAGGTGATCCTTGACTCCCGAAATCGCGGCGAAATACAAGTTTGGAGAAAAAAAGAATTTGCGCATGCGTAGTGCCGTCGATCGAGGAAAACCTTTCTCCGGTTCAGCTCCATTCTGCGAGAATGCCTGCAACACAACGTTGGCAGACCACCGAAAAGAAGATGACCAAAGTTGAGGCATTGCGTCTCGGCGGTCTGCCGACGGTGAAAAACAACGGACCACTGTGGTACCACCGAGATCTTGGTGGACCATCGGTAAGCACCAAAGTCGGGTGCTTGGTGTGGCCTCACCAATACCCTGTATAGTTGTAGCAGGATTTGTCTGATTTTATACTCTATCCCCTTTGCAATAAAGGCCAACATTCCATTTGCTTTCCTGATTACTTGCTGTACCTGCATACAAACTTTTTATGTTTCATGGTCCGTCTGTACTGCAGCACTTTGCAATTTTTCTCCATTTAAATTATAATTTGCTTTTCTATTATTTCTGCCAAAGTGGATAACCTCACATTTTCCCACATTATACTCCATCTGCCAAATCTTTGCCCACTCACTTAGCTTGTTTATATCCCTTTGCAGATTTGTATGTCCTCCTCACAATTTGCTTTCCCACCATCTTTGTATCAATAGCAAACTTGGCTACTTTACACTTGGTCCCTTCATCCAATAATATAGATTGTAAATATTTGAGACCCCAGCACCGATCCCTGCAGCACCCCACTAGTTACTGTTTGCCAACCGTAAAATTACCCATTTATCTCGACTCCCTGTTTTCTGTTAGTTAGCCAATCCTTTATCCATGCTAATATATTACCCCCAATCCCATGAACTTTTATCTTGTGCAGTAACCTTTTATGTGGCACCTTATCGAATGCCTTCTGGAAATCCAAATACACCACATCCACTGGTTCCCCCTTATCCACCCTGCTCGTTACATCCTCAAAGAGCTCCAGCAAATTTGTCAAACATGATTTCCCTTTCATAAAACCATGCTGACTCTGCTTGATTGAATTATGGTCTTCCAAATGTCCCGCTACTGCTTCCTTAATAATGGACTCCAGCGTTTTCCCAATGACAGATGTTAGGCTAACTGGTCTATAGTTTCCTGCTTATTGTCTGCCTCCTTTTTTTAATATTTGTAGTTTTTCAATCTTCTGGGACCACCCCAGAATCCTGGGAATTTTGGTAGATTACACCCAATGTATCCACTATCTCTGCAGCCACTTCTTTTAAGACCCTAGGACGTAAGCCATCAGGTCCAGGGGACTTGTCCATCTTTAGTCCCATTATTTTACCAAGTACTACTTCATTAGTGATTGTGATTGTATTAAGTTCCTCCCTCCCTATAGCCCCTTGATTATCCACTATTGGGATATTTTTAATGCCTTTGGCCGTGAAGACTGAAACAAAATATTTGTTCAACGTCTCTGCCATTTCCCTGTTTTCCATTATTAATTCCCTAGTCTCATCCTCTATAGGACCAACATTTACTTTAGCCACTCTGTTACTTTTTTATGGGCTCAATTTTCCACATGGGTGATTTATGGCGCAGTTGAAGAGGTACGTCCGATTTTTTTTTTAGTGACCCAAATGCGGCAAAAAAAATCCAAGTTTCGCCTGAATTAACTTTGAATTTGGAGCGGCACAAATTGGCCTTGAGCTTTGTGGGTGGAGCTTAAAGCCTGCACCAAAAACTGATGTTGCTAGGATAAAAAAGGACTCTCAGAAGGGCTGAAGTTGGAAACTGAAACTGATGACGGGCTGGGGCTGAGGCTGGGCTGGAAACTGAAGCTGCTGCCATCCTGGGCTGAAAGAATCCCGCAGCGGCCCGCACCTATACCAGGCTGAAAGGACCCCGCACTGGTGTAAGTGGTTTCCCTTGGGTGTTTCCGATGCACCCCATGTTACAATAATTCTAGACCTGGGAGTGATTACTGTACTGAACAGATGAATGAATCATGGACAAATACCTCGGTCTCAACTGGCAATGCTTTTATTAAAGTTACCTTAACACAGCAAAACAAGTAAACACAGTGATGATGTAGTACAATACAATACCCTGGCCTGCCTAAACTGCCCCTATCGCGAAGTACCCAACGTCTAAACCCTCTGCTCAGATCCACAGTGTACCCCTGAATCTGTACCGACCGTCTGGGCATACCCCTATGGTCCTTGCAGCAAAACCTCCCCACTAAAACCCTTCTAAGGCTTGGTTGGGAGAACGCATGATACCTTCTCACACAGTGGCTGTGATCTTAAAGGTGCGTGGACAGGGATGATGCTCACCGATTCGTTGACTCACTCGCTGCTTCTCCTAGTGAAAACGTGTCTCTTCTGGTTTCTTGTCGCTGTCCCACATGGAGTGCTCAGTTCTTGTAGAGGCGAAGCAAGCGAGAGCAAGAGAGGAAGAGATGTCGCCACATGGCCCCTTTTATATCTCCAGTCTGTTTGCCTTTTCTGGCCCAATAACGTTTTTCCTTGTTTTGAGTATCCTGTTTTTTTGCCTCTTCTGGCCCAATAAAGTTTTCCTTGTTTCGAGGCTTCTGTCTGAGTGGCCCATGTGTATTCCAGTGATGGGGCTTCGCTTCCAACCGGTCTGGGCTTAATGGCTTTCTTTTGTTCTCTTTGCCCATTATATGTGATGAGTTGCCTTATCCTGGCCATTGTAACTTTCCAGACCACCCCCGTCCATCAGACGTGGATTTCAAGTACAGCATGGAAAAGTACCTGGGCCCCTCTCACAAACAGGCTTCCAGCTTTTCTGCAGTGAGAAATATTAAAACGCAATGTCCAGATAATGTCCAACAATCCTTGAGGAGCCGATGCTTACATCGGCCTGCACCTATCCCGGGCCGAAAGGACCCCGCACCGGCCCGCCCGTGTATTATCTGACTTATCATGAGCAACCGACAGGATTTGGAACACACAAACTTCTTTTTCTTTCCCCTGCACCCCTCCTTATTTTCTCTCCTCTTCTGGAGGCTCTGGCTCACTTAGTATGAATGCATGGACACCATCCATTCTCCAGTGCCTTGACCAGGTGAGACAGTTAATCTCAGCCAAAGAGGTAATGCAGGCCGGTGCGGAGTCCTTTTGGCCTGGGATGGCAGCGGGCTGGTGCGGAGTCATTTCGGCCCGGGATAAGTGCGAGCCGATGCGGCATCCTTTTGGCCCGGGATGGCAGCGGGCCGGCCTGCACCTATCCGGGGCCGAAAGGATCCCGCACTGGCACGCTGCAATCCCAGGCCGCTGAACAATGGCGTCTTCTCTCCACTGATTTTCTCTTCTCTGCGCTGATTTCCTTAAGTGTAGGGAAGGTTTTTCACAAGGGCGCAGTGCGGCGTTTTAGAAAAAAATCGTACTTGGCCAAACTCGCTTAAATGGACAGAAGTGTCGCACATGACAGATTCCGCCCTCAGTGATGTAAAAAAATCGGGAGCTAAAAAAATCGGACGTACCTACTTTAAAACTGCACAGAAACTTTGGCCAAACTTGCAGATTATTGTCTGCTCCAAAATAAAAGCTGCGTACGCCAAAAGAACAGCGCAGAATGGTGGCCAAAATTCAGTCCTATGAACCTGTAGAAACTCTTACTATCTGTTTTTATATTTCGTGCTAGTTTACTTTCATAATCTATCTTCCTTTATATAAGAACATAACATAAGAATTAGGAACAGGAGTAGGCCATCTAGCCCCTCGAGCCTGCTCCGCCATTCAACAAGATCATGGCTGATCTGGCTGTGGACTCAGCTCCACTTACCCGCCCGCTCCCTGTAACCCTTAATTCCCTTATTGGTTAAAAATCTATCTATCTATAACTTGAATACATTCAATGAGCTAGCCTCAACTGCTTCCTTGGGCAGAGAATTCCACAGATTCACAACCCTCTGGGAGAAGAAATTCCTTCTCAACTCGGTTTTAAATTGTCTCCCCCGTATTTTGAGGCTGTGCTCCCTAGTTCTAGTCTCCCCGACCAGTGGAAACAACCTCTCTGCCTTTATCTTGTCTATCCCTTTCATTATTTTAAATGTTTCTATAAGATCCCCCCTCATCCTTCTGAACTCCAATGAGTAAAGACCCAGTCTACTCAATCTATCATCATAAGGTAACCCCCTCATCTCCGGAATCAGTCCAGTGAATCGTCTCTGTACCCCCTCCAAAGCCAGTATATCCTTCCTTAAGTAAGGTGACCAAAACTGCATGCAATACTCCAGGTGCGGCCTTACCAATACTCTATACAGTTGCAGCAGGACCTCCCTGCTTTTGTACTCCATCCCTCTCGCAATGAAGGCCAGCATTCCATTCGCCTTCCTGATTACCTGCTGCACCTGCAAACTAACTTTTTGGGATTCATGCACAAGGACCCCCAGGTCCCTTTGCACCTCAGCATGTTGTAATTTCTCCCCATTCAAATAATATTTCCTTTTACTGTTTTTTTTTTCCCAAGGTGGATGACCTTACACTTTCCGACATTGTATTCCATCTGCCAAACCTTAGCCCATTCGCTTAACCTATCCAAATCTCTTTGCAGCCTCTCTGTGTCCTCTGCACAACCCGCATTCCCACTAATCTTTGTGTCATCTGCAAATTTTGTTACACTACACTCTGTCTCCTCTTCCAGGTCATCTATGTATATTGTAAACAGTTGTGGTCCCAGCACTGATCCCTGTGGCACACCACTAACCACCGATTTCCAACCCGAAAAGGACCCATTTATCCCGACTCTCTGCTTGCTGTTCGCCAGCCAATTCTCTATCCATGCTAATACATTTCCTCTGACTCCGTGTACCTCTATCTTCTGCAGTAACCTTTTGTGTGGCACCTTATCGAATGCCTTTTGGAAATCTAAATACACCACATCCATCAGTACACCTCTATCCACCATGTTCGTTAGATCCTCAAAGAATTCCAGTAAATTAGTTAAACATGATTTCCCCTTCATGAATCCATATTGCGTCTGCTTGATTGCACTATTCCTATCTAGATGTCCCGCTATTTCTTCCTTAATGATAGTTTCAAGCATTTTCCCCACTACAGATGTTAAACTAACCGGCCTATAGTTACCTGCCTTTTGTCTGCCCCCTTTTTTAAACAGAGGCGTTACATTAGCTGCTTTCCAATCCGCTGGTACCTCCCCAGAGTCCAGAGAATTTTGGTAGATTATAACTAATGCATCTGCTATAACTTCCGCCATCTCTTAATACCCTGGGATGCATTTCATCAGGACCAGGGGACTTGTCTACCTTGAGTCCCATTATCCTGTCCAGCAGTACCCCCCTAGTGATAGTGATTGTCTCAAGGTCCTCCCTTCCCACATTCCTGTGACCAGCAATTTTTGGCATGGTTTTTGTGTCTTCCACTGTGAAGACCGAAGCAAAATAATTGTTTAAAGTCTCAGCCATTTCCACATTTCCCATTATTAAATCCCCCTTCTCATCTTCTAAGGGACCAACATTTACTTTAGTCACTCTTTTCCATTTTATATATCTGTAAAAGCTTTTACTATCTGTTTTTATGTTTTGCGCAAGTTTACCTTCGTAATCTATCTTTCCTTTCTTTATTGCTTTTTTATTCATTCTTTGCTGGTGTTTAAAATTTTCCCAATCTTCTAGTTTCCCACTAACCTTGGCCACCTTATACGCATTGGTCTTTGATTGATACTCTCCTTTATTTCCTTGGTTATCCACGGCTGGTTATCCCTTCTCTTACTACCCTTCTTTTTCACTGGAATATATTTTTGTTGCGCACTATGAAAGAGCTCCTTAAAAGTCCTCCACTGTTCCTCAATTGTGCCACCGTTTAGTCTATGTTTCCAGTCTACTTTAGCCAATTTTTTTTAGTCATTCTTTGCTGGCTTTTAAAAGTTTCCCAGTCCTCTGTCCTTCCACTAGTCTTGGCCACATTGTATGCTTTTGTTTTCAATTTGATACCATCCCTTATTTCCTTGTATAAAACAGTGTAACATAGTTGGATGCAATGAAGAAGTGAGCATTTATTGTTAATATAAAATGATACCAAAGGTGGGCAGAGGAAACGTTACAAGGACACCCTCAAAGCCTCCCTGATAAAGTGCAACATCCCCACTGACACCTGGGAGTCCCTGGCCAAAGACCGCCCTAAGTGGAGGAAGTGCATCCGGGAGGGCGCTGAACACCTCGAGTCGCATCGGCGAGAGTATGCAGCGGAAAGAGCATGCGGCAAATCTGTCCCACCCTCCCTTACCCTCAACGACCATCTGTCCCACCTGTGACAGACTGTGGCTCTCGTATTGGACTGTTCAGCCAACTAAGGACTCATTTTAACAGTGGAAGCAAGTCTTCCTCGATTCCGAGGGACTACCTATGAATATAAAATGATACCATAAAACAAAGTGAGACATATTGTGATAAATATACCAGAGACCGAAATTGCGATGGTTGCTTGCAATTATGAATGACCAGATGTGAAACTGACCAGACTGCCTCGTTCAGCCAGATCAAACAATCTCTTAATTGATTAATTACTTGTTCATTGCAGACCACTTTGTCTCCAACATTTTATTGTAAACTGGACAGTAGCTAATTTAATGTGACTATAAACTCCCAGAAAGAATGGCTGCACTGACAAGCATTCGATTCAACATTGAATATAGGACCACTCTGGTTTGTCCTTCCCACAGGGAAAGATGGTCCAAAAAAAGCAAAATCAAATTTATCCAGTGAAATATCAACCAGGTTCATTATGTATACAGCCTCAAATAATAACCGCTTATTTTTAGCCGATATTAGAATCGGGTTGAAAGCACGTTCCAGGCATCAATTTCATCCCCAGTATCAAATCCACCAAAATGCGAAATACAGTAACTGAACCTTACTAACTATTAAAGAGTCAACCTTGTAACTTTTCCATTCCGGTACTGTATTCAAATGGCTTGCCAAGCATCCAAATATGGACTCTTAATTTTCTGCTTACTTGCACGACCATGGCCCTTTAAGTAATGGGAACTGTAATACGAAACTAAGTATTTCAGTGATAATGTAATATAGCAGAAACTAGTGCAATATGTAATAGTGATGTACATTGCAGAAATATAACTGCACAGTGTAATACATCATTCTTCAGGGTGGGCAATCTTTCAAATCTCAAGAGTTAAAAAAGAATGGCCCAGAATTTGTGGTTGTAATGATGATGAAACACTCAGCAACGTCTGGCGTCTGCACATGCGCAGTTAAATGCGGAAATCTAGAAGTTGCTGTCAGTGATACCTTGCTCCTCCATAGGGTACGCTGTTGCAGTTTTCACAGATGCATTCAACACAAAATCAGTGATTTGACGTGAACTTCAACTTTTTACGCACTAGTCTCCTTGTAATAAAACATTTAAAAAGTTAAGCCTTGCTGAATGAGGTGTAACTGAGTTTTTAAACAGTGTACTATGTCAAAGTTACTGCTGAACAGCGTTTCGAGCCCTTAAGAAGTAATTTTGTGTGTAGTGTAATTCCCTTCATTCCATGATAAGAAATTCCATAGATTTTTAAAATAATAAAAATAAATTTTTATGTTGAAAACATAACAGCATAAAATTTAGGAGCAGGAGTGAGGCATATGCTCCCTCGAACCTGCTCCACCATTCAATAAGATCATGACTGATCTTCGACCTCGACTTAATTTTCCTGCCCGATTTCCATATCCCTTGATTCCCCTAGAGTCCTAAAATATATCTCTCTCAGCCTTCAATATACTCGACAATTCAGCATCCACAGCCCTTTCGGATAGAGAATTCCAATGATTTACAAACCTCTGTGTGAAGGAATTCCTCCTCATCTCAGTCTTAAACGGTTAACACTTATCCTGAGACTATGCCCCATAGTTGTAGACTCTCCAGCCAGAGAAAACAATCTCTTAGCACTTACCCTGTCAATTCCCCTCAGAATCTAGTATGTTTCAATGAGGTCACCTCTCATTCTTTTAAACTACAGCGAGTATAGGCTCAATCTCTCCTCATAGGACATTCTCTCATCCCAGGATTTTATTTTTGTAAAGTTTCTTTATGATATTTCAACTTCTATCTTAATCCCATGCATATGCCCTAATCTTTATTTCGCTCTCTGTGAAGTGATTAAAAAGTGAAGGAAAATCAGTGCTTTTTACTTCCTGGTTTTCTGTCTGTGAGAATTCTTCAATTTGATTGGTTGCTCAAGGTTCTTAATAACTTCACTGTTCCTGGAAGTCACAGATCCTCTATAGATGAGGGCAGAATGATGTTTGCACGGTGTTCAGTTCCATTCGCGAATCCTCAGAAAATGAAGCTGTCCATGCCCGCATGCAGCAAGACCTGGACAATATTCAGGCTTGGGCTGATAAGTGGCAAGTAACAGTGGCACCACACAAGTGCAAGGCAATGACTATTTCCAACAAGCGAGCGTTTACCCTTCCCTTGGCATTCAACTGCATTAGCATCACAGAATCCCCAACCATCAACATCCTCGGGGTATCCATTGATCAGAAACTTAACTGGACCAGCCACATATATACTGTGGCAACAAGAGCGGGTCAGAGACTGGGTATTCTGTGGCAAGTGTCTCACGTCCTGACTCCCCACAGCCTTTCCACCATCTACAGGCACAAGTCAGGAGTGTGATGGAATACTTACCACTTGCCAGGATGAGTGCAGCTCCAACAACACTTAAAGAAGCTCGACACCATCCAAGACAAAGCAGTCCACTTGATTGGCAGCCCATCCACTACCTTCAACATCCACTCCCCCCACCACTGGCGCACCGTGGCTGCAGTGTGTACCACCTACAAGATGCAATGTAGTAACTCGCAAAGGCTTCTTCAACAGAACCTCCCAAACCTACGGCCTCTACCAACTAGAAGGATGAGGGTAGCAGATGCATGGGAACACCATCACCTGGAAGTTCCCCTCCAAAGTTACACGCATAAGAATATAAGAACATAAAAAATAGAAGCAGGAGTAGGCCATTTGGCCCATCGAGCCTGATCTGCCATTCAATAAGATGATTCTGGCCTCAACTCCACTTCCCCGCCTGCTCCCCATAACCCTTGACCCCCTTATCATACAAAAATCTGTCTACCTCCACCTTAATTTTGTTCAAAGAACCAGCCTCCACAGCTCTTTGGGGTAGAGAATTCCCAGGTAAAGATTCACAACCCCCTGAGAGAAGGAATTCCTCCTCATCTCCGTTCTAAATGGGTGACCCTTTATTCTGAAACTATGCCCCCTACTTCTAGATTCCCCCATGAGGGGAAACATCCTCTCTGCATCAACCCTGTCAAGCCCCCTCAGAATCTTTTATGTTTCAATAACATCACCTCTCATTCTTCAAAACTTCAAGGAGTATAGGCTTAACCTACTCAACCTTTCATCATATGACAACCCCTTCATCTCAGGAATCAACCTCGTGAACCTTCTCTAAACTGCCTCCAATGCAAGTATATCTTTCCTGAAATAAGGAGACCAAAACTGTACACAGTAATCCAGGTGCAGACTTACCAGTGCCCTGTGCAGTTGGAGCAGGACTTCCCTACTTTTATACTCCATTCCCCTTGCAATAAAGACCAGCATACCATTTGCCTTCCTGATGACTTGCTGTACCTGCATGCTAACTTTTTGCAATTCATGTACAAAAGCCCCCAGATCCGTCTGTACTACAGCATTTTGTAATAGCTCCCCATTTAAATAATAATTTGTTTTTTTATTTTTCCTACCAAAGTGGATAATCTCACACTTTCCCACATTATAGTCCATCTGCTAAATTTTTGCCCACTCACTGAGACTATCTATATCCCTTTGTAGATTCTTTGCTTCCTCCTCACAACTTGCTTTCCCACTTATCTTTGTATCATCAGCAAATTTGGCTACGTTACACAAGTCATTAATATAAATTGTAAATAGTTGAGGCCCCAGCACTGATCCCTGTGGCACCCCATTAGTTACAATTTGCCAACCTGAAAATTACCCATTTATCCCGACTATCTGTTTACTGTTAGTTAGCCAATCCTCTATCCATGGTACCCTACTCCTGACAAAATGTCTAGAACATGACCTTTTCATCACCAACACCTTGTTCCGCCAGAGGGACAAATACAAGGCATCGTGGCAACACTCTCGCTGCAAGCACTGGCACCTGCTCGACTATGTCATCGTCCGAGCCAGGATCACAAGGATGTGCGCATCATCCGCGCCATGACAGGAGCTGACGACTGCTGGACAGACCACCGCCTAATCCGATCCATCATTGACATCAACATAGCTCAAAAACAGAGGGGGCAGAGGGGGCAGCAGAAGCAGTGCCGCAAAAAAGTCAATGCCGGGGCACTTAAAGACCCAGCTAAGAGAGCCCTATACAGCCAGCACCTCACAGCTAACCTGGTGTGCCTTGATGACCCTGAGACACAGAATGCCCACAGCTCTTGGTCTGCCCTCCAGGCCTCCATAACCAGTGCCTGCAAAGAGACACTTGGTCACTCAACCAGGAAACACCAGGACTGGTTTGATGAGAATGATCAGGAGATCCAAGAGCGAATAGATCGCAAGCGCAGGGCATTTCTGAGCCTTAAGCAACAACCCAACTCTGGAGCAGCAAAGCTGCATTACAGACGGTTTAAGGCTGCGGTCCAACAAAAAACCTGGGACCTAAAAAACAGGTGGTGATGGATGGAGAAAGCACAGGAGATACAGCAGCTGGCCGACAGCCACAATGTGCGAGGATTCTTCATCGCAGTCAAGGCCACATATGCTCCAAACTCCAAGGCCCCACTCCACTGCTGGCCAAGAACGGGAAAACAAAGGGACACTGAGGCAGTCAGGGCCCACTGGAAGGAGCACTTCGCAGATCTCCTCAATTGAGACTCTGCCTTTGACTCGAGTGTTCTCGACTCCATCCTGCAACATGCTACCCACCACCACCTCAGTTAAACCCCAACACTGCACGAGGTAGAAAAAGCCATAAGACAGCTTAAGAACAACAAGGCTACGGGAGTGGATGGAATCTGAGGCACTGAAGTATGGCGGAGAGGCACTGTTGGCGCGGATATATGACCTCATGTCTCTCATCTGGAGGGAGGAGAGCATGCCGGGAGATCTCAGAGATGCAGTAATCGTGATCATCTTTAAAAAAGGGGACAAATCCGACTGCAGAAAATACAGAGGAATCACCCTGCTATCAGCCACTGGAAAAGTTGTCGCTAGAGTCCTCCTCAACCGTCTTCTCCCTGTGGCCGAGGAGCTCCTCCCAGAGTCACAGTGCGGATTTCGTCCCCTACGGGGCACAACGGACATGATTTTTGCAGCGCGACAGCTGCAGGAAAAATGCAGGGAACAGCGCAAGCCCTTATGCATGGCCGCCTTCGACCTTACAAAGGCCTTTGACACTGTCAACCGCGAGGGTCTATGGAGCGTCCTCCTCCATTTCGGATGCCCCCAAAAGTTCGTCAACATCTTCCGCCTGCTCCACGACCACATGCAGGCCGTGATCCTTACCGACGGATCCATTACAGACCCAATCTACGTCCGGACTGGGGTCAAGCAGGGCTGCGTCATTGCCCAACCCTCTTCTCAATCTTCCTCGCTGACATGCTCCACCTCACAGTCAACAAGCTTTCCGCTGGAGTGGAACTAAACTACAGAACCAGTGGGAACCTGTTCAACCTTCGCCAGCTCCAAGACCACCCGAACCTCTGTCGTCAAGCTACCGTTCGCGGACGATGCCTGCATCTGCGCACATACAGAGGCTGAACTCCAGGACATAGTCAACGTATTTACTGAGGAATACGAAAGCATTGGCCTTACGCTAAAGATCTGTAAGACAAAGGTCCTCCACCAGCCTGTCCACGCCGCACAGCACTGCCCCCCAATCATCAAGATCCGCAGCGCGGCCCTGGACAATATGCACCATTTCCCATAACTCGGGAGCCTCTTATCAGCAAGAGCAGACATTGATGATGACATTCAACCCTGCTTCCAGTGCGCCAGTGCAGCCTTCGGCCGCCTGAGGAAAAGAGTATTCGAAGACTAGGCCCTCAATCTGCCACCAAGCTCATGGTCCACAGGGCTGTATTAACACCCGCCCTCCTGTATGGCTCAGAGACGTGGACCATGTACAGTAGACACCTCAAGTTGCTGGAGAAATACCACCAACGATGTCTCCGCAAGATCCTACAAATCCCCTGGGAGGATAGACACACCAACATTAGCGTCCTCGACCAGGCCAACATCCCCAGCATTGAAGCACTGACCACACTTGATCAGCTCCACTGGGCAGGCCACATTGTCCGCATGCCAGACATGAGACTCCTAAAGCAAGCGCTCTACTCGGAACTCCTTCACGGCAAACAAGCCAAAGGTGGGCAGAAGAAACGTTACAAGGACACCCTCAAAGCCTCCCTGATAAAGTGCAACATCCCCACTGACACCTGGGAGTCCCTGGCCAAAGACCGCCCTAAGTGGAGGAAGTGCATCCGGGAGGGCGCTGAGCACTTCGAGCCTCATCATCAAGAGCATGCAGAAATGAAGCGCAGGCAACGGAAAGAGCGTGCGGCAAACCTGTCCCACCCTCCCTTACCCTCAACGACTATCTGTCCCACCTGTGACAGGGACTGTGGCTCTCGTATTGGACTGTTCAGCCAACGAAGGGCTCATTTTAAGAGTGGAAGCAAGTCTTCCTCGATTCCAAGGGACTGCCTATGATGATGATGATGATGTGATATTGGAATCAAAGGAAACTACATTTAAAGACAGTCCTTTGGGAGTATTTTCCAAGTAGTTTAAAGAAATAATGTTATATCTTTGAGCGAAGATCATAGATCTTAATTTACCTGCAGCTTGTGGCAGACTCATCTTATTTGGTGTCTCATTTCAAAAAGAACTGCTCTGCTGATGCATGTGATAGATTATTCATTGAGTAATTTTCATTAAGAATGTGGGGCCTAGAAATTTGGTACCTGTGCGCTGGCTGTTACTGTTGGTTTGCTGCAAATAAATGGTGTGTGCCTCACTTTTGGTCTCCTCTGGCATGGGTCATGGCAGCCACCATTTTGGTAAGGGCCATAGCACTGCAGTTGATGGCGCTGGCTCCTGAAATGTAAATGAGCAGAATGTGATGTCAATCGGTGTGCAACACTGACTTGACGCCACGCCTGAAAGCTTCAACGTTCTTGCTCTGTTTAATGCTGGGTCCTAAGCACACTCAGAAAAGTGTGAGAAGTAGCCCTGCAGATATGCTGTCAGCACTTCTGGCACACACATCTTTCAGGTAAGTTTGGATTTAAGCTTTTGGGGTTTAAAATATTTTATTAAAGAAGTGGTTTGGTGCAATAGATGTTAAAATATGTTTTAAGTGTGAAGGGAGTTCAGTGAGTGCTGCTGGACACTTGCAAGGCTTCGGATGGTGAAGGAAGGTCTATGAGAAGACACAAAATGCTGGAACTCCTCAGCAGGTCAGGCAGCATCCGTGGAGAGAAACATAGTTCACGTCTCAGATCGCGATGCTGCCTGAACTGAGTATTTTCAGCATTTTCTGCTTTTATTTCAGATTTCCAGCATCCACAAAGAGGGAAGAGGAGGACGCAGAAGAGGAGGACTGCAACCCAGAGAGCCCCTGTCTGGATATCCGGGATGGAATCATCTGCTGTGGTACCAGTGATCACAACCCCAATTCCCCTTTCGAGATTTGTCCCACACCTTACCTTCCCTCTGTTACTGACCAGCACAACATCCTCTTGGCCACAATGCTGAAATAAAAGCAACCACAAAGCAAACTTTCCAATTCAACTTTATACATTAATCCATCCAATATGACATCAAGAAATTAACTAATCACCCTTGTGCATTCCCATAGTGACTGTCTTGCATGTGCCTTTGCCTATCCTAGTGATGTTATACAGTGCCACCCCAGTGGCTGCAGCATGGCTGGTGGAAGGCTGCTGACTTCCTGTGAGGGACACTGCAGATGGCTTTTCAGTATGACCTCGAGGAGCTGGTGGCTATGAGTATGAAATCGAATGATGTCATTTCTTCTTTATTCTCCTCTCCCTCTTCTTGATCAACTACCCACTGGGCAGGCTGGATTTCTTGGGTGTGTGAAGTGAGGAAGGCACACAAGGGTAGAATTGTGATGAGGGGAGGGCAGAAAAGCAAGAGCTGCATGCTTACACCATGCACATCTTGGAAATCAGAAGATATTGTGGGATGAGGGGCGTGGAATGTGAGAAGGAGCATAACATATGATGATACCAGCATCTTGTACCCTTTCAGCCCCGCTGCTGGCCAAGGGCTCAGCCATGCCCTGCCAAGAATTGCCAGCACTATCTCCTCCAAGGGTGTGAGGTGAAGCTAGGAATGTGAGCTGTGCCTCGTGATTGGTACAGATTGATGGTGGGTGGGGGGGAGGTGTGGGTGCAGTCATTCAATGAGCAGTGTGTGAGGCTAGTGCTGCAGTTGGTAGGAAATGGCTTTTGAAGGGCATTCACTGACCTTGGCCACTGGTTTGAGGTCATGAAGCTTCTTTGGGCACTGAAACCATGTTGTGGGGGCGCCACTGCTGACTAAATGGCTTTGGTGATCTGGACCCACATCATTCTTTCTGAAGGGCCTCCTGGCTCCTGTGGATAAAGGACCGTGTTGACCCCCTGCACAAAGTTGGAGTGCTGCGTGCATGACTCTGGGTGACCCTTCTCTGGATTGTTCAGCCATTTTTGTGAGAGCTGAAGCGCTTTTACCATTTTTTTACATGCAGAAGGCAGTTCAGCTTTAAGAGCTGAAGACTGCCATTTGGGAATTATTTTTAATGTTTTTTTTTCAGAAGATGGTTGAGCTCTAATGGCTAAAGACTGCCTATTTTAAAATATTTTTTCATTTTAGGAAGCAGTTCCCCTTTAAGGGACTGACACTATTTTCTAAAATACAGTCTAGCTTTAAGACACTGCTGCTCTTGCTCCAGGGATGCTACGACCACGCTAAGTTGGGCCTCCTGCTGATACTACCGCCAGAAAGTTAGTGTTGCACTCCAGGCTTTGCGCTGCGCTAATTTAAATTAGCAGGCAGCACCAAAAAACTAATGCTGCCTACGCTATTATTTCGGGTGGCCATTAACATCGGCCCACAGTGGCACTGGCAGGTTTCTGGTCTACTCCAATTTCTAAGCCTTGATCAGCAACTTCAGAATTTAAAAAAATCGAAATGAGATACACAGTTTCACAGTGAAATCATTTAAGTTGCAAAAAACGCACCTTTTCAGAAACCAGCTCTGAGCATCAAGAGCTTAAAATCAATACCATAAGTCTTAGATCATACACGGAAACACTTTAAAGATTGCACTTTTATGACCACCAATCACTGTTCACTTACATTGTCCATTACATGCTTAAATTGCAGAATGAATTACAATTTTGCATCAAGATTTATAACTTTGAATGCTATTATAATGGTTGCCTAAACAATTCCATTTTAGTTGTGACTACAAAATTAAAACAAACATGAATGTTTTCCAGTGTATTTCTACGATCTCAAAAAAAGTGCAATTACTAGTCTATAATATTCTAGTTAATTATTTACAGCAGAAAAAAGTTGAATGTGAAACATATGTAATTTTTTAGTTGTGCATTTGTTAAACTTGAGGTGTTACTTGCTTGAATGCTGAAAAAGTTAAAGAAGCACCATACAGTAAATAAATTGAAGCCTGTTCTGGTAAGAATTTGGAAGGGCACTCTAGAGATTTCCAGTTCTTCAAAAACTATTGCATCACCCAACTGACTAATAATAAAATGTTTGAGAATTGTGTATTAGTAATCTGTTAATTTTTAATTTACCTCTCCATTAGATTCTGCTGTATGTGTTGATTACCTACCACCGGTTTTACATCAAAATGAAGTTTCATGGAATGAAAAGAACTGGGTATGATCAATTCCATTTGTAAGATGCTTTTCTATGATCCTGTATCTTGGGCCAAAATAATTTAATTCATTTCTATTTGTTGGTTTAGAATGATGGAAATTATAGATTTGTTCAGCTTTTGCTGGATGTTGAAAAGGATGCTGAGTGACAATATTTTAGTTTCTCTGGTAGCAAGTCCTTTTTTTCCAACAAATTAACTGAGTAAAGTTGCCATAAAGCTTTCTGGATCTTTTTCTCAGTTTAAAACATTGAAAGCTAAATAATTATTGCAGATGCGGGTAATCCATATTTTGTGTTTCTCCCAAATATGTTGCTGAGATGCATTGTATACAGCTTTTTGGTTTTTACCTTAGAATATGAAGGAATGAGATGATAGGGTTTTTGTTTTTGAAAACTAGAAACTATTTAACATCAACAATGTGCATTTATGTAGTGCCTTTAATATAAAAAGTGCCCTCAGGTGTTTCACAAATACTGATCAAGAAAACAGACTCTGAGGCAGGAATGTTAAGAGTGTGACTTAAAACTTGGTCACAGTTTATTATGTTACCCCTTTACAAATTTGAAGGTAAAAGAATTGAATAAATCTTTTTTATCTGTGAAGTCCGTCAAATAATTTTTATCCCTTTAGATGTAACAGTTTAGACTGTAATATATATTTTGTCTTGTGTATTGGGACCCTTTCTGTCCATATTAAACTTATACTTTTTATATTTTACAATAGGTACTCTTATTTGTCTTTCATATTGTAATTGCTTGCTTTCTGCTACTAGATGGCATTGTGGTGCAGGTCATTCCAATCTGCTTACCATTTTTTCTCTTGATTTTTAGGTGCTTTTTCAGCATTTTTAGATCTTTTAAAACTGATTTTTGGGGTACCCATTAGTCCTCTCCCCAAGCCCTTTATGGCGGTCATTCCACCAGCATAACTTTTTCATATAATTTTACAGTACAGAAAGAGACCATTCGGTTTGTGCTAGCTCTCTGAAAGAGCTATCCAATTTGACCCAATCCCACTATCCTTTAAGAAAAAAAATCAATTATTTATTCACTTCCCTTTTAAAAACTACTATATATTTTCTTCTATGTTCCAACAGCAATTTGTGTTAAAAAAATTCTCCTAATCTTTTCCTTTTTTGTTTTTTGGTAGTGCACTTAACTTTTTTGCCTCGAGTTACTGACTCACCAACCATTGGGAATAATTGTATTCCCAGTTTGCCTTATCAAAACCCTGTAATTTTGAATACCTCTACCTGATCTCTTAATCTCTAATTAAAAGTGCCCCAATTTCTCTAGTCTTTCCCTATAATAAGAGCCAGCCTATTTTTTCAGTTGAAATAGAAGGGTGTCTGCCTTCAGCCTGTGAGAATTTGTGATTTTAGTTGCTCATCTAAAAAACTTTGGGCCTGAACTTGGTGAACGCTAAGACCCGCCCATTTCTTGGCAGTACGTTTTTGCTGCCCGCTGCAGCTAGGGCCAGGCGGGAGCGAGTTTCGCGCAGTTGTGTCGGCGGCAGTGGCAGGCAGCGGGGGTTGGCGGGCGAGAGCGATTGTGAGCGGGCGGTGACAGCAGGCCTCTTGACTCAGCAAAGATTGGAGGCCGTGCACTACGCATGTGCAAGACTTGGGAATTTTTTTCGGAGTTTCCTCTGGGCGATGATGTCACTTTTGCTGCGATTGGGGCTGATGGCACAGCTGCGCATGCTCATAAAAGCTGTGCACTCACTTGCCCCTGTCAGTTGGCGAGGGGTCAGTTTTGGAGGGAGAGATACAAATTGATTATCAACCATCGATCAAGGAAAGTAATAATGAGTGGGGAAAAAAAGCTTCCAAGAAGTCTGATGGAGCCAAGCCCAGAGCTCTCTGGTTTAATGATGATGAGCTGGAGGAGCTTGTATGTGAGGTAGAGTGACCTCACTCGGGATGGTCATGGCAAGCCTCCACCAACCCAATATAGATGCATTTGGAGGGAGATTGGTGAGGCCGTGTCCTCAGTGGGCAACATTGTGCGGGATGGAGACCAATGTTGGAACGATGTGGTGGTGTCAGCAAAAGTGAGTAAACATTTATTGAACCACTCCCGTGTAATTTCAAAAGGTTCTATGCCAGTTGTGTCTGTATGTGTGTGAGCATGAGCAAAGGGGGCAAAGGCTGCAACGTTTCTTTCTGCGGAAGAAAAAAACATCCAAGGCATCAAGCTTGAGTGTCACAGGAGGGGGCCCAGCACATGTCATCGAGTTGAGCAGCCGAGAGAAGCATGCCTTGGCATCGGTGGGTGACCACCACCGTGTCATCACAAAGGGTGATGCAGATCCTATAGCATGGTAAGCTTATACTAAACTCCAGTCTGCATCACGCTCATGTCATGAAACGTCATGCAATGTTAAGTCAAATGTCTTTTAACGCACAGTATGTCGGCCATTAATGGTGTGCTCATGTCAGCTTGACCATTCCCATCCCCCAGCTATACTCTGAAATGTTGTTCTCTACTTGCAGATGTTGAATTGGACAGCACCGAGCAATGCACCCCATCCATCTCTGGCACACAAAGGCTGAGTGTGACACCAACGTCTCCCATCCAAATGTTGTCACCAGCCCAACACACCAGCTCCTTCCTCCACCCCCCCCCCCCCCAAAGATGAATCATATCCACCATACCCACCTCCGCCACCCAGCGTCACGAAGACCAAGAGGAGGGAGAAGTGCCAGTGTGCGAACCACTTGAGGTCAAGGAGGTGGAAGAGGAACACTCCAACCTTCTGACATGTGTGCCACCTGTCCGGCCAACAACCGTGTCAGGGTCCAACTTCTTAGGATTCGAGTCAGATGAAGTAGGAGCAAGTGCTGGGAGATGCAGAGGCTGTGACGGAAAATCCACCAAGCCGCAAGCACCCAGGATGATGCAACAATCCGATGAAGATGGAGGACGGCTCGTAACAATTCAAGAAATGGTCCAGCTGTCAAGGACAAGCATGGAACTAGGTCGAGATGTGCTGCAGACCATGGCTGGGATAGCTGCCAGCATCGTCACCTTGGTTGAGCTGCATACTGTATGGAGCGGCTCATTAGTGCGATGGAGCGCAACACCGACTCTGTTGAAGCGATGATGCAAGCTGTTATTTATGCAACACTATGTAACCAGCATTCTACCGCCACCAGAGGGCGTATCTGTTGGAGTCCCAAGGGATCTCAGCATCTCTTGGGAGCACTGTATATAAGCAGGCCTCCCATGCTGTACCAGTGCTCTGGAGTTAGAATAAACATAGAAACATAGAAAATAGGTGCAGGAGTAGGCCATTCAGCCCTTTGAGTCTGCACCGCCATTCAATGAATTCATGGCTGAACATGCAACTTCAGTACCCCATTGTTGCTTTCTCGCTGTACCCCTTGATCCCCTTAGTAGTAAGGACTATATCTAAATCCTTTTGAATATATTTAGTGAATTGGCCTCAACAACTTTCGGTGGTAGAGAATTCCACAGGTTCACCACTCTCTGGGTGATGAAGTTTCTCCTTATCTCGGTCCTAAACGGCTTACCCCTTATCCTTCGACTGTGACCCCTGGTTCTGGACTTCCCCAATATTGGGAACATTCTTCCTGCATCTAACCTGTCAAAACCCGTCAGAATTTTAAACGTTTCTATGAGATCCCCTCTCATTCTTCTGAACTCCAGTGAATACAAGCCCAGTTGATCCAGTCTTCCTTGATTTGTCAGTCCTGCCATCCCTGGAATCAGTCTGATGAACCTTCGCTGCACTCCCTCAATAGCAAGAATGTCCTTCCTCAAGTTAGGAGACCAAAACTGTACACAATACTCCAGGTGTGGCCTCACCAAGTCCCTGTACAACTGTAGTAACACCTCCCTGCCCCTGTACTCAAATCCCCTCGCTATGAAGGCCAACATGCCATTTGCTTTCTTTACTGCCTGCTGTACCTACATGCCAACCTTCAATGACTTATGTACCATGACACCCAGGTCTCGTTGCACCTCCCCTTTTCCTAATCTGTCACCATTCAAATAATAGTCTGTCTCTCTGTTTTTACCACCAAAGTGGATAACCTCACATTTATCCACATTATACTTCATCTGCCAAGCATTTGCCCACTCACCTAACCTATCCAGGTCACTCTGCAACCTCTTGGTATCCTCCTCGCAGCTCACACTGCCACCCAACTTAGTGTCATCCGCAAATTTGGAGATACTACATTTAATCCCCTCGTCTAAATCATTAATGTACAATGTAAACAGCTGGGGCCCCAGCACAGAACCTTGCGGTACCCCACTAGTCACTGCCTGCCATTCTGAAAAGTACCCATTTACTCCTACTCTTTGCTTCCTGTCTGCCAACCAGTTCTCAATCCACGTCAGCACACTACCCCCAATCCCATGTGCTTTAACTTTGCACATTAATCTCTTGTGTGTGATCTTGTCGAAAGCCTTCTGAAAGTCCAAATACACCGCATCAACTGGTTCTCCCTTGTCCACTCTACTGGAAACATCCTCAAAAAATTCCAGAAGATTTGTCAAGCATGATTTCCCTTTCACAAATCTTGGACCTATCATGTCACCTCTTTCCAAATGTGCTGCTATGACATCCTTAATAATTGATTCCATCATTTTACCCACTACCGATGTCAGGCTGACCAGTCTATAATTCCCTGTTTTCTCTCTCCCTCCTTTTTTAAAAAGTGGGGTTACATTGGCTACCCTCCACTCGATAGGAACTGATCCAGAGTCTATGAAATGTTGGAAAATGACTGTCAATGCATCCGCTATTTCCAAGGCCACCTCCTTAAGTACTCTGGGATGCAGTCCATCTGGCCCTGGGGATTTATCAGCCTTCAATCCCATCAATTTCCCTAACACAATTTCCCGACTAATAAGGATTTCCCTCAGTTCCTCCTTCTCACTAGACCCTCTGACCCCTTTTATATCCGGAAGGTTGTTTGTGTCCTCCTTAGTGAATACCGAACCAAAGTACTTGTTCAATTGGTCTGCCATTTCTTTGTTCCCTATTATGACTTCCCCTGATTCTGACTGCAGGGGACCTACGTTTGTCTTCACTACCCTTTTTCTCTTTACATACCTATAGAAACGTTTGCAGTCCGTCTTAATGTTCCCTGCAAGCTTCCTCTCGTACTCCATTTTCCTTGCCCTAATCAAACCCTTTGTCCTCCTCTGCTGAGTTCTAAATTTCTCCCAGTCCCCAGGTTCACTGCTATTTCTGGCCAATTTGTATGCCACTTCCTTGGCTTTAATACTATCCCTGATTTCCCTTGATAGCCACGGTTGAGCCATCTTCCCTTTTTTATTTTTACTTCCTGGCCTTCAGACCTTTTGTAGGTGTAGAACCGGTACCTCGCGATCAGAATGCTTTCCTTCGGGTTCAAATTCTCTCTGACCAGTGTGCACAAATCGTCGTACGATTTCTCCGTGGGTTTCGCTGGAGTGAGCAGATTCTTCATGAGGCCATATGTTGGTCGCCCTTCGTTTGGCAGCGTTCTCTTCCCCATCTAGCTCATTGGCCACGAAGTATTGGTCGAGTCCCTCCACAACAGTATCCCAATCATCTCCCTCTGAGAATTTCTCCAGGATGCCCACTGTTCTCTGCATCTTTGGGTTCGCTATCTGTATCTCGTCACCAGTTGTTATGTATGGAGAAAGAGTCAGACTGAATGCTGCGAGCTCAAAGTAAAGTGTGACTTTAGTCTTTTATTTGCAGGTCTCCAGCATGCCCCCCCAAACTGTGTGGCCTCCTTAAATAGTATGGGATTATGGGATCCCTTGGGACTCCAGGGGATGAGCCCTCTGGTGTCAGTACAGAGTAAATACAGGTTTACATATATAACTAAGAATCTGCAGGGTGTGTAGTGTGAGTTAGAGGTAAGGGAAAAAGAAGAAAAGATGTTTGAAAATTCTGCATGACATTCCCTGCAAGAAAGAAGGGAGTGCGTTAGTGAGAGCCTTGTGAAGGGTTTCAAGAATGTGCTTGTAATAGTTGCATCTCTGGTATGCAGTACCTTGTCAACTCTAGTGAGGTCATTGAACTTTTTATGGTGTTGCAGCTATATTCTTGGAGCTCAGCTCATAGCATTGACTTGCTCTGCCTGCTATTTCTTCTTACTGTCACCATAGTTGATGTCTGGAGTGCTTCCTGCTCCCTATGGGGGAAAGAGGATATACGTCCTCTTATCAACTGCTTGATCAGGCATGATCTGTAAGTTTAACAGTGATTTTTTTCCAAAGAAACTTGCTCTGTTGCCTGCAGCTAGAGTGCACCTCCCCTTTAAGAGATGCTGGCTACCTTTAAGTTTTTTCAGTGAAGTCCGATATCCAGGCCACCAAATGGGCATGCCACCAATGCGTAGTGTGGTTAGATGTGACTGCATGCTGTCTGAGTCAACGCTAACAGGCAGGTGCAATGTGCACCGCACCCCCTGTACGCCTGTTTTGGGCAATATCGAATTTCCATAGATTTTCCTAATCTTTTTTACTACACAAAATAAACTTTGTGGAATATTGCTCTTGAATTTTTTTCTGCTGCTTGCTGCTGTTTTTCTGCAATTCAACACTCCCTTGATGCCACCAGTTGCCCCTTGCAGCAGGAACATTCTATTGGACCCACCACGTCTTTCAGCTGCTGATGTTGGAGCACCTCTGCAAAAGCACTCCTTACACCCACCTTCAACCAGTATGTTACCTTCCATCTTCCTGCATATCCTGAGCCTTAAAAAAAAAAAGAGTACATCAATAAAGGAGCATGTGAAATCTGGTAACAACTGGTAACAAAAGAAAGGAAACGGAGGGGAAGATATAAACAATTATGTGTTCCCCCAACAATGGCACCAGGGGGGTTGCTGCATTGGGGAGTAGTAGCTGACTCACCAACTCCGACCTTCACATTGTTGATTCTGTTGCTGTGGTGGCTCGCTTTTTTTTGATTTTCCCACAGCTCCAAATTCCAAACTGCTCCTCCTGACTGTCCCATGAAATCGGGCTTTTTTTTGATTTGCCCACAGCTCCAGCCTCGCATTCCAAACTGTTCCTCTGACTTTCCTATTAAGTCAGGCTTTTTTTGATTTGCCCACAGCTCCAGCCTTGTGCTCCAAACTCCAAACAAGGAGCAGAGGTCAAGAATCGGGGAGAAGGGGAGGTCGGGAAGCGGCGAGGAGGGGAGGTCGGGAAGCGGCGAGGTCCGGAGATCGGTAGTGGAGAGGAGAGGACGGGCAAGGCACAGAGGAGGGGAGAGGTCAGAGCCCAGAGGTGAAGCCCCACCATTTAAAATGAATTCATTAGTCACCTGAGCACTCATTTTTAGTGTGGAAGCAAGTCATCCTCGACCCCGAGGGGCTGCCTATGATGATGAGTAGCTGACTTCATATCGTAATGTGAGATCTACTAATTTAAATATTTTAATACCTCCCAGCATTTGGTGCATGATAAGCTGGAAGTGCTTAGACGTTAGCAACAGAATTTCAGTTGCCACTGATGGCTGCCCTTAAAGGCGCAATTTTGCCTAGTGTCAAAAATGGTTGGAAGATAAAAGAAACTAATTTAATAATCAGGTGTTGGAGGTACTGATTTAGGTGGTCCTGCTGCGAAATGTGGTCCTGTTTGGGAGAGAGGACATTCTGCAATTGCCGTGCACCTCCCTTTTAAGAGATGCTGCCTTCCTTTAAGTGTTGTCAGTGAAGTCAATGGCCCAGAAATCCCAGCCTCCCTGTGTCTGTAACTAGTTTCTATGGACCCGGGAAGGCATCGGAAAAGCCGATTTTCAGCGCACAACGCGCATACGCTGAAAACCAGCTTTTCCGATCTGGCAAATTTCTGGCTTGACAGGTCTCGCGCATATCGGGAGCGAGGACATTTGCAAGGGTAAGATTGTGGGATTTACGCATATCTTGCCCAGCAAATATCTTCAAAACTCTTGCGCCTGATAAAAGCATGCGCATAGCTTACTTTTACAGGCATAAGAGTTTTAAAACCGACACAAACATTGTAAAATAAAATTTTAAAAACACATGTTATTTGTTAAAAACCTTTCCCACTACGGTAAGTTTATTTTAAACCATAATTTAAAAAACTTTTTTTAAAAATCAGAAAAATATTTATTTTTTAAATACATAAGTAATTTTAATTTCAATTAATAAAAATATGTTATGCATTTTTTCTATCTTTTATTATTGCATATTAGTGTTTTGGGTCTGTTTCTCATTCATAATAATGGGAACTCCAACTTACGGAGTTCCTATTATTATGAATGAGAATATACTATACCTGATTGGCTGCCCACAGCCATGTGACTCCAACTCCAGCCCTGTGCTCTGTTGCACAAGAAGAGGAGGCCTCGACTCTGGGATCTCTGGCGAGCATCTTCTGTCCTATTTTTAGTCGAACGCCTGCGGGAAGAAGAAACAAGGATTTCTGGGCCAATATCCAGGCCACCAAACAGACATGCAGCAAATGTGTAGTGCGGTTAGAGGTGAACAGCAGGGAAAAGGTGATGGAGGACACCAATACAGTCTCACCTGTGGCTCAGGAGAGGAAGCAATTTTCTGGGCAATGCAGTGTTGTCAAAGTAAGTATGACAACATCCTAATAGATTGTCTTGCTAAGCATTTTTATTACTCTTCACTGCATATTTAATGTACCGTTGTGACTGAGAATGTAGTGAACTTCATCAACAGAGCATGTGAGGAAGAGCAATTGCAGGAGATGCAACCTGTTGGCTGGAGGTCCAGCTCCAGAGTTTCTTCAATACAGGCATAACTACCATGACAAATTTATTGATTGGAGCTACACAGACCTTGGTCTCTAGTTTACAGCAATCTGCCTTGTCTGGATTCACTAGGATGGAAATTCGATGGAGACAACCATCATGCATGGCTCAAGTCTTATGCAGCTGTCTGTTTTCATGCAGATCTGTAACTACATTGAGGGATTCCCCTCAGAAGCTGACGTGGGTGAAAGAGATGTCTCAGGATGATGCCACATCCATGACTCCTGCTATCCAATGCAAATGATTACAGACATGTCCCTGAAAATACAAGCCCTGGCAGCACACTAAGACACAAAGGCACCCAACAGATATCTGCATCACTTCCTCCTCCCACTGGAGGAATAACTTCGATGGAGCACACAGTTAGGAAGTAGAAGATATACACTGTACATTTTCACGAAAACAAAGCATGCTGAAGACACCTGCCCCATACATTGTAAACTTTAATACAGGTACACGTTTGATTGACTGATCCTCTGTGTCCTGCCAGTTATTCTAGTATGGGGCACTTGAAGTTGGTTGTGGAGAAAAGGTGTTGCATTCATGTATCTGGATATAGGGCTTGGCTCAATGAAGAGAAGGTTTTATTTGGCTAGGAGATTGGGCACAAATGGTGACGACTTTATTCTTTGGAAATATAATTCAAGTAACTGATGGTTTGGTTTTTTGGATCCTGCCTGACGACTTTTACTGATTAAGTTGCTGATCCTTTTATGTTCTGGTCAGTCTCATTTGTTTGTACAGGTATCTGCCTTTCTTCTACCTGTCTGCTCTATATTTAGGCTCCTCTTGTAAGGAAAAGTTTTGCAGGATACAGTTGTCTACAATAATCTGTAGTATTTTCCCTGATCTACCCAAGCATCTGACTCACTGCTTGAAGAAGCCAAAGATGTGTTCCACTATGACTCTGGTGAAAGCGTGAGCCAATTTGTACCTCTCCTTAGATGCAATAATGTAGTAATAATCCACAGCTACAGAGCATATCCTTGGTCCTCCTACAGCCATCTCTGGAGTCTTGGAACTTCAAATAATGTTGGCAATGTAATTTGTGCTAGGGTGAGAGAATCATGGGAGCTGCCACTATATCTATATAATTCTGTAATATTTGTAGATCGCCTATACATTGTAGAACGGTAGCCCTTACTATTCAGGAATTAAGTTGCTTTGGGGATAGGGGCGTCAGGGGTTATGGTCGCATGAGTTCAATCAATTATATGCTGCACCTCCTCAAATCCTGCCACAGAGTAGAAGTGGAGGGCTCTTTCCTGCTGCTGTTTTTCAAATGAAAATTGATGATGTTACCAGACCCCAGTGTGACCCTATGATATAAAAAAATGCACTGAAGCTTGGGAAATATAACTGAGATTTCTCATGTTTTCTTGGAAAGAGCCTGCCACAGAAAAACTGGCTGCACCAGTAACATTCACAGTTACTGGCACAAAATCACAAGGAACATGTGTCTGATTTCCCAATATTTGGTCCCAGTGGTGCGCCAATCCCATTTCATAAAATCAGCGTTATATTTATTTTTGTCCTTGAGCAGTGCTTGTGACATCCATTATATTGGTGCATTATCCCATCATTATAAAATAATATTTACTCTGATTCTTCATGCTCCTGGAGATCTGCTAGTATTTATATATGTTATATGTCAACTATCTTTGATTAGAATGATTGGCTGAGGCACCATCCCTTCTTAAAATGATTGAATAAGGCATCTTCCACCCACAAAAAATTATGAAGGAACTATTATGAAAATATTGGAAGTCCAACCTAATTAAGCAGTTCACCTTTCCTCATTTGAATGATTTATGAAAGGGAAATCATGCTTGACGAATCTTCTGGAAATTTTTGAGGATGTAACTAGTAAAGTGGACAAGGGAGAACCTTGTCCACTCTACTAGTGGTGTATTTGGACTTTCAAAAGGCTTTTGACAAGGTCCCGCACAAGAGATTGGTGTACAAAATCAAAGCACATGGAATTGGGGGTAATGTACTGACGTGGATAGAGAACTGGTTGGCAGACAGGAAGCAGAGAGTGGGGATAAACGGGTCCTTTTCAGAATGTCAGGCAGTTACTAGTGGGGTGCCGCAGGGCTCAGTGCTGGGACCCCAGCTCTTTACAATATACATTAATGATTTGGATGAAGGAATAGATTGTAATATCTCCAAGTTTGCGGATGACACTAAACCGGGTGGCGGTGTGAGCTGTGAGGAGGAGGCTAAGAGGCTGCAGGGTGACTTGGACAGATTAGGTGGGTGGGCAAATACATGGCAGATGCAGTATAATGTGGATAAATGTGAGGTTATCCATTTTGGGGGCAAAAACACGAAGGCAGAATATTATCTGAATGGTGGCAGACTAGAAAAAGGGGAGGTGCAACGAGACCTGGGTGTCATGGTTCATCAGTCACTGAAAGTGGGCACGTAGGTAAAGCAGGTGGTAAAGAAGGCAAATGGTATGTTGGCCTTCATAGCTAGGGAATTTGAATATAGCAGCAGGGAGGTCTTATTGCAGTTGTACAGGGCCTTAGTGAGGCCTCACCTGGAATATTGTGTTCAGTTTTGGTCTCCTAGTCTGAGGAAGGACGTTCTTGCTATTGAGGGAGTGCAGCGAAGGTTCACCAGACTGATTCCAGGGATTGCTGGGCTGTCATATGAGGAGAGACTGGATCAACTGGGCCTTTATACATTGGAGTTTAGAAGGATGAGAGGGGATCTGATAGAAACATATAAGATTCTGATGGGACTGGACAGGTTAGATGCGGGAAGAATATTCTCAATGTTGGGGAAGTCCAAAACCAGGGGACATAGTCTTAGGATAAGGGGTAGGCCATTTAGGACTGAGATGAGGAGAAACTTCTTCACTCAGAGAGTTGTTGACCTGTGGAATTCCCTGCCGCAGAGAGTTGTTGATGCCAGTTCATTGGATAGATTCAAGAGGAAGTTAGATATGGCCCTTACGGTTAAGGGGATCAAGGGGTATGGAGAGAAAGCAGGAAAGGGGTACTGGAGGAATGATCAGCCATGATCTTATTGAATGGCGGTGCAGGCTCGAAGGGCCGAATGGCCTACTCCTGCACCTATTTTCTATGTTTCTATGAATCTATGTGGTCCTGCATAAGTTGTTCGATCCTCCTAATGAACATGTGAGTTGAAATTCATAGCATGAAAAACTGACTTAATTGCACAGGTTTCAATCAGGAGCATGAGCAAATTGCAAGTGTTGCTGGATGTTGATCTTATGTTATTTGGCACATTGAGCAATCCTAAAAATGTATTATAAATTTGTTCCTGAAATTGTTTCAGAACCTCATTATGCCTTCATTTTAATCTCCATCTCATTAGCTAAAGTTGGGGTCACTCTCATATCAAAGTGTGGCAGTCCTTGGGTGAGAAATTGAATAGATTCATGTCACCTGTTGGCGTTGGCGAAGGGTGCTACTGCTAAATACTTATCGCCTAGGTGCAGCGATATTAGCATCGCTTGTCAACTTGAATCGTGTTTGAGCAGCGACACAAAATCTTAGCACTAGGGAATGCTGCGCCAATGAGAAGATATCAATGTACTGGTCAGGTGGGCAGAACAGTGGCAAATGGAATTCAATCAAGATAATTGTGAGGTAATGCATTTGGGGCGGTCTAACAAGGCAAGGGAATACGCATTAAATGGTACGACACTGAAAAGTGTAGAGGGACAAAGGGACCTTGGAGTGCATGTCCACAGATCCCTGAAGGTAGCAGGCTAGGTAGATAAAGTGGTTAAGAAGCTATATGGATTACTTGCCTTTATTAGTCGAGGCATGGAATGCAAGAGCAAGGATGTTATGCTTAAATTGTATAAAACACTGGTTAGGTCGCAGCTGGAGTACTGTGAGCAGTTCTGGCCACCACATTACAGGAAAGACATGAAAGAATGCTGAGAAGTTTTACAAGAATGTTGGCTGGACTGGAGAATTTTGGCTATGAGGAAAGATTGGAGATGATGGGTCTGTTTTCTTTGGAACAGAGGAGGCTGAAGGGAGACCCGATTAAGATATATAAAATTATGAGGGGCCTGGAGAGAGTGGATAAGAACGGACCTGTTTCCCTTGACAGAGTGGTCAACAACCAGGGGGCATAGATTTAAAGTAATTGGAGGGAGGTATAGGGAAGATATGAGTGGAAATTTCTTTCCCAGAAGGTGGTGGGTTTCTGGAACTCACTGCCTGAAAGGGTGGTAGAGGCAGAAAGCCCCACCACATTTAAAAAAAAAATACTTGGGTGTGCACTTAAAGTGCAGTAACCTACAGGGCTACGGGCCAAGAGCTGGAAAATGGGATTAGGCTGGATAGCTCTTGGTCGGCCGGTGCAGACACGATGGGCCGAAAAGGCCTCCTTCTATGCTGTAAATTTCTATGATTCTATGAGACCGTAATGTCAATGTATGTGCAATGCCAATCTAGCGCCCCGATCATAATATTGATTGTTTTCACTGCATTTACCGCTTGGCACTAATCATGCCAGCAAAACCAAGCGCTCACAAATGGCATTGATGCTACTGCAGCAATATATAAGGCAATGACAAGCGCGTCATTGGGAGGTCAAATTGATTACTACCTTCCTAGAGATCATTTTGAATGCTTTTAGATTGTGAACATAGTTGCCTTGTTTCTGGTGTTACAGTTTGTTCATTAGCATTTCTCGCAACGTTTGGTCCTGCTGCTTTCACACAGTCATGGGGGCTGTCCTAGCAATGCACCTTGGCATCTGGAATCTACTTTTAAGGCGGAGGCTCCAGAGACATATCATGCCAAATGGGCCCAGAGGCAGGGGGAGGTCCTCCAGACATTGCAACAGGAGGCCTTACCCTCTGATGGTTTTCCGGGAGCAGTTCTCGTACATTCACCTGTCAGAAGAGCAGTGCCTTAGAAGGCTAGGCTTCAGCGAGAAGGTAGTCAAATGTTGTGCCACCTGCTGCACCAAGATCTTGAGCCTCATATCAGGAGGATCACTTTGCTATCAGTGGCAGTCAAGGTCACAGTAGCTCTCAATTTCTACGCTGGTGGCTCCTCCCAGGCTACAGCAGGGGATATAGCAAACATTTCACAGTCCATCGCTGTATCCGGTCTGTAACAGACCTGTGTACAGCAGGAGAAGGGACTACATCTCATGGAGCATGTCCAGGGAGAAGCAGCAGGAACGCATATGTGGATTTGCAAAGATAGCGGGCTTCCCCATGGTTCAGGGTGCCATTGACTGCACCCACATAGCATAATGGGCACCTTATCACAACACAGAGGTGTTCCATAACCGCAAAGGCTACCAGTCTCTGAATGTTCAGTTGGAGTGCGACCACAGGCAGCCCATCCTCGCCGTCAATACCCGCTATCCTGTCAGTACCCATGAATAATTCATCCTGCGACAGATCACTGTCCCAGGACTCTTCCGAACACCATATGTAGCTTGCGAATGGCAGCTCGAGGACAAGAGTTTTGCACTTGCCACCTGGTTGATGACACCCCTCCGCAACCCCAACACTCATGCTGAGCATGCATATAAAGAGAGCCATGCTGCCACCAGGAACCTCATCAAACAAGCTATCAGGGTGCTCAAACAACGGTTCCGATGCCTTGACCACTCTGGTGGAGCCCTGCAGTACTCCCCTGATCAAGTCTCCCTTTTCGTTGTTGTGTGCTGCATGCTGCACAACCTGGCCATTGAGAGGGCCCAACCATTGCTACCATAGAATGCAGGTTCACCTCAGGATGATGATGAGGAGGAGGTTATGCGCTTGATTGAAAGCCCGTTCTTGACAGTCCCCCCAAAACCAATCGCAACCCTTACGCAGGAGCATGTGTAGCGGCTCCAACAATGTGCTAAAGTTTGGCAGAAGGTTCCCGAAATAGTTCAAGAGTCCCAGAAATGAATGCAACTCCGATGTGTTGCAGGGCCTGGGCGCTCATCGAACCGCCTCTGTTTTGGATTCGGTAGGCCGAATCCCGTCTGCAGCAACCCTCCTGCCCAGAAACTCGACTTCGGGAACCAAAAGCACACACTTAGGTTTCTTGAGTCGCAGGCCTACCCAGTCCAGTCGGCGTAGCACCTCTTCCAGGTTATGGAGGTGTTCTTTGGTGTCCTGACCCGTAATGAGGATATCGTCCTGGAATACGATCGTTTCAGGAATGGATTTGAGCAGGCTTTCCATGTTTCTTTGAAAGATCGCGGCCGCTGATCGAATGTCAAATGGACATCTGTTGTAAACAAACAGTCCCTTATGCGTGGTGATTGTGGTCAGTAGTTTGGATTCGTTGGCCAGTTCTTGGGTCATGTAGGCTGAAGTGAGGTCCAACTTGGCGAACAGTTTGCCGTTTGCCAGCGTGGCAAAAAGATCCTCCGCTCTCGGAAGCGGGTATTGGTCTTGTAGGGACACCCGGTTGATAGTGGCCTTGTAGTCGCCGCAGATCCTGACCGAGCCATCCGCTTTTAGGACGGGAACAATGGGGCTCGCCCAGTCGCTGAATTCAACGGGTGAGATGATGCCCTCTCTCAGCAAACGGTCCAATTCTCTTTCAGTTTTCTCCCGCATCACACACGGCACTGTGGTGCACTGGTCTGGCCTCCGGGGTGATGCGAATTACTACTTTGGTACCTTTGAACGTCCCGAAGCCAGGTTGGAATAGCGACTCAAATTGCTGTAGGACCTGTAAGCATGAACTTCGCTCCACAGATGACACTGCGTGCACACCCCCCCATTTCCAGTTCATCTCAGCTAACCAGCACCTCCCCAACAGTGCGGGACCATTGCCCGGGACAATCCAGAGTGGCAGCCGGTTCACTGATCCATTGTGTGTGACAGCTAATGTTGCACTGCCTAGCACTGGAATGATTTCTTTGGTGTACGTCCGTAATTGAGTCTCAATGCATTCTAGTTTGGGTCTTCTGGCTTTGAATGGCCATAGCTTTTCGAATTGTTGAACGCTCATGAGTGACTGGCTGGCCCCCGTGTCCAGCTCCATGCGTATCGGGATGCCGTTTAATAGGACCTTCATCATCATAGGTGGCGTTTTGGTATATGAGCTGTGAATGTTTGTCACATGAACCCGCTGAACTTCAGCGTCCATTGATTTGCCCTACGCGTCATCCTGCCTCGCAGACCCCTCTTCTGGTCCATCCGCCTCGTAAATTAGCCTGGTCGCAGGCTTCCTGCACATTCTGGCTAAATGACCAGTGAAGTTCCAATTTCTGTAGGCAAACTGTTAAACCTGCAAGTCCTAGCAGCATGTCTGCCCCCACACCTCCAGCATGAACTGAGATTTCCATTGTTGTGAACAAAAGAGTTGTTAACAGGCATTCCTCACTGATTGTCCCTGTGACTGCTCTTGAGCACCCAGTTAGTGGGTGTCAATGGCCGCATCCCAGAACGCATTGTCCACTGGGATGGTGTAAATGTCCGTTCAGCCTGTCATTGTCTTGTTGAAAACCTGTTCTGGGGTCTATTGCTGCCTGGGGGTGTGTTCAACTGCCCTTGCCTGCCTGCTGGGCTCTGAGTCGCGTTTATGATATTGACCCCCTGATCTATCAGGGTCAGGGTTGCGCGCGTATATTATCTTGGTTTCCTCCCGCGCCATTAAAGTCTGAGCCAGCAACGCCGCCGCTTCCAAGGTCAAGTTCTTGGTCTCGATTAACTTTCTGAAAATCCCAGCATGACCGATGCCCTCAATAAAGAAATCCTTTAGCATCTCCCCCCTGCAGGCGTCTGTGAACTTAGAGGCTGGCCAAGCGCCAGAGGTCTGCAACGAAGTCCGGTATGCTCTGTCCTTCCCGACGTCGGTGGGTATAAAATCTATGTCGGGCCATGTATATGCTGCTCGCCAGTTTGAGGTGCTCACTGATTAGCTTGCTGAGCTCTTCAAAGGTTTCGTCCACCGGCTTCTCGGGGGTTAGCAGGTCTTTCATGAGCGCGTAAGTCTTAGATCCACAGCTGGTCAGTAGATGAGCCCTTCGCTTGTCAGCCGCTGCATCTCCCAGCCAGTCCTTCGTGACAAAGCTCTGCTGAAGCCTCTCAATGAAATCGTCCCAGTCCTCACCAACACAGTACTGTTCCTCTGTGCTACCAGTGGCCATTCTCGTGGGTCATTGATTCCCATTTCTCGTCGCCACTGTAAAGTCCTGTGACCTGCACCTTTATTCACAGGACCAAGAAGTGATGATCCTGCGTGGGACCTTCCTTTATAAAACTGGATGACCAGGTGAGGAGTGTCTCCCACATGTTCACCCCCTATGGTCAATGTGTGCATTTCTCAAGTATATACAGTATTGCAGTGTTGTTACATGAAGATTACATACATGACACCCGCCACAACTTCCGATCCCAGACCATCGATTCTATCCCTCTCCCTGGCAACTATCTGAGGCTCAACTAAACTGTTCGCAACCTTGTTTTTGAACCTGAGATGAGCTTCCTATCACATATCCACGCCATCTCAAAGACTGCTTATTTTCACCTCCGTAACATCGCCTGTCTCTGCCCTTGCCTCAGCTTAACTGCTGCTGAAACCTTCATCCATGCCTTTGTTACCTCTAGACTTGACTTTTACAATGTACTTCTGGCTGACTTCCTGAGTTTTATTCACTGGTAAAACCAAAGCTCTGCTGTTAGTGTCCTTGTACCAAGTCCTGCTCATCCATCACCCCGTGCTCAGTAATCTACATTGGTTCTCGGTTAAGCAACACCTCGATTTTAAAATTCTCATTCTTGATTTCAAATCCCACCATGCCTTTGCCTCTTCCTATCTCTGTAATCTCCTGCACCCTACAACCGCCAGAAATATCTGCGGTCTGCCAATTTTGGCCTCTTGATCATTCCCAATTTTAATCGCTCCGTCATTGGCGACCGCGCCTTAAACTACGTAGGCCTTCTGCTATGGAATTCCCTCCTTCAACCTTTCTGCCTCTCTACCTCTTGTTCCTCTTTTAAGACGCTCCTTGAAATCTACCTTTTTGACCAAGCTCTTGATCATTTGCCCTAATATCTCCCTATGTGGCTTAGCGTCAAATTTTGTTTGATAACGCACCTGTGCAGCACCTTGGGACAGTTTACTACTTTAAAAATGCTATATAAATGCAAGTTGTTGTTGTACCACTGTCAGATGAATTGATCATGGATAGCCTGGCCAAAATGGGCTGTGTTGGTTGCTTCCTTTCTTCCTCCTACTCCCTTCTCCTTCCTCCTCCCGATCTTAGGCATATACCAGGTGGCAAGGGCTGAGCCCTCATGATAACGAGGTTACGCAGCATGCAGCAGACTATGACAAATCTTGAGACGTGTTCTGCCGAGTTCTGTAGGGCTCCTCTAGAGCGGCCCAGGCAGTGGAAGCGTTGTTTAAGCACCCAAATGGTTTGTTCAATTACATTCCATGTGGAGGCATAACTTTTGTTATATGCATGCTGCCCATGTGTGTTTGAGCTTCGAACCAGAGTCATGACCCTGGTGGACAGTGGATAGCAATTGATGCCCAGTAGTCACCCGCTGGTTTGTCGCTGTGGCTCAAATGCAGATGGTACGGCAGACTGCTGCAGAAAGAAGGCATCATGACTGCTGCGAGGATACTGAGCATTGACTGCATGATGTGCTGAGTTTGGTTGCATACCAGCTGGACATTGTGGGAGTGAAATCTCTTCCAGTTGTGGTACATCTCCAAATACACATGTGGTACCTGTAAAGCGATGTATGTGGAATCAGTGGTACCCACCACCATGGGGAGGCCTGCAATGCTGGCAAAGCCGCAGGCTCACTCCGCCTGCTTCTTTCTCTCTGGCAAAAGAGAATTAATTGTATTCACCTCTCTTTGCATACAGAGCCTCGGTGACCTCCATTTTTCAACAGTGCATGGCAAACTAGGAGATGTTTGCAATATTGCTTGCTCCAAGCTGGAAGAAGCCCAACGCATATAAATTAATGGCCTCACTCACTTTTACAGCCACTGGCAATGCCGCCCTTGCCCCACTCTGAGGCTGCAGTTCTGCCTGCAGCAGGTAGCAGATTTCAGTGAGCATTTCCTTAGTGAAGTGGAGACGTCGCATACACTGTTTATCGCTGACTTTGAGGTAGGAGAATTGCACCCTGAAGACCGTGGGTGAATATGGCCTCCTGCTGAGAGCCCTTCTCTCCCCTCCCTTTCCACCCCCCGCAACCTCTTTGAGCATCTTGTCCTCCTCAGTGTCACCTCTGGTCATTCTCCCTGTCATGCTGAAGGCCAAGGGGGATACAAACTACTGCACCCATGTCTGGGAGTAACTTCTGAGCAGAAGCTTTGAATTAACCTGCTGCACCACTCCCTGGAGATTTCACCAACCTCAAATAAGATAACAAACCACCAAACACTAATACAAACTCACCAAGAGCCAATAGAAATCAATCAGTTGCTAACCTGAAAGCAGTTGATGATCCCTTTAAATAGTGCTGGTTGGAAGTCCGTCCTGTTGCTAAACGCATGCTCAGCTGTGCGTGTTTAAGGGCATTAGCTGGAGCATTGAGGTTGAAAATGGCAACGCTGTCATCAAATCAACATTGCACGCCGACTTGCGTCATGATCTGCCTACTCTGCATACTTCCGGCGCCGCTCCCAGGGCCTGCGCTAATGACCTCACCATGAGGGCGAGCGGCTTGGCTCGCACCAGAGGTGTGCGCGTGTGGACACCATTTTAGACCCAAAACGGCACCTGCAGCCCTGAAAAATGGGGCAATACAGAGCCAAATTTCACAGCTGCTTAGTATACCCGGAAGTTTAAGTTAGAATATTTTATCCGGGCCAAATCATGTACAGAAAACAAAATAAAGAGAGGGAAAGGAAGATGGGATTATGAGAAAGATCGATAAAAGAGACAAAAAGAAAAAAAGTAATAACAAAATGGGCTAGACTTTCCTGAGAGCGCCTCAACGCCCGATTGCCCGCCCAGAAAAACCGCTAACATTTGGTAAATAATACTGGCGAAAATTTACACATGTTAAAACTAATTAAAACTAATTGCCCGGTGAGAAAATGGGCATTTCACCTTTATTCTCAGCGGTTTTCTCGGCGGTTAACTAAGTAAAACGGGCGTTTAAAAAAAAATGTAATCCGACGCTGCAGTTGGACCTAGGGAGGGGGGAAATCTTTTTAAAAAATGTCACAAAAAAAAAGCTAAAAAGCATTCCCAAGACAGTTTTACACGTAATCGCCATTTTACATTAAAAATAAAGAAAGAAAGAACCTTTAACTTACCTTTCTTTGCAGAGTATTCACCTCCACCCTGATTAAGCAGCTTTTACAGGGCAGTTCCCTCGGCAATCTGGACAGGCTTCTGTTGAAGCCAAACTTACGCCCTGGCGATTTTTTTCGCCGATACACGTTGACAGTTTAGTCCCGGTGGGCATTTTCAGATTTGGGCAATACCACTAAAAAAATAATGGGGAAACATTCACCGCCGAGAAAATCGGCGAGAACCCGCCGAAAATAATAGGAAAGTTTAGCCCAATGATTTTTATTTTCTTAATTTTTTTTAATCGACAGGAGAGGTTATTTGGCAGTAATTAAGACTAATCACACCATTTAAAAATTCACTTACACTTGAATGGACAAGCCCTAACTTTTTCTGGCAAATTTAGTGGGTATCTAGTGGATAAGTACAGTAATTTCATATCTTCATTTATTTGAATGCCGAGTCTCTCGGCGAGACACAGTTGTAGAAAAGTTTCTGGAGGAGCAGGGCAACTCAGATATCAACTTCCTGATTTCTGCATTTAACTGTCTAGGTGCAGAAGACGCCAGAAGCTGCTTTCCGATTATCTCCTTAATAATGGTGAGTGCTGATAGCCTCATCATTATTTCCACCACAAAATCCGGGCCAATATTATTGTTGAGGGATATTACTGCTGCCAACGAAATGAATTGATTGCGCATACGCAGTTTGTGTTTTTGTGTTGGTTCCCAGTGGAAAAAAAACTGTTGGCTGAAACTATGCTGTGAACCCGTTTGTAGTGACTTTTAAAAAAACATCTGTTCGTTGCTCCGTGAAGAGGCTGTCACAGTCATATCAGTTGTGCTTATTTTGCATGGGTCCTGTTTACTTTTTAATTGGGATGAAACTTTATAAAATAAAGTGGACGCCATGTCATCTGGAAAAAGTTTGGCGGCTCAGTTTAAAAAAAATTGAATCCATGTTAAAGGATCCCAAGTGCAACGTGAACAGTGAATGCTTGTTGGTAAGTATGAAGATTAATGATGAGGTTAATGCATTTCTGCCAAACAGGAAAAGAAAATCTGGATCAGCAAAACTCAGCAAATGTCAATTTTTATTAATTTTCTTCTCTTTTCCCTTCACATGGCGCTCGCGCTCCAAACAAATAAATCTCCACAACCCCCCCAGCGAAATTATTATTAATTAATACTTAAATCAACCTGCGATATTATTATACATTATTATTAAACCAACTCGGAGCTCCACAGATTTATGCGATATGACAATATTATTATATAGATTAATGCAAAAAATGCTTTTCCTCAGCTTCCAGTTCATTGGCAGCAGTCACTCCGATTGTTGAGAGCATTCAGGCTTAATTGTGGCATTCTGTAAAAGGTGCCATTCTGTTTTAATTCTTTCTTGAGATGTGGACAATGCTGGCAAGCCTGCATTTATTGCCCATTTCTTTGTGCCCTTAGAAGGCAAAATAGCAGTTGTTTTTGCAACTGAGTCAACCACAACATGTGAGACTGGAGTCACAGCTAGGCCAGACCAGGGATGGCAGATTATCTTCCTTGAAGGACATTAGTGAACCAGTTTATGGCAATTTAGTAGTTTTCATAGCCATTTTCTTTGATAATAATCCACAATTTACCAGATTTATTAAATTAAAAGAGCAAAATGTTAGACCAATAGGTCAAGAGCACTGACAGCAGTGGGGCAAATAGAGAATTTTAATTACCAATGATGGGCGCTGTGGATTTAAGGAAATGCACTTGTTGCTGTTCATAGACTCAGTGTGGGGGAAATCCTGTTTAAAGCCCCAATGTTCTTTTTTCCTGCCTTGCAGCTTTGTTTTGCTTCCATCAACCCTACAGATAAATGAATGATGCAGACTGTTGTGATAAATAACCAGTTTTAAAAACTTTGCAGACTATTTCGAGTGGATATGCACAACGGGAAACCAAGTGGAGTGATGTTCCAACGTTTAGAACCAAACAAGATCTTAAAGTACAAGAACGAACGATAGAAAGACGCCATTCTGGTCAGGGAGATGGCACAAAGAAGGGTAAATGGATTATTTACACCTCTCGATAGTATAAGCAGAATTCAAAGATTTTTATACAGGTGTAAATTTATGAAATGTACTGCAATAAATTGATTTACCTGTGTCTGCAAACAGAGCAGATCCCTTGCCAAAATAAGGGACAACTCAGGAACACTGTCCTTTTAAGAACTTTGTAAGATCCATACGGTTTCCACTCTCTGGAATGTTCTATTTCTTGTGTTCTTCTTTGTAACTTAAATCTCCTACCTATGGTTTAGCTTAGACCAAGTTTTAAAATTAACCACGTTATATCATTTACTCCAGAGTATGTAAATGCTCACCTTCTTCTCAGAAGGCAGAAACATAACATGCTACCGAGCCAGTCATTTATTTACATATAAACAAATATGCCATGACAAATTAAGTTGCAGATTTTTCATTTTACATCTTTTGAAGTGGACACATCATCAACACCATTACAATTTTAGTATTCAGGTGGACAAAATAGCAGTGGCTTAAACTATGATTGATACCTCTCAATAATAGGGAAATCACAATTTTGTCTGCTCCATTATACCTAAGGAATGCAAAAAGGATCTCATGAAATGCAGTGAAGCGGTCTAACTGCATGTTCTCAGTTATGTGTATTTGCCACCTGCAAAATTACTTGGCCACAGAACAAATAAATCTTCAGAGGCTTTATAGCTGCCAGAAGCTATTATTAATTTCAGTTTACTTTATCTACAATCATCTAAAATAAATATATAATTTGCATTTCCATCACAGGGTTATCCACAATTGTTTAGCGTAAGGCCCATGCTTTCGTACGCCTCAGTAAATATATCGACTATGTCCTGGAGTTAAGCCTCTGTATGTGTGCAGACGCAGGCGTCGTCCACGTACTGTAGCTCGACAACAGAGGGGGGTGGTCTTGGACCTAGCCTGGAGACGGCGCAGGTTGAACAGGTTCCCACTGGTTCTGTAGTTTAGTTCCACTCCAGCGGGGAGCTTGCTGACTGTGAGGTGGAGCATGATGGCGAGAAAGATTGAGAAGAGGGTTGGGGCAATGATGCAGCCCTGTTTGACCCCGGTCTGGACATGGATTGGGTCTATGATGGATCCGTTGGTAAGGATCACGGCCTGCATGTCGTCTTGGAGCAGACGGAGGATGGTGACGAACTTTTGGGGGCATCCAAAACGGAGGAGAATGCTCCATAGACTCTGTCAAAGGCCTTTGTAAGGTCGAAGAAGGCCATGTATAAGGGCTGGCGCTGTTCCTTGCACTTTTCCTGTAGCTGTCGCGCTGCAAAAATCATGCCTGTGTGCCCCGTAGGGGATGAAATCCACTGTGACTCCAGGAGGAGCGCCTCGGCCACAGGAAGAAGACGGTTGAGGAGGACTCTAGCAATGACTTTCCCAGTGGCTGAAGCAGGGAGATTCCTATGTAGTTGCCACAGTCGGACTTTTTTAAAGATGGTCACGATTACTGCAGCTCTGAGATCCCCCAGCATGCTCTCCTCTCTCCAGATGAGAGAGATGAGGTTGTGTATTCGTGCCAGCAGTGCCTCTCTGCCATACTTCAATGCCTCAGCAGGGCTTCCATCTGCACCCGTAGACTTGTTGTTTATAAGCTGTCTTATGGCTTTTTCTACCTCGTGCAGTGTTGGGGTCTCGCTGAGGTGGTGGTGGGTAGCATGCTGAGGGATGGAGTTGAGAACAGTCGAGTCAAAGGCAGAGTCTCGATTGAGGAGATCTTCCAGCGGGCCCTGACTGCCTCGGTGTCTTTGATGAGTGCTTCCCCGTTCTTGGCCAGCATTCGGTGGGGCCTTGGGTGTTTGGCCCGTAGGTGGCCTTGACTGTCAGATCTGTAAGACAAAGGTCCTCCACCAGCCTGTCCTCACCGCACAGCACTGCCCCCCAGTCATCAAGATCCACAGCGCAGCCCTGGACACCGTGGACCACTTCCCATATCTCGCGAGCCTCCTATCAACAAGAGCAGGCATCGACGATGAGATCCAACACCGCCTCCAGTGCGCGAGTGTAGCCTTCGGCCGCCTGAGGTAAAGAATATTTAAGACCAGGCCCTCAAACACTGCCACCAAGCTCGTGGTCTACAGGGCTGTAATACTACCCATCCTCCTGATTGGCTCAGAGACATGGACCATGTACAGCAGGCACCTCAAGTCGCTGGAGAAATATCACCGATATCTCCGCAAGATCCTACAAATCTCCTGGGAGGACAGGCGCACCAACATCAGCATCCTCGTCCAGGCCAACATCCCCAGCATTGAAGCACTGACCACACTCCATTAGCTCTGCTGGGCGGGTCACATAGTTTGCATGCCAGACACGAGACTCCCAAAGCAAGTGCTCTACTCTGAGCTCCTTCGCGGCAAACGAGCCAAAGGTGGGTAGCGGAAGCGCTACAAGGACACCCTCAAAGCTTCCCTGATAAAGTGCGACATCCCCACTGACACCTGGGAGTCCCTGGCGCAAGACTGCCCTAAGTGGAGGAAGTGCATCCGAGAGGGTGCTGAGCACCTCGAGTCTCAGCACCTAGAGCATGCAGAAATCAAGCGCAGGCAGTGGAAAGAGCATGCGGCAAACCAGTCCCACCCTTCCCTCAACGACCATCTGTCCCACCTGAGACAGAGTCTGTGGCTCTCGTATTGGACTGTTCAGCCACTAAAGAACTCACTTTAGGATTGGAAGCAAGTCTTCCTCAATTCCGGGGACTGCCTATGATGATCCACAAATAAGAACAGTTCAACAGTAGTTCTTCATAGTCTATAATATGTTGTATAAGTTGTTTACCTGTATTTCATAGAACTGTATTCGCACAGCTCACACCGCCACCCAGCTTAGTGTCAAATGCAGACTTGAAGATATTACATTCAATTCCTTCGTCTAAATCATTAATGTATATTGTAAATAGCTGGGGTCCCAGCACTGAATCTTGCAGCACCCCACTAGTCACTGCCTGTCATTCTGAAAAGGACCCATTTATTCCCACTCTTTGCTTTCTGTTTGCCAACCAGTTCTCTATCCACATCAATACCCATGTGCTTTAATTCTGCACACGAATCTCTTGTGTGGGACCTTGTCAAATGCCTTTTGAAAATCCAAATACACCACATCCACTGGTTCTCCCTTATCCACTCTTCTAGTTACATCCTCAAAAAATTCTAGAAGATTTGTCAAGCATGATTTCCCTTTCATAAATCCATGCTGATTTGGACTGAACCTGTCACTGCTTTCCAAATGTGCTGCTATTACATCTTTAATAATTGACTCCAGCATTTTCCCCACCACCGATGTCAGGCTTAACCAGTCTATAATTCCCTGTTTTCTCTCCCTCCTTTTTTCAAAAGTGGGGTTACATTCGCTACTTTCAATCCATAGGTACTGATCCAAAGTCCATGGAATTTCCTCTAACCACAAGGACTATTTGCAAGAAAACATGAACTTTCTAATCTACTGGATGAACACCAACCAACTTCTAGCTCTACCACATAGATCATAAATATCCTTCCCAGATCGAAAGATAAATATTGGCCCTGAAATTCCGTTCGACCTCTTCCCGCGGGAAACGACCTTAAAAAAAGCAAAAAGATACGCACTTACCTGCTGCTGTTGCGACTGTCCGAACCTCCGAGCCTGAGGCCCAGAGGTGACTGCGCACGCAGCTCATACACGTGGGGACATGCGCAGGTCGGGATCTAGTGACAGCAGCTAATCAGGTACAGTATAGTTTCTCATTCATAGCAATAGGAGTTCCGTAAGAATGAGAAACCGCCCCCCCCACCCCAAACACTTCAAACTAATAAAAAATAGAAAATAATGTACACAATTAACATGCATTTAAATTAAAGTTGTTATTTAAAAAAAAAAGTTTTCCGGCTTTTAAAATAAACTTACCGTAGTGGGAGGGTTTTTAAACATAAAAAGTGCTTTTATAACTTTATTTTTTATTTGTATGTGTATTTTTAACCAATTGCGCCTGTAAAAGTAGGCTATACGCCTGCTTTTTCAGACGCAGGATTTTAAACGGCATTTGCAGGGCAAGATATTCGTAAATATCAGAAATCTTACTCTGCAAGTGACCTTGCTCCCGAGATGCGGCCATCTGTCAAGCCCAAAAACTTGACAGATCGGAAATGTCGATTTCCAGCACATGCGTATTGCGCACTGAAAACCGGCTTTTCCGATGCCTTCCCGGGACGGTAGGGACTTCTGACGGACCCAGGGCATCAGAATTTCAGGGCCATTATACAATGTCCCAGTGTCTCCATTCAATATCCTAGAGGTAATTTACTTCTTGCACTGCCTGGACCACACTCAGTTCCCAGGAACTATGGAGAAAAAAAGCAGGAGAGACCTGCTACATCAGATCTCTGCTCCCATTCCATTACCCTGAATTTCCGGGGCTTTTCTCAATGAGTAGATCTAGGGGTTACTAGGAGATCAATTAGTGTGTATATGTGGATATGAACATGAAATACCAAGATTTCTAACATTTGTTCTGATAATTACTTTGTAAGCTCTGTGATGGAATAGAGGAGAACCAATTTACAGTTGAGGACCATTTGAATTTTATTCTTCTGTGGTGTGTAGTAGAAGAATGTAACACTTGTGAAGCATGGAACCTCCGTCGGCTGTCTGAGGAAAAGATTGTTTGAAGACCAGGCCCTCAAAGCTACCACCAAGCTCATGGTCTACAGGGCTGTAGTAATACCCGCCCTCCTGTATGGATCTGAGGCATGGACGATGTATAGAAGGCACCTTAAGTCGCTGGAGAAATATCACCAACGGTGTCTCCGCAAGATCCTGCAAATTCCCTGGGAGGACAGGCAGACCAACATCAGTGTCCTCGACCAGGCTAACATCCCCAGTATTGAAGCACTGACCACGCTTGATCAGCTTCACTGGGCAGGCCACATAGTTCGCATGCCTGATACGAGACTCGCTAAGCAAATGCTTTATGCGGAGCTCCTTCGTGGTAAACGAGTCAAAGGACGACAGCGGAAACATTATAAGGACACCCTCAAAGCCTCCCTGGTAAAGTGCGACATCACCACTGACACCTGGGAGACCCTGGCCGAAGACTGCCCGAGGTGGAGAAAGTGCATTCAGGAGGACATTAAGTTGTTCGAGTCACAACGCAAAGAGCGTGAAGAGGCCAAGTGCAGGCAGCGGAAGGAGCACGTGGCAAACCAGCCCCACCGATCCCTTCCCTCGACGAATGTCTGTCTCACCTGTAACAGGGTCTGTGGCTCTCGTAGCGAACTGTTCAACCATCAAAGAACTCATTTAGGGAGTGGAAGCGAGTCTTCCTCGATTCCGAGGGACTGTCTATGATGATGATGGAACACATTTGATTGTTCATGATAGCCATGCTTTTCAAAATATGTGGGTCACTACAAATCCAAAAATTAACCTTCTGAAAATGAAAGTTATGTATGTAAACTTTACTAGTGTGTAAGACTTGCTACCAGGGGGCGCACCTGTTGGAGACCCAAGGGTCACCTGCACACCCCAGGCAAGCAGGTATAAAGGCAGTCTACCATGCTGCTTCCTCACTCTGGAATTGCATTAAAGAGCTTACAGTATACAGTCTTGTGGAGTTATTCTGAACATAACAATTGGCGACGAGTAACAGATCACGAACTTTCACGCGGCTATGGCTGCCATTGGTATTCTTGAGAGATTTGTCGAGGGTGATGATTGGGAAGCCTTCGTTGAGCGTCTTGACCAGAACTTCGTGCCCAACGAGCTGGATATGGAAGATACTGCGGTCAAGCGCAGGGTGATTCTCCTCACCGTTTGTGGATCTACGATATATGGCCTCGTCAAAAATCTGCTAGCACAGATGAAACCAATGACAAGACATATGCAGAGTTGTGCACACTGCTTTGGGAACACCTCAAGCCGAAGGAGAGCATCTTAATGGCCAGGTATCGCTTTTACATGCACCATTGCTCCGAGGGCCAGAACGTGGCGAACTATGTTGCCGACCTAAGATGCCTTGCGGGACCGTGCGAATTGCTGGATTTTTGGGGAAATGTTGCGGGACTTTTTCATGCTTGGAATCGGCCACGAGGTCATTCTTCGCAAACGACTGTCTGCCGAATCCCTAGATCTGAGCAAGGCTATCATGATAGGCCAGGCTTTCACGTCCACAAACGATAACATTAAACAAATATCTTTGCAGCATCGAAACTCACCGGCAAGTACTGTGCATAAAATAACGCCTTCACCAGGCAGAACTCTACATGGCAGGGCCTACACGCCTGCAGAGACCAGACTTAGGATGACTGAGTCCACAGTGGGGTGTGAATGCGAATCCATTAACACCATGTTGGCGCTGCGGGGGTAATCATCGGGCCCATCAATGTCGATTCAACCACTACGTGAGCAAGGTCTGTGGACCAATGGGGCACCTCCAGCAAATGTGCAGAAGTACTGCGACTCACCACGTGGCAGAGTCGGCAGAAGATGACCGATCCAGCGTGGATTACGCTGAACAAGTAAGAGAGGCAACTCAACCCGAGGCTGAAGAGGAAGTGTATGGGGTACACACCTTCACCACCAAAAGTCGTCCGATAATGTTGAAAGTCAAATTAAATGGCATTCCAGTTTCCATGGAATTGGATACGAAGACGAGTCAGTCAATTATGAGCCAGAAGACTTTTGAGAAACTGTGGGGCAACAAGGCACAAAGGTAAAACTAAGCCCGATTCACACAAAGCTGCGCATTTACACCAAAGAGCTTATCGGCATGCGGCAGTGAAGATATCGTATGATGGAACTGTGCATGATTTATCACTATGGATTGTACCAGACAATGGCCCAATGTTGTTCGGCAGAAGCTGGCTAGGAAAGATCCGATGGAACTGGGACGACATTAAAGCACTGTCTTCGGTGGATGATGCCTCATGAGCCCAAATGCTAACCAAATTCCCGTCGTTATTTGAGCCAGGCATCGGCAACTTCACAGGCGCCAAAGTGCAGATCCATCTAGTCCCTGATGTACGGCCCATTTATCATAAAGCCCGAGCGGTTCCATATATAATGCAAGAGAAAGTCGCGATCGAGCTGGACAGACTTCAATGAGAGGGAATCATATCGCCAGCCGAGTTCAACGAGTGGGCCAGTCCAATTGTTCCGGTGTTGAAAAACGATGGGATGGTCAGAATCAACCGAGTCTCATTATAGGACCAGCACCCACTACCCAAAGCGGATGACCTGTTCGCAACGCTAGCAGGGGGGGAAGTTGTTCATCAAGCTGGATCTAACCTCTGCTTTCATGACACAGGAGCTGGCTGAACCTTCAAAAAAATTGCCGTGCATCAACACGCACAAAGGACCACAGATGCCCTTTTGGGATTCGCTCGGCTGCGGCCATCTTCCAGAGGAACATGGAGAGTCTGCTGAAATCGGTTCCACGCACCGTGGTGTTTCAAGACGACATCCTGATCACTGGTCGCAACACCACCAAACACTTGCACAACCTGGAAGAGACTGGACAGAGTGGGACTCAGGCTAAAACGCTCCAAGTGTGTTTTCTTGGCACCAGAGGTTGAATTTTTGGGGAGAACGATTGCGGCAGATGCTATCAGACCCACTGACTCCAAGACGGAGGCCATCAAGAATGCACCCAGACCACAGAATGTGATGGAGCTGCGTTCGTTCCTGGGACTCCTCAACTATTTTGGTAAATTTCTACTGGGGTTGAGCACTTTGCTGGAACCTTTGCATTTGTTGCTGTGCAAGGGTGATAACTGGGTTTGGGGTAAATCTCAAGAGACAGCCTTTAATAAGGCCAGAAACTTGCTATGTTCTAACAAGTTATTTGTATTGTATGATCCGTGTAAACGTTTAGTACTAGCTTGTGATGCATCTTCGTATGGGGTCAGTTATGTGTTACAGCAAGCCAATGTGTCAAGTAAACTGCAACTGGTTGCATATCTATCCAGAAGTTTATCTGAGGCTAAAAGAGTCTACAGTATGGTTGAGAAAGAAGTATTAGCATGTGTATACAGGGTTAAGAAAATGCACCAATACCTATTTGGACTCCGGTTCAAGCTTGAAACCGACCACAACTGCTCATTTTGCTGTTCTCAGAAAGCAAAGGTATTAACACTAATGCTTCGTCCCGCATCCAAAGATGGGCACTAACATTATTTGCGTATGACTATGTAATCCGCCACAGACCAGGCACTGAGAACTGTGCTGATGCCCTCAGTGGGCTACCATTGCCCAACACCAGGGTGGAAATGGCGCAACCCACAGACTTGCTTCTTGTAATGGATGTTTTTGAGAGCGAGGGGTCACCCAGCATGACTCGCCAAATCAGGACCTGGACTAGCCAGGACTCTGTGCTATCACTAGTAAAAAGCTGTGTCCTTAATGGGAGCTGGTCGGCTGTTCCTGGGTAAATGCAAGACGAAATTAAGCTGTTTTACCGACGCAAGGATGAAATATCCATCCATTCGGATTGTCTCCTATGGAGGAATCGCGTGGTTTTGCCACAAAAAGGCAGGGAAACATTTATGAGTGACCCACACAGTACCCACCCAGCCTTAGTCATGATGAAGGCTATCGCCAAGTCGCACGTTTGGTGGCCTGGCATTGACTCAGAATTGGAGTCATGCGTACACCAATGTAACACTTGCTCACAGTTGAGCAAAGCACCAAGGGAGGCCCCACGGAGTCTGTTGTCACGGTCCAGGGTCCACGTAGATTTCACTGGCCCCTTTCTAGGAAAGATGTTCTTAGTAGCAGTGGATGCTTACTCGAAATGGATTGAATATATAATAATGTCATCATGTACGTCCAGTGCCACCATTGATAGCCTCTGGGCCATGTTCGCCACCCATGGTTTGCCCGTCGTCCTTGTTAGTGAGAATGGACCGTATTGCACCAGCTCGGAATTCAACGAGTTCATGACCCACAATGACATCAAGCATGTCAGGTCTGCCCCGTTTAAGCCTGCATCCAATGGTCAAGCAGAACGGGTAGTCCAAACCATCAAACAGAGCTTGAAATGCATGACGGACGGTTTCCTGCAGACTCGGTTATATAGGATTCTATTCAGCTACCGGACACAACCCCACTTGCTTATTGATGTTTCCCCTGCAGAATTGTTCCTGAAGAGAGCACTCAAAACCAGGCTCTTCTTAGTCCACCCGAATCTCACTGATCATGTAGAAACCCGGCGTCACCGGCATAACGTGTACCACGATCGCGAAGTCCTGATCTTCTTAAATGGCGGAGCAGGCTCGAGGGGTCAAATGCCCTACTCCTGCTCCTATTTCTTATGTTCTTATGATGAGAGATTGTGAAATGTTAGTATTCAGAGGGACCTTGGTGGTCTTGTACATGAATCACAGAAAGTTAACATGCAGGGTAGAGCAAGCAATTAGGAAAACAATTGCTATGTAAGTTTTGATTACAAAAGGATTGGAGTACAAGAGTAAAGAAGTCTTACTGCGATTATATAGGACTTGGTGAGACCACACCTGGAGTACTGTGTCAGTTTTGGCCTCCTAGGGAAGCATATACTTGCCTTGGAGGGAGTGCAACGGAGGTTCACCAGACTGATTCCTGGGATTTGAGGATTGTTCTACAAGGAGAGATTGAGTAGATTAGGCCTATGCTCCCTATATCTTTGAAGAATGAAAGGGTATCTCATTGAAATATATAAAATTCTTACAGGGCTTGACAGGGCAGATGCTGGAAGGTTGTTTCCCCTGGCTGGGGAATCTAGAACTAAGGATCACAGTCTCAGAATAAGGATTTGGCCATTTAGGACTGGGATGAAAAGAAACTTCTTCACTCAAAGGGTTGTGAATCTTTGGAATTCTCTACCCCAGAGGGTTCTGGATGTTCAGTAGTTGAAGATATTCAAGAATTCGATAGATTTTTGGATACTAAGGGAATTAAGGGATTTGGGGATAGGAGGGTGGAGTTGAGGTCGAAGATCAGCCATGGTCTTATTGAATGGCGGAGCAGGCCTGAATGGCCTACTCTTGCTCCTATTTCTTATGTTCTTATCAACCATGAAGATTTTGTCAATGACCAGTTGCTCTGAGTTTGTATTTTGTTTTAATCAGTGGAATGTTGAATATATTATAAAAATATCAAATTATGTGATGTTCGTCACAGAACACAAAGATCAGCCAAGAATAAATGTTGCTTCCAGGCAGTACAGTGACATCGGGTCATAGAATTTGGGAAACTATCATTTGGAGAATGAGTTTATTCCTGGGGATGGGTTAATAAATGGATAGTGACCCAGGTCATTCTTGCACACTGGAGGCTGCCTGGCTGTAGAAAATAATTAAGCAAGGAAAGGGAATAGTGAATCAAGATTATGAAAGGAGGCAGCGATGGAGACATATAATGCCACCGGAATTAAGACTGAATTAAAAGAACAACACAAATGTTGACATTTACGTATTCACACCGAAAAAATGTTGGTTTTGGAGAACTTAGCAAAACTTATGCAACAGGATCCTTAGAGGCTGCAGCAGTTTACATTAGTAATATCTCTGAGATTGCAGTCCACTATTGTGTCAGCAAAATCACTGAGGCTCTCTATGCTAGGAGGAACTCGTTCTCCATGGACAGAGCAAAGAAGGATGAGAGAGCAATTAGGCTTTGCGTATATTGCAGGCTTCCCCGGGGTGCGAGGTGCCATAGACAGCAACCAAATTGCCTTGCATGCACCCCATTGCAATCCTGGTGTCTTTATGAATAGAAAGGTATTCCACTCATTTAATGCCAGCTTGTTTGCCAATAAAGACAGTGTAGGTTTGTGGTTGGTTTCCTGGCAGTAGTCGTGATGCAGTCATCCTGCAACAATCTTCTGAGCCAAGTTTATTCCAATCAAACCATCAGGTTACAGGCTGGATATGAGGACTATTCCTTTCAGACTTGGCTCATAAATCCTGTCACGAACCCGGCACATCTGGCTTAAAAGAAGAGCTATGCTGCCACCAGAAACATCATCGAGCAGACAATCTGAGAACTCAAGCAATATTTTCATTGTCTGAACCATTCGGGAGTGTTATATATGTAAACTTGTATATAGTCTGTACAGCCACCAGAGGGCTCATCCCCTGGAGTCCCAAAGAATCCCATAATCCCTTGGGAGCACAAGTATTTAAAGAGGCCTGACAGGTTGGAGAGGCACTCTGGAGACCTGCAATAAAAGACTAAGGTCATACTTTGCTTTGAGCTCACAGTGTTCAGTCTGATTCTTTCTCCATACATAACAAATAAGCGACGAGATGCAGTTAACGAACCCAAAGATGCAGAGAACAGTGGGCATCCTGGAGAAATTTTCGGAGGGAGATGATTGGGAAACCTTTGTGGAGTGACTCGACCAATACTTCATAGCCAACGAATTGGATGGGGAAGAGAACGCTGCCAAACGAAGGGCGATTCTCGTCACCGTCTGTGAGGCACCAACATATGGTCTCATGAAAAATCTGCTCACTTCAGGGAAACCCACGGAGAAATCTTACGATGATTTGTGTACACTGGTCCGGGAGCATTTGAACCCGAAGGAAAGCGTTCTGATGGCGAGGTACCGGTTCTACACCTACAAAAGGTCTGAAGCCCAAGAAGTGGCGAGTTATGTTGCCAAGCTAAGACACCTTGAAGGTCATTGCGAATATGAAGGACATTTAGAACATGCTCAGAGACTTTTTCATACTTGGCATTGGCCATGAAACCATACTTCACAAACTTTTGACTGTAGAGACCCCAACCTTGAGTAAGGCCATAACGATAGCCCAGGCATTCATTGCCACCAGTGACAATATTAAGCAAATCTCTCAACACACAAGTGCTGCTACAATTACTGTGAACAAAGTGATGTTGTTTTCAATTTGCAATGTACAGGGCAGGTCACACATGCCTGCAGCTGCACGTCCGCAGATGTCTCAGAGTCCACCATCAAGGGTGTTGAATGCAAGGCCATCAACACCTTGTTGGCGCTGCGGGGGTGATCATTGTTTCCATTCATGGTACATTTGCAAGGGCAGTGGAACAATGGGACACCTCCAATGTATGTGCAGGCGAGCTGTTAATCCTGCAAACCACCATGTTGCAGAGGAGGACAGATCCATAGAGGATCACGACGAACCAGAGCCTCAGATCAAGGAGGCAGAGTTACATGGGGTGCACACATTCACCACAAAGTGTCCCCCGATAATGCTGAATGTTGAACTAAATGTACTCCCGGTGTCAATGGAGCTGGACAGGGACGCGAGTCAGTCCATCATGGGCAAAAAGACTTTCGAAAGATTGTGGTGCAACAAGGCCTCAAGGCCAGTCTTAACTCCAGTTCGCATGAAACTAAGAACTTATACAAAAGAACTGATTCCCATAATCGGCAGTGCTACCGTAAAGGTCTCCTACGATGGAGCGGTGCACAAGCTACCTCTTTGGGTGATACCGGGCGATGACCCCACGCTGCTCGGCAGGAGCTGGCTGGAAAAGATACGCTGGAACTGGGACGACATCCGAGCGCTATCGCCCGCTGATGACACTTCATGTGCCCAGGTCTTAAACAATTTCCCTTCACTGTTCGAACCAGGCATCGGGAAATTCCAAGGAGCAAAAGTGCAGATCCACCTAATTCCAGGGGCACGACCCATCCATCACAAGGCGAGAATATGATGAGAGAAAGGGTAGAGATCGAGGTAGACCGGCTGCAAAGAGAGGGCATTATTTCACTGATCGAGTTCAACAAGTGGGTCAGCCCTATTGTCCCAGTCCTCAAGGGAGACGGCACCATCAGAATCTGTGGCGATTACAAAGTAACTATCAAGCATTTCTCCCTACAGGACCAATACCCACTACCAAAGGCCGACGACCTCTTTGCAACGCTGGCGGGAGGAAAGACATTCACGAAGCTGGATTTGACTTCAACCTTCATGACGCAGGAACTGGAGGAATCATCGAAGGGCCTCACCTGCATCAACACGCACAAAGGTCTTTTCATTTATAACAGATGCCCGTTTAAAATTTGATTAGCAGCGACGATCTTCCAGAGAAACATGGAAAGCTTACTGAAGTCGGTCCCATACACCGTGGTCTTCCAGGATGACATCTTGGTCACAGGTTGGGACACAGTCGAGAATCTGCAGAACGTGGAGCAGGTTCTTAGTCGACTCAACCACGTGAGGCTCAGGTTAAAACGCTCGAAATGCGTTTTCCTGGCGCCTTAAGTGGAGTTCTTGTGGAGGAGGATTGCAGCGGATGGTATCAGGCCTACCGATTCGAAGACGGAGGCAATCGAGAACGCACCGAGGCCACAGAATGTGACGGAGCCGTGGTCGTTTCTGGGACTCCTGAACTACTTTGGTAACTTCTTAACAGGTCTCAGCAGACTGTTAGGACCCACTGCATGTTTTACTGCATAAAGGGGACGAATGGGCATGGGGCAAAAGCCAAGAAAATGCCTTTGCAAAAGCTAGAAAATTGTTATGCTCAAACAAATTGCTTGTGTTGTATGATCCATGTAATGCGTCGTCATATAGCGTCGGGTGGGTATTGCAACAAGCTAATGATTTTGGGAAACTGCAACCGTTACTTACGCATCCAGGAGTCTGTCTAAGGCTGAGAGAGCCTACAGCATGATTGAAAAAGAAGCGCTAGCATGTGTCTGGGGTAAAGAAAATGCATCAATATTTGTTTGGGCCAAGATTCGAATTGGAAATTGACCATAAGCCAATCATATCCCTGTTTTCCGAGAGTAAAAGGATAAATACCAATGCATCGGCCTGCATCCAGAGATGGGCGCTCATGTTGTCGGCATACAACTACGTCATCCACCACAGGCCAGGCACAGAAAACTGCGCCGATGCTCTCAGTAGGCTGCCATTGCCCACCATGGGGGTGGAAATGGAGCAGCCCGCTGATTTAGCCATGGTTATGGAAGCATTTGAGAGTGAGCAATCACCCGTCACTGCCCGGCAGATCAAAACCTGGACGAGCCAGGACCCCGTAATGTCCCTAGTCAAAAACTGTGTGCTTCATGGGAGCTGGTCCAGTGTCCCTGTGGAAGTGCAGGAAGAGATAAAACCATTCCAGCGGCGCAAAGATGAAATGTTTATACAGGCAGACTGCCTTCTGTGGGGCAATCGAGTAGTGGTTCCCAAGAAGGGCTGAGACACATTCATCAGTGACCTCCACAGTACCCACCCAGGCATCATAATGATGAAAGCGATAGCCAGATCCCACGTGTGATGGTCCGGTATCGATTCGAACTTAGAGTCCTGCGTGCACAGATGTAACATATGCTCGCAGTTAAGCAATGTACCCAGGGAGGCGCCGCTAAGTTTATGGTCTTGGCCCTCCAAACCGTAGTCCGGGGTACATGTCGACTCTGCAGGCCCGTTCTTGGGTAAAATGTTCCTTGGGGTTGTAGATGCGTACACCAAATGGATTAAATGTAATATAATGTCGGCTAGCATGTCCGCTGCCACTACTGAAAGCCTGCGGGCCATGTTTGCCACACACGGCCTACCCGATGTCCTGGTGAGCGACAACTGGCTATATTTTACCAGTGTTGAGTTCAAAGAATTCATGACCCGTAACGGGATCAGTCATGTCACATCTGCCCCGTTTAAACCAGCGTCCAATGGTCAGGCAGAGAGAGCAATGCAAAGCATCAAGCAGGGCTTGAAGAGGGTAACGGAAGGCTCACTGCAGACTCGCCTATCCCGAGTCCTGCTTAGCTACTGCACGAGACCCCACTCGCTCACTGGGATCCCACCTGCCGAAAGAGCATTTAACACTAGACTCTCGTTAGTTCACCCTGATCTACATGAACAGGTAGAGAGCAGGCGGCTTCAATAAAGCACATACCATGAAAGCGCAAATGTGCCGCGCGAGATTGAAATCAATGATTCTGTATTTGTATTGAATTATGGACAAGGTCTCAAGTGGCTTCCCGGCACTCTCGTGGCCAAAGAGGGGAGCAGGGTGTTTTTGGTCAAACTTTCAAATGGACTCATACACCGGAAACAGTTGGACCAAATCACACTCAGATTCATGGACTATTCTGAGCAACCCACTTTGGACCCTACCTTCTTTGACCCCCCAACATACACACCAGTGGCAACCGGCACCACGGTTGGCCATGAAGCAGAACCCATCATCCACAGCAGCCCACAGGAACCACCACACCAGCCAGCCCAGCAAGGCCAGCTGCACAGCAGCCCAGCGAGGGCCCAACAATTGATTCACCAACACCAGCTTTCACGCCGAGATGATCAACCAGGGCACGAAGGGCCCCAGATCGACTCACATTGTAAATAGTTACACTATTGACTTTGGGTGGGGAGTGTTGTTATGTATGAAACTTGTATGTACTCTGTACAGCCACCAGAGGGCTCATCTCCTGGAGTCCCAAGGGATCCCATAATCCCTTGGGAGTACAGGTACTTAAGGAGGCCTCACAGGTTGGAGAGGCACTCTGGGGACCTGCAATAAAAGACTAAGGTCACACTTTACTTTGAGCTCACACTGTTCAGTCTGATTCTTTCTCCATACATAACAGGGAGGAACTTTGCAGTACAGCTCTGAGCACGCATCTAGATTTGTGCTGATCTGTTGCATACCTTTCGTATCATGAAGGACTAGCCTTTACCACCACCTGGATAGCAAGAAGTGTAGGAAGAGAAGGAGCAGCATGAAGAGGAGGAAGGGCAGTAGCAGGAGCATCCTCGACCACCAGTACCCATAGATGCCTGAGCTCTGAGAGCAGCTCATGTGAACCATTCCTTCCATCCCCAATACACCAACCTTCCTTCCTATCCTTACTATCACCATTGAATTGCTTTCCTTCACTCCAGTCTTACCTTTACTTCTTTACAAATATACACATGAACACCAAATGCAGACAGGAAACAAATATATCCAAAACTCCATATCATCTGTTCATAATAGTTAACAGAAATAATTAAGCATCATCCTTAGTGCTTGTTATCTGTGCTTCTATACTGTGATATCTTCACAGAGCACAGCACACGCAGCTTCCTAACATGCAGGCTGCTCTCTCGGAACTCTCCGGAAAGCTGCCTGTTGTTTAATGATTAACTATGCAGCTGCAGTACACAATACGTCCACATCCACAGTGTAGCGCTACAAGCATTACAAGCTTACAGACATTACACTTCTCCCTCCTTAATGAAAAAGCCATCATAACAAACATCATAAATAACTTTCATTTTTATACATATTTACAAATTTAACTTTACCACTTGTTTTCTGTTTCGAAGAGGATACCTTCGCTCTCGAACAGAACCTTCCAAACATGGTGTTGATTTCACACTCATTTGAGGCTCATCCTGAGGAACATTTTCCTCCATGGAATTTCCTTGATTTTCATTTGAACTCACTCTAACTTCAGGCTCTTTGTTTCCCTGACTCGGACTCAGACTTCCATTCTGATTCTCTACTGGATTTGTTTCCAGTACATTGGATTTAGGATTTTCTACTGGTATATCAAAACTATCTGAAAAGTCAGAAATAATTGAATCATTCCCACCTTCAACTCCTTCCATGTCTGTAGGTAAAATATGATCAATATGGACAAACCTAACCTGTCCATATCAAACATCTTTACCAAATATGTGCGAGGACCACATATCTTCACCACTCTTCCGGGTAACCACTTTAACCATTTATGGTGATGGTTCTTCACTCTCACCTTCTGGTTTAATTTCACTCTTCTCTCTTTTACTCTCTCTTTATCGTGATTCCCTTTTTGTCTTAATTGTGTCTCTTCTACAGACTATGCCCTAAGTACTCCACTGAGTTTTTAAATAACTCACACTTACGAGCAGACACTCTAACTCTGTGCTTCTCTAGCCGTTTGAGGACTTCATTCAAAATGTTATTATGAATTTGCCTATTTGGTGTTGAAATTAGTATGTCATCCAAATAACATACTTACCCCTTCAATACCTTGCAAAATCTGGTTCATCACCGCTTGGAATATGGCAGGGGCAGAAGACACTCCAAACGGTAGCATATTAAATTGATATAGGCCTAGATGAGTATTTATAGTCAAACATGACTTGGACTCCTCATCTAGTTCAAGCTGTAAGTAGGCATTCGTAAGATCCAGTTTTGAGAAGATCTGACCACCTGTCAGTGTTGTGAACAAATATTCTATATTCGGCAATGTATTGGGGACATTATCCTCTAGAACCTGGTTTACGGTTACTTTATAATCACCACACAGTCTTTCCTTACCATCAGACTTGGGTACACAACAATGGGTGTAGCCCAATTACATCGATCTATCTTACAAATAATGTTCTCAGTCTCTAGTCTTTTGAGTTCTTGCTCAACTTTCTCCTTGAGTGCATACGGTGGCTTGTAGTAAACCGACTTAGCGTCCTTCTGTACCCTGACACTCGCCTTGAAGCCTTGGATCGGACTGCCCATTTCGCAGATCACCTTCGGATACTGCTTGATAACCTCATCCGTGGATGAAAATCTAGCTCCCACAGAGATAATCTTACTCCAATCCAGCTTCAGTGAGCTCAACCAATTTCTTCCTAGAAACCCGAAACATCTACGTGGATTTTGATGCTTTCCGAATCGATGTCTGTTAACCTCGTGCTCCTGATGACATGTAATTCTAACATCTCCTCGTCCTGTTGTTGTTCTTCCATGCTATGAAGTTTCTTTGGATTTAGACTCAGCTTTGAAACTGGTTTACCCTTCAGTCGGCATGCCTTTGCAAAATGCCCAGTCTTTCTGCAGAAGAAACACTCTGCCTTCACGTATGGACAACTTTGAGCAATGTGTTGTCCCAGGCATCTATAGCACGACTTCGACGCTCTGGTAGAATTTCCAGTTTCTGAGACTTTCGGCCATGGCCTTCTTTTACTTTGAACCTGCAGGTGATTTACCTTAGTTGACTGATGACCGTGATTATTATTTAATTCTCGGGAATATTGTTCAGCCATGATCATCGACCTCGCTGTCTGACAAGCAACCTCAAAAGTAAAGTCATCCGTCATCAATAACTTCCTTCTGATCGCATAATCTTTCACCCCACAAACAAAACTATCCCGTAATGCTCAGTTTTGAAAGTTTCCAAAATTACATCGATAGCTTTTTTAATGCTATGATATAATCACTGATACTTTCATCAGCCTTTTGATTCCGAATCCTGAAACGATAGCTTTCAGCAATTTCTAACCGTTTGGGGTTATAGTGCTGCTCCAGCTTCGTTAAAATCTCTTTAAGCGTTGTATCCTTTGGCTCGTCAGGCACAAGCAGATTTACAAGGGTTTCGTATAATGCTGGACCTGCCACTGATAAGAAAATCGCTTTCTTACGTTCCAACACAGCCTGGTTCTGGACTGCATTGTCTGGAACTTCGATTATGTTATTTGGAGTGAAATACATTTCTAGCCGATCCACATACACTTTAAAACGTTCCCGGTCATGTCTATATTCACCCAAATATCCGATTACACCTGCCATTTTAAACTCTAGCTGTTCACACTGTGTGCTGTTTCTTTTAACCTCGGATTTTTGTAGCTTTTTTCAAAGACAGAAACTTCCAAAGTCTTCTGTCAGCTGGCTGAATCCTTCACCAACAAAATTTAAGCTTTAAACATCCAAAAAATCTCATCCTCGGTCGCCAAATGTGATATCTTCACAGAGCATAGCACACACAGCTTCCTAATGTGCAGGCTGTTCTCTCGGAACTCTCCAGAAAGCTGCCTGTTGTTTAATGATCAACTATGCAGCTGCAGTACACAATCCGTCCACATCCCCAGTGTGGAGCTACAAGCATTACAAGCTTACAGACATTACATATACCTGTTTTAGTTCTAACGTGAAATGTTACCCCAGTGGCTCCAGCTTGGAAGACTGATGTTGGATGGCTGCGGTGGGCAATCTCGAGCATCTCTGGGCTTTGAGGGCCCAGCTGCAGATTGCGCCATCTTGGACTTCTGCCTGGGATATCTGGCCCAGATGGCTATATGACACTAACGGGGCACTGGCAGAGTAGATGGCAAGCATGATATTCTCCAGAGAGATGACAGTGGATGCCTCTCCCATGGAGCTAAGGCCAATCTCCTGGGACTGAGCCTCAACACTCCCACAGCTCTGCGCAAGAACAGTGTGCAGGAGTGATATGATGCTGTGGAAGCACCTGCCAACACTGGCCCCCAGAGTCAAGATGACAGCCATCTGAGCTTCCAAGGAAGCAGTGTGAACTGCCATTGAAGTTCACCATAGGCTCCATCATGGTGGGCGTCATTGTCACGTTCCACTGTTGTATTCATGGGGCTGGTCACTTCTTCCATATTGGACAGAATAGTCTACAAGCTCTGAGTGAAACCCTGATGCAAGTTGGAGCTGTACCTCTCTGCTCTGAGCCATTGCGTGCAAGCTCGCTGCCAGGCTTCCCAGTGCATCTCACAGTTCACATCTCACATGCCCATTAGACTTCTTTGGTAGTCTTGGCCCTCTGCAGCAGAGCCAGTATATGATCTCACCCTCCGGTGAGCTGCCGATGTGGTGTTCTATCCCCTTGACCTGGCTCCTACACACTTATGCCCTGTGTTTCACCATTTGACGATCCCTCCTCTAGCCTAGCCTCCAAAGTACATGTGGTGTCAGTCTCTGAAATGATGCTTGCTAGGGTCAGACAGTGCATCTTCAAGATGGCTGGCCTGCTGTTCCTGAAGTGGCAGAGGTGTTTCCACATTATCAGCACATGAAATGAAATAGAGAGACAAGGATTAACTTTTATTATGAAAGGAGAGCAGAAGTGAAAGCATCTGCAGTTTAACATGCAGATTGTATAGGTTGATATAGAAGGGAAAAATAAATTAAGGGTGTGAAGAAATCCTGCACAACATCCCTTCTAGAGTGGCCATCACTCTCTTCTTGCCCGTGATGGCCAGTACATTTTCTTCAACAGGGGAGGGGATGAGCATGAGAATTTGATCTCCTCTATTGACAGCCTAATATGCAACCTTCTCCTGCAAGAAAGAAGGGAGTGTGTTACTCCTTGTAAGGTGGTTAGAGAATGTGCCTGTCATGGATGGAAAAGCTAGTATGCTCTGTGCAAGATGTGAGGTGTGGGGAAGTGAGGATTGCAAGAGTGGTGAGTGTGTGTGAGTATGAGGAGAAAGGAGAAGGGGATCGAATGATATGTGGTGCTGTGATTGTTGAAAAGTGAAGGAAAGAAAGAGAGGGGCAGTATTGCAAGTAGTGAGGCTTGAGGTGATGAAGGTATGAGCAGAGAGTAAGACAGCAGTATATTTACCTTGATAATCCTGGTGGGTCATTGAACTTCTTTCAGCATTTCAGTCAGATCCTGGGAGCTAAATTTGTGGCATTGACCTTTTCAGCGACCTTTTCCTATTGGCGGCGGAGATACTGTCTGTAGGATTATCTGCCCCCTGGAGTGGACCAGGATCTCTCCCCTCCAGTGTACCACCTGGATCAGGGCCTCCAACATGGCATCAGAGAACCTGAATGTCCTGTCTGGACTGCTTCAAGACAATGTTTTTAATTTCCAAAGTTTCCCTGTTGTCTGCAGCCAGAGTGCTTGAAGAGGTGTTGGCTGCCTTTAGGTGATGTCAGAGATGATTGATTTTCTGTCCCCCAAACATGCATGTAGCCAGTGAATAGCAGATTACTGCACATCTGAATCATGCAATAAAGTCCTTGCACCAATTTCATGTGTCCCTGGGATCATGTGAACAAGCACGTGCAGCAGGCACCCTGACTCGGATTTCTAAGTCGTGGTCTTTTTTTGACAATTTGAATTCGTAGAGAGCAATACGTTTCCAGCTTCCTATGGGTTTGCTTTGAGTTCAGTGTCAAGAGCATGAAGAGTCTTGAAGGAGTCAGTTCATGGTGGAACAAAGGCCATATTAATGAAAAGTTCAAAACAATCTCAAGAATCATAAACATATATTAAACAAAATAAGGAATGCATTTTTTTGACTTTGATGTTTACTCTCTAAGCATTTATATGGTTCAGTAGTGCCAATAGTATAGCCATACAGTAAAATCCAGATTTTCTCCTCTTTAGTTAGTGGAACTAGCATTTCAATCAGAGAAAACAGAATTAATCTGAATTTGAGTTATTTTTCTGTTGAGGCAGAAAAATGTAACTATCATCTATTTAGTTATCTTGAAAATTATATACTTTGCTATTTTGTTATTATCAACCAAATACTAGAACAGCTATGGGGAAATAAGTATTTGAGATCCTTGAAGCACAAGAGCATAGATGTTTTGTTCAAGTTTGATCGATGATAGGCAATGCACAGATCTCACCATACTGCACGGATCCTACGTGAGTTTCCAGTCTAATAATAATATTGTGGCCAAGCTTCAGCCAAAGAAAATGCCTATGATTGGGAGTTAGCTCATTGGTGAGTGAAAAATCATATTCTGTTGTAGAATTAAAAGCCCTGCAATCGCTTATAGGGTACTAATCTCTTGATTTTTTTTTTAAATAGGGTCCGAGTATAATGTAGCCAAGTTTGCTAATGATACAAAGATGGGTGGGAGAGCAAATTGTGAGGAGGACACAAGAAATCTGCAAAGGGATAGATACAGGCTAAATGAGTGAGCAAAAATTTGGCAGATGGAGTACAATGTGGGAAAATGTGAGGTTATCCACTTCGGCAGAAAAAATAGAAAAGCAAATTGTAATTTAAATGGAGAAAAATTGCAAAGTGCTGCAGTACAGAGGGACCTGAGGTTCCTTGTGCATGAAACACAAAAAGTTAATATGCAGGAACAGCAAGTAATCAGGAAGGCAAATAGAATATTGGCCTTTATAGTAAGGGGGATAGAGTATAAAAGCAGAGAAGTACTGCTACAACTGTACAGGATATTGGTGAGGCCACACCTAGAGTACTGCGTACAGTTTTGGTCTCTGTGTTTAAGGAAGGATATACTTGCATTGGAGGCTATTTAGAGAAGGTTCACTAGGTTGATTTTGGAGATGAGGGAGTTGACTTATGAAGATACATTGAGTAGGTTGGGCCTATATTCATTTGAGTTCAGAAGAATGAGAGGTGATCTTCTCGAAACATATAAGATAATGAGGGGGCTCGACAAGGTGGATGCAGAGAGGATATTTCCACTCCTACGGAAAACTAAAACTAGGAGGCACATTTTCAGAATAAGGGGCCGCCCATTTAAAACTGAGATGAAGAAGAATTTCTTCTCAGGGTTGTAAATCTGTGGAATTCTCTGCCCCAGAGAATTGTGGAGGCTGGGTCATTGAATATATTTAAGGCTGAGATCGACAGATTTTTGAATGATAAGGGAGTAAAGGGTTTTGGGGGAGCGGACAGGGAGGTGGAGCTGAGTCCATGATCAGATCAGCCATGATCTTATTAAATGGCAGAACAGGATCGAGGGGTCAAATGCCCTACTCCTGCTCCTAATTCTTATGTTCTTGTTCTAGAACCTCTTGTTTCCCTGATAGGAATATATAGGGGGAGAAGTTCACTATCACCCTGTCATGTATGTAACCTTCATGTAACTGTAACCTTCATAACTGCATACTGTATACACCTAAGAAATGCATACCTTGACCACAGGGGATGAACTTATGGGAGACACGCCTCACCTGGTCATCCAGATATATAAAGGGAGGTCCCATGCAGGGTCATCACTTCTTGGTCCTGTGAATAAAGGTTCAGGCCACAGAGTGACCTTGTCTGCAAAATGTGCCTCGTGTGAATTTATAGTAGTGTGTAAGGACATTACACACCCTACATGGGGCGCTAATTTTAAAAAGTTTGAAAAGTTAGCCAGGATTTCAAACTTTTGAAAAATTTGCCATTTGCGCTCCAAGAAAAGGAAGTGGAGCACTAAATCAAGTGCACCACTTCCTTCTTAGAGCGCAATCTGCAGCAGGAGCGGCGGAGACTTCAGCAGCATTGACCGTGCAGTGCTCCCGCATTCAAAGGCTCCTTCCCTCCCTTAAAGGGAAGGGCCATCGTTGCATGCTCTGCAATATAAAAAATACCTACCTGGACCACCAAGGCAGCTGCGATCCCACACAATCAGCTCGGCACTCAAGCAGAGGGCCAGGCTGATCGATTGCGGGCAGGATCCCGCGAAAAAAAGGTAAGGTTTTTTTTAACACTTACCTCGGCCACCTCGCCTTTAATCAATGTCCCCAAAGCAGCTGGCCACCCGATGCATGCCTCCTGCAGCTGCCGATGTTTTCGCTCGGTGCTTCTGCAGGGGGCGGAAGTCAATTTCGGGTCTGAGGCGATGAGCACAGCATTGACATCATAATCTTCAGGCGATTGGGGTGTGACGCTGTAGCACCGCCGCAAAACTCCCACCAAACATGGCAGGTGTCGGATGTCAGCACCACGCCCGGTCGTAATGCCGTTAGCACCCCCAGGAGGCACAAAGGCACTCAATTTTGCCCCCATAGATTCTTCTGGAGGAATTGAGACTGAGGAGAGGTTCCTTTCTTGGCAGTGAATTTGGTGTGATGGAGGTAGTCAACAGTATGAATGCCACTCCCTCACACCAAACTCCTTGAGGCAGTGCCAAACAAAGTTTAACAGCCTGACCAGGAGCGCCCGCCATGACATTCTATCAATGCAGTGTACCAAGCATGTATGGCATTTGCTATCACCTACCCATCACACTGCCTCAAGCCTTACCATGAATGCCCATGATGCTGTAAAGTGTCCTTACATCCTCACATTTCACCTAGAAGTGTGACTTCACGCAAGTTTTTACACGCGCCCAAAATAATTCTCCCATCTAATGCAGCTGTATGTTGTATGTATCTCATTAAGTCACAATGGGCTGCATGCTGACATTTAAGTATTACTACATGTCAATTTGGTAATTGGAATTTCTCACTTCTTTTACTCTGCTTGCAGGAGAGGATATCTCATAAAAGTTGTGAGAAAACACATATGAGGAAAATCCCCTAACTTTAGATCTCTAACCCCATATAAGGAAGAAGCTCTTAAAATCTGGGAAGACAAGCCATAGAAAGTGCTGGAAATGGAAAAATAGGTTTGCCGTCAGCTCAGGGTTAGTAATAACTTATTCTATTCTCTAATTCACTAATTCCCAGAAAAGCATTCACTTGATCATTTTACATTATCGTCCCTACTCAAGGTTACATGTGAAGCTTGCCCAGCAGGATACTATTGTAACCTGACTTGTTTTTCTCTTTTTCTCTCGGCATGTCACAGAAGGGTATGCCAGGTTCCACTACATGGTCATGTCAGCATTTGACATTACACACATCACTCTCTCCCCTCCATGCACCAGCTCAGAAGCATTCAACCTGAGGAATTTAGAGGATGAGCTTAAGTGTAGTACACTGAATGAGACACAGTACAGCAGGTGGTAGTGGTGGATGAGAAAGAGGGATCTTCTGTCTGGAGGGCCAGCATACATCCTGCTTTAGCTGCTTAGCCTGGAGCTCTGTCCCTCATGGGATGCGTTTGTAAAAGCAGGATGTTTTTTTGAACATCAAGCATTGATGCAAGCACTAAACAGTAGATGGTAGATCAGGTGGAGGAGTCTGCTAGCAACTGCACTGTTTTTCGATAGTATAATTCACCATGGGAGCATGTGGTAATTCAGATATCTACAGCAAAACCTCCATGTCAAAGGCCCTAAGGGAAATGGGAGCTTTTTCCATAGATGTTCAAACTGTTACCAGAATGCAATGGCCATTTCTTCCAGCTTCAATGGGCTTGGGGGCTATAGGGCATGGTTTCACTGATCTCATTGGTGCCATTCGGTATACTGACACACTATAGTCAGACAATGCCCATTAGGAGGGCGTGGCTGGAATGGGCACAGTCTCTCGGAACACCTACACATCTAGACCCTTGGACCAGTCCTCTCCAATGCCAGCACAGATACTAGAAGCCAAACAGACCCAATCTGCCTATGCATCTGTTGCAATATGCAACAGGTTGATCTCTGGACTCAGCTGCTAGGAAATGAAGGCCACCTGTATCCCAAGAGGCTCTTACGGACACAATACTCCTCTCACTGAGGTATTACTTGGACAACATACAAGATTAGTTTAAGAGGACTGCCACCAAAGGGAATCACAATGGAAGGAAACACTAGGTACTTATGCTGGTAAGTTTGACATTCTGTGTGCAGATGTGTTCTTGCAAAAGTTACCAAGCATGTTTCATCAGGTGGTGTGAATGTGATATTTGTGAGTTGCTTGAAAGTTTTAAAGCACTATATGTAAGTTGAGGCTTGTGTGTGTAGGGCATGGGAAGATATGGACATCACTGTCAATCCAGTAGTCTAATGTAAGATAAAATTAGGAATTTCCAAATGTTCTCACAGCTGACATCGGGTTCTGCTTTGCAGCCTCTTCATGATTCCATGGATGCATGTGGGGGCCTTCTTCCTCCAGGACCTCCATGATGGTGCCCCTTTGCAAAGTAAAATTGGGAAGAAAGCATGCACAATGCAACAATCCTTGAAACATTTGCTAGCTGTATCGCAGAATGTTCTCAGCTGATCCTAGCATATCATCTTATCTGTGCTTAGTAGTGTCGTGGGATTCTGCAAAACTAGCATAATCCCTGTCTCCAGAGGACAGCCTTGTTCACCCAGAAGTTACCCTGAGTCAAAGACAATAAATTATAAAGCACCTTTAACATAGAAAACGTCTCAAAGTGCTTCGCAGAGGCACAAGGGGAAAAAATGGATGCCAAACCAAACCATATTCAGAGTGTTGGTTAGTCAAAGAGGTGAGTTTTAAAGAGGGTATTAAAGGAGGACAAGGAGATCGAGAGGCAAAAAGATAGAGGTTTAGGAAGGGAGTGGAGCATAGGCAACTGAAGACATAACGACCAATTGTGCAATAAAAGGAGGGAAAATGCCAAGAGGACAGAGTCAGCCTCTGCATGACCTCTCTCCTATAGCCTTCTTCCTCTAAAAGCACAGGAGGATTCCTAAGGCAAATCTTTAATGTGAGGTTTGAGGGAGATGCGGGGTGTGGGAGGTGTGAGAAGGCAGCATCAGAACAATTGACAAAAAGGCTCCTGAAAACTTAAGTGACAACATAATGAGAAAAATAATGCAAAAACAGTCTCAAAATTGAATCTTATTACTGGGCTCTTTAAATGAACTTATGTATAAAGATTAGTCCAGAGTACAATCATCGAATCATACAGCACAGAGGGAGGCTATTCGGCCCATTATGTCTGTGCCGGCTTTTTGAATGGCTGTCTAATTATTTCCACTCCCCTGCCCTTTCTCCATATCCCTGCAAATCTCTCCTTTTGAAGTACATATCCAATTCCCTTTTGAAAGTTACAATGGAATTTGCGTCCAGCACCCTTTTAGGCAGTGCATTCCAGATCATAACAACTTGCCATGTAAAAAAAATTCTCCTCATCTCCTTCCTGGTCTTTTGCCAATTATCTTAAATCTATGTCCTCTGGTTATCGACCCTACTGTCGGTGGAAACAGTTTCTGCCCATCTACTTCATAACTTTGTACACCTCTTTCAAATCTCCCCTGATTCTCTGCTCTGGCGAGAACAATCCCAGCTTCTCCAGTCTCTCCACATAACCGAAGTTCTTCAGCCCTAATACCATCCTAGTAAATCTCATCTTCACCCTCTACATGGCGTTTACATCCTTCCTAAAGTGTGGTGCTCATAATTGGGCATAACCTATGATCTATAGTTTACCATAACTTCCTTGCTTTTGTACTCTATGCCTCTATTTATAAAGCTAAGGTCCACTGTCAAACATTTATGTATGTGAACCTCCAGGTCTCTGTTCCTGCACCCCCTTGAAATGTGTACCATTTAATTTATATTGCCCCTCCTCATTTTCCTTCCAAAATGCATCACTTTACATTTTTCTGCTTCAAGTTTTCATCATCATAGGCAGTCCCTCAAAATCGAGGAAGACTTGCTTCCACTCTAAAAGTGAGTTCTCAGGTGGCTGTACAGTCCAATGCAAGTCTCTGTCACAGGTGGGGCAGACAGTGGTTGAAGGAAAGGGTGGGTGGAGAGCCTGGTTTGCCACACTCTCCTTCTGCTGTCTGCGCTTGATTTCTGCATGCTCTCGGCGACGAGACTCAAGATGCTCAGTGCCTTCGCTCTTCCTCCACTTTGGGTGGTCTTGGGCCAGGGATTCCCAGGTGCCACTGGGGATGTTGCATTTTATCAAGGAGGCTTTGAAGATGTCCTTCAAACGTTTCCTCTGCCCACTTAGGGCTTGCTTGCCGTGTAGGAGCTCCGAGTAAAATGCTTGCTTCGGGAGTCTCGTGTCAGGCATGCGAATGATGTGACCCGCCCAACGGTGCTGGTCGAGTGTGGTCAGTGCTTCAATGATGGGGATGTTGGCCTGAGCGAGAACACTGATGTTGGTGCGTCTATCCTCCCAGTGGATTTGCAGGATCTTGCGGAGGCAGCGGTGGTGGTACTTCTCCAGCGCTTTGAGATGGCTGCTGTATATATCGTTTTATCTGCCATGTGACTGCCTATTTCAATAGTCTGTCTATGTCCTCCTGAAGTCTGCTGCTATCCTCCTCCCTGTTTGCTACAATTTCAAGCGTTGTGACCCTGGATGTCCACACATAAACATTGAGAAATTGCATACATGTCAAAATGATGTTATCACAGCTTCATTTAGATATCACAATAGAGCTCTCACTTGAACTAGGCTGGAGCTTCTTGTCTAATATTTTTATTTGCTTGTATTTAATTCAACAACAAAAATGCTGTTAGTGATTATAAAATATACCTTCATCTGTTTAAAGACTGAAAATGGCAATCTTTCCTCTCCCTTCCCTTCAGTTTTAGCAAATACTTGTAAAAATGCAAGATTAATTTAAAAAAACTCTAACCGAGTTCTGAACAGATTGTATTGGTATTTTGGGGTGAAAAGTTGAGTTTTTACTAATTAAAAAATTAGTGATACATTTGAGGGATATTCCTGCAGGATTTGGAAAGATTGGCATTCCAAGTGCCAGGCTGAAATTGAATATGAATTTTATTAGTGCAGCAAAAATCATAAATCTAAGAATTGGATGGTAATGCAGTAGCAATAGAATTTTTCTTTTTTAAACCCAGATGTAATTTCCCACCCTTATATAACATCTTGTATTCTGAAGATTCAAGAGCCAAACTATCAATCCCATCCCCACTAGAAAAAAAGCCCTGTGAAGAAAGCAGTCCCAGTAGTTTAGCTGTGATCATTCTGCAGGTGCTTAACCAAAAATGTTTGTTAAGGCAACAGTAACAGCTGGGAGCAAACATGGTGCAGTAACATTTGTGTGCAGTTTTAGCACTGCTCTCGACTATACCCAAAACCCGAGTGAGTAGATGGCTCAATAGTCTATCTAAGTTACAATTTTTTTGTATTAATGAAATGTGTCATTTTGTTTACCAATTCACTTTACATTCCAGATGCAGAGAGGATTACATACAGCAGAGAATTTCTGATGAAAATTGCCAGCCTGCCTATTTCGAAAGAGAAACCTGAGTTTTTGCCATCTCTTCCCGTGGTATTGGAGAGGCCAGTAAGTTAGGTCTTTTGGATAGTGATTTTTTTATTGGTAGATTGCATTTTCTGTAATAATGCTCAAATAGTATTCATATTTTTGATTTTAATTTGTTACCAAGATAATAAGAAAGGTTAAAAGAATGTGTCTGTACTCATTAGCTAAGTACGCATGTTGTGGCCTGCCAATTCTGACTGTCCTTTCTAGAAATAGAAATATATTACATAATATTTCAATAAGTACATTTTGAAAGCAAGAATCATAAACATATTGAGTCGATTGGGCCTATACTCTCTGGAGTTCAGAAGAATGGCAGGGGATCTCATTGAAACTTGCACCTGTGTTACCACCCAAAGGGTGTTTTTAGGCTTTTACCGCCCAGTTGGCAAATTTGGTTCATGTTTTGCAGTGGTGCAAAAACTTACTGCCCCGCCCTCTAGTCTCACCCATGGCACGTGCCACACATTCTGGAACGCCACTGTCACTGCTGGAGGTCACCTGCCTCTGTGAGTGGGCAAGGATGGCCTCGGTGGAGTCCTCATATGCACGGACAATGCGTGAGGTGGCCTCCGCAACACTCACAATAAGTTTGTCTATGTTCTGGGGGATCATACCCAATGCACCCATGAGCTCGTAGTGCATCTCCGTGTTCTCCCTGGACATTGCCATCAAGTTCAGGTCCACGTCTACATGTTCTTCAGCTTCCATGCTGATTCACCCTCTGGGGAGCTGGCCTCCGAACTTCCCCACCTACTCGGCATTGCTGTAGGCCATCAGGGGCAGGGGCCTCACAGTCCACAAAAAACCATGGAAGTCGCCTTCGTCCCCCGATGTGTCCCCCGATGGTATGACTGGTGGGCTCTGACGCTCAGGCAGCAGACTCTCATCCCCTCCCTCATAATCTCCCCCGTGGCGAGATGTAGATGGCTCACGGGAAGGCTGGTACATTTCTGGCTGATCATCTGTAAGCAGAAAACAACAGACATGTGGTTAGCAGCCGGAGAGGGGGCAGGGTGATAACAGGAAGGTGGCATTTAACATGTATATGTAAAGGGACTACGCCACATCATATTAGGGGTCAAGGAAGTCACATCAGTCGCAAGTTCCATTCACATACCCTCACTACCTGAAGGGGGCTCGGCATCGCCCCTGGCCACTGTGCGATCTGGGGTGCCCATGAGAGCTGACACTCACTGCTCCACCTCAGTGAACTCCAGCAGCTCCGGCCGTACACCTCCTTTTGATGTTGCTCCCTTCTATTATAGGAGAGCTTGGCCTGAAATAAGAGCAAGAAGAAGGGTTTAGTAAAGGTCCACCTCTTGTTGTGCCACATGTGCCTTGCATACTTCAATAGCTGCCACTGTGTAGATGTGCAAATGTGTTCAGTTCAATCTGTGTGGCTGTTGACTGAGGTTTTTCAAAGAGTGGGAGGAGGTAGGAGGCTGGTAGCATAGCAGCTCAGGGTGATGTTTGGAAAACACATATCAACAGTGGGAATGGACTGCGAGGAGGCTTGACAATGATTAGGGGACAAGAGCGTACATGCATCCTGAATGCAGAGGGAATGGCTGGAGAAGTGAGCCTCTAGCTTTCTGCTGGATTCAACAACCCACATCATGGATTGTAACACATTGTGAAGGGACAGCTCCTTCAAAGACAACATTGTGTGAGACAGTGATCTTGCAAGCATGGGAGGCCTACATAAAAATGTGAAGGGTACTCACTCTGACGACTCTCGTGAAGTCATTGAACTACTTGCGGCATTGTGCGCCAGTTTTGGCCACCGTGTCTGCCGCTGAGACCTCCTGGGCAATCTCCCTCCAAATTCTCCGAAAGATGCTGGGCACGGGCCTCCTTTCCCCAACTCGATGGCTTGCAGGCCACCTCCTCTCAGTGGCCTGCACTAAGGCCTCAACAGCTGCTGGGGAGAATCGCCGAGCACGCTGCCTTCCCCCTTGCTGCACCATCTCTCCCACTGTGTTGAAAGTGGGCTGGGTCACCTATGCCTGCGCGAAGGAAACTGCCGCGCCCTGAAGTACCGCCTGCGCCCGGAAGAATTTAAACACATCTGCACATGCACAAATTTCGAAACTTTTTTACCATCGCAATTTTCAACTGGGGCACAAAAACTTCCTTGTCTGATTTTGTGCCCCGGATCATCGAACCTCTTTATTTGCCGAACTTTTTAGATGAATGTGCAAACTTTTCCCAGATGGCACTGGAACTGCCCCGCCGTCATTAACTCTCTGAGATCACAAAAGCTGAAAATCCAGCCCGTAGGATTTTGAGGGGGATTGACGGTAGATGCTGAGAGTCTGTTTCCGCTGGCTGGAGAGTCTAGAACTAGGGGGCACAGTCTCAGGATAAGGGATTGTCCATTTATGACTGAGATGAGGAGGAATTTCTTCGTTCAGAGGGTTATGAATCTTCCCAATTCTCTACTCCAAAGGGCTGTGGATGATGAATCGTTGGGTATATTCAAGGCTGAGATAGATTTATTTTTGGACTCTAGCGGTATCAAGGTATATGTGGATCAGATGGGAAAGTGGAGTTGAGGTCGAAGATTAGCCATGATCTTATTGAATGGCAGAGCAGGCTCGAAGAGCCGTACAGCCTATTTCCGCTCCTAATTCTTATGTTCTTAAAGATGGTGCTATAACTCACTAATTTCCTACTTTTTGATTTATTTCATGCTTATTTACCTGCTCATCGAAAAGTATTTCTGCTGCTCTGTATTTTCAACCAGAAATTCTCAGCATGAAACATTATAATGTTAGAATTTCATCTCTCGGGTGAGAAAAAATTGAAACATGTTTAGAGGGTATAATCTAATACAATAAAGCTTTGGGTAGGTGGGAGTTTAATATAAAATACTTTCTGAAAAGAATTGTAGTCTGGAAATAACTGTTAATGCTACAGTAAACGTCTGAAGTAATATGGGAATGGAGAATACTACATGTTTAAGTTAACATAAGCTGCCTGATGTTGGGAGGAAGCGGGGTCAAAGTACTGAAGATTTCATTATTAATGTAATTATTGCTGGCATAAGTACTTAACTTGAACTTGTCATTTTCCTAAGTCTTCCTCATCAAACATATTCCTCCCTCAGAAATCCAGAAATTACAGTTTAATTTTAAAAGTTTAATCTGCTACATTTAAGCTTCAAATTACAACAATTTATCTACAATTTATATTTAATTCAGTGCTCTACTAATGTTGCAGTTGGCTGAGGAGGAATAGTGAGAGCAGGAAAGAACTGCCATGATGTCAGATGGCACACAAATTGTACGTAGCACATTAAGCATCAGGCATAGCTACCTTGGAATAACTAGAGAGCAATGCCTTAGGACGTTTTCATAGATTTGTGCCCTGTCCTCAGTAAAAATCTGCAGGCAAAATCGAACACCTGTACAGCACTGCTGCAGGCTGTCAAAGTGTCCACCACCTGCATTTATTTGGTTATGGGCTCTTTCCAAACAGAAGCCTTTCCATCTGGATATACTTTTCACCATCTGCCCTACACAAACTGCCACAGGAACTGTTAGTCATAAAAAGACCAAGTTCCATCCAGTTTGCCTTGCATGATCCTGGTAATCGCATGATACAGCAATAGGAGAGTTGTTGACTAATCATAGTAATTAATCTCTGTCAATTAGTTTACAATAGACATGAGGTGAGGAAAACCCCCAGTGGTGGAAAGCTTTTGGAATTATTTACATGTACGCCACATACACTGCCTTACCCCTATCAAATTCCTTTGTCGCACCCTTAAAAATACATAGCAAATGAACCCATATTGGCTAACTTCTTTGATTTATTTCTATCCAGATACGCTATCATTTTATCTTTAATTGTCACAGTAAAGGAGGGGTAGAGAAATTGGATAGGATAAAATGGCAATATTTAAACGTTGGCAGTGCTCAAAGTAGAAAAGTCACCTGGTCCAGATGGGATGCATCCTAGGTTGCTGAGGGAAGTAAAGGTGCAATTTGAAGAGAGCCTGGCTATAATCTTCCTTAGATATGCTGTCAGAGGACTGGAGTGCTGCAAATGTTACACCTCTGTTCAAGAAGAAAAAGAGGGATAAACTCAGCAGTTACAGGCCAATCAGCCTAACGTTGGTGGTGGGAAAACTTTTGGAGACATTGGCCTGGATTTTGCGATAGGAATAACGGTGAGGCTAACAGTGATAACCATTATAATGGAGTAAATTGGAGAGCAACTTCTGGCATCCGCACATGCACAGCTAAATGAGGAAATATGAACGTTGCTGTCAGAGATGCCCTGCTCCTCCATAGGGTCCACTATTCAAGAGTAAGTGGATTTTTAATGACATGATAATTGATAATTACTGCCAAAAGTAAAAATATATATTTTTTTAATCTCCAAAACTAATTAACTTCGGAAGGAATGAGATTCCACATCTGTAAAATTAATTTTTCAGGGTCAATGAATTTGTTTGGCATTAATTATCAATTACCATGCTGTTAAAAATCCACTTACTCCTGAATGTACTAGCCCTAACTTTTTATGGCATCTTTAGTGGGGAGCTAATACCCCAAGTTCATGCCATTTCATTGATCCAGTGCTTAGTCTATCGGCAAGGACTGTTACAACGCACCCTATGGAGGAGTGGGGTATCTCTTACAGCAACTGAAGGGAAGTGTGCAGTCATGTTGCCCAGGACCGTGTTGGTACCACTGTTCTTTCTGATAGATGTTAATGACTTGGACTTGAGTATAAAGGGCAACATTTCAGAGCTTGCAGACAACCTCATGTTCCTGGAGAACCACATGTGCAGGAAGTAATGTCGACTGAAGGAGCTCGAGCTCCGGATTTCAGAGCCTCAGCAGTGGCTGGCATCACTGCAGTGCATCCGCGAGGCTGAGGGCCATGTGGACACTTTTCAGGAGTTATTCACCCCGCAGCTTAAGATTTGGCAGGCAGAGAGGGAATGGGTTACTGCCAGACAGACAAAGAGGACCAGGCAGGTAGTGCAGGAGCGCCCTGAGTGCATCTTGCTCTCTAACCGGTATTCATACTGGTAAGGATGATGCTTCCTCTGGGAAGTATAGCCAGAGCCAAGGCCACAGCACCATGTGTGGCTCAGCTGTATGGGGCGAGGAGGAAGGTCAGAAAAGCAACAGTGTTAGCGAATTCAATACTTAGGGGAACAGACAGGCATTTCTACAGCTGCAGACGTGACTCCAAAATGGTATATTGCCTCACTAGTGCCAAGGTCAAAAATGTCACTGAGCAGCTGCAAGACATTCTGAGGGGGGAGGGTGAACAGCCAGAGGTTGTGGTCCATATTTGTATCAATGACATGGGTAGAAAGAGGGATGAGTTCCTGCAGGTAGATTCTGGGGCTAGGAGAGTAATTAATAAGCATGACTTCAAAGGTAATAATCTCTGGAATTTCTGGAACTCCCGGTGCCATTTGCTAGTGAGTACAGAAATAGAAGAACAGAGTATATGAATGCATGGCTGGAGAGATAGTTCAGAAGGGAGGGCTTTAGACTCCTGGGGCATTGGAACCGCTTCTGGGGGAGGTTGGACCTGTACAAGCCGGACGGATTGCACCTCAACAGGGCTGGGACCAATATCGTCATCTGGTTGTTTGCTGGTGGGGAGGGTTTAAACTAGTTTGGCAGGGGATGGGAATCTGAACTTAGATACAGAAAGGAGAGAAGCAATGCTAGTGCTGTTGGGGAGGAGTTAAATTAATATAGCAGGGGGATGGGAACCTATGCAGGGAGACAGAGGGAAGTAGAATGGGGGCAGAAGCAAAAAATAGAAAGAAGAAAAGTAAAAGTGGAGGGCAGAGAAACCTAAGGCAAAAAGCAAAAAGGGCCACATTACAGCAAAATTCTAAAGGGGCAAAGTGTGTTAGAAAGACAAGCCTGAAGGCTCTGTGCCTCAATGCGAGGTATATTCGGAATAAGGTGGACGAATTAACTGCGCAGATAGCAGTTAACGGGTATGATGTAATTGGCATCACAGAGACATGGCTCCAGGGTGACCAAGGCTGGGAACTAACATCCAGGGGTATTCAACATTTAGGAAGGATAGACAGAAAGTAAAAGGAGGCGGGGTGGCATTGCTAGTTAAAGAGGAAATTAATGCAATAGTAAGAAAGGACATTAGTTTGGATGATGTGGAATCGGTATGGGTGGAGCTACGGAATACGAAAGGGCAGAAACGCTAGTGGGAGTTGTGTACAGACCACCAAACAGTAGTAATGAGGTTGGGGACAGCATCAAACAAGAAATTAGGGATGCATGCAATAAAGGTACGGCAGTTATCATGGGTGACTTTAATCTACATATTGATTGGGCTAACCAAACTGGTAGCAATGCGGTGGAGGAGGATTTCCTGGAGTGTATTAGGGATGGTTTTCTAGACCAATATGTCGAGGAACCAACTAAGGAGCTGGCCATCCTAGACTGGGTGATGTGTAATGTGAAAGGACTAATTAGCAATCTTGTTGTGCGAGGCCCCTTGGGGAAGAGTGACCATAACATGATAGAATTCTTTATTAAGATGGAGAGTGACAGTATTAATTCAGAAACTAAGGTCCTGAACTTAAGGAAAGGTAACTTTGATGGTTTGAGGCGTGAATTGGCTAGAATAGACTGGAAAATGATACTTCAAGGGTTGACGATGGATAGGCAATGGCAAACATTTAAAGATCACATGGATGAACTTCAGCAACAGTACATCCCTGTCTGGAGTAAAAATAAAACGGGGAAGGCAGCTCAACCATGGCTAACAAAGGTAATTAAGGATAGTGTTAAATCCAAGGAAGAGGCATATAAATTGGCCAGCAAAAGCAGCAAACCTGAGGACTGGGGGAAATTTAGAATTCAGCAGAGGAGGACAAAGGATTTAATTAACAGGGGGAAAATAGTGTACGAGAAGAAGCTTGCCGGGAACATAAAAACTGACTGCAAAAGCTTCTATAGATATGTGAAGAGAAAAAGATTAGTGAAGACAAACGTAGGTCCCTTGCAGTCGGATTCAGGTGAATTTATAATGGGGAACAAAGAAATGGCAGACCAATTGAACAAATACTTTGATTCTGTCTTCATGAAGGAAGACACAAATAACCTTCCGGAGGTACTAGACAACCGAGGGTCTAGTGAGAAGGAGGAACTGAAGGATATCCCTATCAGGCGGGAAACTGTGCTAGGGAAATTGATGGGATTGAAGGCCGATAAATCCTCGGGGCCTGATAGTCTGCATCCCAGAGTTCTTTAAGAAGTGGCCCTAGAAATAGTGGATGTATTGGTGATCATTTTCCAACAGTCTTATAACTCTGGGTCAGTTCCTATGGACTGGAGGGTAGCTAATGTAACACCACTTTTTAAAAAGGGAGGGAGAGAGAAAGCGGCTAATTATAGACCAGTTAACCTGACATCAGTAGTGGGGAAAATGTTGGAATCAATTATTAAGGATGAAATAGCAGCGCATTTGGAAAGCAGTGGCAGGATCGTTACAATTTATGAAGGGGAAATCATGCTTGACAAATCTTCTGGAATTTTTTGACGATATAACTAGTAAAGTGGACAAGGGAGAACCAGTGGATGTGGTGTATTTTGACTTTCAAAAGGCTTTTGACAAGGTCCCCACAAGAGATTGGTGTGCAAAATCAAAGCACATGGTATTGGGGGTAATATACTGACATAGATGGAGAACTGGTTGGCAGACAGGAAGCAGAGTCGTGATAAATGGGTCCTTTTCAGAATGTCAGGCAGTGACTAGTGGAGTGCCGCAGGGCTCAGTACAATATACATCAACGATTTAGATGAAGGAATTGAGTGTAATATCTCCAAGTGTGCATATGACACTAAACTGGGTGGCGGGGTGAGCTGTGAGGGGGACGCTAAGAGGCTGCAGGGTGACTTGGACAGGTTAGGTGAGTGGGTAAATGCATGGCAGATGCAGTATAATGTGGATAAATGTGAGATTATCCACTTTGGGGACAAAAACACAAAGACAGAATATTATCTGAATAGGAAGATTAGGCAGATTAGGAAAAGGGGAGGTGCAACGAGACCTGGGTGTCGTGGTTCATCAATCATTGAAAGTTGGCATACAGGTACACCAGACGGTGAAGAAGGCAAATGGTATGTTGGCCTTCATAGCTACGGGATTTGAGTATAGGAGCAGGGAGGTCTTACTGCAGTTGTACAGGGCCTTGGTGAGGCCTCACCTGGAATATTGTGTTGAGTTTTGGTCTCCTAATCTGAGGAAGGACGTTCTTGCTATTGAGGGAGTGCAGCGAAGGTTCACCAGACTGATTCCCGGGATGGCTGGACTGACATATGAGGAGAGACTGGATCAACTGGGCTTTAATACATTGGTGTTTAGAAGGATGAAAGGGGATCTCACAGAAACATATAAGGTTCTGACAGGAGAGGACAGGTTAGATGCGGGTAGAATGTTCCCGATGTTGGTGAAGTCCAGAACCAGGGGACACAGTCTTAGGATAAGGGGTAGGCCATTTAGGACTGAGATGAGGAGAAACTTTTTCACTCAGAAAGTTGTTCACCTGTGGAATTCCCTGCCGCAGAGAGTTGTTGATGCCAGTTCATTGGATATATTCAAGAGGGAGTTAGATATGGCTCTTACAGCTAAGGGGATCAAGGGGTATGAAGAGAAAGCAGGAAAGGGATACTGAGAAATAAAGGATAAAGGAAATAGGCAACAAAGGGGTTTGGCAGTGCTTAATGGTATATACTTCAATGCAAGGAGTCTCGTGGATAAGGCAGATAAGCTGAAGGCACAGATAGATGCATGGAAGTATGATATCATAGCTATTACTGAAAAATGGCTGAAAGAAGGCCAGGGATGACAGCTCAACATTCCTGGTTAAAAGTTTTTCAGATGAGATAGAGAGGGAGATTAAAAAAAAAGGGATAACATGTTAGAAGGATCATCAAATGAGGTCATATAGGTTGCACTGCCCGGAACGTACTATGGACCCCCAAATAGTCAGAGGGAGATAGAAGACCAAATATGGAGGCAAATTTATGAGAAGTACAAATACCATAGGACAGTAATAGTAGGGGATTTCAACTACCCTCCTATTACCCGGGATAGAATCAATGTAAAAGTTATAGAAGGTGCAGAATTCTAAAAATGCATTCAGAAGAACATTTTTAGCCAGTACGTAGCAAGTCCAACAAGAGAGGATGCGGTTCTGGACTTGGTTTTTGGGATTGAAGCCGGGCAGATGGAAGGGGTATAAGTAGGAGAGCATCTTAGTGGTAGTGATCATAATTCAGTTAGATTTAGTGTAATTATGGAAAAGGACAAAGATACATGAAGAGTAAAAGTTCTCAATTGGAGAAAGGTCAATTTTACTAAGCTGAGATATGATTTAGCAAAAGTGGACTGCAAACGGCTACTTGAAGGTAAATCAATGTCAGAGCAGTGTGTGGCATTTAAGGACGAGATAGTGAGGGTTCAGAGCAAATACGTTCCCACAAAGAAAAAAGGTGGGACTAACAAAGCTAGAGCTCCCTGGATGCCAAGAAGCGTACAGGGTAGGATAAGGCAAAAATAGGAAGCTTATGCATTTACTGAGAGCTAAATACTGCAGAAAGTCTAGAGAAGTACAGAAAGGGGTGAAATTAAAAAGGAAATTAGGAATGCAAAGAGAGGGCATGAAAAGATATTGGCAAGGAAAACCCAAAGATGTTTTAGAAATACATAAAGAACAAGAGGATAACGAAAGGTAGAGTAGGGCCCAGTAGAGACCAAAAAGGTAACCTGTGTGTTGAGGCAGAAGACGTCGGTATGGTTCTTAATGAATAATTTGCATCTGTCTTCACAGAAGAGAGAGACAATGCAGGCATTGTAATTGAGGAGGAGTGTGAAATATTAGATGGAGGAGGGGGCAACCCACTGCCAGGGGGTGTCATCTCAATTTAAATATTGTAATGAGGCTGGAAACCTCTACTTTCCCTCCATTTTGCTTTTATCTGTCTGTGGAGGGATGTCAGACAATTCATAAAATATGGCAGTTAAACAGAGGCGGGATGTGCTGCATCCAGGAGGTAAGTGGCTTTATACTTATCTCCTGGATCCAGCGTTCCACCATACCCACCCCCCGCGATTGGAGATGACCCCCACAAGGCCTGGGATCGCATTCCCATGCCACACGGCCTCCTCCCTCCCGCCCCCCTCCCACCAAACGATGATGATAAGTCCAGCAATGATCCTCTGGCCCCCATCCTCCGACCCCATCCCAACCCTCCTGATTTTCCCCGACTGCGGTCTCCACGTGCCTGTCAATCGCTGATCTCCCCAATCTTGCAACCAGCCCCAATCCTCTCTACCCTCTCCTGCTGATCCTGACCCACCTCCCGCAATCTCTGGCAACTGAGGCCTACCTGCCCGCAGCCAGCCAACCTCTCAAGTTGGCTGGCTGCGGACGGGAAACCGAGGCCTTGCATTCAAATTGGGCCCTGCTAGCTGGGTTTCTCGCCTGCCTCAGAACGCGCCCACCACCAGCCCCCATCCACCTCTCTGAACAAAATTCTGGCCATGGAGTAGAAAAGCAAGGAAGTTATACTAAACCTTTATAAAACACTGGTTAGGCCCCAGCTGGTGTATTGTGGCCAATTCTGGGCACCACATTTAAGGAGGGATGTCAAGGCAGAGGAAATTTACTAGAATCGTATCAGGGATGAGGGACTAAAGATGCGTGAAGAAACTAGAGAAGCTGGGGATTTTCTCCTTGGAGCAGAGAAGATTGAAGGGAGATTGGTTAGAGGTGTTCAAAATCTTGAAACGTTTTGAGAGAGTAAATAAGGAGAAACTGTTTCTAGTGGCAAAAGAGACAGTAAACAAAAGACACAGATTTAAGGTAATTGGCAAAAGAACCAGAGGTGACACGAGGAAAAAAATATTACGCAGCGCGTTATTGTGATCTGGAATGCACTGCTGTAAGGGTGGTTGAACCAGATTCAATAATAACTTTCATAAGTTAATTGGATAAATATTGAAATGGAAAAATATGCAGTGCTATGGGGAAAGAGAAGGGGAGTGGGACTAATTAGCTCTTTCAAAGAGTCAACACAGATATGATGGGCCGCATGACCTCTTTCTGTGCTGTATCATTCTATGATTTTATGATTAGAAAAGAGTTTCCATAATGTTACCCACAATGGATTTCAAAGTCACTGGTCTATAGTTTCCTATGCCAAATTTGCTACCTTCTTTAAAAATAGGAGTACAATCTACCTTTCTCCAGTTCCCAGGCACCTATCCAGTATTCAGTGATTTCTGAAAGTTTTGTGCCAGAATTCCTGTAATTTCCTCCTTAAGTTCCTTAAGTAATCTTAGATGTACCTTAACTTTGAACAGGTGGAACCAATCTGCCCACATCCTCTGCATTCTGTTTTACCCTGAGTTAAGTTTTGGACCCCATAATTATAGAATCATAGAAATTTACAGCACAGAAGGAGGCTATTCAGCCCATCGTGTCTGTGCCGACTGACAGAGTTATCTAGCCTATTCCCACTTTCCAGCTCTTGGTCCATAGCCTTGTAGGTTATGGTACTTCAAGTGAATATCCAAGTACTTTTTAAATGCTATGAGGATTTCTGCCTCTACAACCCTTTCAGGCAGTGAGTTCCAGACCCCCACCTCCCTCTGGGTAGAAGAAATTTGCCTCAAATCCCTCTAAACCTCCTACCAATTACTTTCAATCTATGCCCCCTGGTTATTGACCCCTCTGCTAAGGGAAATAGGTGCTTCCTATCCACTCTATCTAGGCCTCCCATAATTTTATACACTTCAATTAGGTCTCCCTTCAGCCTCCTCTGTTCCAAATAAAACAACCCCTGCCTATCCAATCTTTCCTCATAGCTAAAATTCTCCAGTCCAGGCAACATCCTCGTAAATCTCCTCCATACCCCTTCTAGTGCAATCGTAGCTTTCCTGTAATGTGGTGACCAGAACTGCATGTAATACTCTAGCTGTGGCCTAAGTATTGCTTTATACAGTTCAAGCATAATCTCCTTGCTCTTATAGTCTATGCCTCGGCTAATAAAGGCAAGTATCCTATATGCCTTCTTAACCACCTAATCAACCTGTCCTGCTACCTTCAGGGATCTGTGGCATGCACTCCAAAGTCCCTCTGTTCCTTTACACTTCTCAGTGTCCTACCATTTATTGTGTATTCCCTTGCCTTGTTAGCCCTCCCCAAATGCATTACCTCACATTTCTTTGGATGTAATTCCATTTGCCACTGTTATGCCCACCTGACCAGCACATTGATATCTTCCTGCAGTCTATAGCTTTCTTCTTCCTTTTTAACCACACGGACAATTTTTGTATTATCTGCAAACTTTTTAATCATACCCCCTACATTCAAGTTTAAATCATTGATATATACCACAAAAAGCAAGGGGCCTACTACCATCATTATCATCATATGCAGTCCCTTAATCAAGGAAGACTTGCTTCCACTCTAAAAGTGAGTTCTTAGATGACTGAGCAGTCCAATACGGAAATTAGAGTCTCTGTCACAGGTGGGACAGACAGTCGTTGAAGGAAGACTGGTTTGCCGCACGCTCCTTCCGCTGCATGCGCTTGCTTTCTACATGCTCTCGGTAACAAGGGTAACTGAGCCCTGTGGAACCCCACTGGAAAGAGTCTTCCAGTCATAAAAACATCCATCGACCATTACACTTTGCTTCCTGCCTCTGAGCAAATTTTGGATCCAACTTGCCACATTGTCTTGGATCCCATGGGCTTTTACTTTTGTGATCAAACTGCCATCTGGAATGTTATCAAAAGCCTTGCTCAAATCCATATACACTACATCAAAGGCACTACCCTCATCCCTCCTTGTTACCTCCTCAAAAAGGTTACCTCCTTAAAAAATTCAATCAAGTTAGTCAGACATGACCTTTCCTTAACAAATCTATGCTGACTGCCCTTGATTAATCCGTGTCTTTGTAAATGAAGATTTATCCTATCCCTCAGAATTTTTTCCAATTTTTCCACCACCGAGGTTAGGCTGGCTGGCCTATAATTATTCAGTATATCCCTTTCTCCCCTTTTAAACAACCTCCTGTTCTGTGGCACCATATCTGTAGCCAGCTGTCAAAATGGCCGTGATTGACAGCGGGGCAGAATTCCACCCTGAACCCACCTCCTTGTGAATTTCCCAAGTGCCAGCTCTGCCTGCGGATTTCAGACCTGGCATTAAGCAGCATGTTATGCAATTGAGATAGTTAAGAAGCTGTTCAAGCAGCATTTTTTGAGGTCCTAACCATTTTACCAAGTATTTTAGGAAGTTCCCGTCCCTCGGGGATCACGTCAAGTAAGGGTTCTCAACAACTCTGGTTTGGTTTGCCAAGTTGACAGCTGCAGAAGTGGTATAAAAGCTACCATTTCACAGCTGTTCAATTTCCAATCTTAGATGCTGGAGCTTTCAGGATTTGGAATATACTTTTCAGCTTTATGGAGATTTGAAATGTTTGCAGTGAACTCTCTATCCAATGTCACCTCCTTGGAGCAACCTATCTCACCATTGACAGAGAACATTCCCATATGCTGTGAATTTCTCCATAAGCATATGGAGGGAGCCATGGGAGAGCCTGGGTGCAGCCGTACACCTTTGTGCAGTGCTTGTCAGTGTTTGTAGCACCTCAATGCTGCAGAACACTGACAGCACATCTGTGAAAATGTATGTGGAAATGGTCCCTTTAAATAAAATGGCTGATGATGCGTCATCAGATGATGTCATCAGACCTGCTTCCTTTTAATTGGCTGGGAACCTCATAGGGCAGACTTAACAAACCCAATCTAGGGAACGTCGTGGGGGAAGCTGACATGGAGCTAGGAGCGAGATCTCTGTCCACCTCGAACGTCGCCCGCCTCTCTCCCGCTTCGGTATTAGTAGCAGAAAATCATAATGCAAGCAAGAAGAGTCAGCATGGTTTTATGAAGAGGAAATCTTGTTTGACAAATTTGCTGGAGTTCTTTGAGGATGTAATGAACAGGGTGGATAAAGGGATGTCATGCATAGGATGTCGTGGATAGGCTAATGGGACTCAAGGTAGACAAGTTCCCTGGTCCGGATGAAATGCATCCCAGGGTATTAAAAGAAATGGCAGAAGTTATAGCAGATGCATTCGTTATAATCTACCAAAATTCTCTGGACTCTGGGGAGATACCAGCGAATTGGAAAACAGCTAATGTAATGCCTCTGTTTAAAAAAGGGGGCAGACAAAAGGCAGGTAACTATAGGCCGGTTAGTTTAACATCTGTAGTGGGGAAAATGCTTGAAGCTATCATTAAGGAAGAAATAGCGGGCAATCAAGCAGACGCAACATGGATTCATGAAGGAGAAATCATGTTTAACTAATTTACAGGAATTCTTTGAGGATATAACGAGCATGGTGGATAGAGGTGTACCGATGGATGTGGTGTATTTAGATTTCCAAAAGGCATTCGATAGGGTGCCACACAAAAGGTTACTGTAGAAGATAAAGGTACGCGGAGTCTGAGGAAATGTATTAGCATGGATCGAGAATTGACTGGCTAACAGAAAGCAGAGAGTCGGGATAAATGGGTCCTTTTCGGGTTGGAAATCGGTGGTTAGTGGTGTGCCACAGGGATCGGTGCTGGGACCACAACTGTTTACAATATACATCGATGACCTGCAAGAGGGGACGGAGTGTAGTGTAACAAAATTTGCAGATGACACAAAGATTAGTGGGAAAGTGGGTTGTGTAGAGGACACAGAGAGGCTGCAAAGAGATTTAGATAGGTTAAGCGAATGGGCTAAGGTTTGGCAGATGGAATACAATGTCGGAAAATGTGAGGTCATCCACCTTGGGAAAAGAAAACAGTAAAAGGGAATATTATTTGAATGGGGAGAAATTACAACATGCTGCGGTGCAGAGGGACCTGGGGGTCCTTGTGCATGAATCCCAAAAAGTTAGTTTGCAGGTGCAGCAGGTAATCAGGAAGGCGAATGGAATCTTGGCCTTCATTGCGAGAGGGATGGAGTACAAAAGCAGGGAGGTCCTGCTGCAACTGTATAGGGTATTAGTGAGGCCGCACCTGGAGTACTGTGTGCAGTTTTGGTCACCTTACTTAAGGAAGGCTATACTAGCTTTGGAGGGGGTACAGAGACGATTCACTTGGCTGATTCCGGAGATGAGAGGGTTATCCTTATGATGATAGATTGAGCAGACTGGGTCTTTACTCGTTGGAGTTCAGAAGGATGAGGGGTGATCTTATAGAAACATTAAAAATAATGACAAGGTCGAGGCAGAGAGGTTGTTTCCACTGGTCGGGGAGACTAGAACTAGGGGGCACAGCCTCAAAATACGGGGAGCCAATTTACAACCGAGTTGAGAAGGAATTTCTTCTCCCAGAGGGTTGTGAATCTGTGGAATTCTCTGCCCAAGGAAGCAGTTGAGGCAAGCTCATTTGAATGTATTCAAATCACAGATAGATAGATTTTTAACCAATAAGGGAATTAACGGTTACGGGGAGCGGGCGGGTAAGTGGAGCTGAGTCCATGGCCAGATCAACCATGATCTTGTTGAATGGCAGAGCAGGCTCGAGGGGCTAGATGGCCTACTCCTGTTCCTAATTCTTATGTTCTTAAGTATTTGGATTTCCAGGAGGCATTTGACAAGGTGCCACATAAAAGGTTATTGCACAAGATAAAAGTTAACGGGGTTGGGGGAAATTTATTGACATGGATAGAGGATTGACTAACTAACAGAAAACAGAGAGTCGGGATAAATGGGTCATTTTCCGGTTGGCAAACTGTAACAAGTAGGGTGCCACAGGGATCAGTGCTGGGGCCTCAACTATTTACAATCTATATTAATGATTTGGATGAAGGGACCGAGTGTAATGTAACCAAATTTGCTGATGATACAAAGAGAGGTGGGAAAGGAAGTTGTGAGGAGGACGCAAAGAATCTGCAAAGGGATATAGATAGGCTAAGTGAGTGAGATAAAATTTGGCAGAAGGAGTTTAATGTGGGAAAATGTGAGATTATGCAATTTGGTAGAATAAATAAAAAAACAAATTATTAATTTAAATGGGGAGAGATTACAAAATGCTGCATTACAGAGGGATCTGGGAGTCCTTGTACATGAAACTCAAAAAGTTAGCATACAATTACAGCAAGTACTTCGGAAAGCAAATGTAATATTGACGTTTATTGTCAAGGGGCTGGAGTATAAAAGTAAGCAATTCCTGCTACAATTATTGGTGAGACCACATCTGGACCACGTGTACAGGTTTGGTCTCCTTATTTAAGGAGGGTTACACTTGCATTAGAGGCAGTTCAGAGAAGGTTCACAAGGTTGACTCCTGAAACATAGAAACATAGAAAATAGGTGCAGGAGTAGGCCATTCGGCCCTTCGAGCCTGCACCACCATTCAATATGATAATGGCTGATCATTTTTGCAACTTTAGTACCCCATTCCTGCTTCCTCTCCGTACCTCTTGATCCCTTTAGCCATAGGGGCCACATCTAACTCCCTTTTGAATATACCTAACGAACTGGCCTCAACAACTTTCTGTGGTAGAGAATTTCACAGGTTCACAATTCATCTCGGTCCTAAATGGCTTACCCCTTACTCTTAGACTGTGACCCCTGGTTCTGGACTTTCCCAACATCGGGAACATTCTTCCTGCATCTAACCTGTCCAATCCTGTCAGAATTTTATATGTTTCTATGAGATCCCACCTCATTCTTCTAAATTCCTGTGCATATAAGCCTAGTCGATCCAGTCTTACTTCATATGTCAGTCCTGCCATCCCGGGAATTAGTCTGGTGAATCTTCGCTGCACTCCCTCAATAGCAAGAATGTCCTTCCTCAGATTAGGAGACCAAAACTGTACACAATATTACAGGTGTGGCCTCACCAAGGCCCTGTACAACTGCAGTAAGACCTCCCTTCTAATCTCGCATTTCCTAGTTGTCTTTTTTCTATATCCAGCTATGCTTGGGATATTCTTTACATTTAAAGATACCATAGAAATAAAAGTTGTTGTTGATCCTGTGCTCAAAGGGAGTGTGGGATAAATGAAGCAGAAAAGCAGAAAGCTTTTAAGGTTCAAGAATTTAGTGAACTTAAGCATTAAACTATTAATGACAAGCAAGTTTGCAGATGACACTAAACTGAGTGGCAGTGTGAGCTGTTAAGGGGACGCTAAGAGGCTGCAGGGTGACTTAGACAGGTTAGGTGAGTGGGCAAATGCATGGCAGATGCAGTATAATGTGGATAAATGTGAGGTTATTCACTTTGGGAGCAAAAAAGCGAAGACAGAATATTATCTGAATGGTGGCAGATTAGGAAAAGGGGAGTTGCAACGAGACCTGGGTGTCATGGTTCATCAGTCATTGAAAGTTGGCATACAGGTACACCAGGCGGTGAAGAAGGCAAATGGTATGTTGGCCTTCATAGCTAGGGGATTTGAATATAGGAGCAGGAAGGTCTTACTGCAGTTGTACAGGGCCTTGGTGAGGCCTCACCTGGAATATTGTGTTCAGTTTTGGTCTCCTAATCTGAGGAAGGACGTTTTTGCTATTGAGGGAGTGCAGCGAAGGTTCACCAGACTGATTCCAGGAATGGCAGGACTGACATATGAGGAGAGACTGGATCAAACTGGGCCTTTATACATTGGAGTTTAGAAGGATGAGAGCGGATCTCATAGAAACATACAAGATTCTGACGGGATGGGACAGGTTAGATTCGGATAGATTGTTCCCGATGTTGGGGAAGTCCAGAACCAGGGGACACAGTCTTAGGATAAGGGGTAGGCCATTTAGGACTGAGATGTGGAGAAACTTCTTCACTCAGAGAGTTGTTAACCTGTGGAATTCCCTGCCGCAGAGAGTTGTTGATGCCAGTTTATTGGATATATTCAAGAGGGAGTTAGATATGACCCCTACGGCTAAAGAGAGCAAGGGGTATGGAGAGAAAGCAGGAAAGGGGTACTGAGGGAATGATCAGCCATGATCTTATTGAATGGTGGTGCAGGCTCAAAGGGCTGAATGGCCTACTCCTGCACCTATTTTCTATGTTTTCTATGTTTTCTAAGCAAGATGCAGATTTAAAATATAGGGACATCAAGTAACATAGAAACATAGAAACATAGAAAATAGGTGCAGGAGTAGGCCATTCGGCCCTTCTAGCCTGCACCGCCATTCAATGAGTTCATGGCTGAACATTCAACTTCAGTACCCCATTCCTGCTTTCTCGCCATACCCCTTGATCCCCCTAGCAGTAAGGACCTCATCTAACTCCTTTTTGAATATATTTAGTGAATTGGCCTCAACAACTTTCTGTGGTAGAGAATTCCACAGGTTCACCACTCTCTGGGTGAAGAAGTTCCTCCGCATCTCGGTCCTAAATGGCTTACCCCTTATCCTTAGACTGTGACCCCTGGTTCTGGACTTCCCCAACATTGGGAACATTCTTCCTGCATCTAACCTGTCTAACCCCGTCAGAATTTTATATGTTTCTATGAGGTCCCCTCTCATTCTTCTGAACTCCAGTGAATACAAGCCCAGTTGATCCAGTCTTTCTTGATAGGTCAGTCCCGCCATCCCGGGAATCAGTCTGGTGAACCTTCGCTGCACTCCCTCAATAGCAAGAATGTCCTTCCTCAGGTTAGGAGACCAAAACTGTACACAATACTCCAGGTGTGGCCTCACCAATGTCCTGTACAACTGTAGCAACACCTCCCTGCCCCTGTACTCAAATCCCCTTGCTATGAAGGCCAACATGCCATTTGCTTTCTTAACCGCCTGCTGCACCTGCATGCCAACCTTCAATGACTGATGTACCATGACACCCAGGTCTCTTTGCACCTCCCCTTTTCCTAATCTGTCACCATTCAGATAATAGTCTGTCTCTCTGTTTTTACCACCAAAGTGGATAACCTCACATTTATCCACATTATACTTCATCTGCCATGCATTTGCCCACTCACCTAACCTATCCAAGTCGCTCTGCAGCCTCACAGCATCCTCCTCGCAGCTCACACTGCCACCCAACTTAGTGTCATCCGCAAATTTGGAGATACTACATTTAATCCCCTCATCTAAATCATTAATGTACAGTGTAAACAGCTGGGGCCCCAGCACAGAACCTTGCGGTACCCCACTAGTCACTGCCTGCCATTCTGAAAAGTACCCATTTACTCCTACTCTTTGCTTCCTGTCTGACAACCAGTTCTCAATCCATGTCAGTACACTACCCCCAATCCCATGTGCTCTAACTTTGCACATCAATCTCTTGTGTGGGACCTTGTCGAACGCCTTCTGAAAGTCGAAATATACCACATCAACTGGTTCTCCCTTATCCACTCTACTGGAAACATCCTCAAAAAATTCCAGAAGATTTGTCAAGCATGATTTCCCTTTCACAAATCCATGCTGACTTGGACCTATCATGTCACCTCTTTCCAAATGCACTGCTATGACATCCTTAATAATTGATTCCATCATTTTACCCACTACCGATGTCAGGCTGACCGGTCTATAATTCCCTGTTTTCTCTCTCCCTCCTTTTTTAAAAAGTGGGGTTACATTGGCTACCCTCCACTCCATAGGAACTGATCCAGAGTCAATGGAATGTTGGAAAATGACTGTCAACGCATCCACTATTTCCAAGGCCACCTCCTTAAGTACTCTGGGATGCAGTCCATCAGGCCCTGGGGATTTATCGGCCTTCAATCCCATCAATTTCCCCAACACAATTTCCCGGCTAATAAGGATTTCCCTCAGTTCCTCCTCCTTACTAGACCCCCCGACCCCTTTTATAACCGGAAGGTTGTTCGTGTCCTCCTTAGTGAATACCGAACCAAAGTACTTGTTCAATTGGTCCGCCATTTCTTTGTTCCCCGTTATGACTTCCCCTGATTCTGACTGCAGGGGACCTACATTTGTCTTCATTGTAAGATTACCGAGACAAGTAAAATAAAGAGTTTTTCAAATATGTACATAATAAGCAAAGGGCGAAAGAAAGTATTGGCTTACTTAAGAATCATTATGGAGTTCAAAGCAAAATAATATTTATTGATAGTTCTTTTCCATACATCTTTATGAAGCAAATTGTTAGAAATAGCAAAGAAGTTAAACTATATGTAATCAGTGACAAGTTTGGTTATAGAACAAATGTTCTTAAAACAAGCAAAGTCAAGAATGACATCTGAAAACTATGGAACAGTAAGTTTAGTATTCAAAGTGCTCCCCCTCTTTACACAAGAAAATATTAAGCTCACCTGAAATTTACTTGATGTTTTGAAAAATGTGGTTTACTTGCTGGCATAACAACTGCTAGGGCACACGAGTTATGTTAATTAGATGAACTATCCCATGTATCCCGGTGTGTCCCTGAGTTGCAAACAGCAGGACCTGTTCCTGAGAGCCTCTCTGTTGCTGCCTGATTACAGAACATCATACTGTACATTGAAATCTTTGCATTTCCTTTTGGGTAAAGGATGTGATTAATATTTTGCTTTAATGAGATACAAAACATTTTGTTATCTCTTTATGTACTGAAAATGTTTACTGTTAGCATTGGCAACTGAATGACCATTTATGTTGCTTCATACCTGATAGAGGACTCTCTTTTTGGTTTAATCTTCGAATAATAAGTTAATTTTGCAGTATTTATAAAATTGGAATAGTAAACTGGGCCAGCGAATGTTACAGTATTTAGTGAATGCATGAAAACGTGATAGGGCTAAATATCCTTGGGGCTTCTCCTATTGTGCTGCCGTAACTTCAGTAGGAGAAACCTCGTGGGAATTCATTCTCCCATAAATTTGATGGAATGTATTTTTGGTCCTATCCAAGTAAGTGAAATATTATGATCATTTAGAATTTTTTGCTGGTAATAAAAAATAGAATATGTACTCTAATGGAAAATGGGAAGTTCTATTTTGTTTTAAAAGAGGTAAGCTAAGTGTAGATTATTTTTTCATATTTGTTAATCTTGTATGTTTGACTAATCCTATGTCTTCTTACTTAGAGAGAGAGGTTGTATGGAAGTGGACGGGGTTTATGTTTTGCTTACCAAAAGATGGCTACCAATCATCATGGAATTGCTGGCTGATTGACAGTTGTAAATCAAGTCCTGAACTCACTTGGAAGGTGCTTATATTCTGTTTAATATTTCTAAACATATCTACTGGACTTTTGGATCTTTATGGGAAGAACTCATCCAACTTTACTCAACAGCTGGAAGATTTTCTTTTTTCAGTGATGAGCTTCATGATTAATTTCTTTTGATTCTAATTAATCAAGATGGTGAAGTACCACATTTGTAAAACAGCACTTTTGGTAGAGTTTGTGCACTTGAAATAAATTGAAAATGGGTTAACAAAGATTTTTTATGTAGCAAATGAACTGCATAGAAAGGGCAATATCGTAAATCTGGTTCTCTGTTGAGGAATAGTTATTGAAACAGTTACTGCAGAGACCCATTTCATATTTTGGAAACAACAGGATATCCATAAACAGCAATTTTTTTAAAGTCATCCTCTGTAAAACATTCTACTCCAGTTTCAAGACATCTTATCAAAGACTAAAGTCTTCAGTTGTGTTCTGTATCTTTTATCTACAATGTCTATTACCTCGGAGTGAAAAGGTTGGATTACATAGCTCTGACAGGGTCAATCTCCTTTTTTATGTACAAGGTAGGATTATCCCAGTTATCCAATGAAAGAAATCATAGGCACAATTCCTTTTAAGAATGTAAAGGAGTCATACTACTTTATCCTTCCTGTGCTATACAGATACTGCTTCCTGAATAGCTCAGTTGTTTTCAGAAGAAGTACAATGACTTGAACTATTGTTTTCAGTAACTACTCTTCTGGCTTTTTGGGATTCGGAGCAGGTAAGACTAGATGGATTCCACAATTCCATATTGGGAGATCCTTCATCATCCTTTACATGTAATAGGGTTTAGCTGAGTTTGTAACCAGAAGGTTGGACCTGTAGATCTGGACTGTAGACCCATATATAACACTAAACCAAAGAGCCGGTCACATTGACAAGGTCGAAACGATGACTAGAGCTATTGCAGGTACAGGTTTTACAATGTTGCCTCTTTAACATTTGCCTTCTGCCCCTGAGCTCATGAGATTTACATCCTGCCAGCTGACAGTAGTGCATTATGCAACCTAGAAACTAATTTCCCAGTCCAGGCTTCCTAAATTATACGTAGCCCCTTGATTTATTATGCAGCAAAGTACCCATGCAGAAGCACATAGCTCTCCTAACATTCAGAGTTAATTTTGTGTTCACCTTCCAGAGGATGTGGAGAATGAAAAAGTGTTGATAATAGCCATTGGCAACTCAGACTGATTACAGCCTTACCGTCAAGTAGCCTGGTTTCACAAGCTCAAAATTCATGAATTCTCGTAGTTGACATCAGTGAAGTGGACATTATTGCATCAAGGAGGTTAAGCTTTGAGATCATAGGTTGAAATGATACCTCGTTTAGGTTAAGATCTCAAGGTAAAAGGTAGTAATCAAGGGCTAGACTTTCCCGAGAGCCCCTCAACGCCCGATTGCCCGCCCAGAAAAAACGCTAATGTTTGGTAAGTAACGCTGGTGAAAATTTCCACTTTTAAGTTAAAACTAATTAAAATTTATCGCCAGGCAAGAAAATGGATCTTGCACCATTATTCTCCGCGGTTAAGGGGAAACTAAGTAAAACTAAAGTTTTTTTTTAATTTGTCCGAGGCTGCGGTTGGGCCTCGAGACGGAGAAAACTTAAAATTAAAAAAAAAATTCAATAATAAAGTTAAAAACCATTCCCAAGACACTTTTACACCTAATCACCATTTTAAAATTAAAAAAAATAACGAACCTTTAACTTACCTTACTTTGCAGAGACTCACCTACCGCCCTGTTTAAGCAGCTTTTACAGGGCGGTTCCCTCGGCGATCTGGACGGGCTTCTGTTGAGACAAAACTTATGCCCTGGTGATTTTCTCGGTGGTGCACGTCGGCAGTTTGGTCCCAGCGGGCGTTTTCAGATTTGGGCGATACCATTGAAAAACAAAATGGGAAACTTTCGCCGGGAGGAAAAGCAGCTGTACCGCCGAGAACCTGCCGAAAATGAAAGGAAAGTTTAGCCCCATATGTGTAACCTGTCCTGATTGAAATTTAAACTCTCTACTGATGGTTGGTAACATTATCACAACACTACATGCCTCGTGTGAATCTGTACTGAGGGGACAGGACTTTACAGCACCAGAGCAAATCTACCAGTAAACTACACTTTTTTTAGTTTCTGCATAGATCGAAGGACTGAAAAACAAGGAGCTGACAAGCTGACTCTGGCACTCTCTGGTGGGACCTTGAGATTTTAGTTAATTGCATGGTAATTTAATTGCTTTGTGTGTTCTGTTTTCTCAGTAACTTCTCTCTGGCCTCCTATTGTGGAAATTGGCTTAAAGATCTATCATTGTACCTCTGGAACTGGAACAAAACATTTAAAACTTTCAATGAAGGGTTCATTCATTTTGGTATACTTTGGCCTGTCAAATAATTCCTGAGGTATATCCTTGATCTTACGGTCTGCACCCGGCACCAGTAATTGATTTGTCTCCATGAACACAGGACCAAAATTAGATTCATAGAAACATAGAAACATAGAAACATAGAAAATAGGTGCAGGAGCAGGCCATTCAGCCCTTCTAGCCTGCACCGCCATTCAATGAGTTCATGGCTGAACATGAAACTTCAGTACCCCCTTCCTGCTTTCTCGCCATAACCCTTGATCCCCCGAGTAGTAAGGACTTCATCTAACTCCCTTTTGAATATATTTAGTGAATTGGCCTCAACTACTTTCTGTGGTAGAGAATTCCACAGGTTCACCACTCTCTGGGTGAAGAAGTTTCTCCTCATCTCGGTCCTAAATGGCTTACCCCTTATCCTCAGACTGTGACCCCTGGTTCTGGACTTCCCCAACATTGGGAACATTCTTTCTGCATCTAACCTGTCTAAACCCGTCAGAATTTTAAACGTTTCTATGAGGTCCCCTCTCATTCTTCTGAACTCCAGTGAATACAAGCCCAATTGATCCAATCTTTCTTGATAGGTCAGTCCCGCCATCCCGGGAATCAGTCTGGTGAACCTTCGCTGCACTCCCTCAATAGCAAGAATGTCCTTCCTCAAGTTAGGAGACCAAAACTGTACACAATACTCCAGGTGTGGCCTCACCAAGGCCCTGTACAACTGTAGCAACACCTCCCTGCCCCTGTATTCAAATCCCCTCGCTATGAAGGCCAACATGCCATTTGCTTTCTTAACCGCCTGCTGTACCTGCATGCCAACCTTCAATGACTGATGTACCATGACACCCAGGTCTCGTTGCACCTTCCCTTTTCCTAATCTGTCACCATTCAGATAATAGTCTGTCTCTCTGTTTTTACCACCAAAGTGGATAACCTCACATTTATCCACATTATACTTCATCTGCCATGCATTTGCCCACTCACCTAACCTATCCAAGTCACTCTGCAGCCTAATAGCATCCTCCTCGCAGCTCACACTGCACTTCTCTAAATTCCCTCCCACCCCAAATTGATAGAAACACTGACAGAATCTTGGAGTTAGATGTTTCACTTCATATACCAAGGACCACCTTTTCCAAAATAATTACGCCATCTGTTATGTATGTATTTAGCCCTTACCCAAATGTGACCTAAGGGTCACCTGTGCACCCTGGGGCAAGCAGGTATAAAAGGTGATTCACCATGCTGCTTCCTCACTCTAGAGTCTGAATAAAGAGACCAAGGTCACAACAGTTTGAGCTTGCGATATAGTCCTGCGAATTTATTCTGAACATAACAAATTGGTGACGAGTAACAGATCACAAACTTTCACGCGGTGTCCTAAGGCGAGCTCAGGGAGGACAGAAACATCCCATGGAGAAGAAGGGCGGTAATGGCTGCCGTTGGTATTCTTGAGAGATTTGTTGAGATTGATTATTGGCAAGCCTTCATTGAGCGCCTCGACCAGTACTTCATGGCCAACGAATTGGACAAGGCTGAGACGGCGGCCAAGCGCAGGGCGATTCTCCTCACCGGTCATCGGTATATGGCCTCCTTAAAAATTTGCTGGCACTGGTCAAAATAACAGACAAAACTTATGCAGAGCTGTGTACGCTGGCTAAGGAACATCTCAAGCCAAAGGAGAGCATCCTGATGGCCAGGTACTACTTTTACACGCACCGTCGCTCTGAGGGCCAGAATGTGGTGAGTTTTGTTGCCGACCTAAGATGCCTTGCGGGGCAGAGCGACTTTGCAGGATCCTTGGGGGGAAATGTTGCGGGACTTTTTTGTGCTTGGAATTGGCCACGAGGTCATCCTTCGCAAACTGCTGTCTGCAGAATCCCTAGATCTGAGCAAAGCCATCGCGATAGCCCAAGCCTTCATATCCATGAGCAATAACACGAAACAGATATCTTCACAGAATTGAAGCTCACCGGCGAGCACCGTGCACAAAATAATGTTTGCAGCAGGCAGAACAGCACAGGGCAGGGCCCACCCGATTGCAGAGGTTAGACCTAGGCCTAGAGTGAATGCGTATCCATTAGCACCATGTTGGCGTTGCGGGGACAGCCATAGAGCTCATCAATGTAGATTCAAGACCTATGTGTGCAAGGGCTGTGGAACAATGGGGCATCTCCAGCAAATGTGCAAACGATCTCTGACTCACCACATGGCAGAGTCAGGAGAGGATGAACGATCCAGCGAGGATCACGATGAATGAGCATGAGAGGCAACTAAACCTGAGGATGAAGAGCAAGTATATGGGATACACACCTTCACCACCAAAATCCCTCCGATAATGTTAAAAGTTGAACTTAACGGCACTCCAGTCTCCATGGAACTAGACAGAGGGGCGAGTCAGTCATGAGCCAGAAGGCTTTCGAGAGGCTGTGGAGCGACGAAGCACAGCGAGCCAAGCTGATACCGATTTAGGCAAAGCTGCGCACCTATACCAAGGAACTTCTACCAGTTATTGGTAGTGTGGACATAAGAGTATTCCATGAGGGGACAGTGCATGATTTACCACTGTGGATTGTTTCAGGTGATGGGCCAACGCTGCTTGGCAGGAGGTGGATGGGGAAGATTCGATGGAACTGAGAAGATCTCTGCGTACCTTCTCCGGCAAATGAGGCCTCCCTTTCCCAAAGGCCGAGCAAACCCCCACTTCCAGCTGAACCAGGCATCGAAGTGCAGATCCCCGAGGCACAGGTCGCTCATCACAACCACGAAGAGGTAAAGTTCAACCGTGCAGTGGTACAGGCGCGGTACCCACCTGCCGAAGCCGCCGACCCTTTCGCGACGATGGAAGAGGCTCCAGGTCGACCATGCGGAGTGGGACTCCGGCCAAAACGATCCGAATGCGTTTTCCTGACGCCAGAGACAAAATACCTGGAGAGGATGATCACGGCAGTCGGCATCACGGACACGGACGAGAAGGCGTCCAGGCCACGGGATGAGAGAGCATCCAGACTACGGAAGGTAGCCACAACGGAATGGAGGAATGTGTCGCCCAGTAAGGAAGATGACTGGGTTTGGGGCAAAGGTAAAGGGGCGGCCGCGGTGAAGGAACCCACTATGCTCAAATAAATTGTTTACAAACTGTAACCCTTGCGAGCGGTCTTTCGCGGCCAATGATGTACCATTGTATGGGGTTGGGGTTTGTTATGTCTTTAGATGCTCTGATAATGACTCCATGAGGCAAAGTATTGCACTTGAACTGTAGTGACCTTAGTCCGTTTAATATAACTCCAGAGTGATGATCACACATGGTGGCCTGCCTTTTATACTATGCCTGGCACACCTGTACAGGTAACCTACAAGTCTTCTCCTGCAATGCCCTATGGTGGCACACCTTAGTGACCATACCACTGGTGTACAAGTTTCCCATAGTAGTGCCCTCTGGTGGCACATCATATGTAATAGTACAAGTAGTAAACATGTCTGGACACATGACATCACTCCTCCAAGTCCTTCGTGCAAATCGCCTTCATACATTGACTGTGCCCTGGTTGACCTTTGGAGGGTCATTTCCATGTTCGGTGAGTAGGTGGTGTTTCGTTGGCAGTAGAGGTGCTGGTGTTTACTGTTTGTGAGTCCATGACCACTCCATTCTCTTCCCCCCCCCCACATATAGATTATGCCAGTGGCTCATTATATTCATATATATTCAAGTCCAGAAAAATAAAATTGCATTTATATCATTACATTTGTGGTACAATTGTGAGGCAAGTACATTTGACTGTTAAGAATCAGTACTGGTGCATGAGGACAAGCTAGTTCCAGAACTGCTGGATGGTGTCCAGGTAGTCTGGTGGCGGCGCGGTGTCCAGTGCTGGCAGTGGGAACCCGGTTGGCTCAAGTTGCCTGCTCTTGGGGCCTTTGCCATTGCTCCTAGCATCAGGCAGGTTCACAGAAGCCTGTGACCTCCCTGTCCTTTCCCCGGGTCGCTGCTGCTCCCTGAGGAGCAGTCGTCTGGGAACTGCTGACTCACTTGCCTGGGTGTTAATTTGGTTTGGGATCCTGGCTGGTCCCGGTCCCACTTGGGAGAGCCATTGCAGGTGATCCTTCGTTCCCGGGTGTAGCCTTGGTGGCGATAGGATCTGGGGGCTGCGCCTTAGCGCAATTTTCTCTTTCAGACTCATGGCGGTTGGTGCCTAAGAGGTGGAGCCGATCAGGGGCAGGATATCGATACCGCTGCTGTTGCCTTCCTGAGATTGCTTGCTCTGCAGCTTATCTATATTAGCTGCTTGTGGCCACACTCCGTGGTGCATCACTCTGGTCCCAGGGATGCAGGCTACAGCATGCATAGCCCGCTGGACCTGTGTGCTCCCGATGGGTATTTGCCCGCTACGTTATCTGAATACAGTTGAAATCCTGCATCACACAACGTTTCATTACTCATTGTAGATAAACTGTAGCTCCATTCGCAATTGCACGACTTTTCTGTGCTTATTACATGTATAAAACTCTGATCATCAATTACAAGCCTTACATTTAACTCACAGTTGCTATTACATTAATTGAGAATGTCCCTTTGCTGGCCTCCTTTAAGAGAGCCTTGCCATCTTTACTCCAACCATCTTCTTCGCTTGGTACCACGTGTTGCTCCATCAGCACTGCACCTCATGGTCTGGCCACCGCCATCTTTCTCTTCAGCGCTTCACCTTGTGGTTTCGGCACCATTTTTCTTCCATCCACGATGTCGTTGCTGTGATCCTATTCTCCCCGGGTTCTGCCACCGAAGCTGGGAAGTCGCTTTTGGATCCGATTTTCTTCTTCCGGAGTCCTGCCACTGGAGCCTGGAAGGTGCGTTCGGGTCATCTCAGCTGGATCATCTCCACGCAGTTGTGCTGAGTGGTCTGTGCCTTGGGTGCTCTGCTGGTCTGCTCTCTGGTGCCGGATCCAACCTCAGGTGGGGGTTTGCTTTGCCTCTGAGCATGGGGGACGTCAATCGCTGGAGGGATGAACTCTTCCCAGCTCCAATGGATTTTCTCCATCCACCTTCTTGGTCCATCACCTGTAACAATCCACAGTGGTAACTTGTGCACCGCGCCATCATGGAGTACCTTTTCATCCACACGACCAACGACTGGGATAAGTTCATTGGTGTAGGTGCGCAGCTTTGCCTGAACTGGGACCAACTTGTGTCGTTCAGCTTGATTGTCCCATAACCTCTCAAAGGCATCTTGATTCATTACTGACTGGCTCACCGCCGTGTCCGCCTGCATGAAGATTGGAGCGCTGTTTGTCTTGACTTCCATTCTCAATGGGGAACATTCTGTGGCGCAGGTAAACATTTCAGGCTCACCACTTCTTCATAATCTGCGCTGGATTCATGGCCCTCTGCAGACTCCTCACCAACACGGTGAGTCCTATTTCTTTTACACATTTGCTGGAGGTGGCCCTTTGTGCTGCACCCTTTGCACACACAGTCCTTAAAACAGCACTGGTGAGCCCGGTGATTTCCTCCGCAATGCCAGCATGGTGCTAACCGATTAGCCCGCCTCGGTGAACTCTGAGTTAAGGGACTCAGGGGACTGTACTCTCTCCCCTGAGGAGATTCATGTTCTACAGACCTGCCTCTAAAAGGCGCCATTCTGCATACAGTACTTGCCGGGTTTGAGTCCTGAGGATGAGTCATCTACCTAGAGCTGCAGGTCGAGGTCATGAATGCCTGGCTCATAGTGATGACCCTTTGCAGTGTGACTGTGGTACCTGCAGATAGTAGCCTGTGAAGAAGGCCCTCTTGGCTGATGCCGATGACAAAAATATCCCACAGGAAGGATAGACAGAAAGGAAAAGGAGGTGGGGTAGTGTTGCTGGTGAAAGAGGAAATTAATGCAATAGTAAGGAAGGACATTAGCTTGGATGATGTGGAATCTGTACGGTGGAGCTGCGGAATACCAAAGGGCATAAAACGCTAGTGGGAGTTGTGTACAGACCACCAAACAGCAGTAGTGAGGTTGGGGACAGCATCAAACAAGAAATTAGGGATGCGTGCAATAAAGGTACAGCAGTTATCATGGGTGACTTTAATCTACATATAGATTGGGCAAACCAAACTGGTAGCAATACGGTGGAGGAGGATTTCTGGGAGTGTATTAGGGATGGTTTTCTAGACCAATATGTCGAGGAACCAACGAGCGGGCTGGCCAACCTAGACTGGTTGATGTGTAATGAGAAAGGACTAATTAGCAGTCTTGTGCGAAATCCCTTGGGGGAAGAGTGACCATAATACGGTAGAATTCTTTATTAAGATGGAGAGTGACACAGTTAATTCAGAGACTAGGGTCCTGAACTTAAGGAAAGGTAACTTTGATGGTATGAGATGTGAATTGGATAGAATAGACTGGCAAATGATACTTAAAGGGTTGAGGGTGGATAGGCAATGGCAAAAATTTAAAGATCACATGGATGAACTTCAAAAATTGTACATCCCTGTCTGGAGTAAAAATACCACGGGGAAGGTGGCTCAACCGTGGCTGACAAGGAAAGTGTTAAATCCAAGGAAGAGGCATATAAATTGGCCAGAAAAAACAGCAAATCTGAGGACTGGGAGAAATTTAAAATTCAGCAGAGGAGGACAAAGGGTTTAATTAGGAGGGGGAAAATTAGAGTATGAGAGGAAGCTTGCCGGGAACATAAATATGGACTGCAAAAGCTTCTATAGATATGTGAAGAGAAAAAGATTAGTGAAGGCAAATGTAGGTCTCTTGCAGTCAGATTCAGGTGAATTCACAAAGGAAGACACAAATAACCTTCCGAAAATATGAGGGGACCCGAGGGTCTATATTCCAGTGAAAAAGAAGGGTGGTAAGAGAAGGGATAACCAGCCGTGGACAACCAAGGAAATAAAGGAGAGTATCAAATCAAAGACCAATGCGTATAAGGTGGCCAAGGTTAGTGGGAAACTAGAAGATTGGGAAAATTTTAAACAACAGCAAAGAATGACTAAAAAAGCAATTAAGAAAGGAAAGATAGATTTCGCAGGTAAACTTGCGCAAAACATAAAAACAGATAGTAAAAGCTTTTACAGATATATAAAACGGAAAAGAGTGACTAAAGTAAATGTTGGTCCCTGAGAAGATGAGAAGAGGGATTTAATAATGGGAAATGTGGAAATGGCTGAGACCTTAAACAATTATTTTGCTTCGGTCTTCACAGTGGAAGACACAAAAACCATGCCAAAAATTGCTGGTCGAGGGAATGTGGGAAGGGAGGACCTTGAGACAATCACTATCACTAGGGGGGTAGTGCTGGACAGGCTAATGGGACTCAAGGTAGACAAGTCCCCTGGTCCTGATGAAATGCATCCCAGGGTATTGAAAGAGATGGAGGAAGTTATAGCAGATGCATTCGTTATAATATACCAAAATTCTCTGGACTCTGGGGAGGTACCAGCGGATTGGAAAGCAACTAATGTAACGCCTCTGTTTAAAAAAAGGGGGCAGACAAAAGGCAGGTAACTATAGGCCAGTTAGTTTAACATCTGTAGTGGGGAAAATGCTTGAAACTATCATTAAGGAAGAAATAGTGGGACATCTAGATAGGAATAGTGCAATCAAGCAGACGCAGCATGGATTCATTAAGGGGAAATCAAGTTTAACTAATTTACTGGAATTCTTTGAGGATATAACGAGCATGATGGATAGAGATGTACTGATGGATGTGGTGTATTTAGATTTCAAAAAGGCATTCGATAAGGTGCCACACAAAAGGTTACTGCAGAAGATAGAGGTATGCGGAGTCAGAGGAAATGTATTAGCATGGATCGAGAATTGGCTGGCTAACAGAAAGCAGAGAGTCGGGATAAATGGGTCCTTTTTGGGGTGGAAATCGGTGGTTAGTGGTGTGCCACAGGGATCAGTGCTGGGACCACAACTGTTTACAATATACATAGATGACCTGGAAGAGGGGACAGAGTGTAATGTAACAAAAGTTGCAGATGACACAAAGATTAGTGGGAAAGCGGGTTATGTAGAGGACACAGAGAGGCTGCAAAGAGATTTGGATAGGTTAAGCGAATGGGCTAAGGTTTGGCAGATGGAATACAATGTGAGGTCATCCACCTTGGTGAAAAAAAACAGTAAAAGGGAATATTATTTGAATGGGGAGAAATTACAACATACTGAGGTGCAGAGGGACCTGGGAGTCCTTGTGCATGAAACCCAAAAAGTTAGTTTTCAGGTGCAGCAGGTAATCAGGAAGGCGAATGGAATGTTGGCCTTCATTGCGAGAGGGATGGAGTACAAAAGCAGGGAGGTCCTGCTGCAACTGTATAGGGTATTGGTAAGGCCGCACCTGGAGTACTGCATGCAGTTTTGGTCACATTACTTAAGGAAGGATATACTGGCTTTGGAGGGGGTACAGAGATGATTCACTAGGCTGATTCCGGAGATGAGAGGGTTACCTTATGATGATAGATTGAGTAGACTGGGTCTTTACTCGTTGGAGTTCAGAAGGATGAGAGGTGATCTTATAGAAACATTTAAAATCATGAAAGGGATAGACAAGATAGAGGTGGAGAGGTTGTTTCCACTGGTCGGGGAGACTAGAACTAGGGGGCACAGCCTCACAATACTGGGGAGCCAATTTAAAACCGAGTTGAGAAGGAATTTCTTCTCCCAGAGGGTTGTGAATCTGTGGAATTCTCTGCCCAAGGAAGCAGTTGAGGCTCACTCATTGAATGTATTCAAGTCACAGATAGATAGATTTTTAACCAATATGGGAATTAAGGGTTATGGGGAGCAGGCGGATATGTGGAGCTGAGTCCACGGCCAGATCAGCCATGATCTTATTGAATGGCGAAGCAGGCTCGAGGGGCTAGATGGCCTACTCCTGTTCCTAATTCTTATGTTCTTATGAGAAGGTGGAACTGAGGGAAATTCTTATTAGGCGGGAAATTGTGTTAGGGAAATTGATGTGATTGAAGGCCGTTAAATCCGTGGGGCCTGATAGTCTGCATCCCAGAGTACATAAGGAAGTGGCCCTAGAAATAATGGATGCATTGGTGATCATTTCCGAACAGTCTATCGACTCTCGATCAGTTCCTATGGACTGGAGGGTAGCTAATGTAACACCACTTTTTTTAAAAAGGAGGGAGACAGAAAACGGGTAATTATAGACTTGTTAGCCTGACCAGTAGTGGGGAAAATGTTGGAATCAATTATTAAAAATGAAATAGCAGCGCATTTGGAAAGCAGTGACAGGATCGGTCTAAGTCAGCATGGGTTTATGAAAGGGAAATCATGCTTGACAAATCTTCTGGAAGTTTTTGAGAATGTAACTAGTAGAGTGGACAAGGGAGAACCAGTGGATGTGGTGTATTTGGACTTTCAAAAGGCTTTTGATAAGGTCCCACACAAGAGATTGGTGTGCAAAATTAAAGCACATGGTATTGAGGGTAATGTACTGAAGTGGATAGAGAACTGGTTGGCAGACAGGAAGTAGAGAGAAGGGATAAACGGGTCCTTTTCAGGATGGCAGGCAGTGACTTGTGGAGTGCTGCAGGGCTCAGTGCTGCTACCCCAGCTATTTACAATATACATTAATGATTTAACTGAAGGAATTGAGTGTAATATCTCCATGTTTGCAGATGACACCAAGTTTGCAGATGACACTAAGCTGGGTGGCTGTGTGAGCTGTGAGGAGGATGCTAAGAGGCTGCAGAGTGACTTGGACAGGTTAGGTGAGTGGGCAAATGCATGGCAGATGCAGTATAATGTGGATAAATGTGAGATTATCCACTTTGGGGGCAAAAACACAAAGGCAGAATATTATCTGAATGGCGGCAGATTAGGAAAAGAGGAGATGCAACGAGATCTGGGTGTCATGTTACATCAGTCATTGAAAGTTGGCATGCAGGTACAGCAGGTGGTGAAGAAGGCAAATGGTATGTTGGCCTTCATAGCTAGGGGATTTGAGTATAGGAGCAGGGAGGTCTTACTGCAGTTGTACAGGGCCTTGGTGAGGCCTCACCTGGAATATTGTGTTCAGTTTTGGTCTCCTAATCTGAGAAAGGACATTCTTTCTATTGAAGGAGTGCAGCGAACGTTCACCAGACTGATTCCCGGGATGGCAGGACAGATATATGAAGAAAAATTGGATCGACTAGGCTTATATTCACTTGAATTTAGAAGAATGAGAGGGAATCACATCGAAACATATAAAATTCTGATGGGATTGGACAGGTTAGATGCAGGAAGAATGTTCCCGATGTTGGGAAGTCCAGATCCAGGGGACACAGTCCAAGGATAAGGGGTAAGCCATTTAGGACTGAGATGAGGAAAAACTTCTTCACTTAGAGAGTTGTTAACCTGTGGAATTCCCTACCGCAGAAAGTTGTTGATGCCAGTTCATTGGATATATTCAAGAGGGGGTTAGATATGGTCCTTACGGCTAAAGGGATCAAGGGGTATGGAGCGTAAGCAGGAAAGCGTTACTGAGGTGAATGATCAGCCATGATCTTATTGAATTGTGGTGCAGGCTCAAAGGGCCGAATGGCCTACTCCTGCACCTATTTTCTATGTTTCGGGAGGTGTTCGCCGAAATCACACGGTGCCGCCAGCCTCCTGAAGTCTGCAGCATATTTCGCGATTTCCTGGCCTTCGGGCCGTCAATGGGTGTTAATCCGGTGTCTGGCTGTGAGGATGCTCTCTTTGGGCTTCAGTTGTTTTTGGATTAGCGTTCCAATCTCCTCGTACCTCTTGGTCGTTGTCTTCGCTGGTGCCAGCATGTCCCTGATGAAGCCATAGACAGTGGGCCCACAACTAGTTAGCAGGATAGATCTGCGCTTATCAGCCAGTGTGGCCGGATCATTGCCTGCCAGGTCGTTTGCTGTGAAGAAATGGTCAAGCCTCTCTGCAAAGGCCTCCCAATCATCACAATTGCCGAACTGCTGCAACGTACCAAGGTTAGCCATTTTCGCTTGAAAGTCCTTAATCTCGTTGCCAATTGTTATGTCTTTAGATGCACTGATAATGACTCCACGAGGCTAAGTTTGGATTTGAACTGTAGTGACCTTAGTCCATTTAATATAACTCCAGAGTGATGATCACACATGGTGGCCTGCCTTTTATACTCGGCCTGGCACACCTGTACAGGTAACCTACAAGTCTTCTACTGCAGTGCCCTCTGGTGTCACATCTTAGTGACCATACAGCTGGTGTACAAGTTTCCCATAGTAGTGCCCTCTGGTGGCACATCATATGTAATAGACAAGCAGTAAACATGTCTGGATACATGACAGGGGTACCTTATAACAAGCCAAAGTAGCGGGCGAACATCAACCGGTCGTATATGTATCTTACAAAGTATTCGTAGCAAGTGAGATGTTCCCGCACCGGGTCGGGAGTTTTACGCAGCAAGAAAAAGTAGCGGGCGAGTCCCAAACGATCGAACATGTATCAAATAAGTTAAACAAAGCAGCAGCCTGTGTTCACGGGACTAAAGAGACGTAGCAAAGAGTGTCCCAATATGTGCTCGAGTCAGACAAACTGTTCATCCCACAAGCTTGGGAGAGCAGAGGCACCATTATCGATACGTTGTTTCGAGAATGTCCAATACCGTCTGTGCACTGTAACATGAACCGCCACAGGTCAGGCACAAAGAGTGGCACCTGTGCTCTCAGTTGCCCACCCCCGGAGTGGAAACGGCGCAGCCTGCAGACCCACTCACGGTTGTGCAAGTGCTAGAAACCGAGGGGTCAACCGTTACGGCCCCCCAGCTTAGGACCTGGACCAGCCAGGATCCCATGTTACCGCCTGCCAAAGTTGAACTGATAGAAGGGATGTGGCAACCTATCCGCCAAAGAGATGATAGACCCATCCCAACGTTGCAAGGCAGGGCGGCTACACACAGTCAGTGGTCCGAGGCCCCCATACTACGGCCCAATGTCCATGGGGACTACTAGGCCTCCCTCCATTACCGAAAGTCTCAAGGCCATTGCGGCCATCCTGGGCTTGCCAGACCTCAGGATCAGCGACCAAATCACTAAACCTAGCACCACGCGTGCCATGGTAGACTCCCTATAGACCCAGCTATCCTGGGTGTCACGCAATCACCAGACAGAATCACTCAGAACCGAGCCTTCTGCATGCCATCAGCAGAGAATGCACCATAAGTGCACAGCCCCTCCATACGACATCAGAATAAGTGATGTAGACTATGTTCAGGGCCCCAGTTGGGCCGCTAGCACCGCATTATCCAAGGGGGGCGGGAATGGAGTGTATGTGATGAAAACGGAGTGTTTGATTGTGAAACATGTACCGGGCTAACGCGTAAAGCAGTTGGACAAGACCAAACTGCGAACGACAGATAACCAGGAACCACTGTGAAAGGACCTGGCCCCCAGCGACCCACTAACATGATCAACTTCGTCGTCAACCACAAGGATGAACCCACCATGTCAGGACTTCAACCTAAGCGATCGACGCGGGGCGCCAGATCGCCTCAACTTGCAAATAACTTGCACAATAAGACTTTGGGGGTGGGAGTGATGTTATGTATGTATGTAGACCTTACCCAAATGTAAGACTTGCCACTAGGGGGCACAAATGTGGGAGACGTAAGGGTCAGCGGTGTACCCTGGGGCAAGCAGGTATAAAAGGTGATTCACCATGCTGCTTCCTCACTCTGGAGTCTGAATAAAGAGACCAAGTTCACAACGGTTTGAGCTTGCGATATAGTCCTATAAACTTATTCTGAACATAGCACCAGCCATCCAAAATGACTTACGTTTTCTCATTGCAGCATCCCATAGGTTCTTAAACGATTCTAGGATTTTCGCCTTCACTACTCTATCCAAAAGTGCAAATCCATGTTTTGATCAATCTTTTTGTGAAGAAAACTTCTTAATCAGTCCTAAATTTACCTTAACTAGTTTGATCCTGTGGTTCCTTCTCCTAATCCCACAATTTAATGCAATTAATTTTTCATATTTACCTTTTTATACTGTTTACAATCTTGCATACCTTCTTATGAATTCTTTCAGACACCTTTCCAGGCTTGAACATTCAACTTTCTCCATTTACACTTTACAACTAAGACCTCTGAGACTAGGGATCAACCTTGTGACTCTTCTGCACCGCCTGCAGCAATTGAATGTCTCTCTTTTGTCCCAATGACCAGAATTGCACACAGTAGTCATGGTGTGGTCTGCGCAGAGCACTGTACAGTTTGATCATGACTTCCTCTGACTTAAATTCTATGTTTTGGTTATATAATTCAACATTCTATTGACTTTAATCATTGCTGCTTTACGTTGGACACGTTGAGTGTTGTGTTTACTGAGAGAGAGACTCCTATCTTTTTTTCAACGTCAACCGTAGTTATTTCAACACCATTATGTGTTGCTCATTTTTCCTTCCTATTTACAGTACTTTACATTTCTGTATCTTGACTGTACTGCAAGATTCATGTTTTCCATCTGCCTCCTCACAGTCTCTTTTGGTTTATTGTGCAGAATCTTCTTTTGTCCTTCTCAATGCATACTATCAAAGTTGCCCTGGATGCATATTCTGTGGAGATATAACTATTGTACTGCACTTTTTTTTGACAGATGGGCATCTGTCAAGCCCCGCCACCCAGCTTCCCCCCGTGCCATGCACATACTGCACTTTTTGGACAGACATGCAACAAGCCCCGCCCCCCCCCTCCTGGCCCAAATCATTCATTCCACATGATGCCGAGAAGCAGGACCCGAGGCACCGATTCTCTTCACTCCCCCCACTGCCCCCCCCCCCCCCTCACCAGCCAGCCTGGGGCCGAGAGCAGAGGGTCTTGGGGCCGAAAATGAGAGAGGCTGGGGGGAGAGAGAGGCTGGGAGGGGGGGGGGGAAGAGAGAGAGAGAGGGGCTGGGGGGTGGGGGGGGAGGAAGAGAGAGAGAGAGAGAGGGGCTGGGGGGGAGAGAGAGAGAGAAGTAAGGCGGGGGGGCGGTAAGAGAGAGAGGCTGGGGGGAGAGAGAGAGAGAGGCTGGGGGGAGAGAGGGAGAGGCTCGGAGGGGTGCTTACAGGGGAGAGAAAGAGGGAGGCTGGGGGGGGGGAGAGAGGGAGGCTGGGAGGTGGGGAGTGAGGGAGAGGCTGTGTAGGGAAGTGAGGGAGAGGCTGGGGAGAGAGTGGGTGAGAGCGGGTGAGACTGGGGGGAAAGCGAGAGGGGAGACACAGGTGGAGGTGGGGGGGAGACACGGGGAGGTGGGGGAAGACGGATCATGTTCTTCCAACCCCCTACAAGGGACATCGTTGGAGTGGATGATATCCAGAAGTCACAACATTGTCACTATTCACTTCATACCCAATAAATCTGTTATCAATCCATACACAATGCCTGCCCCATCTATGGGGGGGTGGAGGGATGGGTGTACTTGCGCTGGGGTAAGGAAATTCGACTGGGGCAGGGATATACTTGGACTGGGGTAAGGCACTTCGGCTGGGGGAGGCATGCACTTGGACTGGGGTAAGGCACTTCGGCTGGGGGAGGCATGCATTTGAACTGGGGTAAGGCACTTCGGCTGGGGGAGGCATGCACTTGGACTGGGGTAAGGCACTTCGGCTGGGGGAGGCATGCAATTGGACTGGGGTGTAAGGCACTTTGGCTGGCCCTTGCTGTCTTCTGGGGAGCTCTGTCTGTCATGTATGTATGCTTGGAGTTACTAGCCACCAGGTGGCACGACTGTCGGAGGTCATTGGGCTGTTTGTACATGTGTGCTGCTCAGGTATAAAAGGCAAGCCATCATGTAATGTATTCACTTTGGACCCGAATAAAGCAGAGCCACGATCGTACCTGTGTTAGTTTGCAGTATTCAGTCTATTGAGTTATTACATACATAACATTTGGCAATGAGGTAACTTAAGAACCTTTGCATGCAAAAATGAGCACAATTGGAATTCTGGAGAGTTTTTTGGAGGGAGAGGACTGGGCAGATTTTTTAGCTCGCCTGGACCAGTACTTCATGACCAACAAAATGGAGGAACCCACTGACACGGTTAGGTACAGGGCGGTCTTCCTCACGGTTTCTGGTCTGAAAATCTATGGACTCATAAAGAATCTTCTCTCACCTGCAAGTCCAACGGACAAGGACTATGAGGAATTGTGTGCTCTGGTACGTGACAATCTCAAACCAGCAGAAGGCATCATCATCTCACGATTCTACAAGCACGTTCGTTCAGAGGGCCAGGATGTGTCGGAATTCATTGCCGACCGAAGACGTCTAGCTGGACCGTGTAAGTTTGAAAAAGCATTGGGAGACAGCGGCGGAGATACTGGATTTGAGCAAGGCCATCACGATTGCCCAGGTATGATGACGGATCAAAACTTAAAGCAGATATCGAAAAATCAGAACTCGGCAAGTATGTAAACAAGATTGTATCGTTTCGCAGAGCTGCGTATGGCAGGGCCTACTCCACTGCGTATGCGAAACCTATGGCTGCCTAAAATCTGCCAACGGGAATGAATCCGATTTCACCATGTTGGTGTTGTGGGGGAAATCATCGGCCTCATCAGTGTCGGTTTAAACAGTACATTTGTAAAGGCTGTTCGAGACTGGGGCATCTCCAGCACACGCAACTGAGCAAGCGTGCTGCGACATACCATGTGGAGGATGATGACCCGTATAGCATGGATCCGGATATGCAATCCGAGATATCAGAGGAGGAAGTGTATGGACTGTATTCATTCCTAACAAAGAGCCAACCAATAATCATTAATGTGAAACTTAACAGTGTGCCGGTACTGATGGAATTGGACACTGTTGCGAGTCAATCAATAATGATCCAGAGGACATTTGACAAGCTGTGAGGCCTATGCTGAGTCCAGTCAATGACAAGTTGCGTATGTACACTAAAGAACTCATAACGGTAATTGGCAGTGCAGTAGTCAAGGTGTCGCATGATGGTGCAGTTCATGATTTACCATTATGGATTGTTCCAGGCAATGGTCCAACGCTATTCGGCAGGAATTGGCTAGAAAAAATCAAATGGAATTGGAACGATATCAAAGCGTTGTTGTTGAAGGATGATACTCCATATGCTCAATTGCTGAGCATGTTCCCCTCGCTGTTTGAACCAGGCATTGGCAAATTCAGGGGAGCCAAGATGCAGATCCACTTGGACTTGGATGCAAGAGTCGTCCATCATAAAGCTCGGACAGTTCCGTACAAGATGAGGGAGAAGGTCCAAATCGAACTGGACAGACTCCAGCATGAAGGGGTCATATCACCGGTCAAATTTAACGAATGGGCCAGCCCCAATGTTCCTGTGTTGAAGAATGATAGCACTGTCAGGATTTGTGGAGACTACAAGGTTATGATCAACCGAGTTTCGAAACAGGATCAATACCCGTTACCGAAGGCTGATGACCTGTTTGCAACGCTAGCCAGGGGGGAAGTCATTCACTAAACTGGATCTGACGTCGGCCTACATGACACAGGAGCTGGTCGAGATGTCGAAGAAACTTAGGACCGTTTATCTACAACAGGTGTTCTTTTGAAATTCCCTCGGCTGCAGCCATATTTCAGAGGAACATGGAGTGTCTACTGAAGTCCATCCCTAGAACCGTCGTATTCCAAGATGACATCCTAGTCACAGGTCGTAACACTGCCAAACATCTGAACAATCTGGAAGAGGTTCTACATTGTCTGGGCAAAGTGGGATTCAGACTGAAATGTTCAAAGTGCGTCTTCATGCCACCGGAAGTCGAATTCCTGGGGAGGAAAATTGCTGCTGATGGCATCAAGCCTACAGACTGGAAAACCAAGGCCATCAAAAATGCACTCAAGCCTCAGAATGTGACAGAGCTGCATTCATTCCTTGATCTATTCAACTACTTCGGTAATTTCCTACCTAGATTGAGCACTTTATTAGAGCCACTGCACATGCTGATAAGAAAAGGTGACAACTGGGTTGAGGGTGCGTCTCAAGACAGAGCTTTTGAGTAAGCTACTAATCTGCTTTGCTCTAACAAGTTGCTGGTACATTATGATCCACGTAAGCGTCTAGTATTGGCCTGTGATGCTTCGTCATATGGAGTTGGTTGCGTGCTCCAACTAGCTAATGAGTCGGGTAAACTACAACCTGTTGCATATGCTTTTAAAAGCTTGTCAAAGGCGGAAAGAGCCTACAGCATAGTAGAAAAAGAAGCTTTAGCTTGTGTGTATGGGGTTAAAAAGATGCATCTGTTTGGTCTTCGGTTTGAACTGTAAACAGATCACAAGCCACTCATTTCATTGTTTTCGGAAAACAAAGATATAAATACCAATGCATCGTCCCGCATCCAGAGGTGGGTGCTGACATTATCTGCCTATGATTATGTCATTCGCCGTAGATCTGGCACCGAGAATTGTGTCGATGCACTGAGCCGTCTGCCATTGCCCAACACCGTTGGTGGAGATGCCACATCCTGCAGATCTACTGTTAGTCATGGATGCTTTTGAAAGTGAAGGAACCCCTGTCATGGCTCAACAAGTTAAGACCTGGACCAGCCAGGTCCTGATATTATAGGTTGTGAAACGTTGTGTCCTTAGTAGTGATTGGTCTGCCATACCCAAGCAAATGGATACTTAGACCAAAACTTACAACCGTCGCAGACGAACTATCCATTCAGTCAGATTGTTTACTGTGGAGTAATCGTGTTGTTATGCCTAAGAAAGGCAGAGAGAAATTTGTACATGATCTACATAGCACTCATCCCGGTATTGTCATGATGAAAGCCATTGCCAGGTCTCATGTATGGTGGCCTGGAATTAACTCTGATCTGGAATCATGTGTGCATCAGTGAAACACTTGCATGCAGCTATGTAAAGCACCAGCAGAATCGCTGCTGAGTCTGTGGTCATGGCTATCTAAACCATGGTCCAGGATTCACATCGACTTTGCAGGTCCCTTCCTGGGAAAGATGTTTTTAGTTGTGGTGGGATGCATATTCCAAGTGGATAGAGTGTATAATCATGTCATCCAGTACATCCACAGCTACCATTGAGAGCCTTCGTGTCACGTTTGCCACTCATGGTCTGCCCGACATCGTTGTAAATGACAACGGAACTTGCTTCACTAGTCTGGAGTTTCAAGAGTTCAGGAAACTCAATGGTATCAAACATGTGAGGTCAGCACCATTCAAACCCGCATCTAATGGTCAAGCAGTGCGAGATGTCCAAACCATCAAGCAGAGTATGAAACGTGTAACTCAAGGTTCACTGCAGACTTGCTTGTCACGCATATTGCTTAGTTACAGGATAAGACCCCACATGCTTACCAGGGTCCCCCTGCTGAACTATTGATGAAGAGAGGTCTCAACACCAGGTTCTCTCTTGGCCACCCTAATTTGAACGATCATGTTGAATACAGATGTCAAAGTCAGCAGTGGTATCATGAATGCGCTGCTGTGTCACGTGACATTTCTGTTAATGATCCTGTGTATGTACTAAATCATGGTCAAGGTCCTAAGTAAATTGCCGGTAGTGTTATGACCAAAGAGGGTAACAGAGTGTTTATAGTCAAGTTCAAGAATGGGAAAACTTGCAGGAAACATGTTGATCAGATAAAGCTGCGGCACACGGATGAACCGGAACAGTCTTAAGGAAGACACAATCAGTGACCAACCAACCTACCCTCAGTCATCAGAGTACTCCGCTGTCATCAATGGATCTGGACTTTCAATCCCTGACATGGTCATTGCCATTCCCATCAGATCAGCTACCCAGCCCCCAGTCATAACAGACTCAGAACGCTCGCCCAAGGTTGGAGTTCAACTGAGACGATCAACTTGGGAGCAGAAAGCCCCGGACCGTCTCAATTTGTAAAAAGACTGTTACTAATATCTTAAAGGGGGATATTGTCATGTATGTATGCTTGGGGCTATTAGCCACCAGGTGGTGCGACTGTCGGAGGTCATTGGGCTGTATGCACGTGTGTGCGGCCCAGGTATAAAAGCCAAGCCATCATGTAATGTATTCACTTTGGGCCTGAATAAAGTAGAGCCAGGTTCATACCTGTGTTAGTTTACAGTATTCACTCTATCGAGTTATTACATGCATAACACTGTCGCTTCAGAAAATCAAAGTGGATTGAGTTACAATATGCAAAGTCAGTGAGACCTTGGGATGGGCGGTTCCAGTTACACATTCCTGTGAAACTTCAGGGTGTGGCTTATCCTCCAAAGCGACCAATCATAGGCAAAGAGTGGAACATGGTGGCCATTTTTGCAGTACAAATAAGCACGTCCATTCTGTTGGTGACTGCCACATCATATCAGATGCCACATCAGATCCCTCCACTGTGCTTGGAGTTAAACTAGCAGACCCTGATTCTGTCAGTGGTAAATCAAAATCATATTAGACCTGATGTTCCATTTTATTATTTTCTTACTTGGGCTGAAGCTCCTCATGTTTGTGCTGATCTTTTGCAGCTTCAAGTCTATGCAATTGTAACTGGTACACTTGCACACTATCCTTAGCTTTCCTGATACCATCTGAATGAACTTACCTGATGCTGCTAAGAACATTCCACCTTTTTTACAGCATCAAATCTTGCAACTATGGTATTGGTTTCTGAACAAATGCTCATTGTGACTGTTAGTTGATATAGCTTCAATTTAATTTTACTTGCTCTGAATATGATATTAATGTTCTATTTTCACGACAGGTTGAACCTCTCTTATCCGGCACCCTCGGGACCTGGCCTGTACCGGATAAGGGATTTTGCCGGACGTGGGGAAGTCAGGTTAAATTGGATGGTACAGGTACTGAGCAAAGGGATATTGGGGCTGGCTGGTTTGGGGCAGGGAGTGCAGCAGAGAGATCGTGGAGGGGGGCGGTGCATCGCGGGGTCAGGCCAGCGATTGCAGGAGTCGGCAGTGAGGAAGCACTTCAATTTGTTCATGTCAGAGCGTCTGGGAATGATGCTGGTCGAGGGGTGGTGCCAGATAAGGGAGTCCCGGATAAGGGAGGTTCAATCTGTACTACCAATTATTATGAGGCAGGCTTTCACCTGGATCATTTGTCCTGTCCAACCCTGAATTTCATAGCCAAGTACTCTCATTCCCTATGAACTGAAGCATAACTTAATGTATAAAGCAATGTAGGATAGCACATCAAATTTATTGTCTCTAGATTTATACGTAGGATTTCTACCACACATCCATGTCACTTCAGAGGATGTTTCATATCAGTCATGTCAGATACTTTCTTACCAGACTAAAATAACAAACTCATTTATTAATTGTTATTACTTACAATGGCTGCAATTACAGCTGGTTGTCAAAGTATGTTCAAATAGTTCCGTAGCTTTAAAACAATCATGGATGTGTTGAGCAAATAAACAAATTTATTGCTTTTCTTAAATAAATTTCTTTATAGATCTTTCAAGACAAAAGGTAACCACTTCTGAGTAGTTTAGTAGTTACAGTCTTCCTCAGAATTATATTGCTGCTCTTATCTATACAGTTCACGTTTTACTCCACATCATTTGTGGCAGGTCAGAACAGTAACTAACTGATATATGAAAAGGGATCAATTCTTATAAAGAAGAAATAACTACATTTAACAGTTAGTATGTAAGAAAACAAATCAGCCAATTCCATACACAGCAAGATGCTACAAACTCCAAATGACCAGTTAAACTATTTTGTGGTGTTAGCTAAGGGGTGAATGATATCCAGAATTATTGCATTTTCAAATTGCAAAATATTGCATTTTAATCACAGTTGTTTTGGGGTGAAACTTGATGTCTGCCTGCTGCTGCTCCTCCCAGATGGGCACGCCTCTTGCGAGTTTAAAGCAAGCACCTAATCTCTTCTTTAATATTAATTATGGCTCTCCCAGTGGTGGAGTGGGAATTATGAGGTGTGTTACTGAACTATACAGACTAGAAAGGCCCTTGTTTGTATGTTTTTTTTGTTCACGTAGATTATGTCAGCCAGGGCAGTAGTGAGGATAAAAGAATTAGCTTCAGTAGGAAGAACAAAATTCAGTCAGGTTGCCAGTGACTCCTTGTAAACAGTGCATGCATGAGGACAGGCTCCTCATGACTAAATAAGCTGCTGAGACTCGCTGTCTGAACTGGCACTTGAAGTATGGCCCCTTGGGTGAGATGCAGAAAGTCTGCCAGCATCCATAGATTGTATACCAACATGAATCAGTGTATTCAGATAATGAAGAAAGAAGTGCGAAAATAATTTTGAAGGCGAAAAGATATATAATCTCCAGATTCATCTGCTCACTATATACAGTCTTTGAAGCCCCTTGTGGTCTTTTGTGTTTTTCTGTCTTTCCCTTCCATCTAAGGAAGTTTATTGTCCCCCACAAAAGCCTCTATTTAGCCCAAAACAACATCCAGGATGTCCACAACACAATCCTCTTTTCATGAGCTCCAGTTCCTAATTGGCACCTGATTTAACTCCAGCTACTGTATCTAACTATTTATCATGTAACCCAGATATAACCATTCTATTGATTACATAAAACATATAGTATTGTACCTGAAGCCATAATACTCATGCATTTGTTACTGGTTTTTGGTTGGTTCCAATTATATAAGAATGTAATTAAAAGAGAAAGAATGACTAAGATTTTGACATCTCTTAAGCCTTCACTCACATACATCATGCTTCACTACCAGTACCTCATCCTCTAGCTTCTTTGTGAGTTGTGAATCACCCTGTGTCAATTACTAATCTACATTATATGCATCACCTCAAGTTAATTTATCTGTACTGCTGAATGCACAGATAATTTATGATGTGGGTCAATTTCTTTTGGCATTGGTTCTCTCTCAATTTCTTGTTTCTAGATTCTGCGGAGATAACAAGAGTGCAATAAGTGTCCTGCTCCCCACTTTTTCCTTCTTTTGAGAAACATGTAAGGGTATCCTCAGAATATGAGCCTCAAAAAAGAGAAACCATTTCTAATCTTTGACAATTAGCACTTGGTCAGTGCAAACTGTCTGTGGGTGCAGATTTTTCATGTCTGCAATGCTATTGCATTAGCTAAGTTCCAAGAATTTCCATTACCTTCTCCTCCTGTTGTCCTTCTAGAATTGTGCACAATTCTTTCCTGCATGGCAAAAAAATGCTTGTTATTTTCAGTCGTGCTCTGTTTAATTTGACAACTCTATCAGAATTCTCGCTACATCTCTTGTGGTCCTCCCAGAGATTGTGAGGCTTCAATGGGCATGCATGCATTGCAGCATGCTGTATCCATTTAATTGAAGTCTTCCATATGTAGGTGTCAATACATTGGGCTCAATTTTCCCCAAGCCCATTTTCTGGCATATTGCCAGAGTTAAGCCGTTTTTATAGGCCAGAAATATGCCAGAAATATTTTGCCAAAGTTTCCCCGATGTATAATTCGAATTTGGCGTGCGCAGCATGTCCAGTCACTTCGGGGTGGAGCCTGCTGTCTGCGCCGAAAAACGAAGCCACACCGTCTGTGTATGCTTGGGGGAAAAAAAGTTACGTTTTTGACGTCGTCTCAGTACAGCTCTGATTTGGCAATCGTCCATTTTCAAAGAGCCAGTTGTGTGTGTGAGAAGGAGTGCTGTGAGAGTATTTGAAAAATCGCAGCTGCAGCAATACAAGATGCAACGCAGTGCAAGGATCAAGAATTTCTTACAGGAAGAAGTAGAGGCACTAGTTACTGTGATTGAGAACAGATGGCAGGAGCTGGACACCAGCAGAGGCCACATAAAAGTTCCACCCAAGGAAATGAAGAAACGCTGGAACCAAGTTGTAGAAGATTACTGCGCAATGGTAACCACCACGAGATCTGGAGGCCAGTGTAAAAAGAAATGGCAGGATCTTGGTCAAGTAGTTAGTGTAAGTAATATTTTCATTTATTCAATGGAATTGCACTTGCAAGTGTAAATGTGACCGGCTGTATATATGCCACCCAGCAGAAAGACACCCTTTCTAAAAAGTTGCATTTTCATCTTTGCAGAGGAAGGTGGCACATAATAAAAGGGAAAGAACTGAAACAGGAGGAGGCCCCGCAAATCTGCACCCACTGACACCCTTGGAAGAGAGGGTCACAGCTTTGATGGGTCCTCCCTGGAAAAAAGCAATCAGTATTGCACAAGCTGGGCCCACACTCGAGGGAGAGAGTAAGTCCTGCAAATTCATCATGGTCCTTCAAATCAGCCTGCTGCCTGGCCTGCGATGTGTGAGGCTACTCATGCCATCCACCCTGCCCCCTCCTCTGCTGCTAACCATTTGACTATTCTGTTATGTTTTGCAGAACTTGAGGCCAACCCTGACACTGCAGAAGAAGATTCAGATGAGGATAAGCCTGAAGACGAGAACATCTTCCAATCCAACCCCCCAGATTAAGAACATGGGGGTGAGGGGGAGGGGGAGGGGATGGAGCTGGATGAAGCTCCCACTGTTCTACTGACTTTGGGGAGGTGCCCCTCATAGAGGTGAGAGCCCCTTCTGTGACTAGTGGTTTGAGTGTTGGTGGGACATTCCATAGTTTCACAACTTCCGAGGTTGCGGGTCCCAGTGGTGTGGTGCAGTGAGGCACATCCAGGGCCCCACCATCCCAGGCTGCGGGTCCCAGTGTTGGGGTGCGAGCCACACCCATGGGGCAGAGGGGAAGGAGAGCTCGACCGCGCTCTTCTGAGGTGCAGGATCCAACAGATGTGGTTCAGATGATGTCATTGAGTGCGGAGAGCATTGACCTTACTCGATCACTCCTGGATGCCACCAGTGGGGTGAGTGATGAGGTAGAGGGACTGTTGGGAGAAGTAACAGCAATGACACGAGAAATGGGAACGATATCCGGGACCATTAGTGAAGGAAAATGGCCATGAGGGAGGGAATGTCAGAGGTAGTGCAAACCACATCACTGACCATGAGGGAGGGAATGTTGCAGGTAGTTCACAGTTTTGTTCAACATGAGGGAGGGAATGTTGCAGGTCATTGAGACACTGTTAGGGTGCATGAGGGACAGCATGTTGGAGTTAGCTGCTGCAATAAGGGAACATTCCCAGACCCCGTGTCCATTGACAGAATCAACTGTCACTCCCGCTGCTAATCCCACATCAGTCTCTGAAGAGCCCAAAGCCAGGCCCTCCAACTTGCCGCCTGGGCCCTCTAACTTGCCGCCTGATGCCGATGCCCCCCACTCTCAAGAGGTGCGCAGTACCCGAGATGTTAGAAACAATGCTTGATATCAAGCCCAGAAACACTGCACCACCGCCTGTGGGCAGGATTGGTGGAGTGTTCAAGACCAAGCGTAGCAGGCGGTCTTGGAATAAGGGGGATGAGAAATGGGTGCAGCCTTTCTTTGCTGCTGTTGTTATTATTGTTACTGTCGTAACTGATCTCAAATTCAAAGTTTTTTTGTAAGTTATATAAATTTACAAGATAATAAGTGATCTTAAAGTTTTTAAGTGATCTTAGAGTGATTTTAAAATAAAGTTTGATACAAGAATAATTTTATTAAAGTTAAGTTAAGTACATTGTAAACTTTTGAATAAAATATATTTTACATTAAAACTGAATCATGTCCATTAACACAACACAACATTACGGAACAGCTCCAAACAGTAAACATGTCCATGTGGAATAGTTGTTGCTGAGCCCTCAGGCATCAGTAAAGTGTTCGCGGATGAGCTGCTGGTGCAAGGCTCGAGCAATCGTTAAAGGAGCATGATGGCCCGCCCCCTCCTCCGTCATCCTCCTCCTCCTCCTGCTCATCACTTGCATCTACCACATCATTATCATCAGCCACTCTCACCTCTCACCCCAGGTGGGTCTTCCACCACCTGGTGCTGCTGCCTCATGATGGCTAAGTTATGCAGCATGCAGCACACAGCAGCGAACTGACCGACAATCTCAGGGGAGTACAGCAAGTAGCCTCTGGAATGGTCCAGGCATCAGAAACACTGTTTCAATATGCCAACGGTCCTCTCAATGATGCTGCATGTCGCAATGTATGATATGTTATATTGACAATCAGCTTCCATCCGGGTTATGCGTTGGGGTGTCATGAGCCAGGTGGCGAGGCCGTACCCTTTGTCTCCCAGTAGCCATAGAAACATAGAAAATAGGTGCATTTGGCCCTTTGAGCCTGCACCACCATTCGATAAGATCATGGCTGATCATTCCCTCAGTACCCTTTTCCTGCTTTCTCTCTATACGCCTTGATCCCCTTAGCCGTAAGGGCCATATCTAACTCCCTCTTGAATATATCCAATGAATTGACATCAACAACTCTCTGCGACAGGAAATTCCACAGGTTAACAACTCTCTGAGTGAAGAAGTTTCTCCTCATCTCAGTCCTAAATGGCCTACTCCTTATCCTAAGACTATGTCCCCTGGTTCTGGACTTCCCCAAAATTGGGAACATTCTTCCCGCATCTAACCTGTCCAGTCCCATCAGAATCTTATACGTTTCTATGAGATCTCCTCTCATCCTTCTAAACTCCAGTGAATAAAGGCCCAGTTGATCCAGTCTCTCCTTATATGACAGTTCAGCCATCCCTGGAATTAGTCTGATGAACCTTCGCTGCATTCCCTCAATAGCAAGAACGTCCTTCCTCAGATTAGGAGACCAAAACTGAACACAATATTCCAGGTGAGGCCTCACTAAGGCCCTGTACAACTGAAGTAAGACCTCCCTGCTCCTTTACTCAAATCCCCTAGCTATGAAGGCCAACACACCATTTGCCTTCTTCACCGCCTGCTGTACCTGCATGCCAATCTTCACTGACTGATGAACCATGACACCCAGGTCTCGTTGCACCTCCCCTTTTCCTAATCTGCCATTCAGATAATATTCTGCCTTCGTGTTTTTGCCCACAAAATGGATAACCTCTCATTTATCCACATTATACTGCATCTGCCATGCATTTGCCCACTCACCTAACCTGTCTAAGTCACCCTGCAGCCTGTTAGCGTCCCCCTCACAGCTCACAACGCCACCCAGTTTAGTGTCATCTGCAAACTTGGAGATATTACACTCAATTCCTTCATCCAAATCGTTAATGTATATTGTAAAGAGCTGGTCCCAGCACTGAGCCCTGCAGCACTCCACGAGTCACTGCCTGCCATTCTGAAAAGGACCCGTTTATCCTGACTCTCTGCTTCCTGTCTGCCAACCAGTTCCCTATCCATGTCAGTTCATTACCCCCAATACCATGCGCTTTGATTTTGCACACCAATCTCTTGTGCGGGACCTTGTCAAAAGCCTTTTGAAAATCCAAATAAACCACATCCACTGGTTCTCTCTTGTCCACTCTGCTAGTTACATCCTCAAAAAATTCCAGAAGATTCATCAAGCATGATTTCCCTTTCATAAATCCATGCTGACTTAGACCGATCCTATCACTGCTCTCCAAATGCGCTGCTATTTCATCCTGAATGATTGATTCCAACATTTTCCCTACTACTGATGTCAGGCTAACCAATCTATAATTACCCATTTTCTCTCCCTCCTTTTTTAAAAAGTGGTGTTACCTTAGCTACCCTCCAGTCCATAGGAACTGATCCAAAGTCGATAGACTGTTGTAAAATGATCACCAATGCATCCACTATTTCTAGGGCCACTTCCTTAAGTACTCCGGGATGCAGACTATTGGGCCCCGGGGATTTATCGGCCTTCAATCCCATCAATTTCCCTTACACAATTTCCCGCCTAATAAGGATATCCTTCAGTTCCTCCTTCTCACTAGACCCACTGTCCCCTAGTACATTCGGAAGGTTATTTGTGTCTTCCTTCATGAAGACAGAACCAAAGTATTTGTTCAATTGGTCTGCCATTTCTTTGTTCCCCATTATAAATTCACCTGAATTCAACTGCCAGGGACCTACATTTGTCTTCACTAATCTTTTTCTCTTCACATATTTATAGAAGCTGTTGCAGTCAGTTTTTATGTTCCCTGCAAGCTTCCTCTTGTACTCTATTGTCCTCCTCTGTTGAATTCTAAATTTCTCCCAGTCCTCAGGTTTGTTACTTTTTCTAGCCAATTTATATGCCTCTTCCTTGGTTTTAACACTATCCTTAATTTCCCTTGTTAGCCACAGTTGAGCCACCTTCCCCGTTTCATTTTTACTCCAGACAGGGATGTACAATTGCTGAAGTTCATCCATGTGATCTTTAAATGTTTGCCATTGCTTATCCACCATCAACCCTTTGAGTATCCTTTGCCAGTCTATTCTAGTCAATTCATGCCTCATACCATCAAAGTTACTTTTCCTTAAGTTCAGGACCCTAATTTCCAAATTAACTGTGTCACTCTCCAGCTTAATAAAGAATTCTACCATATTATGGTCACTCTTCCCCAAGGGGCCTCGCACAAGAAGATTGCTAATTAGTCCCTTCTCATTACACATCACCCAGTCTAGGATGGCCAACTCTCTAGTTGGTTCCTCGACATATTGATCTAGAAAACCATCCCTAATACACTCCAGGAAATCCTCCTCCACCGCATTGCTACCAGTTTGGTTAGACCAATCAATATGTCTGTTAAAGTTGCCCATGATAACTGCTGTACCATTATTGCACACATCCCTTATTTCTTGTTTGATGCTGTCCCCAACCTCACTGCTCCTGGTTGGTGGTCTGTACACAACTCCACTAGCGTTTTCTGCCCTTTGGTATTCCGCAGCTCCACCCAAACCAATTCCACATCATCCAGGCTACTGTCCCTCCTTAATATTGCATTAATTTCCTCTTTAACCAGCAATGCCACCCCACCTCCTTTTCCTCTCTGCCTATCCTTCCTAAATGTTGAATACCCCTGGATGTTGAGTTCCCAGCCTTGGTCACCCTGGATGTCTCCGTGATGCCAATTTCATCATATCCATTAACTGCTGTCTGCATAGTTAATTTATCCACCTTATTCTGAATACTCCACGCATTGAAGCACAGAGCCTTCGGGCTTGTCTTTTTAATACACCTTGCCCCTTTAAAATTTTGCTGTAATGTGGCCATTTTTGTTTTTTTGCCTTGGGTTTCTCTGCCCTCCACTTTTACTATTCTCCTTTCTATATGTTGCTTCTGCCTCCATTTTATTTCCCTGCCTAGGTTCCCATCCGCCTACCATGTTAGTTTAAGTCCTCCCCAACAGCACTAGCAAACACTCCCCCTAGGACATTGGTTCCTGTCCTCCTCAAGTGCAGACCAATCTCTTGTGCGGGACCTTGTCAAAAGCCTTTTGAAAATCCAAATACACCACATCCACTGGTTCTCTCTTGTCCACTCTGCTAGTTACATTCTCAAAAAATTCCAGAAGATTCATCAAGCATGATTTCCCTTTCATAAATCCATGCTGACTTGGATCGATCCTGTCACTGCTTTCCAAATGCGCTGTTATTTCATCCTTAATAATTGATTCCAACATTTTCCCCACCACTGATGTCAGGCTAACCCCTCTATAATTACCCGCTTTCCCTCTCCCTTTTTAAAAAGTGGTGTTACATTAGCTCCCCTCCAGTCCATAGGAACAGATCCTGAATCGATAGACTGTTGGAAAATGATCACCAATGCATCCACTATTTCTAGGGCCACTTCCTTAAGTACTGTGGGATGCAGACTATCAGGCCCTGGGGATTTATTGGCCTTCAATATCATCAATTTCCCTAACACAATTTCCCGCCTAATAAGGATATCCTTCAGTTCCTCCTTCTCACTAGCCCCTCGGTCCCCTAGTACTTTCAGAAGGTTATTTGTGTCTTCCTTTGTGAAGACAGAACCAAATTTATTTAATTGGTGTGCCATTTCTTTATTCCCCATTATAAATTCACCTGAATCCTGTTGTGTTCCTAACACACATGAGCCTGCACACAGGGAGGTTAAAGTAACAGTGACCTCAGTCTTTATTCAGACACTCCAGAGTGAGGAACAGGCCTTTGGGGCTGGCTTATATGCAGTGCTCCCAAGGGATGCTGGGATCTCTTGGGACTTCAGGGAATGCGCTCCCGAGTGGCGGAACATGGGAGTGCATGCTTTACAGATACACAACATCACTCCCCCCTTCCGCCCAAAGTCAAAGTGAAAACTATTTACAAGGTGAGGCGGTCGGGAGCCTTACTTTCTCTGGTGGATCGCCTCCGTACAAATGTCAGTTCTGGTGTGTTGGCTGTGCCCTCGCTGGGCTGGCATGTTGTTGGCCCTGCAGGGCTGCTGGGAGAGCCTGGCCTTACTGGGCTGTTGGACGTGATGGGTTCAATTTCCTGGTCTGGGGTGGTGTCGTTGATCCTTTGGGTGTGTGTTGTGGGCTCGAAAAAGCTCGTGTCTGCTGTGGGTTGTTTAAGGCAGTCTGTGAACTGCAGCCTCGTTTGGTCCAGGTGCTTTCTGCAAATTTGTCCATTGTCTAGTTTGACTACAAACACCCAACTCCCTTCTTTACCTATCACCGTGCCCACGATCCACTTGGGACCATGTCCATAGTTTAGCACATACACAGGGTCATTCAGATCAATTTCCCGTGACACAGTGGCGCGACCATCGTTTACATTTTGTTGCTGCCGCCTGCTCTCTACCTGATCATGCAGGTTGGGGTGAACCAGCGAGAGTCTGGTTTTAAGTGTCCTTTTAATGAGTAGCTCAGCCAGGGGCACCCCGTGAGCGAGTGGGGTCTCGTGCGGTAGCTGAGCAGTACTCGGGACAGGCGGGTTTGGTGTGAGCCTTCTGTGACTCATTTAAGGCCCTGTTTGATTGTTTGTACTGCCCGCTTTGCCTGTCCATTGGAGGCTGGTTCAAACGGGGCCGAGGTGACATGTTTGATCCCATTGCGGGTCATGAATTCTTTAACTTCGGCACTGGTGAAATATGGCCCATTGTCACTGACCAGTATGTCAGGCAGGCTGTGGGTAGTAAACATGGCCCTCAGGCTTTCAATGGTGGTGGTGGCGGTGCTTCCCGACATTGTTTCACATTCAATCCATTTTGAAAAAGCATCCACCACCAGGAACATTTTACCGAGAAATGGGCCTGCATAGGCGACATGGATCCTCGACCATGGTCTGGAGGGCCAGGACCATAAACTTAGTGGTGCCTTTTGGGCGCGTTGCTCAACTGAGAACATATACGTTGCATTGCCGTACACAGGACCCTAAGTCAGAGTCGATACCGGGCCACCACACGTCGGATCTGGCTATGGCTTTCATCATTACTATACCCGGGTGTGTGCTGTGGAGATCCGAGATGAACGTCTCCCTGCCCTTTATGGGTAGCATTACGCGGTTACCCCACAACAAGCAGTCTGCCTGAATGGACAGCTCGTCCTTTTGCCGTTGGAATGGCTTGATTAGCTCTTGCATTTCAACGGGGATGCTGGCCCAGCTCCCATGCAGCACACAGTTTTTTTTACTAGGGACAGCAGAGGATTTTGGCTGGTCCAAGTCCTAATCTGGCGGGCTGTGACAGGTGATTTATCATTTTCAAACGTTTCCATGACCATCAGCAAGTCTGCGGGCTGCGCCACCATCAACAAGTTTGCAGGCTGCGCCATTTCCACCCCCGTGGTGGGCAATGGTAGTCGACTGAGAGCATCCGCACAGTTCTCGGTGCCTGGCCTGTGGCGGATGGTATAGGTATATGCTGATAGCGCGAGTGCCCATCTTTGTATGCGGGCTGAGGCATTAGTATTTATCCCCTTGTTTTCAGCGAACAGGGATATGAGGGGCTTTTGATCGGTTTCCAGCTTAAATTTGAGGCCAAACAGATGCTGATGCATTTTCTTTACCCCGAACACACACGCTAATGCCTCTGTCTCAACCATGCTGTAGGCCCTCTCGGCCTTAGACAAGCTCCTGGAGGCATAGGCGACAGGTTGCAACTTCCCCGCAATGTTAGCTTGTTGTCATACACAACCGACTCCGTACGACGACGCATCACATGCTAGCACAAGTCTTTTACACGGATTATACAATACAAGCAGCTTGTTGGAGCATAAAATGTTTCTGGCTTTCTCAAAAGCAATTACTTGTTTTTTTTCCCATATCCAGTTCTCACCTTTATGCAATAACACATGTGGAGGTCTAAGAGGGTGCTAAGAGGAAGTTACCAAAATAGTTGAGGAGTTCCAGGAACGACCGCAGCTCAGTGACGTTCTGTGTCCTGGGCGCATTCCTGATAGACTCTGTCTTGGTGTCTGTGGGCCGAATGCTGTCCGCCGCGATCTTTCTCCCCAAAAACTCCACTTCTGTTGGCATGAAGATGCATTTCGACCTCTTCAGCCGCAGCCCTACGCGATCCAGTCGCTGGAGGACCTCCTCCAGGTTTTGTAGGTGCTCGATGGTGTCCCGACCCTTGACCAATATGTCGCCCTGAAAAACCACCGTGCATGGCATCGACTTGAGTAGGGTCTCCATTTTTCTCTGGAAGATTGCTGCAGCCGACCAAATTCCAAACGGGCATCTGTTGTAGATGAACAGTCCCTTGTGCGTGTTGATGCAGGTGAGGCCCTTCGAAGACTCCTCCAGCTCCTGCTTCATGTTGGCTGAAGTCAGGTCGAGCTTGGTGAATGTTTTGCCTCCTGCCAGCGTCGCAAATAGGTCGTCTGCCTTGGGCAGCGGGTATTGGTCCTGCAGCGAGAAACGATTAATAGTTACTTTATAATCGCCGCAAATCCTGACCGTGCCATCACTTTTGAGTACTGAAATAATTGGGCTGGCCAACTTGCTGAATTCCACTGGGGAGATGATGCCCTCGCGTTGCAGTCTGTCCAGTTCGATTTCCACTCTCTCCCTCATCATGTGAGGTACCACTCGTACCATGTGGTGAATGGGTCGTGCCTCTGGGACCAAGTGGATCCGCACCTTTGCCCCGGAAAACTTTCCAATGCCTGGCTCAAAAAGGGAAGGAAATTTGTTAAGAACCTGGGTACATGAGACCTCATCGACATGTGATAGCGCTCGGATGTCATCCCAGTTCCAGCGGATTTTGCCCAGCCAGCTCCTTCCAAGCAGTATGGGGCCATCGCCCGGGACAATCCAGAGTGGCAGTTCATGCACCGTGCCCTCGTAGGTGATCTTGAACATGGCGCTGCCCAGGACAGTAATGAGTTCTTTGATGTGCGTTCTCAGTTTCGTGTGGATGGGGCTAAGGGCTGGTCTGAGTGCCTTGTTGCACCACAGTCTCTCAAACATCTTTTTACTCATGATGGATTGGCTAGCACCAATCTCCAGTTCCATGGCTACGGATAAGCCATTCAATTTTACATTAAGCATTATAGGTGGACATTTCATCAAAAATGTGTGCTTCAGCATCTGCCTCCTCTCTCTGAGGCTCAAAATTGCTTTGATCCACCATGGACCGATCTTCCTCTGCCACGTGATGGTTCACAGGTTTTGAAGAGCTTGTAGCTTGTCTGCAAGCTCGTTGGAGGTGCCCCATTGTTCCACAGCTCTTGCAAACATACCCTTTGAAGCGGCATGAATAGGCTGAATGGAAACCTCCACAACGCCAACAAGGTGTGAATTGCCTTGCATTCATCCTTTGTTGCGGACTCTGAGTCATCTGGGTCACCTGAGGCCTGCTGGCAGTTGCAGACTTGTGGTTTCTGCCCTGTACATTTCTGATCGTAAACACAGTTCCAGTTAATTTATGAACATTGCTAGCACTTGTATGCTGAGAGATTTATTTGGTGTTATCACCGGTGGACATAAACGCCTGTGCTATCGCAATGGCCTTACTGAGGATCGGTGTCTCTACAGTCAAAAGTTTTCGTAGGATAGAATGCCCAGTACAAAAAGGTCTCTGAGCATCTGCTCCAGGTAGCCATCAAACTCACATTGTCCTGCAAGCCGCCTTAGCTCGGCGACGTAGTTCGCCACTTCCTGACCTTCAGATCGCTGGCACGTGTAGAACCGATACCTAACCATCAGCACGCTCTCCCTCGGGTTAAGATGCTCCCGAACCAGTGTACACAGCTCCTCATACGACTTATCTGTGGGTTTCACCTGAGCCAGAAGATTCCTCATGAGGCCGTAGGTTGGTGCCCCGCAGACTGTGAGGAGGATCGCGCTCCTTTTTGCAGCGCTTCCATCTCCGTCCAGCTCATTGGCTACAAAGTACTGGTCTAGCCATTCAACATAGGCTTCCCAGTCCTCGCTCTCCGAGAACTTCTCCAGGGTGCCCACAGTTTGCTGCATCTTTGCATTGGATTCGTATACTCGTCGCCAGTTGTTGTGTTCCCAACACAGATGAGCCTGCACACAGGGAGGTTAAAGTAACAATGATCTCAGTCTTTATTTTAAGACACTCCAGAGTGAGGAACAGGCTTATATACAGTGCTCCCAAGGGATGCTGGGATCCCTTTGGACTTCAGCGGATGCGCTCCCTGGTGGCGAAACATGGGAGTGCATGCTTTACAGATACACAACAAATCCAACTGCAAGGGACCTCAATTTGTCTTCACTAATCTTTTTCTCTTCACATATCTATAGAAGCTTTTGTAGTCAGTCTTTATGTTCCCAGCAAACTTCTCGTACTCTTATTTTCCCACTCTTAATTAAACCCTTTGTCCTCCTCTGCTGAATTCTAAATTTCTCCCTGTCCTCAGGTTTGCTGCTTTTTCTCACCAATGTATATGCCTCTTCCTTGGGGCATATACATTGGCGATTTAACACTATCCTTAATTTCACTTGTTAGCCACGGTTGAGCCACCTTCCCCGTTTTATTTTTACTCCAGACAGGGATGTACAATTGCTGAAGTTCATCCATGTGATCTTTAAATGTTTGCCATTGCCTATCCACCATCAACTCATTAAGTATTATTTGCCAGTCTACTCCAGCCAATTCACACCTCAAACCATCGAAGTTACCTTTCCTTAAGTTCAGGCCCCTAGTTTCTGAATTAACTGTGTCACTCTCCATCCTAATAAAGAATTCTACCATGTTATGGTCACTCTTCCCCAAGGGGTCTCGCACAACAAGATTGCTAATTAGTCCTTTCTCATTACACATCACCCAGTCTAGGATGGGCAGCTCACTGGTTGGTTCCTCGACATATTGGTCTAGAAAACCATCGCTAATACACTCCAGGAAATCCTCCTCCACTGCATTACTACCAGTTTGTTAGCCCAATCAATATGTAGATTAAAGTCATCCATGATAATTGCTGTACCTTTATTGCATGCATCCCTTATTTCTTGTTTGATGCTGTCCCCAACCTTACTACTACTGTTTGGTGGTCTGTACACAACTCCCACTTGCGTTTTCTGCCCCTTGGTATTCTGCAGCTCCATCCATACCGATTCCACATGATCCAAGCTAATGTCCTTTCTTACTATTGCATTAATTTCCTCTTTAATCGGCAATGCCACCCCACCTCCTTTTCCTTTCTGTCTATCCTTCCTAAATGCTGAATACCCCTGGATGTTGAGTTCCCAGCCTTGGTCACCCTGGAGCCATGTCTCCGTGATGCCAATTACATCATACCCGTTAACTGCTATCTGCGCAGTTAATTCGTCCACCTTATTCCGAATTAGCCAGCTCTGCCCTTCTGGCTGCTGCTGCTGAAACATGACAGATATAATGCTGTCGCGTAGGATGAACGCATCCTGGGTGCTACCAGGGTATCTTGCATCGACTGACATGACACGATGCATGTCATCACACACGAGCTGCACAGTAATGGAGTGGATGCCTTTTCTGTTCCTGTACATCTCAGAATCCTTCCAAGGGGCTCACAAGGCAATGTGGGTACAATCAATGCAGCCCTGTACCTTTGGGAAGCCAGCAATCCTGGAGAAGCCCACAGCCCCATCATGGATTGCTTGTGTAGTCATGGGAAACTTTATGAAGTCATTCCTACCCACATACATTGCAGCCGTGACCTGGCGAATGGAGACATGTGTTGCATGTTGAGAGATGGCACACACATCCCCAGTTGAAGCTTGAAATGATCCGGAGGCATAGAATGAAAGTGCAACTGTAACCTTCACTTCAACTGACAAAGCAGTCTTCCTGAAGCTTCTAGGTTGCAGGTCTGCTTTGACCAACTCACAGATCTCACAACTTCTTTGTGGAAACACAGCCTTCTGACGCAGTCTGCATCACTCAGGTAGATGTATGAATGCCTGTCTTGATTATACCCAAGGTGGGTAAGGTCTCCTGCCCAATACCCTACGGGCTCTTATCCTCAGATAGAGGTACGAATGCCTGTCTCGATATACCCGAGGTGGGTAAGGCCATCTGCCCAACACCCTCTGGGCTCTTATGTTCCTGATGCGATGACGTCGAATCAATTGTCCCCTACGTAGCACCATGTTGCAGAAGGCTCGCACAAAGTATGGCATTGTTAGTATTGTCCCCATACTTAAATTTAACCTTTGAAAAAAGCTCAAAATGGCAGGAAAGCCGGCATCACAGGTTCACAGTTGTATCTCTCCAGGTCTGTATAGATGGACCATGCCCAAAGGTCTTGTGACTTCTCTTTCCCCTCACCCCCCCTTTGAGTCTTGTGACTTCTGTCTCTCCTTCCCCCTCCCTGGGCTCCAAGCTTTCCGATCGGCACCTCTCTCTCTCTCTCTCTCTTCCTCTCCTCTCCTCTCCTCACCTCTCTCTCCCCCGCCCCCCTCCAGCCTTTACTAATTGGGGTCTTGTGATTTCTCTGTCTTCCTCCCCCTTCCAAGGGCATCAAGCCTTCCGATCGGCACCTTGCTCTCTCCTCCTCCCCGTCCCCCTCCCCCTCCACGGCTTGTTTTGTAGCCAAACCCCGAGCCGCTGTGTCCAGGCGTGAGGCCGATTCTGCCGGCCAAATCTACGACCCTCCAGCCCTGCTTCAAGACGATCGCTGGTGGCGTGTGAGTGAGTAAAAAAATGAAAAAACTTCTGAAATTCCACAACTTTACACTTCTGCATTGACAGGTTAAAAAAAAGTTGAACTTTATTATTGACTTTGACAGTGTTCTTGACTCCCTCCAAAATCTTCGATGGCAGCTTTCAGCAAAAATTTGTGAATGTGCGCTGGTTTTCTTAACTCACCAGAAGGTTTTTCGGGAGTGGCTGCCAACCTAAGAGAAAAAAATGTTGGCCAAACTGTGAACAATTGAAAAAAACGGTGCAGACATGAGGGAACACTCCTATAACGTCAAAAAAAACTGGCCTAGAAAAACCATAACTAAGTCAGTTACGCCGGCGCAGATTGCAGGGGGAAGCTTGGAAAAAACAAATACACTAGAAAAAATGGCGCAAATGACTTGGGAAAATTGAGCCCATGGTATTTGTATTTAGTGCTCGGTAATGGGAATGCTCTTTTAGGGTAAATACAGAATGACTGTATTAAATGTACATTAAAAGCATCTTGCTGCCACAACACCTTATGAGGTTATTACACTTCATCCTGCATTAAGAGAAGTCCCTGGGATTTAGTGCCATTTCTTTTCATGTGGTTCTGGCTGGTGTCTTACTACTCACTCCCACTATTTCATCTCTCTTACTTTCTATAATTACATAATTCTCTGAGATTTTCTGCTCTTCTCTTAACTGTTCCTGTTGAAGCTAAGTCTTCACCTAGCTCCATGCTGGTTGTGCTTTTAAGAACAGTCCAACTTTAATTCCTGAAACTGCACCTGAAACGGACTTTCTCCGACGTCCCTCCCAAATATTTTCTGTGCTTTCCAGGTGCAGCGCGTCAATTGTTGGTAAAATTTACACCTTTGACCTGCCCAGGAATATTCTAATATTCTGACCCCACAATTTCTGGTGGAATCAGCATCCAGGCTATAGAATGGGTGGAAATACCAACCCTGTGGACGTGCGTTGGCAGAACACAAGACGTAGAATTTTAAGGCAATTAGGTTTTTCAAAGCTCAATGGTAGATACTGGTGATATTAATAAAATGATAATTTCTTCCTTTCTTCCTCCATTTTTTTTCCTCCATTCAATATGTAACTCGCTACTACTAGGACTTTACAATTTTTAGAAGTAGGCAACGCCACCTATTAACGCCAGAGAGGGGCGGCTAGCGGGTGGCTAAGTACTTACTGTCTGCAGCGACCAGGTTCCTCGGCACACGCTAAATTTAGTTGGCCGAGGGGGACGGCACGAAGATGTACCGCTGCGCGCTCTGCCGCCACCCACGTGGTGACGTCATCAAGCATGCAATGCCTCCTTGACACCGCGGCTGCGAAATTAGGTAAGTACGGTGGCCTTTACCGGCTGGCGTTCGGACAGCCTGCAAAAGCTGGTGGGACATCGGGGATCCCGGGGCAGTAGCGTTCAGAGATCAAGGTAAGTGGTTATGTTTTTTTTTTAGCATTTATGTATTAATGGGACCAGTGGGGAAGTGTGGGTGTGGGTAAGGGAAATGGTCGGAAACTTTTTTTCGTTTTTTCATCTCACATGCCGGCAGCCTACCGTGGGGAAATTCAGAAGGCCTCCTGAGATACCGCTCTGTTGGCGTCCGAGGATGAGTGTGCAAAGCCACTTTTAACATTGCGCTCTCATCTTTGGGCGGGAAAACTGAATTTTACAGTTTGAGGCGGCACCTACCGCCTGGTGTTAAAATCAGCATTCAGCCGGTGTCACCGCCTCAAAAACAGCAGGACCAAATTTCGACCCACATGTATTTCAAGGGCATTTAACACAATTTATTTTATTGTATAAATCGTTTGTAAAGATACATATAAAATGTTGTGTTGTTGTAGGCACCCTCCCTACAAAAGGGCACTGCTATGTTAGGGAGGATTCAGAGAAAAGTAAAATTATTATTTTGTATTTAGAGCATTATGTTTTAAAAAAAAAGAGGCTTGGGTAATTTCGCTTGCTTTCATTAGTGAATAATGCCTAGAATTTCTGTAGGGGTTCATCAGTGGAATATTGGCAGAACCTCTGGAGAAATTATGCAAATAGAAACATAGAAACATAGAAAATAGTTGCAGGAGTAGGCCATTCAGCCCTTCGCGCCTGCACCACCATTCAATAAGATCATGGCTGATCATTCCTTCAGTACCCCTTTCCTGCTTTCTCTCCATACGTCTTGATCCCTTTAGCCGTAAGGGCCATATCTAACTCCCTCTTGAATATATCCAATGAACTGGCATCGACAACTCTCTGCGGCAGGGAATTCCTCAGGTTAACAACTCTCTGAGTGAAGAAGTTTCTCCTCATCTCAGTCCTAAACGGCCTGCCCCTTATCCTAAGACTGTGTACCCTGGTTCTGGACTTCCCCAACATCAGGAACATTCTTCCCGAATCTATCCTGTCCAGTCCAGTCAGAATCTTATATGTTTCGAAAAGATCCCCTCTCATCCTTCTAAAGACCAGTGTATAAAGGCCCAATTGATCCAGTCTCTCCTCATATGTCAGTCCAGCCATTCCTGGAATCAGTCTGGTGAACCTTCGCTGCACTCCCTCAATAGCAAGAATGTCCTTCCTCAGATTAGGAGACCAAAACTGAACACAATATTCCAGGTGGGGCCTTACCAAGGCCCCGGACAACTGCAGCAAGACTTCCCTGTTCCTATACTCAAATCCCCTTGTTATGAAGGCCAACATACCATTTGCCTTCTTCACCGCCTGCTGTACCTGCATGCCAACTTTCAATGACTGATGAACCATGACACCCAGGTCTCGCTGCACCTCCCCTTTTCCTAATCTGCCGCCATTCAGATAATATTCTGCCTTCTTGTTTTTGCCCCCAAAGTGGATAATCTCACATTTATCCACATTATACTGCATCTGCCATGTATTTGCCCACTCGCCTAACCTGTCCAAGTCATCCTGCAGCTTCTGAGCGTCCTCCTCACAGCGCACACCGCCATCCAGTTTAGTGTCATCTGCAAACTTGGAGATATTACACTCAATTCCATCATCTAAATCATTAATATATATTGTAAAGAGCTGGGGTCCCAGCACTGAGCCCTGCGGCATTCCACTGCCTGCCATTCGGAAAAGGACCCATTAATTCCGACTCTCTGCTTCTTGTCTGCCAACCAGTTCTCTATCCACATCAGTACATTACCCCCAATACCATGTGCTTTAATTTTGCGGGATCTTGTCAAAAGCCTTTTGAAAGTCCAAATACACCACATCCACTGGTTCTCCCTTGTCCACTCTACCAATTACATCCTCAAAAAATTCCAGAAGATTTATCAAGCATGATTTCCCTTTCATAAATCCATGCTGACTTGGACCAATCCTATCACTGCTCTCCAAATGTGCTGCTATTTCATCCTTAATGATTGATTCCAACATTTTCCCTACCACCGATGTCAAGCAAACCGGTCTATAATTACCCGTTCTCTCTCTCCCTCCTTTTTTAAAAATTGGTGTTACATTAGCAACCCTCCAGTCCATAGGAACTGATCCAGAGTCGATAGACGGTTGGAAAATTATCACCAATGCATCCAATATTTCGAGGACCACTTCCTTAAGTACTCTGGGATGTAGACTATCAGGCCCTGGGGATTTATCGGCCTTCAATCCTGTCAATTTCCCTAACACAATTTCCCGCCTAATAAGGATATCCTTCAGTTCCTCCTTCTCACTAGACCCTCGGTCCCCTAGTACATCCGGAAGGTTATTTGTGTCTTCCTTTGTGAAGACAGAACCAAAGTACGTGTTCAATTGGTCTACCATTTCTTTGTTCCCCATTATAAATTCACCTGAATCCAACTGCAAGGGTCCTATGTTTGTCTTCACTAATCTTTTTATCTTCACATATCTATAGAAGCTTTTGCAGTCAGTTTTTATGTTTCCGGCAAGCTTCCTCTCATACTCTATTTTCCCCCTCGTAATTCAACCCTTTGTCCTCTGCTGAATTCTAAAATTCTCCCAGTCCTCCGGTTTGCTGCTTTTTCTTGCTAATTTGTATGCCTCTTCTTTGGAATTAATACTATCCTTAATTTCCTTTGTTAGGCACGGTTGAGCCACCTTCCCCGCTTTACTTTTACTCCTGACAGGGATGTACAATTGCTGAAGTTCGTCCATATGATCTTTATATGTTTGCCATTGCCTATCCACCGTCAACCCTTTAAGTATCATTTGCCAGTCTAATCTAGCCAATTTGTGCCTCATACCATCAAAGTTACCTTTCCTTAAGTTCAGGACCTTAGTTTCTGAATTAACTTTGTCACTCTCCATCTTAATAAGGAATTCTACCATATTATGGTCACTCTTCCCCAAGGGGCCTCGCACAACAAGATTGCTAATTAGTCCCTTCTCATTACACATCACACAGTCTAGGATGGCCAGCTCTCTGGTTGGTTCCTCAACATATTGGTCTGGAAAACCATCCCTAATACACTCCAGGAAATCATCCTCCACCGCATTGCTACCAGTTAGGTTAGCCCAATCAATATATAGATTAAAGTCGCCCATGATTACTGCTGTACCTTTATTGCACACATCCCTTATTTCTTGTTTGATGCTGTCCCCAACCTCACGACTACTATTTGGTGGTCTGTACACAACTCCACTAACGTTTTCTGCCCTTTTGTATTCCGTAGCTCCACCCATACCGATTCCACCTCATCCAAGCTAATGTCCTTCCTTACAATTGCATTAATTTCCTCTTTAACCAGCAACGCCACCCCGCCTCCTTTTCCTTTCTGTCTGTCATTCCAAAATGCTGAATACCCTTGTATGTTGAGTTCCCAGCCTTGGTCACCCTGGAGCCATGTCTCCGTGATGCCAATCACATTGTATCCGTTAACTGCTATAAGCGCAGTTAATTCATCCACCTTATTCCGAATACTCCTCGCATTGAGGCACAAAGCCTTCAGGCTTGTCTTTTTAACACACTTTGAACCTTTAGAATTTTGCTGTAAAGTGGCCCTTTTTGTTTTTTGCCTTGGGTTTCTCTGCCCTCCACTTTTACTATTCTCCTTTCTAGCTTTTCCTTCTGTCTCCATTTTATTTCCCTCTGTCTCCCTGCATAGGTTCCCATCCCCCTGCCATATTAGTTTAACTCCTCCCGAACAGCATTAGCAAACACTCCCCCTAGGGCATTGGTTCCGGTCCTGTCTAGGTGCAGACCGTCCGGTTTGTACTGGTCCCACCTCCCCCAGAACTGGTTCCAATGCCCCAGGAATTTGAATCCCTCCCTTCTGCACCACTGCTCAAGCCACATATTCATCTGAGCTATCCTGCAATTCCTACTCTGACTAACACGTGGCACTGGTAGCAATCCTGAGATTACTACCTTTGAAGTCCTGCTTTTTAATTTAACTCCTAGCTCCCTAAATTCATCTTGTAGGACCTCATCCTGTTTTTTACCTATATTGTTGGTACCTATATGTACCACGACAATTGGCTGTTCACCCTCCCTTTTCAGAATGTCCTGCACTTGCTCCAAGACATCCTTGAATTTTACACCAGGGAGGCAACATACCATCCTGGAGTCTTGGTTGCGGCCGCAGAAACGCCTATCTATTCCCCTTACAATTGAATCCCCTATCACTATCGCTCTCCCACTCTTTTTCCTGCCCTCCTGTGCAGCAGAGCCACCCATGGTGCCATGGACTTGGCTGCTGCTGCTCTCCCCTGATGAGTCATCCCCTCAACAGTACCCAAAGCGGGGTATCTGTTTTGCAGGGGGATGACCGCAGGGGCCCCCTGCACTACCTCCCTTGCACTGCTCTTCCTGTTGGTCTTCCATTCCCTATCTGGCTGTGTACCCATCTCCTGCAGTAAGTCCAACTCACTAAATGTGCTATTCACGTCATTCTCAGCATCGTGGATGCTCCAGAGTAAATCCATCCGCAGCTCCAGTTTCGCAATGCAGTCCGTCAGGAGCTGCAGGCGGGTGCACTTCCCGCACACGTAGTCATCAGGAACGACTACAAACTGCTGTTTGCACCAATTCGTCAGGGTTTCCACCAAAGTTACAGCAAGATTGGGATAACCCCATGAAAACTTTCCCCCAAGAAGTTTGAATGAAGGCATGGTCCTGGCCTTCACTCATATGCTGTATGATCATTCAGTGGAGCGTAAAAACTGTCATAGGCTGGCCTGTTTCTGTATTGTAAATTCTGTGTAATATAGGTGCAAGCAAGTTTCTTAATTTGTTTTATGAATGCGGTGCTAGATAATGAGTACAAATCGACAAACATCAAACAAGACTTAAGATTAGAAATAATTAATTTTTTTCAAGAGTAAAGTAAATTTGGTGTGTGAAACGGCAGTTAACTCTAGCCATGTTATGACCAGGAGTAGGAATTGGGCTTGGGGGGCCAGGTAGGTGCCAAATCCTCCTGACCTTGGCAGGGTGAGGCTCAGGCAAGTTTAACTCCCAGGCAGCATCTGCACACCGCCAGTCAGCTGCTTGCCTAAAATGAGCAGGAAGCATCAGTTGACCAGTAGGTGAGTTTAGAATTTCCAGTGGCAATAGGCCATTGGCCAGCACCAAATGAATGTTTGCTGGCAACAAGATAAGCGATGGAGATGGGGTTTTGAAAGGGTCTTGCAGAAGAGAAGAGTGAAACCTGAGGAAAGGGTGGCCTAAATTTTCCTTGAGGTCTGGATCAGCACTCCTGATCATCCTGACTCCAAAAGGAAATTTTAAGAAAGCTTATCTGTTTCGGCTTCTTTTGGCTACAGATCCTCTTCCCATTATCTTCACCTGACAGGAAAGCCACAAAGCTTTCCCTGCTCAGGTCACTGTAAAAATGCAGTCGGAACCTAATATAATAAGACTCTGATCTGCACATTTGAAGAAGGAATTCACCAGTTTCAGGCAGGTGTCTTTACCATATGCTTAGAAGAGTAAGTTATAATATAAGACACTGCAATCGGTGTGGGATGTTAGCAGGTAAGTCACCTGACCAATTTTAACTGCCTGCTTGGTTTCTGCCAAGTAGATAAGGTTAAAATTGCCCCTTCTGTGCTGATTCATTGCTTTTGAAAAAGCTAAATAACCATTTTGTTTGACATGGAATTGAGGGTTATAAAAGTACATATAAACAGAAATGGCTGAATGTTCTTTAAATAGGGGAATGTCATGCCAAGCAATCAGAAAGAAACTTGTGCAGCCTTTTTTAGAAGGTTAAATAAGTTAGGTAGAGTCCAAAATAAAGCACATTGTCCACAGAAATAATGTGTGATGGTACAAATGGCCTATCCTCCTTTCAATCTTTTTAATGTCTTGATTTGTTGCAGCTAATCTTTCCCAAGTATTTGTGTTAGTTAGTCATATCTTGATTTTTTTTCTTTTTAACCAAGTCAACCATTTATGTACTTTCATTGGTATGGTTGTGTCAGCACCAATCAAAGTCAGAATTTTTGAATTTAATTTTCACATAGTGTCTATCTTGAATCTAGTGGTCACTATGGGAAGTGTAAATGCAGGGTCTTATGCTAAACTTGTGTAAATGCACCCTTAGATATTTGCACTTTAGTTAGTGTCAGTTCATGGCTTGCTGATAAACCTCATTGTTGTCACATTTTCCAGGATTTAATTCTTGGCCATTTTGTAGAAAATAAAGAGGAAGTTGAGAAGCTGCTGCAGTTACATAAGAAACTTGAAGGCAATTAGAAGCTTTGCTTATTAAGGTACCCTCCCTAAAGGTTAGTAATGAGGTAGAAAGCAAATCACACTTGCCTGGCTGATTGAGACCCCTTCTTCCCCTTAATGATTTAGAAATTCCTGCTTCCTGGTATCCCATGAGATAGTGCCTGAAGTCATAGGTCTACTTTCCATTGTGTCAGCTGTGGCTCAGTGGGTAGCACACTCACCTCTGAATCAGAAGGTGGTGGGTTCAGGTCCCACTCAAGTCTCACTCCAGAAACTTGAGCACATAAATCTAGGCTGACACTCCAGTGCAGTGCTGAGGGAGTGCTGCACTGTTGGAGGCACCATCTTTCGGAGGCCCGTCTGCTCTCTCAGGTGGACGTAAAAGATCCCATGGCACTATTTCGAAGACGAGCAGGTGAGTTATCCCTGATGTCCTGCCCAATATTTATCTCTCAATTAACAAAACAGATTATCTGGTCATTATCACATTCCTGTTTGTGGGAGCTTCTGTGCGCAAATTGGCTGCCACATTTCACACATTACAACAGTGACTACACTCCAAATGTACTTCATTGGCTGTGGTCGTGAAAGGCGCTATATAAATGCAAGTCTTTCTTTAATTGAATGCTTAGTTTCAAAAAATCTTAAATACATTCAAATACCTATTGATGGTAATCTAAAAATAGAATTTGGGTTCATAGTCCTATTTACAAAAACTGTTTACAAACTTCAGTTTAAGAGACTTCAAGTATGGCATCCCAGCAGCTCCTGTCTCTTTCTTGGATCCTGGATTTTATGTTAAATCTGGAACACTCCAACTGGAGCCTCAGGACCTGTTTTATCGTTTACAATTTCAGACATCCCCCTATAAATAGCTTCTTAACCACCAAATCATTTTAATACTATATCCAAGGAATTCAGGTTTCCTACAAAACACTATCTGCAGTCTTCACTGGTTTGATGGCAAACATGTTTTTTGTGGTTCTAGATACAAGATTGAAGTCTTGGAATGTGTTTCTAAAAATGGCCACTGAGTACTCTCAATATGATAAATGCCATCTGTTATGTACGTAAACACTACCAATGTGCAAGTCTTGCCACCAGGGGGCGCACCTGTGGGAGACCCAAAAGTCACCTGCACACCCTGGGCAAGCAGATATAAAAGGCAGACTACCATGCTGCCTCCTCACTCTGGAGTTACAATAAAGAGACCAGGGTCACAATAGTTTGAGCTTAAGATGTACAGTCTTGTGGAGTTATTCTAAACGTAAGACCATCAAAATACAATACTTGTCTAAAGGACAATTGAGCGCTAACCCTTTAAATTTAGTATGAAACAAGTGTTATAATAGATATCCCTGAGATGTAATCCTAATCTGATTTTCCCAGATTGTAGGCTGTGGCCAAGTAGTGTATTTCAGAATAGAGAACAAATGAGGAAGGGCTTGAATTTGATGCCTTTAGTCTGCACACTCTTTGGTTTGAGCATTAGAGTGAACTTGACTATTCCAATGCACTGCTGGCTGGCCTCCTACATCCTACCCTACATAAACTAGAGGTGATCCAAAACTCGGCTGCCCGTGTCCTAACTTACACTAAGTCTCACTCACCTATCACTCCTGTGCTCGTTGACCTACATTGGCTTCTTGTTAAGCAACACCTTGATTTCAAAATTCTCAACCTTATTTTCAAATCCCTCCATGATCTTGCCCCTCCCTATCTCTGTAATCTCCTCCAGCCTCCATCCCCTGAGATGTCTGCACTCCTCTAATTCTGCCCTCTTGAGCATCCCTGATTATAATTGCTCAACCATTGGTGGGTGTGCCTTCTGTTGTCTAGGCCCCAAGCTCTGGAACTCCCTGCCTAAACCTTTCCACCTCTCTACCTCTCTTTCCTCCTTCAAGACACTCCTTAAAATATACCTCTGTGACCAAGCACCTGCGTTAATTTCTACTTATGCGGCTCGGTGTCAAATTTTTTTAATGTCCCGTGAAGTGCTTCGTTACATTAAAGGTGCTATATAAATACAAGTTTTTGTTGAAAGAAAAAATAATGATCTCAGTTGAACATCCATCTGTTATTAGGGAAGTGGTAACAGAGCACTTGGAAAATCACTATGATTAGGCTGAATCAACACGGTTTTATGAAAGGGAAATTGTCTTTGACAAATCAATTAGAGTTTTTTGTGGTGTAACTAGCAGGGTAGATAATGGGGAGCCAGTGGATGCAGTATATTTGGATTTTCAGAAGACATTCAATAATGTGCCACATAAGAGGCTGTTACACAGGATTAGGGCTCATGGGATTGGGGGTGTAATGTATTAGCATGAATTGAGGATTAGTTAACGGACGGAAAACAGAGAGTAGGAATAAACGAGTCATTTCCGGGGTGGCAGAGTGTAACTAGTGGATCAGTGCTTGGGCTTCAGCTATTTAAAATCTATATCAATGGCCGTAATCTTCCCAGCCCTGTGAGTGCGGATTTGGAGGGCAATGCATCGGGATCCCACTCTAAACCTGCCTCTGTGTGAGTTTCTCAATTGTCAGGTCTGCGTTCTGATCACAAACCCGATGCCAGACGGCGGGCCCGTTCATTAACGTACTTAACAGGTAGTTTAGTGGTATTTAAGAGGATTAAAAGCAGACACTTACAATTTTATCACCTTTTTATCGGGTTTCTTGGAACTCGCCAGGTAAGTGGAGTCGGGTTCAATGACTTTCAATAGCTTTGGCAAGTTAACAGCTGCAGAAGTGGTATAAAAGCTACCATTTCACAGCTGTTCACTTTCCAGTGTCAGAAGTTGATGCCTTCAGGATTTGGACAGAAATTTTGAGCTGTATGCAGGTTGGAAGTCTTTGCAGTGAGCTGTCTAATCACTGTCACCTCCTTGGAGCAACTCTCTCATATTTGACTGAGAAAAGGACTCAGTTTGGTCCTCATAATCCCACCACGATCTGTCCCAACACCAGCATCACGAACAAAAACACCAACCTTCTTCGCAATCACCTGATGCTGCACAGGGCACAGGCCATCAGCACCCGATCACATTGCTGCCCGGGAGGCCAGAGATGGCCTTACCATGGTTACATTGACTTCACTTGACGTTGTGCACCCTGGCTGCCATATTATGTGCCAGATTGGCACCACCCTACACCATACACCTCCACCATAAAGCATCCCTGCAATGCCCAAGCCACTCTTTTCACACTCATCACCATTGTGCAGGGTACCCTATGTCTGACAATTCACTACAACTCACTAAGCCACTTCCAAAGGTGCACACAAATCTGTCCAAGAACACACAGTGTTCAAAATAAAGATTTCAATTTTTGACAACACATTAGCAGATTATCTACATGAACATTGGCTGAGAACCAATGCCTACCCTTGCATGCTGTTAGTTGGTATGATTGGACAAGGAATGATGGTGAGTGTGAGGGATGGCTAGTAAGATAGGGATGTAATAATATAGATAGAGAGGGATGGGTGGAGGTGCAAGGTAAGTTGGTGTGAGTAAGGATGTGCAGGAGTAGGGTAGGGAATACAAAGTGATGGGGATGTGATGAGTGGCACAGCAGGATGAGGTTGAGTGTGGCTTTGTAGTAACGTTTCGTGATCTACTGAGATTATTGAAAGGTTTGTGCCACAGCGGCCAGCTCCTTCAGATTACATCCCTGCTTGTGCCCTCCTGTGCAATGTCTCCTGGAGAGGTCTCTTCCGTCCATTGGAAGGGAAGATAACCTCCCTGCGTGCTGTGGCTCCCTCCATAAGCATCTGGAGGGAATCGTGGGAGAGCCTGGGTACAACTGTGCACCTTTGTGCAGTGTTTGTCAGTGTTTGCAGCAGCTCAATGCTGCAAGACACTGACAGAAGAACTGTCAAACAAAAGTTGGGAATGGTCCCTTTAAGGAAAGTAGCTGATGATGCATCAACAGATGTTTCATCAGACCCACTTCCAGTTAATTGGCTGGGAAACCTGCAGAGCAGGCTTAATATGCCCCAGATTTAGAAGATTGCTGTTAGAGGGCGGGCTGCAGCTGGAATCGCGTTCTCCACACATCACCAATGCCACCCGTACCCAACTCACACCCTTTGGCGAAATCGTAACCAATGACTTAGATGAGGGACCAAGTGTAATATATTCAAGTTTGCTGAAATGATCCATTTTGGTAAACAGAATGGAAAAGGAGAATTTATTTTAAAAGGTTAGAGACTAGTAAATATTGGTAATCAGAGGGATTTGGCTATCCTTGTACACAAATCACAGTAAGTTAACATGCAGGTACAGCAAGCAGTTAGGAAGGCAAAATAGTATGTTAGCTTTTATTTCAAGGGGATTGGAGTATAAAAGTCAGGAAGCCTGTCTGCAATTATATAAGACTCTCCTTTGCATAATATATTTTACAAATAACTTTATTCAAATATGGACTTATTGGTAAGATCATAGGTTAGTAAACCTCAAAGATCTCCTTTTTGGGAATGAGAATTCCAATGTGTCTTTTTGTTCCTCATATTAGCAGGGTCATTTAGAAAGTGATATCTCTTCCTAATAATGTCTTACTAGACAAAATATTCATGATTATGGGATCTGGTTGATATACTATCCTTGTTCACACCATATTAAGGGAACCCTGCTATCATAACTAGAAAGTGATTTGCCATTATGATCTAACTTGCCTTAGGAGTAGGAGTAAATGGGGACTTTTCAGAATGGCAGGCAGTGACTAGTGGGGTACCGCAAGGTTCTGTGCTGGGGCCCCAGCTGTTTACACTGTACATTAATGATTTAGACGAGGGGATTAAATGTAGTATCTCCAAATTTGCGGATGACACTAAGTTGGGTGGCAGTGTGAGCTGCAAGGAGGATTCTATGAGGCTGCAGAGCGACTTGGATAGGTTAGGTGAGTGGGCAAATGCATGGCAGATGAAGTATAATGTGGATAAATGTGAGGTTATCCACTTTGGTGGTAAAAACAGAGAGACAGACTATTATCTGAATGGTGACAGATTAGGAAAAGGGGAGGTGCAAAGAGACCTGGGTGTCATGGTACATCAGTCATTGAAGGTTGGCATGCAGGTACAGCAGGCGGTTAAGAAAGCAAATGGCATGTTGGCCTTCATAGCGAGGGGATTTGAGTACAAGGGCAGGGAGGTGTTGCTACAATTGTACAGGGCCTTGGTGAGGCCACACCTGGAGTATTGTGTACAGTTTTGGTCTCCTAACCTGAGGAAGGACATTCTTGCTATTGAGGGAGTGCAGCGAAGGTTCACCAGACTGATTCCCGGGATGGCGGGACTGACCTATCAAGAAAGACTGGATCAACTGGGCTTGTATTCACTGGAGTTCAGAAGAATGAGAGGGGACCTCATAGAAACGTTTAAAATTCTGACGGGGTTAGACAGGTTAGATGCAGGAAGAATGTTCCCAATGTTGGGGAAGTCCAGAACCAGGGGACACAGTCTAAGGATAAGGGGGGAAGCCATTTAGGACCGAGATGAGGAGGAATTTCTTCACCCAGAGAGTGGTGAACCTGTGGAATTCTCTACCACAGAAAGTTGTTGAGGCCAATTCACTAAATATATTCAAAAAGGAGTTAGATGAAGTCCTTACTACTAGGGGAATCAAGGGGTATGGTGAGAAAGCAGGAATGGGGTACTGAAGTTGCATGTTCAGCCATGAACTCATTGAATGGTGGTGCAGGCTAGAAGGGCCGAATGGCCTACTCCTGCACCTATTTTCTATGTTTCTATGTTTCTATTTGTCTGCCTGGCAGAGCCATTATGTTCTGTCCTCAAAGAACATTAAGGCATCAAGGCAAGCATCCACAAAGATCTCTAGGTGCAAAAGGATGTACCCTATATGTATTAAAAGGTTATTATCGTACCTCATGACATTTGATTTATCCTGGAATAATTGCATACTATCTGCTTAATCAGATCTGAAAACCTTTGTTTCGACATTGCAGCTTTTGCAGCTTTTCATCAACTTATAAATAATCCTTTCACTGTTCATTTTTAGTTTAGTGAAAATGGACTAGAAAGTCCAACCTTTGCTTTGGTTTATGGTTCTGGCATTGACTGTAATTTTCAGCTTACTCGTCTAATAATTTTTGGATTTGCGTATTAATTTGAACCAAAAGTTGAGTAGATTTGCTACTTACACTTTTTTGGTAGAACAATGAGTAGCAGCTCAGTGCTCGAGTTAAAACATGGCACAGGGAGGAGCAATCATATGACTTGGTGAGTTACACCTTTTTAAATGGACTGTCATAGTGATTTCTCCAGATGAATAATTTCTCTTGGACAACTGTGTTAATTCTTCTCTATGTGGAGTACAAATTAAATTTAATTCCGTTAGGAAGATGCTACCAGAGATACGTAACCAAATATTTCCAGTTTTTAATATCAACCCTGAAGAATTGTTTTAAACTCAATTTCCTAACAACAAGTAGTTTTTTAGGAGATGGCGATGGTTCTAATTTTGACTTTCAATCAATAATTTAGGATATCCTCTTCAAGCATTATGACAATTGAACCAATGAAAAATTAGAAATAATGCCCAATTGTGTTTAGATTGAAAGCATTCAGGTTTTTTTGACGTGGTGGACGAGTGGGGTGGGGGTGGCGTGATGAGCGTGGGGGAGAGAGCAGATTCTACAATTTGCACACTGTTGTATTTGTTTTAAACTTGGCCATGGGGGATTGAGAAAAGAACAAAAATTCATATTGTTCTTTTTCTAATAGGTATTGTTTTCTGAATTTTAGTTGTCAAAAATGATTATACATTGCATGGGCCTATTTTAGGATGTGTGTTAGGTAAGCTTTATTGACTGCCAACAGAATGCAATGTTATCTGCCAGCATTTTACCAGCCTCATGGTAAGTGAATATTATTAGCAGTCAGAATTAGTACAGACCTCATGCTCAGTAGGTAAGTATGGCTGGATAGATTTTTTTGAAACAAAAAATAATCTTCTATGTTTTGGACTGCATTCTAGATTCTCGACATTTACAAGAGGAAGTTTTTAAAAACAACTATGGTTAACTTCATGTTAATGGTATCTTAACAGTACACTATTTGCAGGATCACTAAATCTAGAGCAGTTAGAAATTAGTGCTGCCCAATCATGTTGAGGAAAAGTAAGACATTACCTCGCAAGTGTTGCACATCGTAAAATAGCTTGATAAGATCAGGGGAGATAGGAGTAAGCAAACTACTGATCCAAAGATATATCCTTAGTGTAAATAAATCCTAAGCTGTATTCTTTGATTTATTTTATATACTATAATATAAAGCCAAACAATCCTAAGATCTAACTGCTTCAACACAAGTTTGTTTGAAAAAGAGTTGTTGCCTAAAGAAAATGATGAAAAATGTGTAGCATCTAAACATATTCAAATGACCTGAAATTTCTTCTTTGTCGTTAAGCTATTCACTAAATTTGTTTTGAGATGATTTCCATTTAAAAAATATTGGTATCTCTATTTTTGATTATATTTTGAATTCCTCCTAATATTAATAATTTGTATTTGTGGCAATGTTCTCAATAAAATTATTGATAGAGGAATTCCAGCCTGTTCTGTCAGAATTATGAACCGTGTTTCTTTTTCCTTTTTGTTTTTGAGATATTCACTTTGGTTTTTCTCCAAATTGATGTGAAGAGATGCTAACGATGTCCATGTGATTATTTCATCAGCCAAAACCACATATAAATGTGTGCATTGATTTGCAAATGATCCCTGCATATTATGATAAGCAATACCAGTCTTGTGGGTAGCAATGTTTTTGTATGGTTCGTGTTTCATTAAATGTCACATATCAATCATGGATGACTGATTCCTTGAAGTTTGGGCATGATTTAATTTTGTTAATTATGCAGTTCATTTGGAATATAGAGAATTAATAACTTGTTTTGTCATCCATGATTAACAGATGTGTCAGTATAACAGATTTATCTTTTAGCCTAGTTTTATTCCTTCAGACTCATGGACTTCAGTCTGCTAACTGAGGCTTGTACTGGACCCCTTACCATGTGAAGTACCTTAAATCATTCTGACACTTTATAATTAACATTTAATATATTTTGGAACTTCACTTTGTTGCACAGTATTCATTATTGGCTTTTTCACCAGTCGTAATGTTTTATCTTCCAAAGTACTGATCTATCACTTTCATATATGAAATGGCCTGCCAGGGAGTTAGTGAGCGTTGATTGTATCAGCAATTCAAGAGAGTTGGAAAGCCACCTGGAAAAAATGTGATAAAGCTATTGTGACTGTTATCTTGAGATATGATGGGCCAAAAATTGCGGTCGGAGGTTCCGACCAAATTTTTTTTTAACGAATGTACCTGGTGGTCCCGGAGGAAGGAACACTTCCGATCTGAGGCCTAGATGCGCAGTCCAGCGCAGAGACCCATGCATTCCAGGAACGTAAGCGCATCCTGGGATCCCATGGGTTTGGACCACCAATCACAATGTAATATTCTCATTTATAATAAATGGTGAGTTGCGTTTGTACGAGCTCCCATTACTATCAATGAGAATACCCCCAAAGCACAGAAACACAACACAATAAATAAAAAAAACTCACATATTTAAAATTAATTGAAATTGAATTAAATTCAATGTTTTGGAATAAAAACATTTTTTTGAAAATGTTTAAAAATTATTTTAAGAGTTAAAAATAAACTTACCTTAATGGACAGGGTTTTCAAAATAAATATTAGTGATAAAATTTAATTTTTCTATCTTCTAAAACTCTTACGCTGGTAAAAGCAGGCCTTGCGCCTGTTTTTACCAGGCATAAGAGTTTTAAGGACATTCGCTGGGCAAGAGTTGAGCAAATAGTCCAAATCTCCACCCACAGAGGCCCTTTACTTTCGTATGTGTTGGATCTGTCAAAAGACATTTTGACAGTTCACAAGTGCCGGGTTTTGGCACATGCACTTTTATGTGCCTAAACCTGGAACCTGCGGGGCATCTTTGGGTGCATGCTCACATCATACGCACCCAGAGAGGCCGCAATTTACGGCCTGATATTTCCTCGACAATGGGACCAGCCAGATAGGTCTTTTCCAATGCTGTGTTTTCATATGCTCCAATTTGTATTCAAATGTGTATGTTTCCTTCATATGTTTGGTTTAAAAGTTATCATTTTGTACACGATAGCCTAACTTAAAAATTTTTTATTCATTCACGGGATGCGGGCATCACTGGTAAGGCCAGCATTTATTGCCATCCCTAATTGCCCTTGACAAGGTTGTGGTGAGGCAACTTCTTGAACCGTTGCAATCCGTGTGGTGAAGGTACTCACACAGTGCCATTAGGTAGGGTGTTCCAGGATTTTGATTCAGCAATGATGAAGGAAAGGCAATATATTTCCATGCGCCTGCTGCCCTTGTCCTTCTAGATGGCAAAGGTCGTGGGTTTGGAAGATGCTGTCAAAGAAGCTTTGGTGAGTTGCTGCAGTACATCTTGTAGATGGTACACATGGCAGCCATAAATGGATACCAGACTGCCTGGTAATCCCGCCTTTGCTGGTTGCCGTACTACATATAGATTGGGCTGAACAAACTGGTAGCAATACGGTGGAGGAGGATTTCCTAGAGTGTATTAGGAATAGTTTTCTAGACCAATATGTCGAGGAACCAACTAGAGGGCTGGCCATCCTAGACTGGGTGATGTGTAATGAGAAAGGACTAATTAGCAATCTTGTTGTGCGAGGCCCCTCGGGAAGAGTGACCATAATATGGTAGAATTCTTTATTAAGATGGAGAATGACACAGTTAATTCAGAGACTAGGGTCCTGAACTTAAGGAAAGGTAACTTCAATGGTATGAGACTTGAATTGGCTAGAATAGACTGGCGAATGATACTTAAAGGGTTGACGGTGGATAGGCAATGGCAAACATTTAAAGATCACATGGATGAACTTCAACAATTGTACATCCCTGTCTGGAGTAAAAATAAAATGGGGAAGGTGGCTCAACCGTGGCTAACAAAGGAAATTAGGGATACTGTTAAATCCAAGGAAGAGACATATAAATTGGCCAGATAAAGCAGCAAACCTGAGGACTGGGAGAAATTTAGAATTCAGCAGAGGAGGACATAGGGTTTAATTAGGAGGGGGAAAATAGAGTATGAGAGGAAGCTTGCTGGGAACAAAAAAATTGACTGCAAAAGCTTCTATAGATACGTGAAGAGAAAAAGATTAGTGAAAACAAACATAGGTCCCTTGCAGTCAAACTCAGGGTAATTTATAATGGGGAACAAAGAAATTGGCAGACCAATTGAACAATACTTTAGTTCTGTCTTCACGAAGGAAGACAGCTAACCTTCTGGAAATACTAGGGGACCGAGGGTCTAGCGAGAAGGAGGAACTGAAGGAAATCCTTATTAGTCAGGAAATTGTGTTAGGGAAATTAATGGGATTGAAGGCCGATAAATCCCCAGGGCCTAATAGTCTGCATCCCAGAGTACTTAAGGAAGTGGCCCTAGAAATAGTGGATGCATTTGTGATCATTTTCCAACAGTCTATCGACTGGATCAGTTACTATGGACTGGAGGGTAGCTAATGTAACACCACTTTTTAAAAAAGGAGGGAGAGAGAACACGGGGAATTATAGACCAGTTAGCCTAACATCAGTAGTGGGGAAAATGTTGGAATCAATTATTAAAGATGAAATAGCATCGCATTTGGAAAGCAGTGACAGGATCGGTCCAAATCAGCATGGATTTATGAAAGGGAAATCATGCTTGACAAATCTTCTAGAATTTTTTGAGGATGTAACTAGTAGAGTGGACAAGGGAGAACCAGTGGATGTGATGTATTTGGACTTTCAAAATGCTTTTGACGAGGTCCCACACAAGAGATTGTTGTGCAAAATTAAAGCACGTGGTATTGGGGGTAATGTATTGACGTGAATAGAGAACTAATTGGCAGACAGGAAGCAGAGAGTCAGGATAGAAAATGTAGACATAGAAAATAGGTGCAGGAGTAGCCCATTGAGCCTGCACCACCATTCAATAAGAGCGTGGCTGATCATAAAACACAGCACCAGCGACAGTGTGGCGCTCCCTCAGCATTGCACTAGAAGTGTCAGCATAGATTTTGTGCTCAAGGCCCTGGAGTGGGAATTGAACCCACAACCTTCTGACTTGGAGGCGAGTGTGCTTCCCACTGAGCCAAGGCTGACAGGTCCTTATCAGACTAGCAGGCAGTGACTAGTGGGGTGCCGCAGAGCTCAGTGCTGGGACTCCAGCTATTTACAATATACGTCAAAGACTTAGATGAAGGAATTGAGTGTAATATCTCCAAGTTTGCAGATGACACTAAGCTGGGTGGCGGTGTGAGCTCTGAGGAGGATGCTAAGAGGCTGCAGGGTGACTTGGGCAGGTGAGGTGAGTGGGCAAATGCATGGCAGATGCAGTATAATGTGGATAAATGTGAGGTTATCCACTTTGGGGGCAAAAACATGAAGGTAGAATATTATCTGAATGGCGGCAGATTAGGAAAAGGGGAGGTGCAACGAGATTTGGGTGTCATGGTATATCAATCATTGAAGGTTGGCATGTAGGTACAGCAGGCGGTGAAGAAGGCAAATGGCATGTTGGCCTTCATAGCGAGAGGATTTGAGTATAGGAGCAGGGAGGTCTTACTGCAGTTGTACATGGCCTTGTTGAGGCATCAGCTGGAATATTGTGTTCAGTTTTGGCTTCCTAATCTGAGGAAGGACGTTCTTGCTATTGTGGGAGTGCAGCGAAGGTTCACCAGACTGATTCCCGGGATGGCAGGACTGACATATGAGGAGAGACTGGATCAACTGGTCCTACATTCACTGGAGTTTAGAAGAATAAGAGGGGATCTCAAAGAAACATATAAAATTCTGACAGGACTAGACAGGTTAGATGCAGGAAGAATATTCCTGATGTTGGATAAGTCCAGAGCCAGGGGCACAGTCTAAGGATAAGGGGTAAGCCATTGAGGACCAAGCTGAGGAGAAATGTCTTCATTCAGAGAGTTGTTAAACTGTGGAATTCTCTACCGCAGAGAGTTCTTGATGATAGTTTGTTAGATTTATTCAAGAGGGAGTTAGAAATGGCCCTTACGACTAAAGGGATCAAGGGGTATGGAGAGAAAGCAGGAAAGGAGTACTGAGGTGAATAATCAGCCATGATCTTATTGAATGGTGGTGTAGGCTCGAAGGGTTGAATGGCCTATTCCTGCACCTATTTTCTATGTTTCTACTTTGATATTTGCTTGTGGCTGCCATTGGGAGGCATGCCTTAAAACTGGCAGCTAGCAAAGATGGGAGTACCAGGCAGTCTGGCACCCATTTGCTGACCCCATACAAGACCCAGAGAAATGTCCGCATATGCAACTTCTTACTTCTCCTCTGGTATTCAGCTCTTGGGTCCATGGCTGGATCAAGACAGTGACGGGATATGGAGCTGAGTGGTTCTGGAGAAAGTCAAACTGAATGTCAATGAGTAGGTGCTGCTTGATGGCACTATTGATCACTCTTTTTATCACTTTAGTGATGATTAGGAGAAAGATATTTAGCAGTCATTTTCTGGGTTAGATTTATTCTTTTCATGGATAGGACAAACCTTCTACATTATTGGGTAGATACCAGTCTCATAGATGTACTGAAAAAAGCCTACCTGGGGGAGTGTGCAGGTCTTCAGCTGGGATGTTGTCAGGGTCCATATTCTTTGTTGTGTCCAGCTGCTTCTCAATATCATGTAGAGGGAGCTGAATTGGCTGGATACTTGCATCTATGTTGGTGAGGATTTCAGGAGGAAGCCAAGTAGAATTAATCACTTGGCACAGAATATGCTTACAAACATTCAGATATGTCTCTCACACTCGCATGTTGTATGTCACCAGGTTTGAATAGGTGGATTTTAATGCTGTCTTATCCTATTAGTTACATGGATGTCCACCTCCATCCTTGACTGAATGTAGTAAGGCCAGAGAGGTTTACTCACGTGTTTTGCTTGTGGAAACGCATAGCTTCATCTATAGCCTGCTGGCTTTTGTGTTTAGCATGCAGATTGCCATATTTAGTAGCTTCACTAAGTTGCGACCTCATTCTAAAGTATGCCCAGTGCTGCTTCCACCACACTTTTCTATACTCCTCATTGAAGCAGAGTTAATAGTGGATATTGAAGCTCCCCACTCAGGGTACATTACTACCCTCAGAGCTTCTTCCAAGTAATGTTCAACATGGAAGAGAACTGATTCATCAGATGAGTTGTGGGGTGGGGGCGAGGTGGCAGGGGGTTGGAGGTAATCAACAGGAGGTTTCCTTGACCTTGTTTGCCCTGAAGCCATGAGTCAACTGGGCTGATTATGCCTCAGTCTTGTCCTGATATGATGCCTTGGTTGCTGGTGATGAGTCCATCTGATTTCTGTCCCTTATTTTTGGACTAAGGGCCTTCTTACTAGCTAGATGTAGACTATGGCAATATCCCTTCCCTGAAATGCATAGTGAACCAGTTGGATTTTTAATTAAAATCCAGTAAATTTCATTGCTAATGTTCTGCTAATAGCCCATAAATTATCAGATTTATTAAATTCAAAACTTTAGAACTTTCCATGGTAGGATTTGAACTCTTGACCTTTAGGTTGCTCGTATAATCCAGCAAACCCAACCCATTCAGAAATGGTTTACCATGTACATCATCAACTTACCCGGCATCTCTTACTGCCCCCGCCCCACCCCACCCAGTCATGCAATCTAACTGGAAGAGACTAAAAATGAAAAAGAAAATTCTAATTTAGAAAAAACTTCCACTCCAACTCCTTGACAGAAACTTCCAGGAGATCTCAGTGACTCATGAATCTCAATATTTCCAGCTATCTCATGGCTAGCTTGCCATCTGCTACTTGAACTGTCCTCTACTCTCAAACTTGTCCAACTCTCTCTTGAAGGACTACAGGGAATTCATATCCACCCCATCACTTGCAATTTTTTCCAAGAAGCCACTGATTCTCTGTGAAATGAATTATTTCCTAACATCTAATCTATCTTTGTGCCTAAATACTTTACTACTAAACACTAGTTATCCTATTTATATCCATTTCAAATAACCTATGCAACAGAACATAATTTAGACACCTCATCATTTTAAAATCCTCAATCATAACTTGTCTAAACCTTGTAGTTTTGGTAGTGGACAAGCTATCATGAGTCCAAATCCTATTTTGGCATGTTGAGAAATTGAATTTGATAAATCTGGTAATTTGTGAGCTAGCACCAGATAATGATCATGAAAGCTGACAGATTGTTGTTAAAAACTCAACTAATTTATTATTGTCCTTCAGGGAAGGGAATCAGTTACTGACCTTGTCTGGCCTGTATGTGACTCTTTCCACACCATGTGGTTGAGGCTTAATACTCTGGGTAACTAGGGATGAGTAATAAATACTATCTTGTCAGTGTTGCCCATGTCCCAAGAACAAATAAAAAATATTGTATTGTCCTAGCAACCTAAACCCTAATTGTCTTCACAATAGCCTTCTCCCACTGCCTACGAACCTTATCAACTATAATTCCCAGGTCCCTTTCCTGCTCTGTAACTTTAGCGGGTACCTTTGCATTGTATACACGTGAATTGGAGTTTCCCAGACCTAAATGAATAAAATGTAGCCGCATCAAAGGACATCTGCCACACATGAACTTCTTCCCTAGCTTATCTAAATTGGCCAGGAAATTATTTATTTGACCTAAATGTTCAACCTCTATGCAAATACTTCCATTAATGTGATCATCCAAATCATTTCTTAAATGATGAACAGCATTAGTCCCAACCCTAGTGCTATTCGGGAGGATTTCAAACCAGCTTGGCAGGGGGATGGGAACCTGAGAGTAGATTTAGAAGGGAGAGAAGGAAAGCAGGAAATGGAAGGCAGAAAATTAGTGAGTGAGCTTGGAAGGCAGAGGAAGCAAAGGCTGGAAAATAGACAACAAGGCAGTTTGGCAATGTTAAATGGTATATACTTTAATATAAGAAGTCAAGGAAATAAGGCAGATGAGCTGAGGGCACAGATAGACGCATGGGAGTATGATATTATAGCTATTACTGAGACATGGTTGAAAGAAGGACAGGAATGGTAGCTCAACATTCCTGGTTCCAGGGTTTTCAGATGAGATAGCGAGGGGGTTAAAAAAGGAGCGGTGTGGTAGTATTGGTTAAAGAAACAATTACAACTGTGAAACGGGATGATATGTTAGAAGGATCATCAAATGAGAACATAAGAAATAGGAGCAGGAGTAGGTCATTTGGCCCCTTGAGCCTGGTCGTGGCTGATCTGATCATGGACTCAGCTTCACTTCCCTGCCCACTCCCCATAACCCTTTATTCCCTTATCGCTCAAAAATCTGTCTATCTCTGCCTTAAATATATTCAATGACCCAGCCTCCACAGCTCTCTGAGGCAGAGAATTCCACAGATTTACAACCCTCTGAGAGAATAAATTCCTCCTCATCTCAGTTTTAATAGGGCGGCCCTTATTCTGAGACTATGGCCCCTAGTTTTAGTTTCCCCTATAAGTAGAAATATCCTCTCTGCATCCACCTTATCGAACCCCCTCATTATCTTATATGTTTCGATAAGATCACTTCTCATTCTTCTGAACTCCAATGAGTACAGGCCCAACTTACTCAACCTAACTTCATAAGTCAACTCCCTTATTTCTTTACTCTTATACTCAAATCCTCTTGTAATAAAGGCCAACATACCATTTGCCTTAATTGCTTGCTGCACCTGCTTGTTTGTACTGGCCCCACATCCCCCAGAACCGGATCCAATGTCCCAGGAATTTGAATCCCTCCCCCTTGCACCATTTCGCAAGCCACGTATTCATCTGAGCTACCCTGCAATTCCTACTCTGACTAGCACGTGGCACTGGTAGCAATCCTGAGATTACTACCTTTGAGGTCCTACTTTTTAATTTAACTCCTAGCTCCCTAAATTCAGCTTGTAGGACCTCATCCCATGTTTTACCTATATCGTTGGTACGTATATGCACCATGACAGCTGGCTGTTCACCCTCTCCCTCCGGAATGCGCTGCAGCCGCTCCGAGACATCCGTGACCCTTGCACCAGGGAGGCAACATACCATCCTGGAGTCTCGTTTGCAGCCGCAGAATCGCCCACTGGATATACGCTGACTATAGATTATATCACCTTAAATAAAGTTACACCCCGGGAGCACCCGATAGTGGGCAGCCTGACAACAATTTTCAATGGTCTGGGCCCATGAACATAAAATATTCACCGTACTGGATATAGCAAATGGATTTTGGGCAATACCCTTAGACAAGGAGTCACAAGGGAAATTCGCCTTCACTGTAAGAGGAAAGCAGCATACATGGACTAGAGTGCCCCAAGGATTCCAGAACAGCCCGAGTATATTCCACTGGATGCTAGCTGGGGTCCTGGAGCCAATAGATGTAGGGGAAGGAAGTACCCTCTTGCAATATGTGGACGACATTTGTATAGCGTCCGCCACGGAGAAACAGCATGTGCTGGCATTGACCATGGTGCTTGGGGCCCTACAACAGGCAGGGCTGAAAGCTAACCCAAAAAAGGCCCAGATAGGGGAGGGCCAAGTCACGTACCTAAGGTAGTAGTAACACAAGGGAAAAGGCAGATGCCCGAGAATAGGAAGGAGGCCATTAGGATGATGCCAAAGCCAGGGACCATAAAGGGAGTCAGACAGGTATTAGGACTGTTTAATTACTGTCGGAATTTTATCCCGGGATATGTAGAAATTGCTCAGCCCATACAAGATTTGGTAAAAGGGGGAAAGCCCTCCCAAGACTGGGGCTCTGAACAAGAAGCAGCGTTTCAACAGCTGAAACAAGCCCTAATGAGTGCCCCCGCCCTGGGACTACCGGACCGGAATAAGTCCTTCCACATTTATAATTACCACAGCAAAAATCACTATAATGCGGTGGTGACCCAGCAACATGGGGACAGGCAACGACCGGTGGCGTATTGCTCCACTAAGCAACAACCTATAGCTGCAGGATTATCTAGATGTGTAACTGCTCTCGACTGCGCAGCCTGGGCAGTCAAAATTAGTGAACCCATAGTAATGTCAGGACAAATTATCCTACAAACGTAACATACCCTGGTAGAGCTACTAAACACGGGGAGACTGAGAACAGAGACAGACGCAAGAAGGGCGACGTGGGAGACGGTACTAATACCCCGAGCGGCACAGTAACGATAGTAAAAGATAGTGGTAACAACCCTCCAGGATGGATCATTACGGAAGGCCAGGATCATGAACATAGCCCGATAAAGGGGGAAAAGTAGCTCGATAAAGGAAGAGCCACTCGAGGGAGCAGACATGGACCTTTTTCGTAGACGGGTCCCGTCAGTACATCGACGGAATGCCCCGAACAGGGTGGGCGGTAGTACATGATAAAGGGAAAACACGGGGAGTAGGGCAGTTAGAAGGGAGCCTCTCGGCCCAAGTGGCCGAATTAGTCGCCCTAATGGAAGCGCTCAAACAGGAAAAAGGTAAAACGATAAATATATGTACAGACAGCCGATAGGTGTTTGGGATGGTCCACGATTATATAGTAGCCTGGAGTCGGTGAGGTTATATGACATCGGGGGGAGGACCAATTCGACACGAGAACATAGTTAAGGAACTGGTAAAGGCTTCCCTCCAGCCCCAGAAACGCGCAATAATAAAGATCAAAGCCCATAAGAAAATCAGTGACAGACATCAGCAAGGGAATGCATGGGCGGATGAGGCAGCTAAGCGAGTGGCAGAATCAGGGGGCCTGCAGGCTATAAAAAGTGCCTGTGCGCTTGGGCCAGAAAAAGTAAATGTGTTTAAACTACAGAAGGCAACCATACAGCAGGAAAAAGATGAATGGAAAAGACAGGGAGCTAAACAAGGCATGGACAGAATCTGGAGGAAAGATTGTAATGTGGTAGCCCCACTGTGCATACGACAAAACCTGTTGAGTATATACCACGGGTATGCACATACAGGTAAGACCAGCATGACGAGTTCAATGTCCCGATGCTGGTAGTGGAAGGGAATGGGAAGAGATATAGAAAATTATTGTAGGAAGTGCTTAACATGCGCAAAGCATAACCCAGGTGAAAAAATAAAGGTCAGAATGGGACACCAATCCCGACCAAAAGGACCATGGGAAAACCTGCAGATAGACTTCACGGGCCCTCCCGAAAATGACCCATTTATTCCTACTCTCTGTTTTCTGTCCTTTAACCAATTTTTAATCCATGCTAGTATATTACCCCCAATCCCATGAGCCCTAATTTTGTTTAATAACCCCTTGTGTGGCACCTTATCGAATGCTTTCTGAAAATCCAAATACAACACATCCACTGGTTTCCCTTATCTATTCTACAAGTTACAACCTCAAAAAACTGTAACAGATTTGTCAAACATGATTTCCCTTTCATAAATCAGTGTTGACTCTGCCAATCCTATTATTATTTTCTAAGTGCCCTGTTACCACATCCTTAATAATAGATTCTAGCATTTTCCCCATTACTAATGTCAGGCTAACTGGTCTGCAGTTCCCTGTTTTCTCTCTCTCTCCTTTCTTAAATAGCAGGGTTAAATTACCTTCCAATTTGCAGAAAACGTTCTAGAATCTATGGAATTGTGGACGATGACAACTAATGCATCCACTATCTCTGTAGCCACCTCTTTCAAAACCATAGGATGTAGGCCATCAGGTCCAAGGGATTTATTGGCTTTCAGTCCCATTAATTACTCCAGTACTATTTTTTTACTAATACTAATTTCTTTCAGTTCCTCATTTTTGCTGGACCCTTGGTTCTCCACTTTTTCCAGGAAATTTTTTGTGTCTTCCATGAAGAGAGACAGGGGGCGAAATTGCCCCTCGTCCGAAACGAAGAGCACCTACCGATTTTTAGATGCTGCATTGGGGCGGACATTCTGGTGATTTTCAGTTCTTTGGTTTCTGTTTCTAGTCAGAACTGTGTTGGTATCAGGAGAGGGGCGGAGGGGCGGAGGTGCGGTCAGGTCGGAGTGGCCGCCACTAGTGGGGCAGAAGTGGGGGTTGGAATGGCCGACGTTCCAAGTCATCAGCGCCGCGCTGACGCGTCACAACATCTCTACCCTTCAGTTAAAAGGGAGGGCCGCTGTGAACTCTGCAGCCACTTTAGTATCAAACACTAGGCCACCAGGGAGGGTTTAGGCTGGGCCAAGGCCCTGGCACCCAAGAGTCAGCCAACAATAAAAAATAAAATGGAGTCGTGGGCAGCGTGACCGCTCCTCTCCTTTAAGGGTGGCCATGCCACCCAGCTACAAAAAGGATACCGACAGAAAAAGCTGTCGGGGACACCGACCGGCGGCGCGCCACTCCTGCGGATCAATTTCTTATAGGCCAATTTCAAAAGGGGGTTCACCTCCAGTTGGTAAGGGGTCGGCGCGTATACAACATGGCGGGAAAACAGGCAGGGCAGTCCTGTACATCGATCCAAACCTAAAGGAGGGCAACATAAAAAATGACGGCCCCTCTGCGCCGACTAAGCGGTGATTCCTTACCAAACCTTTCTTATAGAAAGGGGCAATTTTGGCCCCACAATATTTGTTTAATTTCTCTGCCATTTCCTTATTTCCCATTATAATTTCTCCTGTCTCAGCCTGTAAGGGATCCATCCACATTTACTTTCGCTAATCTTTGTCTTTTTACATATCTATAGAAGATTTTACCATCTGTTTTTATGTCTCTTGCTAGTTTACTTTCATATTCTAATTTCCCTTTCCTTATCAATTTCTTGGTCCTCCATTGCTGAATTCTAAAATCCTCCCAATCCTCAGGCTTAGTGCTCTTTCTGGCAACACTATAAGCCTCTTCCTTTGATCTAATACTATCTTTAGCTTCTCAACATACTGATCTAGAAAACCATCCTGTATACAGTCCATGAATTCGTCCTCCACACTATTACTGCATACTTGGTTTGCCCAGTCTATATGTAGATTAAAGTCCCCCATGTTTACTTTAATACCTTTGTTACATGCACCTCTAATTTCCTGATTTTTACTGTGCCCTACATTACCACTATTGTTTGGGGGCCTATAAATAACTCCCACCAACGTTTTCTACCCTTTGCTGTTTCTTAGCTCCACCCAAACTAATTCTACTTCTTGATTTTCCGAGCTAAGATCCTTTCTCTCTCCTGTCTTTATCCCATCCTTTATTATCAGAGCTACCCCTCCTCTTTTTCCATTTTGCCTATCTCATCTAAAAGTTGAGAATAGTTCCCAGTCTTGGTCATTTTGCTACCACATCCCCATAATGGCTATTAGATTAAACCTATTAATTTCTATCTGCGCTATTAATTCATCTATTTTGTTGTGAATGCTTCGTGCATTCAGATGACTTTAGCTTTGACTTTTTTTCTGTTTTTCCCTGATGTCACCTTCGTCAGTGATGCCTTATTACCTTTGTTACTCTCTCTGTCCCTTCCTGACCCATTCTGCTTATTTTTACCCAAAACTCTGCTCTGCTCTAGAGCCTTGACATTTCCCTTGCTGCTTTCAAATGTACTCTTTCCTGAATCCTCCCGCCCCCCCCCAACCCCAGCCCCCTTCATTAGTTTAAAGCCCTCTCTACTGCCGACTGCCCTATTTATTGAATTCACCAGTGCACTGGTTCCAGCCCAGTTCAAGTGGAGCCCGTTGTGGTGTATGAAATGATGCAATGAACTCCGTACTGCAAGCCAGTGACTAGGTAGGTGTAACCTGGTCAGTCTTTAATGGCTTCCAAAAGTGAAGATACAAAGGTGAAGTTCAGGTTATATACCGGGCCCAGCATGAGTGTACCTATGACCCTAGGACCTCCGACGGTAGTGCCTCCTAGTGGTGGGCAGACCTTATGTATATAGATTACATCATTCCCCCCCTAGTTTTTGGCAGAAGTCCATATTACAAGTTCAGACGGTCCGGAGCCCTTTGCTCCCTGGTTGACCATCTCAGTACAATCCCAGTGTTTTCCGAGTCTCTCACGATTTGGGGCTGGGCATTGACCACAGTGGATTCTTCTGATGACTGGACGTGAGTTGGTTGATCGTCTAAGCTTGCAGTGTCTTCTTCCAACTGTTCCGGTTTGTCAGTGTGACTTAGCTTGATTTGATCAATGTGTTTCCTGCACATCTGCCCATTCTTGAGCTTAACCATATACACCCGGTTACCAGCCTTATCTGTAACATTGCCCAGGAGCCACTTGGGCCCTTGACCATGGTTAAGTACATACACTGGGTTATTTACAGATATGTCGTGTGACACTGTGGCGTGGTCGTGATACCACTGCTGGCATTGATGTCGGGTTTCGAAATGATCGTTAAGGTCAGGATGGACTAGAGAGAGCCTGGTTTTGAGGCCTCTCTTCATCAATAGTTCCACAAGCGGGACCCCGGTGGCCTTGTCCTGTAACTGAGCAGTATGCGTGACAAGCATCTCTGCAAGGAACCGTAAGTTACACTTGTTAGGCTCTGCTTGATGGTTTGAACTGCCTGCTCCGCTTGACCATTGGACGCGGGTTTGAATGGGGCTGACCTCACATGTTTTATGCCGTTGTGTTTCATGAACTCTTGAAACTCCAGGTTCGCGAAACACGGTCCGTTATCGCTGACAACGACGTCTGGCAGACCATGTGTGGCAAACATGGCTCTCAGGTTCTCAGTGGTGGCAGTGGAAGTGCTGAATGACATGATCACACATTCTATCTATTTGGTGAATACATCTGTTATGTATATATGTAGACCTTACCCAAATGTAAGACTTGCCACTAGGGGCACACCTGTGGGAGACCTAAGGGTCACCTGTGCACCCTGGGGCAAGCAGGTATAAAAGGTGATTCACCATGCTGCTTCCTCACTCTAGAGTCTGAATAAAGAGACCAAGGTCACAACAGTTTGAGCTTGCGATATAGTCCTGTGGATTTATTCTGAACGTAACAAATTAGCGACGAGTAACAGATCACGAACTTTCATGCGGTAATGGCTGCCGTTGATATTCTTGAGAGATTTGTTGAGGGTGATAATTGGGAAGTCTTCATTGAGCACCTCCAACACAGACCTGTTCTATTGTTTAAAGTGTTCCCAAAGAATGAGCTGCGTCTGGCTGATCTCTCTTGAGCTTCCCAGTTTGTAGTTGATTGCTCGCATTGTGGGTTGACGAGGTGTGAACGGCCGTTCCTGTGGCCCTTGATGGCTTCTGCCTGCGGTCGAGAGCCTGTTCTCCCAGTTTTGTCTGTGTGTGGGGGTAGCAGCTTGTTTAGTGCTGTGAACTTCTTCCGATATTTCGTTAGTTGTCGTACCTGCATTGTAAATCAACCACGTTTCTTCTTCCCCTACCAAGAATGTCTGTGCAACCAGTGCTGCTGCCTCTAAGGTCAGGTTCTTGGTCTCTATGAGCTTTCGGAATATGCCTGCGTGGCCTATTCCTTCAATGAAAAAGTCTCTCAGCATTTCTCTCCTCAGTTCATCGGAGAACTCACATAAACTAGCCAATCTCCGAAGTTCCGCCACGAAGTCGGGTATGCTCTGGCCCACACAGCATCTGTAGTTGTAGAACCTGTGTCTGGCCATGTGTAGGCTGCTCGCTGGCTTCAGGTGGTCTCTTACCAGTGTGCTCAATTCTTCAAACGACTTGCTTGCTGGTTTCTCGGGTGCCAACAGATCCTTCATTAAAGCGTATGTTTTCGAGCCACAGCTGGTCAAGAGATGGGCTCTTCTCTTGTGTGCCTTATCGTCGCCTAACCAGTCTTTGGTTACAAAGCTTTGCTGGAGCATTTCTATAAAGTCCTCCCAATTGTCTCCCGCATTGTACTTTTCATCTGATCCGTTGTTCGCCATTCTGTGGATTCTGTAATCCCGTAACCCGTCGCCACTGTAAAGTCCTGTCCCCTCAGTACAGATTCACACGAGGCATGTAGTGAAGTCAAGGTCACTCTGGACCTGCACCTTTATTTCACAGCTCTGGAATGCCGCACTTGCCTGAGACCTGTCCTTATATACCTGTCTCTTGCAAGTGCTCCCCTGATGGTAAGGTATGCTGGTGGTTACAGGTCATATCTTATTACAGTCATGTATAGTATGTTAGGATACAGTTATATATAATAATGTAAGATACATGCCAAATACCCACTACCAAAGGCAAACGACCATTTTGCGACGCTGGCGTGAGGAAAGACGTTCACGAAGTTGGACTTGACCTCGGCCTACATGACGCAGGAGCTGGAGGAATCATCGAAGGGCCTCACCTGCATCAACACGCACAAAGGTCTCTTAATTTACAACAGATGCCGGTTTGGGATTCGATCAGCTACGGCGACATTCCAGAGAAACATGTAAAGCTTACTGAAGTCGGTCCCACGCACCGTGGTCTTCCAGGACGACATCTTGGTTACAGGTCGGGACACAGTCGAGCATCTGCAGAACCTGGAGGAGGTTCTTAGTCGGCTTAACCAGGTGGGGCTCAGGTTAAAACGCTCGAAGTGCATTTCCTGGTGCCTGAAGTGGAGTTCCTGGGGAGAAGAATCATGGTGGACGGCATCAGGCCCACCGATTCGAAGACGGAGGCAATCAAAAATGCACCGAGGCCACAGAACGTGACTGAGCTGCGGTCGTTTCTAGTACTCCTGAACTACTTTGGTAACTTCTTACTGGGTCTCAGCGCACTGTTAGAACCACTACATGTCTTACTATGTAAAGGAGACAAATGGGTATGGGATAAAAGCCAAGAAAATGCCTTTGTAAAAGCTAGAAAATTGTTATGTTCAAACAAATTGCTTGTGTTGTATGATCCATGTAAGCGTTTGGTACTAGCATGTGATGCGTCGTCATGCGGTTTCGGGTGTGTATTGCAACAAGCTAATGAATCTGGGAAATTGCAACTGGTTGCTTATGCATCCAGAAGTCTGTCGAAGGCTGAGATCGCCTACAGCATGGTTGAAAAAGAAGCGTTAGCGTGTGTTTATGGGGTAAAGAAAATGCATCAATATCTGTTTTGGCTCAAATTTGAATTAGAAACTGACCATAAGCCTCTGATATCCCTCTTTTCTGAAAGTAAGGGGATAAATACAAATGCATCGGCCCGCATCCAGAGATGGGCGCTCACGTCCGGATACAACTACGCCATCCGTCACAGGGCAGGCACAGAAAGCTTTGCTGATGCTCTCAGTAGGCTGCCATTGCCCACCAGTTCGCAGATTTAGTCATGGTAATGGAAGCATTCGAGAGTGAGTAATCACCCGTTACCGCCCGACAGATTAGAACCTTACTGTCCTTAGTAAAAAAAACTGTGTGCTTCAAGGGGGCTGGTCCAGTGTCCCATTAGAAATGCAGGAAGAGATAAAGCCGTACCAGTGGTGCAAAGATGAAATGTCTATACAGGCAGACTGCCTTCTGTGGGGTAATCGGGTAGTGGTACCCAAAAAGGGCAGGGACACTTTCATTAGTGATCTCCACAGTACCCACCCAGGCATTGTAATGATGAAAGCGATAGCCAGATCCCACATGTGGTGGCCCGGTATCGATGCGGACTTTGAGTCCTGCGTGCACAAATGTAACACATGTTCACAGTTAAGCAATGCAACCAGGGAGGCGCCACTAAGTTTATGGTCTTGGCTCTCCAAACCGTGGTCTAGGGTCCATATCGATTATGCAGGCCCGTTCTTGGGTAAAATATTCCTAGTGGTCGTAGATGTGTACTTTATTGAATGTGAGATAATGTCGGAAAGCATGTCCGCTGCCACCACTGAAAGCCTGCGGGCCATGTTTGCCACGCACGGCCTGCCTGATGTCCTTGTGAGCGACAACAGGCCGTGTTTCACCAGTGCCGAGTTCAAAGAGTTCATGACCCCCAATGGGATCAAACATATTACATCTGTCCTGTTCAAACCAGCATCCAATGGTCAGGCAGAGAGAGCAGTGCAAACAATCAAGCAGAGCTTGAAGAGAGTAACTGAAGGCTCACTACCGACTCACCTATCCTGAGTCCTGCTTAGTTACCGCATGAGACCCCACTCGCTCACTGGGATTCCACCCACTGAATTGCTCATGAAAAGGGCACTTAAGACAAGGCTCTCGTTAGTCCACCCTGATCTACACGAGCAGGCGGCTTCAACAAAGTACATATCATGATAGCGCAAATGTGTCACGCGAAATTGAAATTAATGATCCTGTATTTGTGTTGAACTATGGACAAGGTCCCAAGTGGCTTCCCGGCACTGTCATGCCAAAGAGGGGAGTAGGGTGTTTCGGGTCAAACTTTCAAATGGACTCATCTACAGGAAACACTTGGACCAAACCAAACTCAGATTCACGGACTATCCAGAGAAACCCACATTAGACCCTATCTTTTTTGACCCCCCCCAACACACACACCAGTGGCAACTGACACAGCGGTTGACCACGAAGCAGAACCCATCACCTGCAGCAGCCCAGCAGGACTCGCCACACCTAGCAGCCCTGCAAGGCCAGCTGCATTGCAGCCCAGCAAGGGTCCAACAAGCAACTCACCAAAACCAGCATTTGCACCGAGGCAATCAACCAGGGAAAGAAAGGCCCCAGATCGACTCACCTTGTAAATAGTTACACTATTGACTTTAGGGGGGGAGTGTTGTTATATATGTAAACCTGTAAATACCTTGTTTAACCAAAAGAGGGCTCATCCCCTGGAGTCCCAAAGGATCCCACAATCCCTTGGGAGCACCTGTACTTAAGGAGGCCTCACAGGCTGGAGAGGCACTCTGGAAACCTGTAATAAAAGACTAAGGTCACACTTTACTTTAGGCTCACCGTATCTGGTCAGACTCTTTATTCATACATAACAAAGGCAAAAGCCGAGCACTGCACCTGGGGTCACCTGAGTTGCAATCACGTCTACCTGTCCCTGACCACTAACCAGACCTGTACCACTACCTAACCTAAGGGGTGGTAACTCTCCCCCTCCCTGATGCATCGCAATGTCTGCAGCTCGTACTCCAGCTCAACAACTCTGAGCCAAAGTTCCTCGAGTTGCAGACTCTTACTGCAGATGTATTTCCTCTGGATCACGATGCTCTCTGCCAACTCCCATATGCTGCAGTTACAACACACTGCCTGCCCTGCCATCTCTAACCTTGTTTTATTTATTTATTAATTAATTAAAGATATTTTCGTTTTATTGTTTAATTATTTTATCTGTTCTAAGTTATTAATTTAATAAGTACTAGCAAGTTATTGTTTTTCAGCTCTTAATTTAAATCCTTTCCCTAACTTAGAAAGCAAATAAAAACTGTAATACTCACCAACCAATCACCTACCTGCTCTCCTGTGACATCACTCTGATTTTTTTTGCTGCGCTCTTTCTTCAACTCCTCTGCTCCTCTCCGACTCCCACTCTTTTTAAAGTCTCCTCTCCTCGCCGGCTCCAGCTCTTTTTAAACTCTCCTGCTCCCTCTCTTTTTAAACTCAGCTTCCTCTTTCCTCAATTCTGATGTCAGTGCCCCATGAAACAAAACCCCTGTTTCCCACATCAATCTTTGAGCCACATACTTGAAGGTAAATCAGTGTCAGACCAATGGGAGGCATTCAAGAGGGAGTTCAGGGTAAACATGTTCCCACAAAGAAAAAGGGTAAAACTGGTAGAAATCCTGTAATTGTTTTAGAAAATAGCTGGATGCTGTGGTGAGGAAACCGTTTTTTTCTGGATGGATGAGGTTAGGAAGGGTTAAATAGTCTCGTTTATCTGTATCTGTATTGTGATGTGTTAATTATTTAGTATAGTTGGGCTTTACTGTCTCATACTTTGTGTTGCAGACTTTAATTTGCAAATATATTTCTGTATGGATCTTAGAGATTCTAATTTGTCAAAATCCATTATGATTTAGATTTGTTCCTATGTCAGATTTGATTAATTTGCTTGTGATATTAGTGCTTGCATATCCTTATGTCAGCTTTCTTTTTAGTGAAAAGAAGTACATTTTTTAATCGCAGAATAATTTTAATAAACTACAATTAGCTAACAAAGCTACTGAGTACAGTAGAACACGGACATGCCCAAGAAATCAAACATTTTTAAATATAATTTTTTGTGATTTCCTCCAGAAATATCTATCAACTACAACAATGAGGCTAATTTGTTTTCAATGAAATCAACTTGGAACAATTTATAACACAGCTTTTAAAGTGCTCACTATAGATACACATAAATTAACGATTAAATTCGTTTCAATTTATGCTTTACAAAGCTAAAGGGTCTAAAACTGGCATATGATTCATTATTTATATCACACAAGCCACTGCTGAAACCAGTTTAAATTGAGATACTAGTAGAATAACCTCAAGTCAGACATAGGAAAATGAAATACTTGCCTGTAATTTCCATGGGTATTCTGATCTGCTGCAGTAGCTAGCTGCTAATTTTAGCTTTTATGCGATTTCTCCGGAGGCTCCACCAAACTTCCGCCAAAGTCATGGCAGTAGATCCAGAGAAATCCATTGAAATGTTTCTTTTTTTTGGTATGGACTAGCACAATTATTATGTCAGCATAAAACATTTTTAAAATATTTCCACTCACTTTTCTTCAATCCTTTGTACTGTTGAAACTACATTTAAATACATTTTGCCCTTACAACAGTTATCCTAATAGTTCTCATCAGGTGGCCTAAGGCTCAACATGTTGGAACTTAATCATGTAATGTTAAAGGAGATTTGTTGGATCTACCTCCTCAACACTGAATAACAAGAAATAAATTATCCTATTTTCATAATTTCCTTAAAAATGTGCTCATCTGAAGTTGTGTGGTACAAATAGAATACATACCTTAATTACAAAAAATAAATCACTGTTACATTATATATATCACTAATACATCTGCATGCTTGTGAATGATATAGTTGCCTAGTTTTTCTATTAGTCAATGATTTATTGACTAGAACACATTACTTCTAACATTTTTCAAATATTTGGATTACATAGTCATTTTAACATAGTTTGGTCTCAATAGAGTAATACAAGTTCAGCCATTTCTATAGACGTTTCACATAAAACTTCATTCTACACACATTTTCTGCAACAGTAGAAGTGAATTTTTCAGTTATTATTCAGAACCCACCATGAAGCTGTGAAAGAAATAGAGAAAACATTCACTGAGTGGCATTATAGGAATTCTCAAATATGTAAAACATATGTATCATGACTCATTTGACTGTTAAATGCATATATATATATGAGTACCACATGACCCTACTTGTGCATTTACCTTACCATAGTCACAATTGACTGAAGTACTTCTATTAAATCAAATATTTAAATGGAGACTGGCGTGACATTTAATACCTTAATTTGCATTTATTGTAAAATGTTAGTAGACTCAGTTGGTCCACCACTATACTATGCCATCTAAACTAATTTGCTGCTAAAATCAACATCTTGAATCTATGCTTACAAATGTTTATAACAAGTTAAATGGACAAAACAATCTGAGAGCATAGAAGTTTTGCTCGTTAATGGAGCAGAAATCCAGTGGATAAAGTATGGTGAGGCGGAAATCAGGGTGAACCCATTTCCTCTGGGTTTCTGCTTCTACGCTAAGAACATCCAACTAGGGGAGTGAGAAGGGAAATGTTTCTTCTGCTGGCCTCTACTCTATTCTGATGTCACTTTTGGATTGATTACTACTCAAATATATGGCCACCTGCATCAGAAGATTCCTTCAAATCTTCTGCCAGACCAGCCTGTGCCTCCACTCAATGGGATGGCAAGTCACCTTTCTGAAATCTCACCAGATTCACAGGGTGGGTGTCCCAGTAGTGCTGCTACAGACGTGGATGCCCGTGACTATGTGATTAAACAGATATTTAATCTGTTTATTCAGTGTTTTTGGCGATCATCTGCCAAAGTTACAGTGGATGATCAGGAACAACCTCCCCACACATACTAAAATTCAAGGTACGTGTGTGAAAAAAAGTCTTTGAACTTTACCTTTGTTCTTCTAGTAATAATCTTGATCAATACCTCCTTGTTACCAATTTGCCAATCAGCGGTAATAATCTTCTACTATTTGTTCTCAAAAACCTTTCATAATTGTGAAAACCTTCATTAGATTATCCCTTAACCTTCTCTGTTCCAATGAAAAAAGCCTACATTTTTGCTAGCCTTTCTTTATAACTATAACCTCAGATTCTTGATATTTTGGTGACTCTTCACTGTTACCCTTCCCATGGCTTTAATAACCTTCCTATAATGGGATGCCCAGAATTACACACAAATACACCAACAGTGGGCTAACAATGACTTGTACAAATGTTTGCTTCATCTTCCTTTACAATTACATATATACAGTAGTATGTACAATAAAGTAATGCTTAAATGTTTTCAGCAGTAAGGGGAAAAGCTATCAGAAAGCAACTTCTTACACATGAATGAAGGTAATATCAATCGGATTAGTAATGAGCAATGTGAAATTTTAAAATGTGCATCTTACCAGGTAAAAGCATTGTTGTTATTAGCTCTGGAGTATCCAAGAAATCCACATTGCTCCTCTGAAAAGTTTTGCTATAATTAGTCTGGATGTGGCTGTGTGGTGATTGACATATCAATCAGAGAAATATCAAAAATCAATCATCCATATTTTGTGATTACTGCACAAAAATTCCATTTTACACTGCTAGCATGAACAAACAATAATGCCTGAAATTGTTAAATATGCAAGTATGGCCAATCTATTCTTCATCATTTTATAAAAAGGCATTGATAGTGGGTCATCATCATAGGCAGTCCCTCGGAATCAAGGAAAACTTGCTTCCACTCTTAACATGAGTTCTTAGGTGGCTGTACAGTCCAATATGAGAACCACAGTCTCTGTTACAGGTGGGACAGACAGTGGTTGAAGGAAAGGGTGGGCGGGGAGTCTGGTTTGCCGCAAGCTCCTTCCGCTGCCTGCGCTTGATTTCTGCATGCTCTCGGAGACGAGACTCGAGGTGCTCAGCGCCCTCCCAGATGCACTTCCTCCATTTGGAGCGGCCTTTGGCCAGGCACTCCCAGGTGTCAGTGGGGATGTCACTTTGAGGGTGTCCTTGTAACATTTCTTCTGCCTACCTTCGGCTTGTTTGCCGTGGATGAGTTCCGAGTAGAACGCTTGCTTTGGGAAACTAAAGAACCTATTTCTAATTTGCCTCATTTTAAAAAAAAAGGAAATACAAAATGCTCCACCTGAATGTTATTTGAAAGAACTGAATATCTCCTACCTGTTAATCAATATTTTAGTTTTACCAGAGGTAAATTTGTTGATGGGGGTTCTTGGATGGTTAGCAGTTTGGGAAATGGGGAAATGCCTGCTCCTCCTGGACCCACAAAGAAAATAAATTAATTTACTGAAGGGGCCTCTTCTCCTGCTGATCCTCCTCCCGCTTGCTGCAGCCTTTTAGGTAAGCTGCTGCTTTCCTGCGCAGGCCAACATTAAAATGCATATTTCAGGAAAGATTTGGGACCAGATCTACATATTTCAAGGAGAACCCCGTCGGCTTCGAATGGAAGTCCTTGGCTGTTACTATTTAAATTGCAGTCTGCAGGAGGTCAGCGGGTAAGTCTCCTACTCCATTTTAACTGGCCCCCGCTGGGTTTCTATCAGGTGGGTGGAGTTTAAAGTTTTGAGATGTAACATTTGCTACAAGGTTGTTTAGAGGCCATGATGGCTCTAAGTGTGCTATCGATGCAATCCTCCATTTTAGTGAGTTCTACTACCTGGTAAAAGTGCTGTGTCCTCTCATACCGTTGCCCCCTTTCCATGAGGAAACTGACAAAAATGTTGCCCCTGGAAAATAAAGCTTCTGTGAACTATTAGGATCCACTGGCTTAAATATTCTCTGGCTTAAATGTTCAATTGTTGAAAAGACTTCACAACTGGGATGGCTGTCCAAATGTGAGATCTTGTTCACAAGTAAAATTCCAGTAGGTGGCATAACTTTGCCACAGGCTCCCTTGTGAAGCAGAAACAGCAAAGGTGGGTCTTCTGAAATATGGCCAAGTAGGTGTGCAATGGTCTGAAAACATTCCTGAGACAAATCCAACTGGGCACCAGACCTCTGAGGTGCAAGCGCACCTGCTTTTTTTCTCTCTACCTGAACTCCTGTCTCTCCTCTGAACTTATGACAGCCATTAGCAAGACCAAATGGAATACCCATACTCAATAGTGTGGTTAGAGCTGAGGTTAACAGCTGATAGCATTAACAGTGCTGTACATAGAAGTCTATGCAAATCCTAAGTACTATTTCAAGTTGAACCAAGACTCCAGGATAGGGGGACATGAGTACAAACTGGTAAAAAGCATGTTCAGAACTTATGTCAGGAAGCACTTCAAAGAAAAAGTAACTAATATCTGCATTGGCCTTCCAGATTGGAAAGTGAAGGCAAATACACAGGTGTCATTCAAGAAGAGTTTGGATGCTATTATGAGCTGTGGGTTCTATGGAGGAATAAGCTAGATGTGCTGAAGTGCTGAATTGACCTACATCAGCTGCAATAACCTTTATGATCTTTACAATACTACACTTCAATTTTTTACTTCTTTAAATTTTATAACCAGGATTGTCTCAACTAAAGCCATGTTTCTATGAAAGCTCCACTCTCGAGCATACTGGTTTGAACTCATGCATAAAACTCTGTTTATGTTCAGTGCTGGTTCAATTGAGATTGAACCCCTTCTGTTCCAATTGGTGACAATAATGACTGCAGATATACTTCGCCGGAGACTTGCTCAGGCATACATATTGGTTAGGAAATTCCTCCGCCGGCATTACTTTGGGGGAACTGTGTCGGAAACCCCGTTTACTATAACAACAGCAACTTGCATTTATATAGCACCATTAATGGAGGAAAATGTCCTAAGATGCTTCCTGGGACACAAAGTTGGACACCAAGCCAAATAAGGAGATATCAGGACAGATTGGTCAAAGGGGTAGATTTTAAGGAGTATTTTAAAGGAGGAGAGAGAGGCAGAAAGGTTTAGGGAGGGAATTTCAGAGCTTGGGGCCTAGGCAGCTGAAAGCACAGCCGCCAATGGTGCAGCGATTAAAATCGGGGAAGCACAAGAGATCTCTGAGGGATGCCGGTGTGGAGGAGGTTACAGAGATAGGATGGGGCAAGGCCACGGAAGTATTTGAAAACAAAAATGAGAATTTAAAAATTGAGATGTTGGTGGACCAGGAGTCACTGTAGGTCAGCGAGCACATGGGTGATGGGTGAATGAGACTTGGTGCAGGCAGCAGAGTTTTGGATGTGATCAAGATTATGGAGGGTGGAAAGTGGAAATCGGCCAGGAGAGCATTGGAATAGTCAAGTCTTGAGGTAACAATGGTGGCACACAAAAGGTTGTTACATAAAATTAGGGCTGATGGGATTTGGGATAATATTTTAGCATGGATTGAGGATTGTTTAACGGGCAGAAAGCAGAGAGTAGGAATAAACAGTTCATTTTCAGGATGGCATGGTGTAATTAGTGGAGTGTCGCAAGGATCTGTGCTTGACCTCCAGCTATTTACAATCTATATCAATGACTTAGATGAATATCCCCAGTGTAATGTATCCAAGTTTGCGCACAATACAAAGCTAGGTGGGAAAGTAAGCTGTGAGGAGGACACAAAGATGTACACTTAAAGTGCTGTAACCTACAGGGCTATGGACCAAGAACTGGAAAGATAGCTCTTGGTCAGCCAGTATGGACACGATGGGCCGAAATGGCTTCCTTCTGTGCTGTAAATTTCTATGATTCTATGAAAGAAGATGCAAAGGGATATAAACCGGTTACGTGATTGGGCAAGAAGGTGGCGAATTGTGTATAATGTAGGGGAGTGTGAAATTATCCATTTTAGTAAGAAGAATGGAAAAGGAGAATATTTTTTAAAAGGTAAGATTAGTAAATATTGGTATTCAGAGGAATTTGGATATCCTTGTACACATCACAGAAAGTTAACTTGCAGGTTTTGCAAGCAATTAGAAAGGCAAACGATATATTAGCTTTTATTGCAAGGAAATTGGTATATAAGAGTAAGGAAGTCTTGTTGCAATTATATAGGGCTTTGATGAGATGACACCTGGAATACCGGGTACAGATTTGGTCTCTGGAAGGATATACTTGCCTTAGAGGGAGTGCAACAATGGTTCACTAAATTGATTCCTGGGATGACAGGGCTGTCCTATGAGGAAAGATTGGGTACAATGGGCCTATATTCTCTGGAGTTTAGAAGATTAAAATGTATATAATTTTTAGAAGGCTTGACAGGGTAGATGCTGCGATGCTGTTTCCCCTGGAAGTCAAGTCAAGAATTAGGGGTCATAGTCTCAGGATAAGGGGGTCAGCCAATTAGGATTGTAATGAGAAAAAATGTCTTCATTCACAGGGTTGCAAATCTTTGGAATTCTCTACCCCATGTGAATGCTCATTCAATGAGTATATTCAAGACTGAGATCGATAGATTTTCGGGCACGAACGGAATCAAGGAATATGAGGATAAGGCGGATAAATGGAGCTGATGTAGTTCAGCCATGAACTTATTGAATGGTGGAGCAGGCTCGAAGGGCCGAATGGCCTATACCTGCTCCTATTTCTTATATTCTTAAAGGCATGAATGAGAGTTTCAGCAGCAGATGAGCTGAGACGGGCGGATTTGGATGATGTTACAGAAGTGAAAATAGGCGCTCTTAGTGATAGAGCAGATACGTGGTCTGAAGCTCATCTTGGGGTCAAATACGAAACCAAGGTTGCGAACGGTCTGGTTCAACCTCAAGGAGACAGCGAGAGTTTACATGCATAAGCAGGAGTTCCACCACAGTACCAGCAAAGTAATGATGGCGGTACGGGAACAGCTCCAAGGAATTTCCCAGCCATTGTATTTCATTGGCATCACCATGATGCACACCCTTTTAAATATCCTTTCCTTTATATCTGTAATATATAAGATTTATTGGTTTGTGGAAAAATATAGCAAGTGGGTTGGATCTATGTTACTCACTTGTCCCTGCTACTAAGCAGTGCAGCTAATGTTACTGAATTGTATATTTTTGTATTCCACCAAGTTTTATTATTCATCCAGTGCATCTCTAACAATACTGTCAAACGACTTACTTTTTCCAGAGATTGGTGTTTTCCCAGAATTCGTAAAGTATAAAACGGGATTCAGTTGAAAGTTTCTGCACAGAAACACTATGAAATAAATGAATGATTCCCAATAAATAAAAGCATGCTATATAAAATAGTAATTAATAAGAACATTATAAATCTATTATTGATGCACAGCTCATGTTAACATTGATATAGAGCACAGTTACATACTACATCTAAATAGGATTGTTATTCAAGTATAGTTTTGCGACTGGAAGGAATTTATTGTATGTTTTAAACAAGTTTTCATAGTGTCAACCATGGCTCAGTGGGTAGCACTCTCGCTTCTAAGAAGGTTGTGGGTTCAAGTACCACTCCAGAGACTTGAGCACAAAAATGTAGGCTGACACAGAGTGCTGCAGTATCAGAAGTGCTGTATTTTGGATGAGAAGTAAAAGATTCCATGGCACTATATCAAAGAAGAGCAAGCGAGTTATCCATGATGTACTGGCCAATAATTATCCCTCAACGAACATCGTTTAAAAAAAAAGTTATCTGGTTACTATCGCATTGCTGTTTGTGGGAGCTCACTGTGTTCAAATTGGCTGTTGCATTTCTTACATTGCTACAGTGACTACATTTCAAAAGTACTTCAGTGGCTGTAAAATGCTTTGGAATGTCCTAAGATGTGAATGGCACTATATAAATGCAAGTCTTTCTTTAACAAAATATGAGTATGTATCCTATTAACAAAATGCTATTGCAAAGGCAATAACTGATTCATATGAGATTACTTTGCCAGCCAGTAGTCTTGTGTTTTTACAAGATAACAATTGTATTAAAATGAAGTAATCTTATTTATTTTTGAAACAGCAAAACATGCAATACTGTTACACATGAAAAGAGTTTTACTTTAAAATAGAAAAATATGCACATTACAGATGGCAATATACCTGATACAGTGTTAGCTAATGAAAAGCACAGATTTCAAATCAAATATAGGTGATCAATGTTCCAAGGTGATTACAGCCAAATTAACCCAAATCATTAATTCCTGTTTGTGATTTAATGAATGTAACAACTTTGTTGGCTTCAACTTATCAGAAATACCCTCCTAGGTAGAGGTCCAATCCTTGGAGGCAAAGTGTGAGCTATATCTTTAGAATCAGTATCATAATAAATATTGGTGTCACTAGGGATCGTTTTTTATGAATGTCATTTCACTGGGAGCACACAATCATGTACCCAAAATGTTCCAACTGCTTATTTTAATAGATGGGGAATCATGGGACATGTGCCCACGACTTTCCAAAATGTGCTTCTATTGGGCATGGCTCCTCACCAAGAATGCAATTTTGTAAAATTGATCCTTAAAAGTGAATGAGAAAAAATCTCCACTGTCACCGACCGGGAGGATCCCAAACTCTGAAATAAAAACAGAAAATGCTGGAAATAATCAGCAGGTCAGACAGCATCTGTGAAGAGAGAAACATAGTTAACATTTCAAGTCGGTGACCTTTGTCAGAACAAGAAAAAGATAGAGATGTAACAGATTTTAAGCAAGTGCAGGGAGAGGGGGAGGGGAGGAAAGAACAAAAAGGATGGTCTGTGATAGGGTGGAAGGCAGGAGTGATTAAATAACAAAAGGCATGATTGTACAAAGCAAAAGGAGATGACAATGGGATAAGTAAAGGAACAAAAGATGATTTGAGAAGAGGTGTAAATGGAAATGGCAGAATCATCAACAGCTGCCATCTGAAAAAATTGGGGCAGAGGTTCTGGTCTGAAATTGTTGAACTCGATGTTGAGTCCAGAAGGCTGTAAGATGCCTAATCGAAAGATGAGGGGCTCAATTTTCCCCAGTTATCTGTGCCATTTTTTGGCGCGCGCCGTTTTTTTTGGCAGAAATGAAAATATCCAAGTTTCCCCAAAGTTTCTGCGCCAGCGTAACTCAGTTAGTTACGATTTTTTTAGGTTAGGATTTTTTTGCAGCATAGTGGGTGTAACCTGATGTCTGCGCCAGTTTTTCACATTTAAGCAAGTTTGGCCAATTTTTCCTAGGATGGCGTATGTGACCACTCCCAAAAAACCTTCTGGGCACTTAAGAAAAACCAGTGCACATTAAATAATCGGTGCAGAAAGACACCATTGTTTTTACGCTGTGATATATTCGCAGAGCACAAGCACACACAGCTGCTAACATGGCAGACAGCTCTATCAGAAGCTTCCGGAACATGCCTGGCTATGTTCACCATCAACTCTGTAGTTGCAGCACACAACACGTCCATATCCACAGTGTGGAGCCACAAACACTACAAGCCCACAGATACCACACTTCTCCCTCCCCAATGAAGAAGCCACTACAACAACATCATACACAACCCGCATGTCCACGCACAACACAGGATACAGACCTATTCCTTTCCATATCTACAAACTCAACTCAACCACTTGTTCTCTGTCTCGAAGAGGATACTCTCGATCTTGAACAGAACCTTCCAAACATGGCGCCAAATCCAAACTCCCTCAAGGCTCATCTTGAGGAATGTTTCCCTCCACAGAATCTCCCCGGCCCCCACCTGAACCCACTCTACCATCAGACTCCTCGTTTTCCTGACTCGGACCCAGACCCACACCCTGACCCTCTCCTGGACCTGCCCCCAGCAGGACATGCCACTGGTACATCAAAACTATCTGATGAGTCGGAAATAATTGAATCATTCCCACCTTCAACTCCCTCCACGTCCGCAGATAAAATATGATCAATATGAATAAACCCAACCTGTCCACCATCAAACATCCCGATCAAATATGTGCGAGGACCACACATCTCCACCACTCCCCCTAGCAACCACTCCACCCATCCATGTTGTTGGTTCCTCACTCCCACCCTCCGGTCTAACCCCACACCTCTCCCCCCAACCCCATCTCCACCATGACTCTTCCCCCCCGCCGCCCCCCCCTCCCCCACTGTCTGAACTGCATCTCTTCCACGGACTGTGCCAAACGCAGCCCCAACAACAAGAATCTAGTTCGTGACTGTCGCCCGAGAAACAACTCCGCTGGTGCTCCACCTGATATGTCCTTACTGTACACTATAAATGCACACGAGGCCCATACTTGAGAGAAGGACACTCTGTGACCAGTTACCTTTATTACCAAGACCTCAAGTGATGAAGGTGGGTGGAGCTTCCCCTTTTATACCTGAAAGTCCAGGTTAGGCGTGTCTCCCACAAGTTCACCCCATTGTGGTCAATGCTCTCAAGGTGTACAACTTAGGTCAGTTTATACATGGGTTACAATGATAGTTGAATACATGACACCACCAGTAGTTGTATGAGGAGCACTATGTTACGTAATCAAAAAATTTGCCAATTTGTGATCCAATGACAACTGTCGTTTCTTTGGATTTGGATCTAACATCTGTTTTATGAGGGCACGTTTTACAATTTGTACAGTGCGCTCTGCTGCACCATTCGAAGCAGGATGGTACGGTGGAACCTTGGTATGTTTCACACCATTTTTGCTCGTGAACTGTGCAAATTCTTCGGAATGAAATTGTGGTCCATTATCCGAAACAATTTCTTCTGGGAGGCTAAATGAAGAAAATAAACTTCGCAAAATGTCTAATGTTTTACTTGTTGTTATTTTCCACATTGGAAACACCTCAACCCACTTCGAATGGCTATCAATCACAATGAATAATTGTTGTCCTTCTAACGCAGCAAAGTCAATATGTAGCCTTTGCCACACCCTGTGAGGCCATTTCCATGGCTGTAATGGTACTGATAATGGTTGCTTGCTTACCGATTGACATGTCGTACACTGATTCACGATGTCCTCTATATCTTTATCAAGACCTGGCCACCATAAATAACTGCGTGCAAAATTCTTGGTCAAGCACATTCCCAGTTGCTGGTCATGGAGGTCTCCTCATAATTTGGATCTAAATTTATTTGGTATAACCACTCTTGTACCCCACATGATACAATCTTTATCGACTGATAATTCATTCCTATGAATGAAGAATGGATGAATATCTTTGTCTGTTATCTAGTTTGGCCATCCATTTGCAATATAATCATACACCTTTGACATTACTGGGTCATGTTTGGTTGCTCTACCAATCTCTTCAGTTGTGACTGGCAGATCATCAATGTATGAAAAATAAAACACTTCTTCCCTAGCGGGTGTAACTTGCGATGGGGAAGGCAATCTAGACTTTGCATCAGCATTACTGTGATCAGCTGATCGTCTGTATTCAATATCATATGAATATGCTGACAAAATCAAAGCCCATCTCTGCATTCGGGCTGCAGCTAAAGTTGGAACTGGGGACTTTGGATGGAGGATTGCTGTTACAGGCTTATGGTCCATAACGATGGTAAACTTACGACCATACAAGTATTTGTGAAACTTCTTGACCCTAAAAGTTAATGCCAAAGCTTCCCTTTCGATTTGCGCATAATTACTCTCACTGGCACTGAGAGTGCGTGAAGCAAAAGCAATTGGTCTCTCCTCCCCACTGCATGATACATGAGAGATCACTGCCCCAACTCCATATGGAGAGGCATCACATGCTAGCTTAATCTCCTTAGATATGTCATAGTGAACTAACATGGCACTCTCTACCAAATTGCTTTTACACTCTGTATTGCATTCTTTTGACCATTTCCAATGGACCTGTTTTTTCAATAGGTCATTCAGTGGATTTAATACTGTAGCCAAATTTGGTAGGAACTTCCCATAATAGTTCAAAAGATCCAAGAATGAACGAAGTTCAGTGATATTCCTGGGAATGGGTGCATTTCTAATGGCATCCAGCTTTCCCATGGTTGGATGTAACCCATCTTTGTCTACTCTGTACCCTAAGTACTCCACTGAGTTTTTAAATAACTCACACTTATGAGCAGACACTCGTACTCTGTGCTTCTTTAGCCGTTTGAGGACTTCATTCAATATGTTGTTATGAATTTGCCTATTTGGTGCTGAAATTAGTATGTCATCCAAATAACATACTACCCCTTCAATACCTTGCAAAATCTAGTTCATCACCCCTTGGAATATGGCAGGTGCGGAAGACACTTCAAATGGTAGCCTATTAAATTGATAGAGGCCTAGATGAGTATTTATAGTCAAACATGACTTGGACTCCTCATCTAGTTCAAGCTGTAAGTAGGCATTCGTAAGATCCAGTTTTGAGAAAATCTGACCACCTGTCAGTGTTGTGAACAAATCTTCTATATTCGGCAATGTATTGGGGACATTACCCTCTAGAACCTGGTTAACGGTTACTTTATAATCACCATGCAATCTTAGGATTTAGGTACAACAGGTGTAGCCCAATTACATCGATCTATCTTACAAATAATGTTCTCAGTCTCTAGTCTTTTTAGGTCTTGCTTAACTTTCTCCTTGAGTGCATATGGTACGGTATGTGGCTTGTAGTAAACCGATCTAGTGTCCTTCTGTACCCTGACACTCGCCTTGAAGCTTTGGATTGAACTGCCCGTTTCGCAAAACTCCTTTGGATACTTCTTAATAACATCATCCGTTGATGCAAATCTCATTTTCACACGGAAAATCTCACTCCAATCCAGCTTCATTGATTTCAACCAATTTCTTGTCCCAAAACGATAGCTTTCGGCAATTTCTAACGGTTTGGGGTTATAGTGCTGCTCCAGCTTCATTAAAATCTCTTTAAGTGTTGTATCCTTTGGCTCGGCCAGCACAAGCAGATTTATAAGTGTTTCATACAATGCCGGACCAGCTTCCGATAAGAAGATTGCTCTCTTTCGTTCCAATATCGCCTGATTCTGGACTGCATTCTCTGGAACTTCGATTATGTTATTTGCAGTGAAATACATTTCTAGCCGATCCATATACACTTTAAAACGTTCCCGGTCGTGTCTATATTCACCCAAATGTCCCATTACACCTGCGGGTGCTGCCATTTTAATTTCTAGCTGCTCACACAGTGTGCTGTATTTTAACTCAGATTTTGTAGCTTTTTCCAAAGACATAGAAGCTCTCAAAGTCTCTCTGTCGGCTGGCTGAATCCTTCACCAACAAAATTTCAGCTTTAAATCATCCGAAAAATCCCATCTTGCCGCCAAATACGATATATTCACAGAGCACAGCACACACAGCTTTCTAACATAGAAACATAGAAAATAGGTGCAGGATAAGGCCATTCGGCCCTTCTAGCCTGCACCGCCATTCAATGAGTTCATGGCTGAACATTCAACTTCAGTACCCCATTCCTGCTTTCTCGCCATACCCCTTGATCCCCCTAGTAGTAAGGACCTCATCTAACTCCTTTTTGAATATATTTAGTGAATTGGCCTCAACAACTTTCTGTGGTAGAGAATTCCACAGGTTCACCACTCTCTGGGTGAAGAAGTTCCTCCGCATCTCGGTCCTAAATGGCTTACCCCTTATCCTTAGACTGTGACCTCTGGTTCTGGACTTCCCCAACATTGGGAACATTCTTCCTGCATCTAACCTGTCTAACCCCATCAGAATTTTAAATGTTTCTATGAGGTCCCCTCTCATTCTTCTGAACTCCAGTGAATACAAGCCCAGTTGATCCAGTCTTTCTTGATAGGTCAGTCCCGCCATCCCGGGAATCAGTCTGGTGAACCTTCGCTGCACTCCCTCAATAGCAAGAATGTCCTTCCTCAGGTTAGGAGACCAAAACTGTACACAATACTCCAGGTGTGGCCTCACCAATGTACAACTGTAGCAACACCTCCCTGCCCCTGTACTCAAATCCCCTTGCTATGAAGGCCAACATGCCATTTGCTTTCTTAACCGCCTGCTGCACCTGCATGCCAACCTTCAATGACTGATGTACCATGACACCCAGGTCTCTTTGCACCTCCCCTTTTCCTAATCTGTCACCATTCAGATAATAGTCTGTCTCTCTGTTTTTACCACCAAAGTGGATAACCTCACATTTATCCACATTATACTTCATCTGCCATGCATTTGCCCACTCACCTAACCTATCCAAGTCGCTCTGCAGCCTCACAGCATCCTCCTCGCAGCTCACACTGCCACCCAACTTAGTGTCATCCGCAAATTTGGAGATTCTACATTTAATCCCCTCATCTAAATCATTAATGTACAGTGTAAACAGCTGGGGCCCCAGCACAGAACCTTGCGGTACCCCACTAGTCACTGCCTGCCATTCTGAAAAGTACCCATTTACTCCTACTCTTTGCTTTCTGTCTGACAACCAGTTCTCAATCCATGTCAGCACACAACCCCCAATCCCATGTGCTCTAACTTTGCACATCAATCTCTTGTGTGGGACCTTGTCGAACGCCTTCTGAAAGTCCAAATATACCACATCAACTGGTTCTCCCTTATCCACTCTACTGGAAACATCCTCAAAAAATTCCAGAAGATTTGTCAAGCATGATTTCCCTTTCACAAATCCATGCTGACTTGGACCTATCATGTCACCTCTTTCCAAATGCGCTGCTATGACATCTTTAATAATTGATTCCATCATTTTACCCACTACCGATGTCAGGCTGACCGGTCTAACATGGCAGGCAGCTCTGTCGGAAGCTTCCAGAACATGCCTGGCTATGTTCACCATCAACTCTGTAGTTGCAGCACACAACACGTCCACATCAACAATGTGGAGCCACAAGCACCACAAGCCCACAGCATACGCAAAGTTTTGGAGGTAGTCAAGAAGACAAAAGGGTAGAAATCCCAGCCTCCCGGGCCTGTACGAAGTTTCTATGGACCCAGGAATACATCGGAAAGGCTGGTTTTCAGCGTGCAATGCACATGCGCTGAAAATCGGCTTATCCGATCTGTCAAACTGGAGCTTGACAGATGATCCGCAGATCGGGAGCAAGGACATTTGCATGGAGAAGATTGCAGTATTTATGCATATCTTGCCTAGCAAATGTCCTCAAAACTCTTGCGCCTGATAAAAGAGTTTTAAAAGACACTTGAAACATAAAAAATAAAATTTAAAAAACACATTTTTAAAAACCCTGCCAGAATTAAAACTTTTTTTAAAAATCGGCAATTTTTTTTCTTTAAAAAACATTTCTAAAAACTTGAATTTCATTAGTGTATTTATGTGAGGTGTTTTTTAAAAATGTTTTATGTAGTAAAACTCCTATTACCATGAATGAGAAAATACTCACTTGTGATTGTGCGTCGCAGTGCGTGCCTGGACACCCAGTCAGAAGAGGCTTCCGGACCGGGATCTCAAGCGGGCCCAGCAGCATCAGGTAAGTGCACATTTTCTATCCTGAAGTCAGTGGTTTGCCCACAGGAAGACCTCGACTGGAATTTCTAGGCCAATGAATGTGCATCATGAAGCTTAATTTTTTCAAAGTCAAAAGGGAGAAAATGGAAGTCTAATGCAGTTCTTTAATTTTAGATTTTTTTCAAAGTACCACCCCACCACCGAACGTCTCCTCACTGGGCTCGAGGGTCGGAGCGTCCGCCGGTGGAATCGCTCCCTCGCCCGGACATGGGCTCAGGGCTTGGCTTCAAAAGAGCCCGGCGGGGGGGAGGGGGGCTAGTGGGGAGGGGTGGAAGCCGAACTGAAGGGATGAGAACTCTTAGGCTATACAGCAGATTCAAAAGAAGCCCAGGGGCGGTGGGGTGGACACCGAGCCCCTATATCCGGGCAAGGGAGCGATTCTGCCGGCTGACCCTCGAGCCCGGTGAGATGTTCGGTCGGTGGTGGGGTGGTACTTTGAAAAAAAATCTAAAATTAAAGAATTGCATTAGACTTCGTTGCCCCAAATGTCTTCATTGAATGCCTAGCTTCCCATTCTAAGCAAGCCTATTCCGAGATGTATAGGAACAGAAAAGGCTTCTACTCTGTGAATGTGCAGCTCGTGTGTGACAACATGCATCACATCATGTCAGTTGCTGCGAGATACCCTGGGAGCACGCATGATGCGTTCATCCTACGTGAGTGCCCTAAATCTGCCATGTTTCAGCAGCAGCCAGAAGGGCAGAGCTGGCTGCTTGGAGACAAAGGGTACGGCCTCGCTAGCTGGCTCATGACGCCCCTATGCGTAATCTGGGACGGAAGCTGACCCGGAATACAACATGTCGCACATTGCGATGTGCAGCATAATAAAGGACCATTGGCATCTTGAAACAGCGTTTCCAATACCTGGACCATTCCGGAGGCTACTTGCAATACTCCCCTGAGATTGTTGGTCAGTTCATTGTTGTGTGCTGCATGCTGCATAACTTAGCCATCATGAGGCAGCAGCAGCTGATAGTAGAAGACACTCCTAAGGTGAGAGTGGCTGATGATGAGGAGAAGGATGCAGATGACGAGGACGAGGAGACGGATGAGGAACCATGCAACTACCTGAATCCGAAGTACGACGGTGGAGGAGAGTGGGCCTTCGTGCCCCTTTAACGATTGCTTGAGCCTTGCGTGAACACTTTGCTGCCTGAAGGCTTAATGACAACTACTCTAAATGGACCATGTTTATTGTTTGGACCTGTTCCGTAATGTGTTAATGGAACAAATAATGGAAATGATTCTTCTTCAGTTCAAAAAGTTGTGTTAATAATGGAAAAAATAATGGAAATGATTCCGTTATAATTTAAAATATATTTTAATCAAAAGTTTAACACTTGTTTGTACTTAACTTTAATAAAAATATTCTTGTATCTAACATTAAAGTTTTCACTTACAAACTTTTAAACTTGTAAATTTACATAACTTACAAAAAAACTTTTAATTTGAGAACAGTAACAACAATAATAACAACAGCAGCAAAGAAAGGTTGCACCCATCTCTCCTCCACCTTATTCTAAGACCGCCCACTGCACTTGGTCTTGGTGACTTCACCCCTGCCTGCAGGCGGTGGCGCAGCGCTTCTCGGGTTGGTACCAAGCTTATTCTTTGGAGCATCTCGGGTAATGCACACTTCTTGATGGGGGTTGTGGGCAGACGGTAATGTGGAAGGCCCGGGCCTTTTCAGAAGCTAGTTTGGGAATTGGAGTGTGTCATGTTTGTAACTACAATGTAACACCACTGTATTACTGTATACACTCAACTTAGATGCACACCTTGACCACAGGGGGTGAACTTGTGGGAGACACTCGTTACCTGATCACACAGGTATATATAAAGGGAGGTCCCACGCAGGGTCATCACTTAAAGAGTTAAGGTCACAGAGTGGCCTTGTCCCTGGAATGTGCCTCATGTGGTTTCATGCTGTAGAGTAAGGACTTTACATTGGCGACGAGAAGCGGGAATTCACGACCCACGAGAATGGCCACCGGTAGCACAGAGGAACGGTACTGTGTTGGGGAAGACTGGGACGATTTTGTCGAGAGGCTTCAGCAAAGCTTCGTAACTAAAGACTGGCTAGGGGATGTAGTGGCCGACAAATGACAGGCTTATCTCCTGACCAGCTGCGGGCCAAAGACATATGCGCTCATGAAGGACTTACTGGCACCCGAAAAGCCGTCGGACAAAACCTTTGAAGAGCTTAGCAAGTTAATTGGGGAGCACCTCAAACCAGCGAGCAGCATACACATGGCTCGACACAGATTCTACACCCACCAACATCATGAAGGACAGAACATACCGGACTTTGTAGCGGACCTCCGGTTTTTGGCCAGCCTCTAAGTTCACAGACGCCTGCAGGGGGGAGATGCTAAGGGACTTCTTCATCGAGGGTATCGGTCATGCGGGAATTTTTCGCAAGTTAATTGAGACCAAGGACTTGACCTTGGAAGCGGCAGCGTTGTTAGCTCAAACTTTCATGGCGGGGGAGGAAGAGACGAAAATGATTTACACGCGCATTTCTGCCTCGAACATGGCGATGGATCAGGGAGTCAACATTGTAAATGCTACACAGAGCCCTGTAGGCAGGCAGGGGCAGTCCGACATTTACCAGGCAGCAATAGATCCCAGAGCAGGATCTCAACAGAGACAATGGCAGGCTGAACGGATGTTCACGCCATCACAGTGGACAATGCGGCCCGGGATGGGGCCATTGACACCCACTAATAAGGTAGTTAAGAGCAGTCAAAGGGATAGTCAGTGCGGAATTCCTGGCCATAGTCCCTTTGTCCCCAACAATGGAAACTTTAACTCATGCTAGAGGTGTGGGGGAAAACACTCAGCCAGATATTGCAGATTCCAACATTTTGTCTACAGAACCATTTAGCTTGAATGTGTAGAAAACCTGCAACCAGACTGATATATGAGACAGAGGGACCAGAAGAGGGTTCTGTGAGGCAAATCAATGGACGCCGAGGTTCAGCGGGTCCATGTGGCGAATATTCACAGTTCATACACCAGCACGCCGCCAATGATGATGAGGGTTTTGTTGAACGGTATCCCAGTACGCATGGAGCTGGACACTGGGGCCAGCCAGTCACTCATGGGCATTCAGCAATTTGAGAAGCTATGGCCACTCAAAGCCAGTAGATCCAAATTAGAACATATTGAGACACAATTACGGACTTACACCAAGGAGATCATTCCGGTGCTAGGCAGTGCAATGATGGCTGTCACATACAATGGGCTAGTGAACCGGCTGCCACTCTGGATTGCCCCGGGCAATGGTCCTGCTCTGTTGGGGAGGAGCTGGTTAGCTGAGATGAACTGGAAATGGGGGGATGTTCATGCAATGTCCTCGGTGGAGTGAAGTTCGTGCTCACAAGTCCTACAACAATTCGAGTCACTATTTCAACCGGGCATCGGGACTTTCAAAGGCACTAAAGTAAGGATACACATCACCCCGGATGCCAGGTCAGTGCACCACAAAGCCAGAGCGGTGCCTTATGTGATGCGGGAAAAAATTGAGAGTGAATTGGACCGGCTGTTGCGAGAGGGCATCATCTCGCCTTTTGAATTCAGCAATTGGGCGAGCACCATCGTTTCAGTTCTAAAAGCGGATGGCTCTGTCAAGATCTGTGGTGACTACAAGGCCACCATCAATCGGGTATCCCTACAAGACCAATACCCGCTCCCAAGACCGGAGGATCTTTTCGCCACGCTGGCAGGCGGCAAGCTGTTCACCAAGTTGGACCTCACTTCAGCCTATATGACCCAGGAACTGGCCGACGAATCCAAACTACTGACCACCATCACCATGCACAAGGGACTGTTTGCGTATAACAGTGCCCGTTTGACATTCGATTAGCGGCCGCGATTTTTCAACGTAACATGGAAAAGCCTGCTTAAATCCATTCCTGGAACGATCGTATTCCAGGACGACATCCTCATCACGGGTCGAGATACCGAGGAACACCTCCACAACCTGGAGGAGGTGCCACGCCGACTGGACCGGGTAGGCCTGCGACTCTAAATGAGTGTGTTTTTAGCTCCTGAGGTTGAGTTTTTGGGCAGGAGGGTTGCTGCAGATGGGATTCGGCCCACCGAATCCAAAACAGAGGTGATTCGACGAGCACCCAGGCCCTGCAACACATCGGAGCTGCGTTCATTCCTGGGACTGTTGAACTATTTCGGGAACTTTCTGTTGACCCTGTAAACGTTTAGTTCTGACTTGTGATGCATCGTCCTATGGGGTTGGGTGTGTGTTGTAGAAGGGTAATGCTGAGGGTCAGCTACAACCTGTGACTTATGCCTCCAGGTCGCTCTCTCAAGCAGAACGGGGATATGGCATGGTCAAGAAGGAAGCGCTTGTATGTGTCTATGGTGTAAAAAAAATGCATCAGTACCTCTGCAGAGGAAGTTTGAATTAGAGACGGACCACAAGCCACTCACATCCCTGTTGTCAGACAGCAAGGCTGTCAATGCCAACGCATCAGCTCGCATACAGCGGTGGGCCCTCACGCTAGCTGCTTATGACTACTCCATCCGGCACCAGCCCGGCACTGAAAACTGTGCTGACGCGCTCAGCAGGCTCCCACTGGCCATCATCGAGGGGGCAGCTGAGCAAAGCGCTGAGATGATCATAGCTATCGATGCCTTTGACAGTCCAGGCTCCCCCATCACAGCCCGCCAGATCAAAATCTCGACAAACAGAGATCCCCTCCTATCCTTGATTAAGAAATGTGTCCTGACTGCGGATTGGGCGCCCGCACACGGAGCATGCCCTGAGGAGGTCAGACCGTTCCACAGGCGGATGGATGAGCTCTCCTTCCAAGCCGATTGCCTACTATGGGCCAGCTGGGTAATCATGCTCCAGAAGAGCAGGGAGGCATTTATCAGGGAACTCCACAGCGAGCACTCAGGCATTGTGATGATGAAGGCCATTGCCCGGTCACACGTTTGGTAGCCTGGAATTGATTCAGACCTGGAACACTGTGTTCGCAGGTGCACAAACTGTGTCCAGCTGGGTAATGCCCCCAGGGAGGCCCCGCTCAGCCCGTGGCCCTGGCCCACCAAGCCATGGTCACGCATTCACGTTGACTACGCAGGCCCGTTGATGGGGAAGATGTTCCTCATTGTAGTAGATGCGTACTCAAAATTGATCGAGTGCATCATCCTGAATTCATGCACGTCATCCACCACCGTGGAAATCCTACATGCGAACTTTGCAACCCATGGCTTGCCGGACATCCTGGTTAATGACAATGGCCCGTGTTTCACGAACTATGAATTCCGGGAGTTCATGTCGGGCAATGGCATCAACCACGTCAGGACTGCGCCGTTCAAGCTAGCCTCCAATGGCCAAGCGGAACGGGCAGTCCAAATCATTAAGCAAGATATGCTCAGGATTCAAGGACCCTCCCTACAATGCCGCCTATCGCGCCTCCTGCTGGTCTATAGATCCCGCCCGCACTCGCTCACGGGGGTCCCGCCCGCAGAGCTACTCATGAAACGGACACTCAAAACTCGGTCCTGACCGACATAATTGAGGGCAAGCGCAAGTCACAAAATGAATACCCTGACCGAAATTCAAGGGGGAGATGTATAGAAATAAATGATCCTGTATTTGTTCTCAATCATGCCATGGGGCCCAAATGGCTTGAAGGTACTATAATTGGCAAAGAGGGGAATAGGATCATCGTGGTAAAACTCAACAATGGCCAGATATGCCGTAAGCATCTGGACGAAGTAAAAAAAAAGTTCAGCATGGACACGGAGGAACCTGAAGAAGACCATGAGATGGAGCTCACACTACCGCTAGCGAACATGCAACAAGAGCAATCGGAAGAATGCACAGTCCCTGAGGTCAGCCCGGACAGGCCGGAATCACCACAGGTGACAGACACTCACCAGCGTCCAACAACCAGAGCCCCAACTGTGGTGCTCCACGAGGGAGCGTAGACCACCTGAAAGACTGAACTTGTGATCCCAGTAAGACTTTGGGGGGGGGGGGGGGGAGGTAATGTCATGTTTGTAACTACAATGTAACACCACTGTATTACTGTATACACTCAAGTTAGATGCACACCTTGACCACAGGGGGTGAACTTGTGGGATATACTTCTTACCTTACTGTTGAGGGGGATAACTCATCAGGGGAGGGAAGCAGCAGCCAAGTTCATGGCACCATGGCTGGCTCTGCTGCACAGGAGGGCAGGATAAAGAGTTGGAGAGCGATAGTGATAGGGGATTCAATTGAAAGGGGAATAGATAGGCGTTTCTGCGGTCACAACCGAGACTTCAGGGTGGTATGTTGCCTCCCTGGTGCAAGGGTCAAGGATGTCTCGGAGCGGGTGCAGGACATTCTGAAAAGGGAGGGTGAACAGCCAGTTGTCATGGTGCACATTGGTACCAATGATATAGGTAAAAAAAGAGATGAGGTCCTACGAGACGAACTTAAGAAGCTAGGAGCTAAATTAAAAAGTAGGACCTCAAAAGTAGTAATCTCGGGATTGCTACCAGTGCCACGTGCTAGTCAGAGTAGGAATCGCAGGATAGCTCAGATGAATACGTGGGTTGAGCAGCAGTGGTGCAGCAGGGAGGGATTCAAATTCCTGGGGCATTGGAACCGGTTCTGGGGGAGGTGGGACCAGTACAAACCGGACGGTCTGCACCTGGGCAGGGCTGGAACCAATGCCCTAGGGGGAGTGTTTGCTAGTTCTGTTGGGGAGGAGTTAAACTAATATGGCAGGGGGATGGGAACCAATGCAGGGAGATAGAGGGAAACAAAATGGAGACAGAAGCAAAAGACAGAAAGGAAATGAGTAAAAGTGGATGGCAGAGAAACCCAAGGCAAAAAACAAAAAGGGCCACTGTACAGCAAAATTCTAAAAGGTCAAAGTGTAATAAAAAGGCAAGCATGAAAGCTCGGTGCCTCAATGCTAGCAGTATCCGGAACCCAGGAGAGGGCTCTGAGCTAGTTAGAGTGGGTGAGAGCTCAGATGAACAGGACCCCAAGAAAGAATGCAAAAGGCAGGAGGTAACAGAGCAGAGTAGTACTGGGGTAAGTGTAAACCACAAAGTGATAGGAAAGGACAATATATATGAATATAAAGGGGCTGCAGGAGGGGTCAAAACTAAAAATCATGGTTTAAAAACTAGTATTAAAACACTCTACTAAACGCACGCAGCATTCAAAATAAAGTAAATGAGTTGTCGGCACAAATCATTACAAATGGGTATGATTTGGTGGCCATTACAGAAACTTGGTTGCAGGTTGGCCAAGACTGGGAATTAAACATACAGGGGTATCTGACAATTCGGAAAGATAGACAAGAAGGGAAAGGAGGTGGGGTAGCTCTGTTAATAAAGGATGATATCAGGGCAGTTGTGAGAGATGATATTGCCTCTAATGAACAAAATGTTGAATCATTGTGGGTGGAGATTAGAGATAGTAAGGGGAAAAAGTCACTGGTGGGCATAGTTTATAGGCCCCCAAATAATAACTTCATGATGGGGCGGACAATAATCAAGGGAATAATGGAGGCATGTGAAAAAGGAACGGCAGTAATCATGGGAGATTTTAACCTACATATCGATTGGTCAAATCAAATCGCACGGGGTAGCCTTGAGGAGGAATTTATAGAATGCATACGCGATTGTTTCTTCGAACAGTATGTTACAGAACCTACAAGGGAGCAAGCTATCTTCGATCTGGTCCTGTGTAATGAGACAGGAATAATAAACGATCTCCTAGTAAAAGATCCTCTCGGAATGAGTGATCACAGTATGGTTGAATTTGTAATACAGATTGAGGATGAGGAAGTAGTGTCTCAAACGAGCGTACTATGCTTAAACAAAGGGGACTACAGTGGGATGAGGGCAGAGTTGGCTAAAGTAGACTGGAAACGCAGACTAAACGGTGGCACAATTGAGGAACAGTGGAGGACTTTTAAGGAGCTCTTTCATAGTGCTCAACAAAAATATATTCCAGTGAAAAAGAAGGGCGGTAAGAGAAGGGATAACCAGCCATGAATAAACAAGGAAATAAAGGAGAGTATCAAATTAAAAACCAATGCGTATAAGGTGGCCAAGGTTAGTGGGAAACTAGAAGATTGGGAAAATTTTAAGCAACAGCAAAGAATGACTAAGAAAGCAATAAAGAAAGGAAAGATAGATTACGAAAGTAAACTTGCGCAAAACATAAAAACAGATAGTAAAAGCTTTTACTGATAAATAAAGAGAGTGACTAAAGTAAATGTTGGTCCCTTAGAAGATGAGAAAGGGGATTTAATAATGGGTAATGTGGAAGTGGCTGAGACCTTAAACAATTATTTTGCTTCGGTCTTCACAGTGGAAGACACAAAAACCATGCCAAAAATTGCTAGTCACGGGAATGTGGGAAGGGAGGACCTTGAGATAATCACTATCACTAGGGGGGTAGTGCTGGACAGGCTAAAGGGACTCAAGGTAGACAAGTCCCCTGGTCCTGATGAAATGCATCCCAGGGTATTAAAAGAGATAGCAGCAGTTATAGCAGATGCATTAGTTATAATCTACCAAAATTCTCTGGACGCTGGGGAGGTACCAGTGGATTGGAAAGCAGCTAATGTAACGCCTCTGTTTAAAAAAGGGGGCAGACAAAAGGCATGTAACGATAGGCCAGTTAGTTTAACATCTGTAGTGGGGAAAATGCTTGAAGCTATCATTAAGGAAGAAATAGCTGGACATCTAGATAGGAATAGTGCAATCAAGCAGACGCAACATGGATTCATGAAGGGGAAATCATGTTTAACTAATTTACTGGAATTCTTTGAGGATATAACGAGCATGGTGGATAGAGGTGTACCGATGGATGAGGTGTATTTAGATTTCCAAAAGGCATTTGATAAGGTGTCACACAAAAGGTTGCTGAAGAAGATAAAGGTACGTGGAGTCAGAGGAAATGTATTAGCATGGATCGAGCATTGGCTGGCTAACAGAAAGCAGAGAGTCGGGATAAATGGGTCCTTATCAGGTTGGAAATCGGTGGTTAGTGGTGTGCCACAGGGATCGGTGCTGGGACCACAACTGTTTACAATATACATAGATGCCCTGGAAGAGGGGACAGAGTGTAGTGTAACAAAATTTGCAGATGACACAAAGATTAGTGGGAAAGCGGGTTGTGTAGAGGTAATAGAGAGGCTGCAAAGAGATTTAGATAGGTTAAGCGAATGGGCTAAGGTTTGGCAGATGGAATACAATGTCGGAAAATGTGAGGTCATCCATCTTGGGAAAAAAAACAGTAAAAGGGAATATTATTTGAATGGGGAAAAATTACAACATGCTGCGGTGCAGAGGGACCTCGGGGTCCCAAAAAGTTAGTTTGCAGGTGCAGCAGGTAATCAGGAAAGCGAATGGACTGTTGACCTTCATTGCAAGAGGGATGGAGTACAAAAGCAGGGAGGTCCTGCTGCAACTGTACAGGGTATTGGTGAGGCCACACCTGGAGTACTGCATGCAGTTTTGGTCACCTTACTTAAGGAAAGATATACTCGCTTTGGAGGGGGTACAGAGACGATTCACTCGGCTGATTCCGGAGATGAGGGGGTTACCTTATGATGATAGATTGAGTAGACTGGGTCTTTACTCGTTGGAGTTCAGAAGGATGAGGGGTGATCTTATAGAAACATTTAAAATAATGAAAGGGATAGACAAGATAGAGGCAGAGAGGTTGTTTCCACTGGTCGGGGAGACTAGAACTAGGGGCACAGCCTCAAAATATGGGGGAGCCAATTTAAAACCAGTTGAGAAGGAATTTTTTCTCCCAGAGGGTTGTGAATCTGTGGAATTCTCTGCCCAAGGAAGCAGTTGAGGCTAGCTCATTGACTGTATTCAAATCACAGATTGATAGATTTTTAACCAATAAGGGAATTAAGGGTTATGGGGAGCAGGCGGGTAAGTGTAGCTGAGACCACGGCCAGATCAGCCATGATCTTGTTGAATAGCGGAGCAGGCTCGAGGGGCTAGATGGCCTACTCCTGTTCCTAATTCTTATGCTCTTATGTTCTTATGATCACACAGGTATATAAAGGGAGATCCCACGCAGGGGATCGTGTAATAAAGAGTTAAGGTCACTGTGTGGCCTTGTCCCTGGAATGTGCCTTGTGTGGTTTCATGCTCTAGAGTAAGGTCTTTACAGAATGGAAGTGGCAGTTGATTCTGTCAATGGCCGCGGGGTCTGGGCGTGTTCCCTTATTGCATCAGCTAACTCCAACATTCCCTCCCTCATGTGCCTTGACAGTGTCTCAACTGCCTACAACATTCCCTCCCTTATGTTCACCAACAGTGTATCAGCTACCTGCAACATTTTCTCCCTCGTGCCCGGACAGTGTTCCCATTTCTCGTGAGAGTGTTGTTACTTCTCCCGATAGTCCCGATACCTCATCCCCCACTCCACTGATGGTGTCCAGGAATGATCGCATAATGTCTGTGCTCTCCACACTAATTGCCAACATCTGAACCACATCTGTTAGATCCTGTACCTCAGGAGAGCGCTTTTGAGCTCTCCTTCCCCTCCTCACCCTGGGTGTGGCTCGCTGCATCCTACTGGGACCTGCAGTCTCAGACTGTGAGAAACCATGGAATGTACCAACATTCGTACCACGCAGGAAAGGGACTGGCACCTTCAATGAGCGGCACCTGCACCTCCCCCAGCGTAATTACAACAATGGGGGCTTCATCCTCACCCTCCCCCTCATCCCCATGCACTTGGTCTGGAAGGTCGGATTGGAAGATGTTCTCCTCTTCAGGCTCGTCTGCCTCTGAATCTTCTTCTGCATTGGCTTCAGCCTCGTTGGGATTGGCCTCAAGTTCTGCAAAATATAACAGAACAACGAGCAAAGGATGGGGCAGGGTAACATGAGTAGGCAGACACAGCGCAGGTGGCAGGCTCATTTGAAAGACCACGATGAATGATAGCACATTGCATCAACCGAAGCGTAGCTGACGGCGACATCCCCATGACTAGCCCGTGCAGTACTTTGCTTTTAGCAAAGCCAGAATGTGGAACATAAGAACATAAGAAATAGGAGCCATACGGCCCCTCGAGCCTGCTCCATTTAATACGATCATGGTTGATCCAATCATGGACTCAGGTCCACTTCCCTGCCCGCTCCCCATAACGCCTTATTTCCTCATTGGTTAAGAAACTGACTATCTCTGTCTTAAATTTATTCAATGACCCAGCTTCCACAGCTCTCTGAGGCAGCGAATTCCACAGATTTACAACTCTCAGAGAAGAAATTCCTCTTCATCTCTGTTTTAAATGGGCGGCCCCTTATTCTAAGATTATGCCCCCTAGTTCTAGTCTCTCCTATCAGTGGAAACATCCTCTCTGCATCCAGCTTGTCAAGCCTCCTCATAACCTTATATGTTTTGATCAGATCACCTCTTATTCTCAATGAGTAGAGGCCCAACCTACTCAACCTTTCCTCATAAGTCAATCCCCTCATCTCCGGAATCATCCTAGTGAACCTTCTCTGAATTGCCTTCAAAGCAAATATATCCTTTCGTAAATATGGAAATCAAAACTGCATGCAGTATTCCAGGTGTGGCCTCTCCAATACCCTGTATAACTGTAGCAAGATTTTCCTGCTTTTATACTCCATCCCCTTTGCAATAAAGGCCAAGATTCCATTGGCCTTCCTGATCACTTGCTGTACCTGCATACTAACCTTGGAATTTGCAGGACTTGCCCTCTCCCTCGAGTGTGGGCCCAACTTGTGCAGTGGTGGTTGTTTTTCTTCAGGCAGGACACATCAAAGCAGCGACCCTGTTTTCTAAGTGTGTCAGTGGTGCTGATTTGCCAGGCCTCCTTTCAAGGTCTTTCTCTTTTGTTTTGTGCCACCTTCCTCTGCAAAGATGAAAATATAACTTTTAGAGAGGGTGCCTTTCTGCTGGGTGGGACATACAGATGGTCAAATTTACAATTGTAATTCCAGTGAATAAATGACTATTACTTACACTAACTACTTGACCAAGGTCCTGCCACTTCTTTTTGCACTGGCCTCCAGATCTCGGGGTGGTCACCATTGCACAGTAATGTTCTGCAAGTTGGTTCCAGCGTCTCTTCATTTATTTTGGGAAACTTTTATGTACCTCTGCTGGTGTCCAGCTTGTGCCATCTGGCCTCAATTGCAGTAACCAATGCCTCCACTTCATCCTCTGAGAAATTCTTGGTCCTTGAGCCCCGTTGCATATTGTACTGCAGCTCCGATTTTTCCACTGAGAATCAAAGTTCTCACATACAACTGAGTCTTTAAAAATAGCTGAATGCAGACCGGGAGGTGTACTGGGCATGCATGCCCATAGCAGTCAGGTAAAAAACGTCTTTTTTTTGCGCATGCGCTGAAGAGGGGCCATCGATTTTTCGCCAGAGACATGAGGCTTCATCCCCGGAAACTAAAGGACAGGCTGCACGCCGCCAGTTTTCAAAATTAGAACGGGGAAACTTGTAAGTTTTCTTTTGGAGTAGTCGGTGCCAAAAAAAGGGGGTAACTCTTGCAATAAGTCAAAAAACGGCATTGGGGAAAATTGTGCCCCATGTGCTGTTACTCAAGCTTACGTTGAGCTTCATTGGAACAGTGTGGCCGAAGTCAGATTGGGAGTGGAGCAGAGAATTAAAGATACAGGAGACTGGAAGCCCGGGGTCATGTTTACATACTGAATGGAGGTGTTTTGCAAAGTGGTTACCCAATCTGCATTTGGTCTCCCTAGTGTAGAGGAGATTGCATCATGTAGTGAATACAGTATACTAAATTGCAAGAAGGACAAGTAAATTGTTGTTTCACCTGGAAGGAGTGTTTGGGACCCTGGACGGTGGGAAGGGCAGAGGTAAAAGGGCAGATGTTGCATTACTTGCGCTTGCACGGGAAGGTGCTATGGGAAGGGGAAGGGGTGTTGTGGGTGATTGAGATGTCTCAAACTCTCTTGCTCTTCCATATTTGGGTAGTAAAGTGGTTTACATTTTTAAAATGTTGTGACAGTCCTTTCAAAAAGCAGACTCTGGTCCAAACTAGATAAGTGGCAATCATATCAACAGATCAGTAAGAGATTTTAAACAACTTTATTTGTACTCTAAAATTTCTTCAGTTGTTTAGGTAAGAGGTGCAGCCACCTTTTACATAATCGAAAACTGGCATGGCGTGCATTTAAAAAAAAAACATCTGTACTTGAAATATGTCCAGTCAAACATGCGTAAAGCATTTTATTAATATGTAACAATTGAAAACTAAGCCGCTGCTGTCCAGTTTCTCTTTACTAAAATTACTTGTGGTAGGAGGCATCTTGAAACTAGCTCAAAACCAGATGGATGTCAACTCTAACATAAGTGACAGCAAAATTGTTTCATTTACAAAACTATTTGTAAATATAACAGCCACGTTTCTTATTGCCTCTTTATCCCGAAATGGCTGCATTGTAAATGGAGTACTTTTAAAAGAGGGGAAAGGATACAGTTCAATAAAAATCCCGTAGCAGACTTTATTACAGTACTGCAAAGATAAATTTCACAAAGATCTTCATACTTACTGCATACATCCTGTTTGTGCAGTTGCAGATACCACATACTGCTTCAAAGCTAGACGAAATTCCTCCAGTTCCTCTTCCAGTATAGACATCTGCCGCTGAACAATAAGAATATGCTGTGAAAAAAAAATCATTTGCAGATTAAGAAATATTGGTTAATAATAAAATTCTTAAAAGTATTGTTGTCGATTGCAAATCTAATCAGTGCTTGGCTATTGAAACTGACATTTTACCTATGCTTTCTTCAGAAGCACATTCGTTGTGACAAGTTTATACTTGTATATTAACATTTAACTCATCACAAAGTTGTTGAGAGATCCTATGCTAGAATAACTGCATTATTGATTTCATGCCTGTTTTGAGCAGAAGTTGAATCTCTCCTCAACTACATTTTAATACCAGCTCCCCAACTTTATAATGTAACAAAAAGATAACAGATTCCACTAATAATAACTAATAAATAGCATTGATCACACTTCAGTGCTGGTCATTGCATATTCTTTGTATATTTGGAGTATATCAGTGGTACCTTGGCTATTTAAACAAGTGCTTCTAATACAGAGCTGGCTCAAGTATTTCAAGCACCTCATGCAAGATGACAACATTTATATAGTGCCTTTAATGTAGAAAAACATCCCTTCATAAAGAAAAAATAAAAAAAGGAAAGATGAGGCGTGACCAAAAACTTGTTTAAATAGGTAGGTTTTGGTTTCAAGGAGGATCTTAAAGGAGGAGAAGGAGATGGAAAAACAGTGAAGTTTAGGGCAGGAATTCCAGATTGTGGTGATGTCTAAGTGGCCACCAATATGGAGTGAAGAGAAGGGGACGCACAAGAGGCTGAAGTCAGAGGATTAGAGCATTTGGGGAGAATTAGGGCTTGAGGAGAGATGGGGGAGCCAAGTCCACAGGGAGATTTAAACACACGGATACAAATTTTAAATCTGTGGCATTGGGGAACTGGGGGTCATAAGAACATAAGAAATAGCAACAGGAGTAGGCCATTTGGTCCCTTGAGCCTGCTCCGCCATTTAATATGATCATGGCTGATCTGATCATGATCTCAGCTTCACTTCCCTGTCCGCTCCCCATAACCCTTTATTCCCTTATCGCTCAAAAATCTGTCTATCTCTGCCTTAAATATATACAATGACCCAGCCCCCACAGCTCTCTGGGGCAGGGAATTCCATTGATTTACAACCTTCTGTGAGAAGAAATTCCTCCTCATCTCAGTTTTAAATGGTTGGCTCCTTACTCTGAGACTATGCCCCCTAGGTTTAGATTCCCCTATGAGTGGAAATATCCTCTCTGCATCCACTTTATCGAGCCCCCTCATTATCTTATATGTTCCGATAAAATCACCTCTCATTCTTCAGAACTCCAATGAGTATACGCCCAACCTAATCAACCTATCTTCATAAGTCAACCCCCTCATCTCCGGAATCAACCTAGTGAACCTTCTCTGAACAGCCTCCAATGCAAGTACATCCTTCCTTAAATACGGAGACCAAAGCTGTATGCATTCCTCTAGGTGTGGCCTCACCACTACCCTGTACAGTTGTAGCAAGACTTCTCTGCTTTTATACTCTATCCCCCTTGCAATAAAGGCCAATATTCCATTTGCCTTCCTGATTACTAGCTGTAACTGCATACTAACCTTTTGTGTTTCATGCACAAGGACCTCCAGGTTCCTCTGCACTGCAGAACTTCACAATTTTTCTCCATTTAAATTATAATTTGATTTTCTATTTTTTCTGCCAAAGTGGATAACCTCACATTTTCCCACATTATATTCCATCTGCCAAATTTTTGCCCACTCATGTAGCCTATCTATATCCCTTTGCAGATTTATTTTGTCCTCCTCACAATTTGTTCTCCCATTCATCTTTGTATCATCAGCAAACTTGGCACATTACACTCAGTCCCTTCATCCAAGTCATTAATATAAATTGTTAATAGTTGAGGCCCCAGCACCAATCCCTGTGGCACCCCACTAGTTACTGTTTGCCAACCGGAAAATTACCCATTTATCCCGACTCTCTGTTTTCTGTTAGTTAGCCAATCCTCTATCCATGTTAATATATTACCCCGAACTCCGTGAACTCTTATCTTGTGCAGTAACCTTTTATGTGGCACCTTATCAAATGCCTTCTGGAAATCCAAATACACCACATCCACTAGTTCCCCCTTATCCACCCTGCTCGTTACATCCTCAAAGAACTCCAGCAAATTTGTCAAACATGATTTCCCCCTCATAAAACCAAGCTGACTCTGCTTGATTTAATCATGCTTTTCCAAATATCCTACTACTGCTTCCTTAATAATGGATTCCAGCATTTTCCCAACCATAGATGTTAGGCTAACTGGTCTATAGTTTCCTGCTTTCTGTCTGCCTCCTTTTTTAAATAGGGGTGTTACATTTGCGGTTTTGCAATCTGCTGGGACCTCCCCAGAATCCAGGGAATTTTGGCAGATTACAACCAATGCATGCACTATCTCTGCAGCCACTTCTTTTAAGACCTTAGGATGCAAGCCATCAGGTCTAGGTGACTTGTCCGCCTTTATTTTACCGAGTACTACTTCTTTAGTGATAGTGATTGTACTAAATTCCTCCCTCCCTATTGCCCCTTGATTATCCACTATTGGAATGTTTTTAGTGTCTTCGACCATGAAGACCGATACAAAATATTTGTTCACAGTCTATGCCATTTCCCTGTTCCCCCTTATTAATTGCCCAATCTCATCCTATAAGGGACCAACATTACTATAGCCACTCTTTTCCTTTTTATGTACCTGTAGAAACTCTTACTTTCTGTTTTTATATAGTATAGTAGTATTGGGCAGTCCTCATATCGAGGATGACCTGCTTCCACACCAAAAAGGGATGAGTTCACAGGTGTTTCAATGAGGGACCTGACATTCTACGTCCCGAACTACATACTGAAGGGTGGAAGATGCCTGTGTATGGATTCTTTTAACGTGGGGTAGCCGTTGCATACCAGCCACCACACGGGCTTGACAGAGCTAGGTCTTGATCCAGTGGCAAGTGTTAACCAAGACGACTGGAGACCAAGCTCTGCTGCATGGACCTAGTGCGCACGCATGCTCCTACTCTCTGTCCAAGAAATGGTTCCATAGTGTGACTGCAGGAGTGTGCATTGTTCTGTGACAACCTCCTTTGGGAATTAATGGCCTAGATATTGGATACGGTGTGAAAATGAGTGGTGTCATGGTCTAGCTGCGCTGGGTCAAAGTGATCTAGGGAGCATGCAAACTTCGTGCTCAGTGCTCATATCTATAATGCTGATCTCAGCGCTAAAACTGCTGCTCATTGGCTTATTATAAAATAGGTGGGCCAATAACGGGTGCAGTATAATTCCAAGTCATGTCTGGCCTAGTACTTAAAGGGGAGGTGCTTTGATGCAACAGCACCTCATTGTCACCATCTGGAGCACTACTTGGAAGCAATACTAACTAGGAAGAGATGGCTGAGCAGCAGCAGAGGGAGAGAGCAACACGCTTCTTAGATGTGACTCTGGAGTTACGGGTGGTGGTCGTGGAGAGGATGCAGGTTGTCCTCTTCCCATAAGCTGGTAGGAAGCCATTGGCCCATACGTGCAGAAGGCTGTGGCAGGAGATATCTGGTTATGTGACAGCCAATGGAACATAGAAACAGGAGTAGACCATTCAGCCCCTCGAACCTGTCTAACCATTCAATGAGATCATGGCTGATCTGCAACCTTACTCCATATCCCTTCATATCTTTGGTTAACAAAAAGCTATCAATCTCAGCTTTAAAATTAACAATTGATCTAGCATCAATTGTCGTTTGTGGACAAGAGTTCTAAACTTCTACCACCCTTTCATTCCTGAAATGTCTGGCTCTAATTTTTAGACCATGCCCCCTAGTCCTTGAATCCCCAAACAATGGAAATAGTTTTTCTCTACCCTAACGCTTCCCCTTAAGATCTTGAAAATGTCAATCAGATCACCCCTTAACTTTCTAAATTCTAGGAAATACAACCTTAATTTGTGTAATCTCTCCACGTAACTTAACCCTTGAAGTCCGGGTATCATTCTGGTAAACCTACGCTGCACTCCCTCCAAGGCCAATATATCCTTCCTAATATGTGGTGCCCAGAACTGCTCACAGAACTCCACATGTCCTCTAACCAGGGTTTTGTATAGCTGCAGCATAACTTCTACCACCCTGTATTCTAATCCTCTAGATATAAAGGCCAGCATTCCATTAGCATTTTGATTATTTTGTGTACCTGTTCATGATATTTTAATGATCTATGTACCTGGACCCCCAAGTCTCTTTGGACATCCACTGTTTTTAGTTTTTCACCATTTAGTTTTTCACCATCCTTTTTAGGTCCAAAGTGGATGACCTCACATTTGCTTGCATTGAAATGCATTTGCCACAGTGTTGCCCAATCACTTAATCTATCATCCCTTTGTAATTTTATGCTTTCATCTACAATACCACCTATTTTTGTGCCATTGGCAAAGTTGGATATATAGAAACATAGAAACATAGAAAGTAGGTGCAGGAGTAGGCCATTTGGCCCTTCAAGCCTCCACCACCATTCAATATGATCATGGCTGATCATGCAACTTCAGTGCCCCATTCCTGCTTTTTCTCCATACCTCTTGATCCCTTTAGCCGTAAGGGCCACATCTAACTCCCTTTTGAATATATCCAACGAACTGGCCTCAACAACATTCCGTGGCAGAGAATTCCACAGGTTCACAATTCTCTGAGTGAAGAAGTTTCTCCTCATCTCGGTCCAAAATGGCTTACCCCTTATCCTTAGACTGTGACCCCTGATTCTGGACTTCCCCAACATCGTGAACATTCTTCCTGCATCTAACCTGTCCAATCCCATCAGAATTGTATATGTTTCTATGAGATCCCCTCTCATTCTTCTAAATTTCAGTGAATATAAGCCGTGTCGATCCAGTCTTTCTCATATGTCAGTCCTGCCATCCCGGGAATCAGTCTGGTGTACCTTCGCTGCACTCCCTCAATAGCAAGCACGTCCTTCCTCAGATTAGGAGACCAAAACTGCACACAATACTCAAGGTGTGGTCTCACCAAGGCCCTGTACAACTGCAGTACGACCTCCCTGCTCCTAATCTGAGGAAGGACGTTCTTGCTATTGAATGAGTGCAGCGAACTGATTCCCGGGATGGCTGGACTGACATATGAGGAGAGACTGGATCAACTGGGCCTTTATACATTGGAGTTTAGAAGGATGAGAGGGGATCTCATAGAAACATACAAGATTCTGACAGGACGGGACAGGTTAGATGTGGGTAGATTGTTCCCGATGTTGGGGAAGTCCAGAACCAAGGGACACAGTCTTAGGATAAGGGGTAGGCCATTTAGGACTGAGATGAGGAGAAACTTCTTCACTCAGAGAGTTGTTAACCTGTGGAATTCCCTGCCGCAGAGAGTTGTTGATGCCAGTTTATTGGATATATTCAAGAGGGAGTTAGATATGGCCCTTACGGCTAAGGGGTTCAAGGGGTATGGAGAGAAAGCAGGAAAGGGGTACTGAGGGAATGATCAGCCATGATCTTATTGAATGGTGGTGCAGGCTCCAAGGGACAAATGGCCTACTCCTGCACCTATTTTCTATGTCTATATCTATACTCAAATCCCCTCGCTATGAAGGCCTACATGCCATTTGCCTCTTTACTGCTTGTTGTACCTGCATGCCTACCTTGAATGTCTGATGTACCATGACATCCAGGTCTTGTTGCACCTCCTCTTTCTATGCCATCATCTAAGTCATTAATAAATATTGTGCATAGTTGAGGCCCCACACAGATCTCTGTGTGATACCAATATTCACATACTCCCAATTTGAGTACCTACCCATTATCCCTACTCTCTGTCTCCTGCCACTCTGACAATTTTCTAACCAGGTCAATAATTTGCCTTCAATTCTGTGGGCTTCTACATTAAATAACAGTCTGTTATATGGAACTTTATCAAATGCCTTCTGGAAGTCCATATAAAAACATTCATAGACATTCCCCTATCCACTACTTTAGTAACCTCTTAAAAAAATTCAACCAGGTTTGTCAGGCATGGCCATTTCATAAATCCATGCTGGCTCTCTCTGATCAACTGAAAATTATCGAAGTGTTCAGTCACCCTATTCTTAATAATAGACTCTAGCAATTTCCTGCCAACAGGTGTTAGGCTAACTGATCTATAATTCCCTGTTTTCCCCCCTCACCATTCTTAAAAAATAGACTGACATACACAATTTTCCATTGTAAATGAATCAGCCATGAATCAAATTAAATGGCGGGGCAGGCTCGAGGGGCCAAATGACCTACTCCTGCTCCTATTTCTTATGTTCTTATGTTCTTATAAATTGTTCCTGAATCGAGAAAACTTTAGAAGATTATAGTTGGAGTATCTGCAATGTGCTCACCTACTTCCTTTAAAATCCTGAGGTGGAAACCATCTGGTCCTGGGAATTTGTCATTTTTCATTTGTCATGCCCTTATTTTCTTTATTTAATGTTATTTTACTTGCATTAATTTTATTGAGTCCCTGTCCCTGATTCAATATTAGTTTCTTGGGATTTCCAACCTACTATCCTCTTCTTCTACTGGTGCAAAGTAATTATTCAACATGTCCACCATTTCCTTATTATCATTGATAATATCACTGCTTTCAGTTTTTAAGGGGCCAACATTGCTCCTGACTACCCTCTTTTTCCTAATGTAATTGTAAAAATTATTGATTTTGATATCCCTTGCAAGTTTATATTCATACTCCCTTTTTTGTAACTCTTACCATCTGTATTGTGACCCTTTGCTGTTCTTTGTATCTTTCCCATTTATCAGGATCTGTGATTTTGTTTTCATTTTTGTATGCTTTTTCTTTTAGTTTTATGCTGTCCTGAACCTCTTTAGTTGTATACAGCTCTTTTTTTGGGGGGCAAGTAGATATTTTGTCCCTTAGGGATATAAATTAGTTCTATATCACGTTAAATTATTTATTGAACATCTCCTACTGATCTTCTGTCATTTTATCCATGAACAGATTTTCCCAGTTTACCGTAGACAGTTTACAGTCTCTGTCTCATCCTGTTGAAGTCGGCCTTACCTACATCTGGAATCTTAGTAGCTGTTTCGCGTTTCACCCTTTCAAATGCTACGCTGAACTTCATCATGTTATGATCGCTATTGGATAAATGATCATAGAAACATAGAAAATAGGTGCAGGAGTAGACCATTTGGCCCTTCGAGCCTGCACCGCCATTCAATGATTTCATGACTGAACATGCAACTTCAGTACCCCATTCCTGCTTTCTCGCCATACCCCTTGATCCTTTTAGCTGTAAGGACCATATCTAACTCCCCCTTGAATATAACCAATGAACTGACATCAACAACTCTCTGCAGTAGGGAATTCCACAGGTTAACAACTCTCTGAGTGAAGAAGTTTCTCCTCATCTCAGTCCTAAATGGCTCAGAAACATAGAAACATAGAAAATAGGTGCAGGAGTAGGCCATTCGGCCCTTCGAGCCTGTACCGCCATTCAATAAGATCATGGCTGATCATTCCCTCAGTACCCCTTTCCTGCTTTCTCCATACCCCTTGATCCCCTTAGGAATAAGGGTCATATCTAACTCCCTCTTGAGTATATCCAATGAACTGGCATCAACAACTCTCTGCGGCAAGGAATTCCACACGTTAACAACTCTCTGTGAAGAAGTTTCTCCTCATCTCAGTCCTAACTGGTCTACCCCTTATCCTAAGACTATGTCCCCTGGTTCTGGACTTCCCCAACATCGGGAACATTCTTCCCGCATCTAACCTCTCCAGTCCCGTCAGAATCTTATACGTTTCTATGAGATCCCCTCTCATTCTTCTAAACACCAGTGAATAATGGCCCAGTTGATCCAGTCTCTCCTCATATGACAGTCCAGCCATCCCTGGAATCAGTCTGGTGAACCTTTGCTGCACTCCCTCAATAGCAAGAACGTCCTTCCTCAGATCAGGAGACCAAAACTGAACACAATATTCCAGGTGAGGCATCACTAAGGCCCTGTACAACTGCAGTAATACCTCCCTGCTCCTGTATTCAAATCCCCTAGCTAGGAAGGCCAACATATCATTTGCCTTCTTCACCACCTGCTGAACCTGCATGCCAAATTTCAATGACTGAGGAACCATGACACCCAGGTATCATTGCACCCACTCTTTTGCTAATCTGCCGCCATTCAGATAATATTCTGCCTTCTTGCTTTTGCCCCCAAAGTGGATAACTTCACATTTATCCACATTATACTGCATCTGCCATGTATTTGCCCACTCGCCTAACCTGTCCAAGTCAACCTGCAGCCTCTTAGTACCCTGCTCACAGCTCACACTGCCACCCAGTTTAGTGTCATCAGCAAACTTGATATTTCATTCAATTCCACCATCTAAATCATTAATATATATTGTAAAGAGCTGGGTCCCAGCACTGAGCCCTGCGGCACTCCACTAATTACTGCCTGCCATTCTGAAAAGGACCCGTTTATCCCGACTTTGATTTTGCACACCAATCTCTTATGTGGGACCTTGTCAAAAGCCTTTTGAAAGTCCAAATACACCAGTCTTAAATGGCCTACCCCTTATCCTTAGATTATGCCCCCTGGTTCTGAACTTCCCCAATATCGGGAACATTCTTCCTGCATCTAACCTGTCCAGTACCGTCAGAATTTTATATGTTTCTATGAGATCCCCTCTCATCCTTCTAAACTCCAGTGAATACAGGCCCAGTCGATCCAGTGTCTCCTCATATGTCAGTCCTGCCATCCCGGGAATCAGCTTGGTGAACCTTTGCTGCACTCCCTCAATAGCAAAAACGTCCTTCCTCAGATTAGGAGACCAAAACTGAACACAATATTCCAGGTGAGGCCTCACTAAGGCCCTGTACAATTGCAGTAAGACCTCACTGCTCCTATACTCAAATCCCCTAGCTATGAAGGACAACATACCATTTGCCGCCTTCACCGCCTGCTGTACCCTGCATGCCAACTTTCAATGACTGATGTACCATGACACCAGGTCTTGTTGCATATCCCCTTTTCCTAATCTGCCTCCATTCAGATAATATTCTGCCTTCCTGTTTTTGCCACCAAAGTGGATAACCTCACATTTATCCACATTATACTGCATCTGCCACGCGTTTTGCCCACTCACCTAACCTATCCAAGTCACCCTGCGGCCTTTTAGCATTCTCCTCACAGCTCACACCGCCACCCAGTTTAGTGTCATCTGCAAACTTGGAGATATTACAGCCAATTCCCTCATCCAAATCATTAATGGACATTGTAAATAGCTGGGGTCCCAGCACTGAGCCCTGTGGCACCCCACTAGTCACTGCCTGCCATTCTGAAAAGGACCCGTTTATCCCGACTCTCTGCTTCCTGTCTGCCAACCAGTTCTCTATCCACGTCAGTACACTATCCCCAATACCATGTGCTTTCATTTTGCACACCAATCTCTTGTGTGGGACCTTGTCAAAAACCTTTTGAAAGTCCAAATACACCACTTCCACTGTGACCACTCTACCAGTTACATCCTCAAAAAATTCTAGAAGATTTGTTAAGCAGGATTTCTCTTTCATAAATCCATGCTGACTTGGACCGATCCTGTCACTGCTTTCCAAATGTGCAGCTATTTCATCCTTAATAATTGATTCCAACATTTTCCCCACTATCAATGTCAGGCTAACCGAACTATAATTCTCTGTTTTCTCTCTCCCTCCTTTCTTAAAAAGTTGTGTTACATTAGCTACGCTCCAGTCCATAGGAACTGATCCAGTGTCGATAGACTGTTGGAAAATGATCACCAATGCATCCGCTATTTCTAGGGCTACTTCCTTAAGTACTCTTGGATGCAGACCATCAGGCCCCAGGGATTTATCGGCCTTCAATCCCATCAATTTCCCTAACACAATTTTCCACCTAATAAGGATTTCCTTCAGTTCTTCCTTCTCACTAGACCCTCGGTCCCCTAGTATTTCTGGAAGATTATTTGTGTCTTCCTTCATGAAGACAGAACCAAAGTGTTTGTTTAACTGGTCCACCATTTCTTTGTCCCCATTATAAATTCACCTGAATCTGACTGCAAGGAACCCACGTTTGTTTTCACTAATCTTTTTCTCTTCACATATCTATGGACGCTTTTGCAGTCAGTTTTTATGTTCCCAGCAATCTTCCTCTCCTACCCTATTTTCCCCCTCCTAATTAAACCCTTTGTCCTCCTCTGCTGTATTATAAAATTCTCCCAGTTTTCAGGTTTGCTGCTTTTTCTGGCCAATTTATATGCCTCTTCCTTGGATTTAACACTATCCTTAATTTCCCTTGTTAGCCACGGTTGAGCCACCTTCCCCGTGGTATTTTTACTCCAAACAGGGATGTACAATTGTTGAAGTTCATACATGTGATCTTTAAATGTTTGCCATTGCCTATCCACTGTCAACCCTTTAAGTATCACTTGCCAGTCTATTCTAGCCAATTCACTTCTCATACCGTCAAAGTTACCTTTCCTTAAGTTCAGGACCTTAGTCTCTGAATTAAATGTATCGCTCTCCATCTTAATAAAGAATTCTGTCATATTATGGTCGCTCTTCCACAAGGCGCCTCGCACAACAAGATTGCTAATTAGCCCTTTCTCATTACACATCACCCAGTCTAGGATGGCCAGCCCTCTAGTTGGTTCCTCGACATATTGGTCTGGGAAACCATCCCTAATACACTCCAGGAAATCCTCCTCCACCCATTGCTACCAATTTGGTTAGCTCAATCAATATGTAGCTTAAAGTCGCCCATGATAACTGCTGTACCTTTATTGCACGCATCCCTAATTTCTTGTTGGATGCTGTTCCCAAGCTCACTACTACTGTGTGGTGGTCTGTACACAACTCCCACTAGCGTTTTCTGCTGTTAACTAAACCTGGATTATTACTCATTCCTAAATCTAATATGGCTTTCCCCTTGTTGCCTCTAGGACACATTGTTGTAGAAAACTCTAAATCCACGACCTTTCTGACAGATGCTAGACTTTTTATCCCAATCTAAGAAAGTTTAAATCCTTCATTAAAAACACTACCTTTGCTAAACGCTTGTCTAATCTCTGCAATTATACAATCGAGTACATCACAGCTGCTATCAAAGGACCTATACACAACTCCCACTACAATCTTAAATCCTTTCCTATTTCTTAATTCTACCAATAAAGTCTCCGCTGCATGCTTCCTATGCTTTATATCCTCTCATCACTAAGGCTACTCCTCCCCCTCTGACATTTTCCCTATCTTTTCTGTAGACCTTGTAACCTGGTATATTTAGTTCCCAGTTCTAACTGTCTTGCAGCCATGTCTCAGTAATGGCTACCATGACAAACCCTCCAATTTGAATTCGGCCTGGAGTTCATTCAATTTATTCCTTATATTCCGTGCGTTTGCATTAAGAACTCTTATTTGGGCCACACACCCTAGCCTGTCTTTCAGCTCCAGGGGATGAAATTGCCCACTCCTCAAGCTCCATTTCCGCCTCTCAGAAGCCCGTCGCCCACACCGATCGGCGGTGTCCCCCTTTCCGACCCCTGTGGGAAATTGCCTTGCGGGAGCAGAGCGCCCGCTTGTCGGTGCCACTGACAGCTTTCCCCTGCAGGAAGCTGTATGTGGCTGGGCAGTGCGTCTGCGGTGCTGATGACTCTTTGGGGCGGCCGACCCGATCTAAGGGCACTTCTGCCCCTCAACATCGCCTCGACCGAAATACAAAAATAAATTAATATCAGCACAAGATCCGCCCCCATGGATTGGGGCGGAGAAAAATCTTAAAGATTGGTAAGTGCGCCTAGTCTTAGTCGGGGGGTGGGGGGGGGGGGGTGGGGGGGAAATTGCGGCCCCTTAATGTTTTACTCACATGTTTCTTATTTCTCTCTCCTTATTTAATCACTTTAAATCTTTTAGTTTTCCCTTTACCTGTAGTGCCTACATTTCTGACTGTTACTCTGCTCTCTTCCCTTTCATTTGTTTTTGAGTTACTATTTGTACAACAATTTCCACCCGAGTACTCCACCCATTTACTAGTTTAAAGTCCTTGTGACCACTCTATTTATCCTTTTCGCTAGGACTCTGGTCCCAGTCTGGTTTAGGTGGAGTCCGTCCCAACGGTACAGTTCCTCCTGTCCCAGGATGTGGTCTCCAGGTCCTCCATTCAATGCCACAAGAAGTTTAATGACCTCACATGGCAGGTCAAGTTGAGTGAAAGCTTTAGCAAATGCCATATCCCACCATCTGCACCACAAGCCTCACATATTGCTCAGTGCACCACAGCCCCATCACTATAATGAAAGCAGAAAATGTTGGAAATACTCAGCAGGTCAGGCAGCATCTGTAGAGAGAGAAAAAGAGTTAACGTTTCAGGTTAATGACCTTTCTTCAGAACTGGAAAAAGTTAAGAGATGTAACAGATTTTAAGCAATTGCAGAGGCAGGGAAAGTAGGGCAGGGAGGAAAGAACAACAAAGAAGGTCTATGATAGCAGAAAATGCTGGAAATACTCAGCAGGTCAGGTAGTATCTGTGGAAAAGAAGCAGAGTTAACATTTTGCATCGATAATCCTTCGTCAGAACTGCTGCTGCCTGATTTACTGAGTAGTTCCAGCATTTTCTGTTTTTATTCCAGATTCCAGCATTGGCAGTATTTTGCTTTTGTATTAAGGTCTATGATAGGGTGGAAGGCAGAAGTGATTACATGACAAAAGGTATGGTTGTACAAAGCAAAAGGAGATGATAATGGGACAAGTAAAGAAACAAAAGATGGATCTGGAAGAGGTGTAAATGGGAATAGCAGAATCATCATCAGCTGTCATCTGGAAAAATAGGGGCAGAGGTTATGGTTTGAAATTGTTGAAACTGATGTTGAGTTTAAAAGGCTGTAACATGCCTAATTGAGATATGAATTGCTATTCCTTGAGCTTACATTGAGCTTCATTGGAAAGTGTAAGAGGCCGAGGACAGAGAGGTCAGAGTGGGAGTGGAGTGGAGAATTAAAGTGACAGGCGACTGGAAACTCAGGGTCACACTTACGGACTGAACGGAGGTGTTACGCAAAGTGGTCACCAATCTGCGTTGGTCTCCCCAATGTAGAGGAGACCGTATTGTGAGCAGTGATTGCAGTATACTAGATTGCAGGAAGTACAAGTAGATTGCTGTTTAACCTGGAAGGATCCCTATCCCTCACCTAGCAACAATCTCTACCTATCACTAGTCATACTTCACAATCATAGCTTCAGCTCATCTTCACTATCTTACCACTGCTGCAACACACACACCCACATCTCACACGTTGCACACACTGACAGCTATTCAACTATGGAAGGCACATAACCCAAACACATTGCGCCGCACTCACTCACACACTTCCCTTTCTCTTGCAGACCAAGGTCATGCACAAACGCTGGGAGGTGTGGCAAATAAGCACGGGGGCGGGGGGCGGTGGGGGGCAGTGACAATCTGCGATACAGGCCTTGAGCCAACTGGAGGAGAGAGTGCTCGATACCATTGGAGGGGATGTCACCGAGGCTGTGGCAACAGGTGAAGTTGAAGCCCTTGGGGACAACAATGGCATGCTCATTCCTAATCCTTCTCGCATGCCACTTCCCCCTCATCTCACAATCTCTTCTCACTTACAAGCTACTAATGCTGTATGCATAAACTTTCAGATAACCAAGAACAAGCAGCTGCAGAGCCTGACCCCAAGGATATGGAGGGGAGCGAGAGGGGAGAAAATGAAGAAGACAGAGCATCTGACACTTGAAGACACCAGCTCAGAAACTCGCACTGCGTGTAATTTAGAGGGTACTGTAGATGTGGGATCTGCACAGGGTGAGGCACCGGGCACTAGTGGGCTGCAGCATCGCCAGAGGGACATGGTAACTCGGGGGCCAGATCTTGGGAGGGTGAATTCTGCTGCACACGGCTCAGGTGAGGAACTTAATGGAGTGACCTTCAGAAGAAGAGTGCTGGTCATGCACACTGAACTGTAAGGTACAATGGAAAGCCTGCCAGAGAGCCCCTTGGCAATGTCAAGGAGAATGGAGGAGTTCGCCTCCAACATTGGCCGGGGCTTTGTGCAGAGCTTGGAGCCCATGATTTCTAGGCTGGAAATGATGGAAAACTCTAGGAGAGACCGTATCAACTCAGACACGATGTGTGTGATGGGCGATGTCATGGCTGTCATTGCAGCACAGGCGGAAGCAAGCCAACGTCTTAGTGCTGCAGCGGAAGCATAGACTGCTGCCCTTCAGTCTCAGCTTGATGCCACGTAAGATCAGACTGCTTTCATGCAGTCTCAACTTGCTGCCACCCAAACTCAGACTGCTGCCATCGTGCCTGGGTTTACCACTGTCGAATGGGGCTTGCAGGTTTTTGCAGCAGACCAACAATCTGTCCTGCAGTAGATTGCTAGGAATGCTGAGGCGCCGCCCTGGGGCACTGGTAGTGGCTTTGTGGAGTCATGAAAAATATTTAAATTGGTGGCTCTTCATAATGCAATTGGAGTACCTAAGTAGTACTTCATTCGTTGAGCAACCATTTCCATCCTCAAAAAGGGAAAGTGCTCTGCTGCAACCATATCCACTGCTATCACCTTCCCCCTTCCCCGCCTGAAATTCTGACCCCATCCCCTCACTCCCAATCCATCCCCTCACTGATGTACACTATACACCAGAACAACCGATAAATGCAACATTCCCAATACTACAGAAGCAAATAACACCTTATATCATCCGATCTCTCTCACATTACCTGTCTCAAGGAACAGCTACATCTACTCCAAAGGAATTAGGCAGTAATCTTGAGGCCACAATACACAGTGAGTCATAATATATATGTGAGGAGGTGCAAGTGCTGTGAAACAGTGGGTATCTGCTTGCTAGAAGGCCAGCTTCAGCAATTCCTCAGCTACAAAGCTAAGGAATTTACAATAATAGCTCTGCTTATCAAGAACATTGCTGTCTGAACACAATTGTCTACTGGTTTCATGAAAGCCTATCCAACACATCTAGCAAAGTCTGACTAGAAATGTGGAGGAGTCCACTGGCTGCATCTGTCCTGTTATGAAATAAGGCTTCTCAGTACTGCAGTTTACCATACAGCTATGCCAAATCCAAGGACATCTGTAGCAGAGTTTCCAGTGGAAAAGATCCTAAGCTCAGTCAAAGCATAGGAACATAGGAATGGGAGTAGGCCATTCAGCCCCTCAAGCGTGTCCGTCATTCAATGAGATCATAACTGATTTGCAACCTAACTCCATATACCCGCATTTGGCCCATATTCCTTAATACCTTTGGTTAACAAAAAGCATTCAATCTCAGATTTAAAATTAACAATTGATCTAGCATCAATTGCTGTTTGCAGAAGAGAGTTCCAAACTTCTATCCCCCTTTGTGTGTAGAAGTGTTTCCTAATTTCACTCCTGAAAGGTTTGACTCTAATTTTTGGATTATGTCCCCGTCCGAGAATCCCCAACCAGCGGAAATAGCTTCTCTCTATCTACCCTAACTGTTCCCCTTAATATCTTGAAAACTTCGATCAGATCACCTCTTAATCTAAATTCTAGGGAATACAATCTTAATTTGTGTAATCTCTTCTTGTAACTTAATCCTTGAAGTTCAGGTATCATTCTGGTAAACCTACGCTGCAGACCCTCCAAGGCCAATATACCCTCCCTAAGGTATGGTGCCCAGAACTGCTCACAGTACTCCAGGTGTGATCTAACCAGGGTTTTGTATAGCTGCAGCACAACCTCTATTCCCTTGTATTCTCATCCTCTGATTATAGACTTCCATTAGACTTTTTGATTATTTTGTGTACCTGTTCATGATATTTTAATGATCTATGTACCTGGACCCCTAAGTCTCTTTGGACATCCACTGTTTTTAGCTTTTCACCATTTAGAAAATACCCTGTTCTATCCTTTTTAGGTCCAAAGTAGATGATCTCACATTTGCTTACATTCAAATCCATTTGCCACAGTTTTTCCCATTCACTTAATCTATCGATATCCCTTTGTAATGTTATGCATTCATCTACAATATCGCCTATCTTTGTGTCATCGGCAAGTTTGGATATATGACTGACTATGCCATCATCTAAATATTGTGAATAGTTGAAGCCCCACACAGATCCCTGCGGGATAGCAATACTCGCATCTTGGTAGTTTGAGTACCTACCCATTATCCCTACTCTCTGGGGCAGAAATTGCCCTCCGCTGGAAACAGGGCGCACCTACCATTTCCCAGCAAAGTGGGTCATCATGGGGGCGGAAGTGGGGGCGGAGCTGAGTGACCATCACTAGCGGGGTGGATGTGGGGGCGGGACGGAGTAGCCACCGCTGTCAGTCACTAGCGCCAGGCTGGCACATCACAAAGTCTCTCCCCTTCAGTTAAAGGGGAGAGCCGCTGCAAACTCTGCATTTATTTCAGTTAGCTCCATGGGGCCACCATAGAGGGTTTTGGCTGGGCCAGGAGCCTGGCACCCAAAGGGGCTGCTAGGTTTGCGTGTTGGTAGCCCGGCCAAATCCGGAGGCATAATTGTCGGGCCGACCTGGCAGTCAGCCAACAAAAAAAATAACGTGGCCCCAGCTGTGCCCCCTCCCCTTTAAGGGTGGCTGTGCTGCCATTTCACACACAGTGCACCAACAGAAAAAGCTGATGGGAGCAATTCCGGAAAAGGGGGTTCACGCCAGACGGTAAGGGGTCGGCGCATGCAAGCGGCGGCAGGAAAACAGGCAGAGCGGTCCCGGACACCGCTCCGCTCCTGAGGAAGGGCAATTTTGAAAATGCCGGCCTCTCCACGGAGAATCTGCGGCCATTGCGCACCCCCCCCATCCCCCCCCCGCCATGGCCTTCGCTTTCAGGCAGTCAGAAGCCTTATTGCATGGGTAATTTCAGCCCCTGTCTCCTGCCGCTAAGCCAATTTTCTAACCAGGTCAATAATTTGCCCTCAATTCTGTGGGCTTCTACGTTAGATAACAGTCTTTTCATGTGGGACTTAATCAAATGCCTTTTGGAAGTCCATATAAATAACATTCAGAGATATTCCCCTGTCTACTATTTTTGTCACCTCTTAAAAAAATTCAACCAGATTTATCAGGCATGACCTACTTTTCACAACTCCATGCTGGCTCTCTCTGATCCACTAAAACCTTTCAAGGTTTTCAGTCACCCTATTCTTAATTATAGACTCTAACAATTTCCTGACAACAGGTGTTCGGCTAACTGGTCCATAATTCACTGTTTTCCCTCTCTTGCCATTCTTAAATAGTGGAGTGACATGTGCAATTCTCCAATCTAAAGGAGCGGTTTCTGAATCGATAGAACTTTGGAAGATTATAGTTGGAGCATCTGCAATGTGCTCACCTACCTCTTTAAAAACCCTGGGATGGAAACCATCTGGTCCAGGGGATTTGTCACTCTTTGGCGCCCTTATTTTCTTCATTATTGTTATTTTACTTCTATTAATTTTATTGATCCCTGTCCCCAATTCAATGTTAGTTTCCTTGGGATTTTCGGCATACTGTAAATACTGACGCAAAGTAATTATTCAACATGTCTGCCATTTCCTTATTATCATTGACTTTCAGTTTTTAAGGGACCAACATTGCTCCTGGCTATCCTCTTCTTCCTAATTCTTTGTAATTGTAATTGTAAAAATTCTTTATATTGATTTTGATATCCCTTACAAGTTCTTTTTTGTAAATCTTACAATCTGTTTTGTGACCCTTTACTGTTCTTTATATCTTTCCCATTCACCAAGATCTGTGCTATTTTTTGCCTTTCTGTATGCTTCTCTTGTGAATGCTCATACTGCTATTATAGAATTCTTGGCTTCCTATATACAACAGTTTTTCTTATCGCTGGGGGAATTGGAATGTAAAACCTTGATGTAAGGCTTCACTGACACACTGCTGCTCAAAAGTCTACTGTCACACTGATCATTGGACATGCTCAGGGAGTGCCTAATAGCAAGGGAATAGCTGGAGTGAACACACCTTTAGTCTAGCTGATCTCCATATGCAAGTGACAGTAGTTGTGCCAGGAAGCAAGGACAACCAGCCAACTACTGCATCAGCAGATGTGGCAGGACAACGCAAAAGCCAGCACATAAAGGTACACAATCACCTCAATCCCAAGCTCCTACTGAGTCCCAATAGCCAGCCACCACACTTCATGCTTTCACTGGTGAGTCCCTTCGAAAAAGTCACAGATTAACATTAAGAAGGCAAGGGAAACAAAGGAACAAAAAACACTGACATGATAGGCACATAGTAGAAAAATGAATTGGTTGCATGTTATTTTCCTTTTTATCTGTTGGTGCAGAATAAGGTAGCAGCATAGCAACAGTTCGACATGGATGATAGTTGAGGTGGTGCAGCGGGTAATGCTGGTGATGGTATTTTGGGTTATTGAAAAATGCATAAACTTAAAGAAAGAATTTGCTAACCCAGGCCCTTAACTGAATGTGCCCTGCATGAGTTCCTGGTGCAACAGTCACCTTGAGTCTAATGCTCCAAATTGATGTTGGGGAAATTTGACATGAAAATTCCAGTATGACAAAAGAATTTCGATGGTGGGCTAGACCACCAATTGCTTCCTTCCTCCCTTTATTTCCAAACATGGTCACAGTATAATTTTTATGTGCTTCGTGACTGCAATGATTTTTAAGTAATTTAAGACTGACTTACAGATTTGGTATTTCCCTCCAATATTTCTTCTTCCAGTGGTTCAAGCTTCAAGTCCTGCAAAACAAAGATAACAATACAAACAATTTGACAAATAAGAAGATATAGCCTAATATTAAGGGACCAAAATTGTCCCTTCTGATAAGGTCTCTGGCTGCCTGAAAACGGCTGCCAGAATGGCCGTCGACTCGTGGCGGACTGGCTGATGTTTGCGGCATTGTCCTTGGGGTTTTTTTGCTAAGGTCTGAAGATCTGCCCCACTCATCCCACTTCCAATCCGCTCCTGCAGATGCGCCGTTAACGATGTAATCAGAATGCACACCGCAGCGGCTCTGCCCTGGAAGGTAAATTCACTTCAAATAGTCTTCCGGCCACCTGTTGGTACTCACAACAGTTTTTTGGGTCTTGAAACATAGAAAATAGGTGCAGGAATAGGCCATTCGACCTTCGAGCCTGCACCACCATTCAATATGATCATGGCTGATCACTTCTGCAACTTTAGTACCCCATTCCTGCTTTCTCTCCATACTCCTTGATCCCTTTAGCCATAAGGGCCACATCTAACTCCCTTTTAAATATATCTAACAAACTGGCCTCAACAACTTTCTGTGGTAGAGAATTCCACAGGTTCACAATTCTCTGAGTGAAGAAGTTTCTCCTCATCTCGGTCCTAAATGGCTTACCCCTTACCCTTAGACTGTGACCCCTGGTTCTGAACTTCCCCAACATCGGGAACATTCTTCTTGCAACTAATCTGTCCAATCCCGTCAGAATTTTAGATGTTTCTATGAGATCCCCTCTCATTCTTCTAAATTCCAGTGAATATAAGCCTAGTCGATCCAGTCTTTCTTCATATGTCAGTCCTGCCGTCCCAGGAATCAGTCTGGTAAACCTTCGCTGCACTCCCTCAATAGCAAGAATGTCATTCCTCAGATTAGGAGACCAAAACTGAACACAATATTCAAGGTGACCTCCCTGCTCCTATACTCAAATCCTCTCGCTATGAAGGCCAACATGCCATTTGCCTTCTTCACCGCCTGCTGTATCTGCATGCCAGCTTTCAATGACTGATGTACCATGACACCCAGGTCTCGTTGCATCTCCCCTTTTCCTAATCTGTCACCATTCAGATAATATTCTGCCTTCCTGTTTTTGCCACCAAAGTGGATAACTTCACATTTATCTACATTATACTGCATCTGCCATCTCACCTAACCTGTTCAAGTCACACTGCAGCCTCTTAGCATCCTTCTCACAGCTGACACTGCCACCCAGCTTAGTGTCATCTGCAAACTTGGAGATATTACATTCAATTCCTTCATCTAAATCATTAATGCATATTGTAAATAGCTGGGGTCCCAGCACTGAACCTTGCGGTAGCCCACTAGTCACTGCCTGCCATTCTGAAAAGGACCCGTTTATTCCTACTCTCTGCTTCCTGTCTGCCAACCAGTTCTCTATCCATGTCAATACATTACCCCTAATACCATGTGCTTTAATTTTGCACATTAATCTCTTGTGTGGGATGTTGTCAAAAGCCTTTTGAAAGTCCAAATACACCACATCCACTGGTTCTCCCTTGTCCACTCTACAAGTTATCTCCTCAAAAAATTCTAGAAGATTTGTCAAGCATGATTTCCCTTTCATAAATCCATGCTGACTTGGACTAATCTTGTCACTGCTTTCCAAATGTGCTGCTATTACATCTTTAATAATTGATTCCAACATTTTCCCCACTACCGATGTCAGGCTAACCGGTCTATAATTCCCTGTTTTCTCTCTCCCTCCTTTTTTAAAAAGTGGTGTTACATTAGCTACCCTCCAATCCATAGGAACTGATCCAGAGTCTATAAAATGTTGGAAAATGTCCACCAATGCATCCACTATTTCTAGGGCCACTTCCTTAAGTACTCTGGGATGCAGACTATCAGGCCATGGGGATTTATCAGCCTTCAGTCCCATCAATTTCCCGAATACAATTTCCTGACTAATATGGATTTCCTTCAGTTCCTCCTTCTCGCTAGACCCTCGGTCCCCTAGTATTTCCCGAAGGTTATTTGTGTCTTCCTTAGTGAAGAGAAAACCAATGTATTTGTTCAATTGGTCTGCCATTTCGTCGTTCCCCATTATAAATTCATCTGATTCTGACTGCAAGGGACCTACGTTTGTTTTCACTAATCTTTTTCACTTCACATATCTATAGAAGCTTTTGCAGTCAGTTTTTATGTTCCCTGCAAGCTTACTCTCAAATTCTATTTTCCCCCTCCTAATTAAACCCTTTGTCCTCCTCTGCTAAATTCTAAATTTCTCCCAGTCCTCAGGTTTGCTGCTTTTTCTGGCCAATTTATATGCCTCTTGGATTTAACACTATCCCTAATTTCCCTTGTTAGCTACAGTTGAGCCACCTTCCCCTTTTTATTTTTACACCAGACAGGGATGTACAATTGTTGAAGTTCATCCATGTGATCTTTAAATGTCTGCCATTGCCTATCCACCGTCAATCCTTTAAGTATCATTCGTCAGTCTATCCGAGCCAATTCACGTCTCAAACCATCGAAGTTACCTTTCTTTAAGTCCAGAACTCTAGTCTCTGAATTAACTGTGTCACTCTCCATCTTAATGAAGAATTCTACAATATTATGGGTTGGTACACAGTGCCAGTTCAAGACCGCCAGCGGCCTTTAAAGGCGTGTTGCATGTAACAGCATTATTTTTGCAGGGATTTTTCGGACTTTTCAAAACTTTGCCAGTTGCCTTGTTCAGAGTGGCATTGAGTCCGAGTGGGCTAGGGTCTTCAATCTCAACAACAGAGAGCCATCATTGTCGGGGTTCTGCTTGCAGAGGCCAAGTAAATGGGGTCAATGCTGGCAGCGGAACAACTCCTGCACATTGTGTGCAGCAGTGAGGCATATAGGAGAAGGCGGCATCATCTCCAACGGCTCCAGAGGCAGTGGGCAAGAGACGCAGCACACATGCTGCCCAATATGGAGAAGGCCATGGAGATGGCGACAGACCGCAACCCAGAGAGGTGGCCCAGGAAGGAGCTGCCGTCAGGAGATGGGTCAGGTACGCTGAAACCCACATCAGATAGTGGACGAAATCGAGAGAAGGCAGCAGCCTGCAGAGGGCGAGGTGCAGCAGCAAAAGCATGAGGGAGAAGGCAATGAGCTAGCTGCCATAGGAAGACACGAGCATAGATGTAGGGGGAGAAGGCCCTATCGTGCAAGGGTCTACAGGCAGCAGTTTTCGTACATGGACCTGATGGATGACTAATATCTCCAGAGACTTCGATCCCGGAAGGACATCGTGAGGGAGCTGTGCAATCTCCTGCAACATAGAAACATAGAAAATAGGTGCAGGAGTAGGCCATTCAGCCCTTCGAGCCTTCACCGCCATTCAATGAGTTCATGGCTGAACATGCAACTTCAGTACCCCATTCCTGCTTTCTCGCCATATCCCTTGATCCCCCTCGTAGTAAGGACTACATCTAACTCCTTTTTGAATATATTTAGTGAATTGGCCTCAGATTCACCACTCGCTGGGTAAAGAAGTTTCTCCTCATCTCGGTCCTAAATGGCTTACCCCTTATCCTTAGACTGTGACCCCTGGTTCTGGACTTCCCCAACATTGGGAACATTCTTCCTGCATCTAACCTGTCTAAACCCATCAGAATTTTAGACGTTTCTATGAGATCCCCTCTCATTCTTATTAACTCCAGTGAATACAAGCCCAGTCTTTCTTGATATGTCAGTCCTGCCATCCCGGGAATCAGTCTGCAGATCCTTCGCTGCACTCCCTCAATAGCAAGAATGTCCTTCCTCAAGTTAGGAGACCAAAACTGTACACCATACTCCAGGTGTGGCCTCACCAAGGCCCTGTACAACTGTAGTAACACCTCCCTGCCCCTGTACTCAAATCCCCTCGCTATGAAGGCCAACATGCCATTTGCTTTCTTAACCGCCTGCTGTACCTGCATGCCAACCTTCAATGACTGATGTACCATGACAACCAGGTCTTGTTGCACCTCCCCTTTTCCTAATCTGTCATCATTCAGATAATAGTCTGTCTCTCTGTTTTTACCACCAAAGTGGATAACCTCACATTTATCATAAGAACATAAGAATTAGGAAGAGGAGTAGACCATCTAGCCCCTCGAGCCTGCTCCGCCACTCAACAAGATCATGGCTGATCTGGCCGTGGACTCAGCTCCACTTACCCGCCCGCTCCCCATAACCCTTAATTCCCTTATTGGTTAAAAATCTATCTATCTGTGATTTGAATACATTCAATGAGCATGCCTCAACTGCTTCCCTGGGCAGAGAATTCCACAGATGGACAACCCTCTGGGAGAAGAAATTCCTTCTCAACTCGGTTTTAAATTGGCTCCCCCGTATTTTGAGGCTGTGCCCCCTAGTTCTAGTCTCCCCGACCAGTGGAAACAAACCCTCTGCCTCTATCTTGTCTATCGCTTTCATTATTTTAAATGTTTCTATAAGATCACCCCTCATCCTTCTGAACTCCAACGAGTAAAGACCCAGTCTACTCAATCTATCATCATAAGGTAACCCCCTCACCTCTGGTATCAGCCTAGTGAATCGTCTCTGTATCCCCTCGAAAGCTAGTCTATCCTTCCTTAAGAAAGGTAACCAAAACTGCACGCAGTACTCCAGGTGCGTCCTCACCAATACCCTGTACAGTTGCAGCAGGACCTCCCTGCTTTTGTACTCCATCCCTCTCGCAATGAAGGCCAACATTCCATTCGCCTTCCTGATTACCTGCTGCACCTGCAAACTAACTTTTTGGGATTCATGCACAAGGAACCCCAGGTCCCTCTGCACCGCAGCATGTTGTAATTTCTCCCCATTCAAATAATATTCCCTATTACTGTTTTTTTTCCCAAGGTGGATGACCTCACACTTTCCGACATTGTATTCCATCTGCCAAACCATAGCCCATTCGCTTAACCTATCTAAATCTCTTTGCAGCCTCTCTGTGTCCTCTACACAACCCGCTTTCCCACTAATCTTTGTGTCATCTGCAAATTTTGTTACACTACACTCTGTCCCCTCTTCCAGGTCATCTATGTATATTGTAAACAGTTGTGGTCCCAGCACCGATCCCTGGGGCACACCACTAACTACCGATTTCCAACCTGAAAAGGACCCATTTATCCCGACTCTCTGCTTTCTGTTAGCCAGCCAATTCTCTATCCATGTTATCCACATTATACTTCATCTGCCATACATTTGCCCATTCATCCAACCTATCCAAGTCACTCTGCAGCCTCATAGCATCCTCCTCGCAGCTCCCACTGCCACCCAACTTTGTGTCATTTGCAAATTTGGAGATAGCACATTTAATCCCCCCATCTAAATCATTAATGTACAATGTAAACAGCTGGGGCCCCAGCACAGAACCTTGCGGTACCACACTAGTCACTGCCTGCCATTCTGAAAAGTACCCATTTACTCCTACTCTTTGCTTCCTGTCTGCCAACCAGTTCTCAATCCACGTCAGCACACTACCCCCAATCCCATGTGCTTTAACTTTGCACATTAATCTCTTGTGTGGGACCTTGTCGAAAGCCTTCTGAAAGTCCCAATACACCACATCAACTGGTTCTCCCTTGTTCACTCTACTGGAAAAATCCTCAAAAAATTCCAGAAGATTTGTCAAGCATGATTTCCCTTTCACAAATCCATGTTGACTTGGACCTATCATGTCACCTCTTTTCAAATGCGCTGCTATGACATCTTTAATAATTGATTCCATCATTTTACCCACTACCGATATCAAGCTGACCGGTCTATAATTCCATTTTCGCTCTCCCTCCTTTTTTAAAAAGTGGGGTTACATTGGCTACCCTCCACTCCATAGGAACTGATCCAGAGTCTATGGAATGGTCTATGCAACCAGACCTCCTGCCTCAAACAAGGTTGACCGGTGCATCCAAAATTACCATCGCATTCAATTTCTATGCCACTGAATCTTTCCAAGCTGCTACAGCAAATATATCGAACATTCCGCAGTTCTCCACGCATAGCTCCATCTGTCAAGTGACAGATGCTCTCTATAAGAGGAGGGACTACATATCCTTCCCGATGAGCAGGGAAAAGCAGTTGAAGCGGCAGACCGGATTCGTGCAAATTGCGGGCTTGACCAGGATTTAGGGCACCATAGACTGCATCCACATTGCATTGAGGGCACCACAGAACAATCTTGAGATATTCAGAAACCGCAAGGGATTCCACTCCCTCAATGTCCAGCTAGTGTGCGACCACCACCGCAAAATCATGGCAGTTGATGCCCAGTATCCTGGCAGCAGCCACGATGCTTTCATCCTGTGTCAGACCGATGTGCCTGGCATGTATGCTGGCACAAACCAAGACTGCGGCTGGTTCCTTGGAGCCAAGGGCTACCCACTGTGCACTTGGCTGCTGGCTCCCTTTCGCAACCCCAGGACTGCTGTGCAGCAAACCTACAACTCTTTTGATTGGTGACAAAATTAAACAATTAAATCAAGTGCCCTCTGATCTGGGGGACACTCCAAACAATTTACAAGTGCCTTTTTGTTTTTGTTTTTTTTTGGTTTTTTTTGCTTTTTTTTGGCATTAAAATCATAAATTTTACGTGCCCCCTATAAAAGTGGAGGGGGACACTAAAACCGGCAATAAAACAAATTAAACTTTAAAACATATAAAATCAAATTAAAATTTAGTTGCCGGGGGTGATGATGCACTCCAGTCCCTCCATCGCCCACCTCTTGCGGAAGGCCGCGAGCGTACTGGTGGACACCGCGTGCTCCATCTCCAAGGACACCCTGGCTCGGATGTAAGCACGGAAGAGAGGTAGGCAGTCAGGCTGAATGAACCCCTCGACCGCCCGCTGCCTGGACCAGCTGATGGCACCCTTGGCCGTGACCAGGAGCAGTCCTACGAGGAGGCCTTCGGACCTACCCACTCCCCTCTGCACAGGGTGCTCAAAGATCAGAAATGTGGGATTGAAGTGCAACCAGAAATTGAGGAGCAGTCCCTTTAAATAATGGAACAGCGCCTGCAACCTCGTACATTCAGTAAAAACATGGAACACGGACTCCTCCAGACCGCAGAAATTGCATGCGGCCCAGGAGCCCGTGAACCGGCTTAAAAATTTATTGCACAGGACTGCTCCATGCACCACCCTCCAGGCTAAGTCCCTGATAAACAGTGGGAGGACTCCCGCGTAGAGTGCACTCCATCGGGGACCCCCGCCTCCTCCGGACGGCAAGATGGTGCGCCATGGCGTGTCTGGACGGCAGACGAGGATGGCAAGGTTGAGAGTGTGCAGGAGCACAGTGTACAGGAAACCCCTCCGCGCAGAACTGAAAGGCACGGAGGGGATTTCCCCAAGGCGGCTCAAGTTGTGAGACGCCAGCTCCCGAGGGAGGTTTCGGGGCTTGGCGCCGATGAGGAATTCCGTCCGGACGGGCGTCAGTTCGGACGGGATCTCCCCACGTGCTTGAGCCTCCTCGACACACCTAACCGAGTCAGGGCCCAACGCTGTTTTTAGCGACTCGATGGCATCGGCCGCGCGGAGGAGGTCCGCCCAGTTTAGGCGCCGTGCCAGCACGTCTGGCACCATCCAGCCCGCTCCTCCGCCATCGAGCAGGTCCCTGATCCTGGTCACTTCACCAGCCACAGCCCTCTCGTCCGCCTGCCACCTAAAACCGCGGTCGTGGAGGTACGGATTCCTGAGCAGCGGCTCCTGCAAGACAGCGCCACTCCAGACGGTGGAGAGCTGCGCTTGGTCGTGACTTTGTTCCAGACCCTGATGAGTTCCTGGTAAAAGACAGGCAGCCTCTGCACGGCGGTCCTGACGCCCCCGAGGCTCACAAACAGGAGCTGCATGTCATAATTGAGGCTGTACTGCTGGCGGAAGAAATACGTCGCCAGCGCACGCCAACTAGGAGGGGGCTCGACGTAAAGGTATCTCTGCAGGGTCTGAAGATGGAAAGTCGCGAGCTGGGTGCCGCACACCTACAATGATGCTCATTCAGCCACCAGGTGCTTAATTGAGCAGTGCATCGGAATCCTTAAGCAGAGGTTCCACTGCTTGGATCGCTCTGATGGAGTGTTGGAGTACTAGCCTGAGCGGGTCTCCCTATTCGTGGTTATCTGTTGCATGCTTCACAATCTGGCAGTCATAAGGGCACAACCATTGGAGGTCAAGCCAACAGTACCACCTGAGGAGACGGACCAGGAGGAGGAGGTGCAGCAGCATGACACGCAGAAGGAGGCGTCGCCATCCAAACCCTGCAAGGGAAATACTAAACTCTCTCATTGCTGCTTGTTTCCAATGAGTTCATACACACTTCACCCTTCATCTTTGAACCTCCATGGCCAAGCCAATGAGCCCTTTCACACATCATTGGCCACAGTGAAATGAGGGACCTGCACAGATATTGAAACGCAAAATAAAGATTTATTACACAAGAAAGAAAGGCCTGCACCACTCCCCTGGGGCAAAAAAACATACACATAATCATTTATCCCCCTTGTGCATTTCCTTATAATCCCTCTTATGCAAACCTATTCTCGAACTACGCCGCAATGTCTCCCCTGTGGCTGCATCATGGGTCTGGGAAGGTTGCTGTGTTTCAGGAGTACAAGCTGCAGATGTCCTTCAAGGATGGCCTCGACCAGCTCTGGCCCTGGAGGGGCCGGCTGCAGACTGAGCAGCACCCTCCTTGGTACGTTCAGTCGGGATTAGCTGGGATGATTCCATGCTTGGCGGCAATGGCGGAGTGACAGGTCTGGGCTCAGGACTGCTGTGATTCTGAGAGACCACATCAGGATCCTGGTCCGAGGAGTCTGCGCCACTCCCCCGGGGCAGTACCGAACCATCCCCACCAATCTGCTGGAGCACAGGTCAGTGGTGTGGCGCAACACCAGAAGGTCCCCCATGGACCATGGTGGACCAAGACGTGATAGCATCAGTCAGATCTCACGTGACATCCAGCTGAGACTGCATGAGAGCAGACACAGTCTCGATGCCACCAGAGACGACAGCAATAAGATGCTCCGTGGGCTGTTGCCCAGAGTGCATGAGAGCATACTGAGCTTTCAGGGCAGCGCCCATCCTATCTAAAGTTGCACACAGATGTTCAATTCCCTTGCGCTTGTGCCGTAATAGCAGCTGCCACATCGCCAATGAGATGCGGCATCACAGCTGGATCCACACGGTCACTCTGGGAGTCCACCATCGTCAGGACACTGGCAATGATGGGCTCCATGGTGTGCACAGAGCTGTCCACAATGTGGGAGGTGGACTCCTCCATGCTCCTGACCACTTGCGACAGGCTCTCAGGCACCCTTGCCATTGCCCCCAACATCTGGGAATGCATGGCCTCCACCCTTCTTTCATAAGCCGCAACATCGATGGGCTCATCTGAGTCTCTGCAGCAGAACTTGTGTGCAAACTTGTCCCCTGCCCCGCCCCTCCCACCCCCCCCCCCCCTGGAGAGATGGCGCCTGAGGTTGCCGTTGCCCTTGACCATGCTGCAGTCCATTAGGACCCGGTGCATCACCCAGTGCAGACCCCTCTGCTAAATCTAACATTCCCGACTGCATACTCCCAGTAACTGAGCTGGTGTGTGCGAGTGTAGGAAGCAGTGATGCAGTGCTGCTAGCAGTGTCCCCCTCTTCCTCGGCCTCATCGGACATGCTGGCAAAAGATTGAATGGATTCTAGGGTGTCGTCCTGGCTTTGGGTCCCAATGGCCTCTAGAGTCGCCTCCTGGCTTTGGCTGTCAGTGGATTTCATGATCTCTCCCTGCCTTTGGCTCCCAGTGGCCTCAATGCTGTTGTCCTGACTTTAGCTACCAATGGCCTCAACGGTCTCTCCCTGTCTTTGGCTGCCAGTGGCCTCAATGGTCTCTCCCTGCCATTTGGCTCGCAGTGGTCTCAAGGCTGTCATCCTGGCTTTGGCTCACACTCTGGATCTCATCTGCAATCATAACTGGCACAAGGGCTCTCGTGAGCGTGAGGTAGGGCATTGCACCATGCAGCCTACAACTTGCACACAATCATAAGCAAACGCGTGGTAGATGCTGGCACTTTCTGAGAGAGATGGCATTCAAGGAAGACCTTCACTTACCAATGCTGCCCCCAGCGGGATCCACACGACCGGCGGCAACAGGGAAGGCAACATATGGGCCCACTAGCCTGTGCACCCCTTCTTCCAGATGAGTGAGCTGCTGGATATCTGGCTCGCCACCACCAGTCCTCTGATGCTTTAAACGGTTGTGAGAAACCTTAGCCTGCAAATCAAATAAGGCTTGCTGAGTAACAGTGTCATGAGGCCTCAGCAATGAGTGCAAGTGTGGGTCCATTACATGCAGGTGTAAGTGTGACATGAAAGGGAGCCTCCATTGTGAGAACGCACACATGTATATACAGGCCTCAGCAATCAAATGCTGCTTCAGTGACTATATAGTGAAAGTGGGAAATAAGAGGTGGAGAGGCTCGCAGATGCAAGGTGAGGAGTTGGGGGAACTTTTATCAGTTGAATTATGTCGTTGAGCCTTTTGCGGCATTGGGTGGTCCCCAGAGACCTCCACAGCTATCTCTCCAGGCATTAACAAACACAGCGCGAGTTGGTCTGCTTGTGTCGGGGTAAAAAATGCACCTCCTTCTCTCCATTTCTTCAATCAGTGTCTCGAGTTCCACATCAAAAATTCTGCTGGCCCTCCTTGCTCCTCCTGGATTCGCCATGCCTTCGCAAGAAACTGATACCCTGCTCAGGGCCTAGCTGCAAACCTTGCCCTTTTAGAAGGCCAGGGAGCAGCTGGCTCGTTAGCAGTAAATTGGAACCAGCTGACCTTCGTGGCCCAATCGGCCACTGCACACCCACACTGCTGCAAACAGCCCATTCACGCCACCAATACCGCTCCGCTCCTTTTTTCAACCAAAACTGCTGAATTTCCATCTTGTGGCTGCTGCATCCATTGTGGCGATACTGAATGGCAAAAATCGGTAGGTGCGCCTTGTTTCGAGCGGTGGGAAATTTCGGCCCCTAAGTCTAATTCTGCTCTACCGCGAACACACAATCTGTGATTTTCTGCCCATTAAAATGAATGAATAGAAAATCACAGGCTGCACACCCACGATTTCCTGCAACTCACTCCCCATGAGCATGGCTCCATGCAAATAGGATCTTTTAAAATCTGGGTTCCTGTGATCTTGGTACTTGGCCTTCTCAGCCATGGGCAACCATATCTGCCCCCTCTGGGGAGAGTTAGTTATTTCCTCATTATTCTCTCCAAGCCCCTCCTACTGACTGGTGCTCTGTGATTCACCCAGGTACATCCCCTCTGTCTCAGTAGTGGCCCTGTCCCAAGTATCTGAGCTGCTGCTTGAATAAGTAAGGTGCCGTGACAGAATGAATGAATTATGTGGAGGAAGAGTTCCTCTGGAAATTACAGTCGATTTGCCAGGTGCTTCTTTCTGAAAGTGTGTAACAGCTGTAACAGACATGAAAGATGCTCTCTGACTTGTGAATCAGAAGATGTGACTGAGCAATAGCAGGAGACCTTTCAAGTCATCAGAATGTCTTCAGACTGTACAAATTCACAGTTTTGTGAATTCTGTCATTGCTTTTCAACGTTCAAGTGCAACTCCAGCTCTTGCACTCTCTTTCTCTTGTGAGTCACCTGCTGTGTGGCCAGCCATTTCAGCTACAGCAACAACAACAACTTGCATTTATACAGTGCCTTTAATGTAGTAAAATGTCCCAAGGCGTTTCACAGGAACGTTATCAAACAAAATTTGACACTGAGCCATATAAGGATATATTAGGGCAGATGACCAAAAATTTGGTCAAAGAGGTAGGTTTTAACATCTGCAGCATGCCCAGATTTCCCTCCCTCCTAACAGCAAAGACCCAGGATTTTCACTGAAACCCACAATGCCAGAAAAACACAGGCTAAAATGTCTTTAAACATACTTTGGTGCTGATGGTCACAAAAAAGCAGACTCATTTTCTGTTGATGGGATTGATCAAAGGAGCATGAATGGCCATTTGGTGCAGCCGATGATAACTTGGACCTTGGGGAATCTTGCCACTCTGTAAAATTGGAGTGCCATGTCATGTTGCTGCTAGTTGTTCATGGGGAACTGGATGAACAGACTTGCTGTAGTAAACAATACATCTGTCATTTGCTTCAAAGATGTGTGTGATGCTGATTGACTAATATTATATAGGGCAATGGTAGCCTGCAATGGCCCTACAGCCTAAAGGTTCAAGGTGGTTATGATCTTCACAGCCACTCACAATGCTGCGCCAATGCTGGAGATGGATGAAGGTCAGGTTGCAGCATATAGCATACCTCATTATGACTTCCTTTGTAATGTACAGCCTCCACAAACACCTCTTATGGGTCAACTGGACATAGAAACATTTTGATTTATATATTCTGGAGTGGGGTATTATCGAATGGGTGCCAAATGCTTCCTGTGGTGCTTAACCAGCCCGGCCACCCTCTTTTGTTCCTCTACTTTTTCTAAAAGCACAACAAGGAAACTCAATATGGGCTCTATAGAATTGGGGGGACACAAACAAAATACATAGGCTCCGCTATTTCCGGGGAGGCGGAGAGGAAGCAGGGGAGGCCGAAAGCAGCCGAAGAAGCCAGCATGGTCGGGGCGACATTTAATGGCAGGACCTCATAATTTTTTTCTTCCGTTTCTTGCCCAGCAGCCAGCCAAATTGACCAGCTGCAGGAAGCCATAACCAGGGACCCTTGTGGATGGTTCCTGGGAATCGGGAGGTGGGCTAGCTGAAGATCAGGCCTTGGGTGGAAGGGGGAGGTCACCAATTGCGGTAGGGCTACAGAGAGGCCGTAATCAGCAGAAGGGAGGCCAAAGGCTTCCTTGAGAGGCCAGGAGTGGCATTTCTGCTCCTTCTGGCCACCAAAGAGTGCTACAAAAGGCAATTCCCTTCTGGAGCTGACAGATCCTGCATCCATTTTGCTGCCAGGTTTCCCAAGCCTTGGGAAACTTGTGCGACAGCAGCTAAATTTAAGTAAGGCTCCCAGTTGTACTGTAGGTGACTGATTTAAATATGTTAATGAGATGCCCTACCTCTCCATGACAGAACATTCGCAAGGCATATTACCCGCCGTCATAAAAATGGTGGTAGGTGCATATGCGTCGGGTTGGGTCATGTTTTGCATTTTTTAGTATTTAAATTCCCCCCCCACGACCTCCTCTCTCCTGTTGTGGGGGGTGGGGTTAATGTCGAGCTCAAAGAGTTCGATGGCCAAGCAAGTGTGAGTGGCAAAAAAATTGAGCAAAAAATGCTGAGAAACAAAGTTTTAACTTGCATAGGCCATTTAAATCCACTTCTGCCTTTCACTTAGCACTGAAGTGTGATTAATATCTAGTGTAAATAAGGCCGTAATGATGGAAAATGGGACATATAACATCACTATGTCATTACTGCCTCATATAAATACACACATGCCCCATTTTGCACCCCTGCACACCACATAAAGAGGAAAATCTAACCTAATAAAATGTTGAGTAATGTTGCTGGACACAGCAAAGGCTACAGGCCTGACAACATCCCGGTTGTAATGCTGAAGACCTGTGTTCCAGGCACACTCTTAGCTAAGCTATTCCAGTAAAGTTAACACATTGGCATCTCCAATAATGTGAGAAATTGCCCAGCTATGTACTGTCACCAAAAAGCAAGGCAAGTTGCAACCCCATCAGTCTACAGATCATCAGCAAAGTGATGGAAGGAATCGTCAACAATGCTATCAAGTGTGCTTACTCACTAACAACATGCTCATCGATATTCAATCTGAGTTCAACCAGGACCGCTTGGCTCCAGACCTTATTATAGCTTTCATCCAAGTATGGACACGAGTTGAATTCCAAACGTTAGGTAAGAATGCCCTTGACATCAAAGCAGCATTTGACCGAGTGTGGCACCAAGGAGCCTTAGTAAAACCGAAGTCAAGTGATCAGGGCAAATACTCCATTGGACACTCACTGAAGTCACGATCTCCATAATCTCCATATCCCCAGTGAGCGCGGAAGTGGCGGTTGCTGCACGACCCGCCGGCAGCCGGCGGATGTGAGGCGGTCGTCATTTATTTTGCCGAAACAGGCTTTAATGGCCAGCACAAACACCTCCAATTTCTAGGCCAAAATATCCAGTTGAAGGTCAGACTTTTCTCATAAAATGAGGCCTTGTAGTTCAAAACTTAATGTATTAAAAGACAACTCAATGAGTAAATTTAATCATATTATTGTTAAATATGTAATTTTGCCAGGTGTTTACATTGATTATCATTGCAAATATCAGATACTAATAAAAATGGCAGACAAAAGGATATTTTTGTCATTGGTTAACCTTTTGCTCAAATTAATACAGGAGTGAATTTTATTGAATAAGTTTGCATATCACACATTCAGCTGAAAGAAATTGCTTGACATGGAATAAATTTATATATCACTCAATCGACTGCAAGATGTTAGAATAAATGTAACAATTAATTAGCACATATTTCTAAATTAATAAATTTGGTGGGAAAGATGAACCAATCAGAAGTAAATAATAATAACTTTTATTTATACAGCGCCTTTTAATAAAATGTCTCAAGGTGCTTTGCAACAGTGTTACTAAACAAAATAGATAAATTTGACACCGAGCCACAAAAGAAGGAATTAAGGCAGATGACCAAAAGCTTGTTTAAAGAGATTGGTTTTAAGGAGCATCTTAAAGGAGGAAAGAGAGGTAGAAAAGCGGAGAGGTTTAGGGAGGGAGTTCCAGAGCTTAGAGCCCAGGCAGCCTGAAGGCACGTCCACCAATGGTTGAGCAGTGAAAATGAGGGATGTTCAAGAGGCCAGAATTTGAGGAGCGCAGACACCTTGTGGGGTTGTGAGGCTGAAAAGGATTACAGAGATAGGGAGGGGCAAGGCATGAAGTAATTTGTAAACAAGGATGAGAATTTTGAAATCGAGGCGTTGTTTAACTGGGAGCCAATGTAGGTCAGAAAGCACAGGGGTGATGGGTGATCTTGACTTGATGCAGGTTAATACATGACTGCTGAGTTTTGGATGACTTCAAGTTTACATAATGTGGAATGTGGGAGGCCAGCCAGGAGTGAGTTGGAGTAATCAAGTCTAGAGGTAACAAAGACATGAATGAGAGTTTCAGCAAGAAGAGCTGAGGCAGGGGTGGAGGCGGGCAATGTTAAGAAGGTGGAAAAAGGTGGTTTTAATTATGCCACGGATTTGTGACTGGAAACTCATTTCTGGGTCAAATATGACAGCGAGGTTGCGAACAGTCTTATTCACCCTCAGATTGATGCTAGGATGAGGAATGCAGTCAGTGGTTAGGCAACGCAGTTTGTGGCAGAGACCAATATTTAATTGGAGAAAATTTCTGCTCATCCAGTACTGGATGTCAGACAAGCAATCTGACAATTTAGATACCAAGTAAGGGTCAAGAGAAGTGGTGGAGAGGTAGAGCTGGGTGTCGTCAGCGTACATGTGGAAACTGACTCCGTGTTTTCGGCTGATATAGATGAGAAATAAGAGGGGACCAAGGACAGATCCTTGGGGGACACCAGAGGTAATGATGCAGGAGTGGGAAGAGAAGCCATTGCAGGAGATTTTATGGCTACAATTAGATAGATAAGAATGGAAGCAGGCGATTGCAGTCCCACCTAGCTGGACATTGGTGGAGAGGCATTTGAGGAGGATGGAGTGGTCAACTGTGTCAAAGGCTGCAGGCAGGTCCAGAAGGATGAGGAGAGGAATAGTTTACCTTTGTCGCTGTCACAAAGGATGTCATTTGTGACTTTGATGAGAGCAGTTTTGGTACTGTGGCAGGGGCGAAAACCAGATTGAAGAGATTCAAACATTGAAATCATGGAAAGATGGTCACGGATTTGGGAGGCGACAACGCGTTCAAGTACTTTGGATAGAAAAGGGAGGTTGGAGATGGGACGATAACTAGCAAGCAAAGTGGTTGCTTTTTTTAGGAGAGGGGTGATGACAGCAGATTTGAAGGAGAGGGGAACAGTAACTGAGGAGAGAGAACCATTAACAATGTCGACTAGCATGGGAGCCAAAAAAGTAAGTTGGGTGGTCAGCAGTTTAGTGGGAATAGGGTCGAGAGAGCAGGCAGTGGGTCTCATGGATAAGATGAGTTTGGAGAGATTAAGAGGGCAGATCAAAGAAAAACTAGAGAAAGATATGAGTTTAGGACTAGGGCAGGTGGGAGCGTCAGATGAAGTTTGGCCCTGTGGGCTTGGTGAAGGAAGGGAACTGGCAGAGGCAGCTGATTGGATGGTCTCAATCTTTGAGATAAAGAAGTACATGAGCTCCTCACACTAATGTTGGAGATGTGTGGTGGAGACAGGGGAGAGGGGTTTAAGGAGACAGTTAGCAGTAGAAAATAGTAGCCGGGGGTTATTTTTGCAATCCAGAATGATCCTGAAATAGTGAGCAGGGTTTGTAGACAAGAGTAGGAACCGATAGTTTTTTAATGTGTTCCAGCCATATCTGGTGGTGAATGGATAAACCAGTTATCTGCCACATCAGTTTAAGTCTGCACCCTTTTGACTTGAGGGAGCAAAGATGAGGGCTGTACCAGGGAGAATGGCCAGGGTGGGAGAGAGTAATAATTTTAATAGGTAGTAGGGCATCAAAGGTGGCAGTGAGGGTGTGGTTGAGCAGATTGGTGGCTGCAGAAATGTCATTGTTAAAAGAGAACCAAAGGTTAGACAGTTTGGAGTTGATAAGTGCTGTTGTAATAGAGTTTGGAGAGAGTTTTTCTAGGATCAGATACAGAAGGAAGTAGATTTGGATTGGGGAAGGGTAATGTGGGTTGAGAGCGACACAAGGAAATGGTCAGAGAAGGCTTTATCTTTAATTGATACGGTTGGAATAGAAAGGCCACGAGAGATTGCAAGGTCAAGGGGGTGGCCGTGAATATGGGTTGAGGAATTCACATGGAGGGAGAGATTAAGGGAGAACAGGAGGGTATTGAGCTCATGGAAAAGAGAGCAAGATGAATTGAGATGGAGATTGAAGTCACCGAGGATGAGAAGTCGCTCGGTGCAAAGGCTGAGGGAGGAAAGCAGTGAGAATATATCCGTGATAAAGTTTTTATCATATTTGGGCGGGCAGTAGAGAACAAGAGTTTTGAATGAGAGATGAGAGGGGTGGAATAAGGCGAGATGTTTAAAAGAGGAAAATGTACCAGAGGAGTAGGGGAGCAGACCAAGGTATGATTTAGTGATGGAAGCTATACTGCCACCACGGCGGTCTGGGCAGGACAAGTGGTGGAAGGTATAGCCGGGAGGGGAGGCTTCGATTAAAGGTAATGTGCTATTATCCCTCAGCCAAGTTTCCGTTAGTGCCATGATGTCAATGCAGTCATCCATGATAATGTCATGGATGGCAAGGGCCTTTTTTGAAAATGAACGGACATTCTGTTAGGAGATTTTGAGACCATCCATGATGGCTGATCTGCCAGAATACACATGGTCATTGGTTGGAGGAATTAGTTGGATGGGGAGGAGATTTGCAAGGTTAGCCTTCCCAGGGCAAGCTGGGTGTAAGGTCAGTGAGAGATTAGAATGGGACAGTTGGGGTTGCTGCTTGTGAGGAGACAGCGACGAGCGCCACGATAGGCCCTTCGGAGAATGCCAAGAGAGGCACAGAGGGAAGCTGCAGGCTTGTTTAAAAGGGAGTCAAGTCTGGGAATAGAAATAGAATGAATAAGTCTAAAAACAGTAATATTAAGTGTGACAGAAAAACTTGACAGAAAAGTATGACAGGAAGTAAATGTTATATGTACAGCAAAATGCATGCTGTACACAAGACTTAGAGGTAGATAAATTCTTATTATATCTGTCATCTCATAGAAGAGCACTGGTAAATATAATTGCTGTGACAAATGATCAGAATTGATATTTTGTTTCGATAATAATGTTGTAAAGTTGCTCTTTTATGTACTGTCCACATTCTAAATAAATACATACCTTCTTTTCCAGGCGGTCAATTAGCTTCTGGAGCCTATTTATCTGGGTCATCCATTGGATGTCCTCATCTGCATGGGCACCTTTGGGAATCAACAGAAGAGAAAAAAAATCTATCATAAATTTAAAATGTTACGTGCAACTTGGTGGCATAAAATGTAATGGCCCAGCATTTCCTTTTGGCAGTTGTTGGTAGATATCTTGAGAGATATTTACCTGAAGGTTAATAGCCACTGCCAGGTCTAAATATTTCCCAGTGGTATTCATGCTGGTGGTAAGCAATTACAATTGAAAGGTCATAATAGCATATCTAAGGATGGGTTAGCAAAACTGCTAATGTGTCTCTTGCTTTTCCATTTTCATACTCATGGAAAGGAGGTTAGCCTTAATTCTGAAGCATCAGTTTCAGTTTTTGTTTTTCTTAAACATCTCCTCTCAATTTGTCTCCTGTATTCAGATTCCATTTTGGATTTAAATAAATAACAAAAATATTTAAAGAAATTTCTTTCTTATAAAGCAACCTCTTTTAGTCATGTAACTAGATTTTCTGCCATCGGCAGTGATATACAATGGGTGATATTGGATTGACCACCTTTTACATACCCCTGCCCAATTGTCCTTTGCATTGAAAATATGAGACACAGCCAGGTGAAGTCTCTCTTTCTCTCTCTTTGATTATCTCTTCCTTGTGTGGAAGCACTTAGTCGTTACTGAGCCCATTTCTAAGACAGCAAAAATGAAATTGGGAACTTCCTGAATTTCCATCCTGCCATTCTGTGGATCCATGCATTGATGCAGCAAAGTGTTGCACCACCAAATTGTCTGTCTCATAGAAACTGATATTTTATGTCAATAGAAGTTCTGGTGTAAGCTCATTGGCGCACTTCATGCTTTGGAAACTGGCTAACAAGAACTTGCTTAGGAGACTAACTAAACATACATTTTAAAAGTACATCTGCTGACATCCGATTCAGGCAACCTTCAGGAGAAAGGGGAATGTCCCAGAATCCCATGTAAAATAAGTATGTTAAACATTTGAAGCTAGAAAAATTTGATTCCCACTAAGATCACTACAGTAACAGAAGCTACACACTCAAGCAAATATGTGGGCGTGGAGAGCAGGGCACTAAAAGCAGGCCTGAGAACTCAGCTGAGAGCAGCTCAGGCAAACTACAAAGGGAAAAAGAGATGCGTGTCTACGAGGAAAAAATTGACTATATGCTCCATACTGTAGTTACTTTTTGCTCTGCAATTTATCTGGCTTAGAGTATGATGTAACCTTAGCTGTGTTGGCTTAAATGTATGACACCATTGTGTATTGTGAGCATGACCAAGTATCCAGAAAGGGATCGATTTATTGTGCCATTTATTGATTTATTGGGCTAGATTTTGATCAGGTTTTCCGCCGCGTTTTTCGACGGTATTCCTCTTTTCCTTTGAAAAACCACCCGGTGGTAATTTCATCAAAGTGTTCCGCTGGCAGTTTTGAAATACCGCTGGGGAGTGGACCGCCAGTGTGCAACACTGAAAATATTGCTTCTGCCCGAGTTTAGTCGTAGCGGTGATCCATAGTTGAGGGAAAAAAAATGCCGAGGAGAAACCAGCCAGAGCAGCCCTTCGATCGACGGTAGGTATGAAACCTTGGGAAAAAAGGTAAGCGAAAGTTTTGATTTTAATTATTTTTCAGCGATTCGCAGGAAAAGGATCCTGTGAATGTTTTTCGATTTTTTATTTTTTTGAAAAATATTTTTTGTGTTTTTCCCCTAGAATCATAGAAACATAGAAACTTACAGAGCAGGAGGAGGCCATTGCGATCCATCGTGTCCCGCTGGCCGACAAAGAGCCACACGGCCCTCGGTCAGCAGCCCTGAAGGTTACATATAAGCCTATGAACAATGAACAATGGCGGACAGGTAAAGAGCATCCGACCCAACCAGTCCGCCTCACACAACTGCGATTCCCCATTTATCGCAACATTTTACACTCCATTCCACCTGGAGCCATGCGATCTCCTGGGAGAGGCAAAAAAACAGATTAAAAACCCTCCCTAGGCCCAACTCGTAGCCTCAGACTAAATTTGACTAAATATGACCACATGTGACCAGGGTCACGTTTTCCACCGATAATCCATGTGGATCACAGATTTTTCCATTTTTTGATTAATTTTCCACCAATCTTAATTGAATAATCATAGCGGTTTTTTGGATGGTAATCCGATGGTGACGGTTTTTGATCAAAATCCAGTTGTACCTATACTTCTGTCTATGACCATGATCTGAACCTTGATCTACAATGGTCCACTCCATGTCAGCTCCACAGCAAATGCCCTGAGTATAATCGCATCACGTGTCAGATTTTTCCCACAGTATTTATAGTTATTAGAAATATTACAAAAAGAAGAATAAATACAAAGTATACTTCAGTATATAAGAACAAATTCAGTTGCAAAATACTTCTAGATTTAAAATGATAGCAGCCTAAAGACCATGCATAATTATACTTACATTAACTATATCAGAGGTGTACATCATAAGGGCAACCAAGCCAAATCTGGCCTGCTAAATTTGCTGTTGGGACACTGGATAATCTGTTAGCCTGATCAGTAATTTAACTAATACAACAGCTCACTGGACTGGTTGATATCTGTCATATCACCAGCATAAGTCTAGAAAGCACCAAATTGGTCTGTAGATTAAAGGCAAATAGAGTACTAGGATGCATAGCAAGAACAATTCAGTATAACACTAAAAGATCTATAGGGTTGAATTTTACCCCCAAAAACAGGTGGGTTAGGGTCGGTCAGATGTTAAAATTTTAAAAATCTCAAATCTGACTTCAACCCGCCCAGGTCTGGGTTTAACGGAGGCAGGACAAGGGCGGGTTGGCAATTTCAATATTTTAATGAGGCTGGCAGCCTCTGATTCAACCTGCTTTAACAGTGGCCAGCCGCATTTCCCAGGCCTCAGGAAATCTGGCAGCTAAAGGAAGGCGAGGACAGCTTCAGGGAGAAGGTCAATGCCATTACAGCACTGCTTGTGAGTCAGGAGGAGCAGGTGTACTTCCCTCCCCGGCCTGCAAGCTCCCTCCCCATCAGATGCCCCTCCCTGCATTCAAAGACTGAGGGGCCAGAAATCAGAAAGCTCCAGGATCGGATCCCCCAAGGTCGTGGTTTAGACCTACATGCTCTTGTGGCTTGCTCCAGAGTCCTCCCGCCCGACTGGAAGCCAAGCCTGCCAATCAGGCTGACTTCTGGGCAGGAAACCTGTCAAGGAGAAAAGATGCCCATAGAAAGTAGGGAAACCCGGACCTCTGGGTTTCCTGTCCGAAACTCTAGCCTCTGCTTATGTGACTCGCCCCTGTTAATGGGCTAGATTTTCCCCAAGCAGTTTTTTCGGCGCACTTACCGTAAATGCGCCAGCTTTGTGCGCTGGAAACGGCACCGTAAAAATGTGCCCCCATTGTGGCCGCTCTGCTGTGTGTCCCGGGTCCTGGCGTGGCATTTCTCGTGGGGTGGGGGGGGGTGGGGGCCCGGAGCTGCAGTCCTGCACAGCAAACACTGCCGTCACCTCTGCACATGCGCCCTAGAGTGTGCACGCATGTGCAGTAGCTCATCGCAGCCCGACGCTGTGTGGGAGGGGCTGAAGCACACCGTCCCGGGCCGAGTGGCCTACCGCACACTCTGATATCGAAGGATCGCATTGGAGAAATGGATTCTGGAGGTGATGAAGGGACATGTGAGTTTTAGTGGCAGATGGGTTGTGGCCCTTTTGACAAGGGCTGGAGAGCGGGACTAGCTGAAGTGCTCTTGCAGAGAGCCGGCACGGGCTCGACGGAGCATTGACTTAGTGCAGAGCCAGGATGGCAAGGAGAATTCACAGGATACCGGAGAGGAGAGCATTGACAGCCAAAAGTGCCCAGTGTGTGAGATCATCTTCCCGCTCAAACTGGAGGACTTTGATTTCGAGCAGCACGTTGTGAAGCACTTTGTAGCCTTTCCTCTCCCTCCCCACCTCCCGACCTGGCCCGCTCCCTTCCCTGGCCGATTCCAACTAAAGATTGGATTTAATACAATTTTTTAATTGTTGTTCAATTGTTTACCCTATTTTTATGTAGTTATTTGAACTTTTATATTGAATGTTTGCTGCTTGGTGCTTGGTGCAGGTCCTACCAGTGCCGATTTGTTAACTGTCTGCAACGTTTTTCAGAGCTGGCCACATACGCTGACCTAAGTGGATTTGGAGTCACTTTTAGCTGGCCAAAATGGTATGAATGGCCAAAAGTGGAGTAAGTCTATGGGAACGCACCCTTTTGAAAAAAAAACCGAAGTAAAAAAAAATCTAACCTAAGTGACTTACTCTGGAGCAAATATTGTTGGGAAAAATGGCATTTTTTAATTTACGCCAGAAAAAACAACTTACTCCAAAAAAATTGGAGCAAGTCATGGGGAAAATTGGGCCAAATATGCTGGCCATAGTATCCTGGTTCAAGACCCTTGTTAGGTCTCATCTGGAATACTGGGGGAGAAATCGCGAAATTCCGCGAGAGTTTGCAGAGGCGCAAACCGGTAGTGCACCGCTCCTGCCAGTAACACTCCGGGCCAGTGCGCCATCGATGACAACATCATCACCGTGCTCAGCGACCTGTTTTTGCCCCAGAGCAAAAATTCAGTAGCGCTCTGTGAGGTCGCCACAGGCGATGCCCACGGCAATTTCACGGGTTGTGAACCAGGCCACACTCCATTCGCAGGGCCAAAATTAAAGAGGAGATGCGGCGCGCACTTTTAAAAAAATGGCCCACTCACCGGTCGCGGCCTTGCCTTTTCCAATTCGCGGGGCCCATGCTGTGATGTTGTAGCCCATCACTTTGCTTCTGTGCTGGGTTGCTGCCATGGCACCCCGCTCCCTGGTGGTGGCCCCTTCTCCCAGATGCAGAATCGGCAGCGTGCCCTCCCCTTTAACGGAAGGGGAGGGCCCTGTGCTCCCACCAGCGCTACACGGCGCTCCGTGTAGCACTGGAAAAGTCCCCCGCATTTCGTTGCTGGGGCGGGGCTTCTGCGCGAGGTGCAGGAAGTCCCGCCTCACAGCGGTTACCGACCCCAAACGGGGCAGGACTGAATTTTGGCCCCATTGTGCGTAGTTTTATCTCCGTTCACGGTGGATGATATTCAGGCCCTAGAAAAGGTTTAAATGAACACCACTTGAATGATCCTCAGCTGAAAATCCTTCAGTTAATATGATAGACTTAGAGAGCTATTGCTTTTTACTCTAGAAAAGCATAGACTTTGGAAAATTTAATTAAAGTATTTTAAATGATGAACAGACTAGACTACATTTGTGTGGACAGACTATTTGAGCTGGATAGGTTAGGAAAAATGTCATATCTATAAGCTACATGAATCTACGGGGCCGAAATTGCCCCTTTTTTAAGAACCGTGATCACCTCAAAGAGACGGCTATGGGTCAGTCATGACTCTCCGCCTAGTCGGTACGGAGTAAAGACCTTTTTTGAAATTGCCCTACCTGAGCTTTCCAATATTAATTGCTACCACTTCGACCCGCCCCGTCGGGCTCGCGCGGACCCCCCACGACTGGCGGCGACCCCTTTTCCGCCCCATGTGAGAAATTGCCCTGCGGGAAATTGCCCCATGGGAGCAGTGGCGTCGCCGATCGGTGCCACTGACAGCTTTCCCCTGCGGGAAGCTATGTGTGCCTGGGCGGTGCGTCTGCCCTTAAAGGGGAGGGCACACTGCCGTGGATACCATGTTATTTTATTTGTCGGCCAACGACCAAGTCGGGCCAACAATGAAGCCCACGGGTTTCGGCTGGGCTGTCAACAGGCAGCCCAGCACCCACTCTTAGGTGCCAGGCTGCTCGCCTGGCTGAATCTCCCTGGTGGCACAGTGGGCCTAACTTAAAAGTACACAGAGTTATGCAGCAGCCCTCTCTCTTAACTGAAGGAGAGGGACATTGTGACGGGTTAGCGCGCGCTGATGACCGGGCGGAACGGCCGACCCCCCAAAGCTTCCTGGAACATCGCACCACTTGGAAAAAATGCTTAATTTTGCTGGACTCTCCGCCCCACTTTAAAGATCGGTAAGTGCGCCCCGTTTGGAGTGGGGCTCAATTTTGGCCCCTATATGTCTGGAGGTTTTACTTTGTGCAGAGGGTTGTCGACACTTGGAACAAGTTGTCGGCTTGAGTGCTGAGTGCAAATTTGCTGTGACAATTCAAGAAGGAACTGGATAAGTTCCTCGCTGTAGCTAAGATCACTGTGTAGAGAAGGTAGGTGGGACTTGGGTTGATACCCATTAATTTTGTGCCCACTGGTATTTCAAAATTACATTGGGGTCCTATCGATGCTAAAGAAACACAATTTGTATGGGCAAGTGAGGCTTCAAAGTAGCAGTAGCCTCGCTGTTACTGGGAAGAGGCAGTAAGTACTTTTATTGTGTTGTCCTGTTCCCACCACTTGAGAGGGTGTGGATGAAAATAGTGGTAGTTACAAAGATTACAAAGATGAATACAGATGAGGAAGGACATTCAATTCATTTAGCTCAAACTTTATTAGAAACCAATTGTTCCTGTTAAACCCCCCAATCTCTTCTTGATGATTTCAGAGATTCTGTCTTCATTTCCTTCATACATGGAGATAACAGCACTTGTTGAAAAGAGAATGGCCACAAAATTTGGCTCCATATCGCTCATTGCTTAGGTGCTGCGGATGCTGTTTTGGTTCCAAAATGACGTGTGCAGCACATGGCACACTTATGGCGTGGGCCATGACGGATGCCATCTTAGGTAGGGCATTAGCACGGGCACAGGGAGCGCGTGCAGAATAGGCAGATTGTGATGTCAATCAGCGTGTAACATTGATTTGATGCCAGCGCTACCATTTTGGAGCTCAACGCTCCAGCGAGTTAAAGTTGCTAAAGTCTACAGGGAGTCGTGCGGCAGGTGCTGAAGGACGTTGTCCTGACTTCAAAGATTCCGCACAGACCACTTGCTCCCAGACATGGGTGCAGTCATAAGTATTCCACTTGGCCTACAGCATGACAGGAAGAATGACCAGAGGTGACACAGAGCAGGACAAACTGCTGGAAGAGGGAGGAGGAGGAAAAGGGAGAAGGGCTCGCAGCAGGAGGTCATATCCACCCAGGGTGTTCACGGAGCAATGCTCCAACCTGAACCTCAGTGAGGAACTGTGCATCAGGTGTCTGCGCTTCACCAATGGCATCCTCACTGAAACCTGCCACCTGCTGCTGCCCCAACTGCAACGTCAGAGCAGGTTGAGAACCACATTGCCAGTGGCTGTAAAGGGCACGGTGGCCATGAACTATTTTGCATCAGGCTCCTTCCAGGCTGGAGCAGGAGATATTTACATTGGGGCAGAAATTCCTCTGGAGGACTTCCCGCGGGCAAAGCACGAAATAAAGGACATAAAATGCGCACTTACCTGAAGCTGCTGCGCCCACTTGAGATGCAGGTCCGGAGGCCTCCCGTGACTGCGCATCACAGCGCGTCCGCAGGAGTCACGTGGGCCTGGACACCCAATCACAGGTAAGTATTTTCTCATTCATAGTAATAGGAGATTCGTAAGTTACGAATCTCCTATTACTATGGATGAGAAAAACCCCAAAACGCACAAACATTACATAAAACATTTAAAAAACACCTCACACAATACACTAATAGAAATTAAAGCTGTTATACATGTTTTATAAAGAATAAAAATGTGCCGATTTTTTTAAAAGTTAGGGTTAGGGTTTAAAATAACATTACCTGAGTGGCTAGGGTTTTAACATAAATATATATTAAAAAAATGTATTTTAATCATGTATTTTATAGGTTTTTAAACTCTTACACCTGTAAAAGTAGGCTATGTGCCTGCTTTTTCAGGCGCAAGAGTTTTGAGGACATTTGCCGGGCAATATATGCATAAATCCTGCAATGTCTCGTGAGATGTTTACGATCTGTCAAGCTCCAGCTTGATAGATCGGAAAAGCCGGTTTGCAGCGCATGCGCATTGCGCGCTGAAAACCGACTTTTCCGATGCCATCCCGGGTCCATAGAAACTTCGTACAGGCCCGGGACATCGGAATTTCTACCCCAATATCTCCCAGTTTGATGTGCACTTGCATAAGGGAGGTAACTGAGGCTCTATATTCGAAGAGAGCTGAATACATTTAATTCATTCTGGCCAGAGAACAGCAGGCGAAGTGAGCATGCAGCTTCGCGAAGAGTGCAGTCTTCCCAATGGTGCAGGATGCCATTGACTGCCCGCATGTCGCTTTGAGGTGCCACGTCAATTCTGAGATGTACCACAACTATAAGGGATTACGCTCCCTCAATGTCCAGCTGGTGTACGATCATACTCAGCGAATCATGCAGATGAATGCCTAGTATCCTTGCAGCAGTCATGATGTCTTCATTCTCCGGCAGTATGCTGTCCTATCCGCATTTGAGCCAACACAGCAAACGAGAGGGTGGCTAAAGGGAGACAAGGACTATCTGTTAACAACATGGCTCATAACTCCAGTGCACAATCCAATGAAAGCCATGCTGCCACACGAAATATAACTGGCGTGGATCATTGGCGTGCTGAATCAACGCTTTCACTGCCTGGATCTGGAGTAGCCCTGCCGTACTTGGCAGAACGGGTGTCGCTGCACCCGCTGCACAACCTCGCCATCATGAGGGCACAGACTTTGCCACCAGCTATATTGCGACTAGCTGAGGAGCAGGAGAAGGAAGAGGAAGAGGAAAAGAAGTAAGAAGAGGAAGAGGAAAGGAGGAGGCAACCCAGACAACCCTTTTCTGGCCGGGATGTTCGACTCATCCGGCTGCGATACCAGTAAACACAACCCCAATTCCATCTTCAATAAACAGTCCCACACCTTACCTTCTCTCTGTCACTGGCCAGCACAGTGTCCACTTGGCCACAAAGCAAAAATAAAAGCCAACACAAGATAAGCACTCCAGACCAAATTTATAAATGAAATATTGCCACATCGATTACAAAAGTCAACTAATCACCCTTGAGCATTCCCTTAGTGCCTGTCTTCTGTGTGACTTTAGCAGTCCTCCAATCCTCCGACACAACACCTATAACCAGAGATGATTGGAAAATAATGATCAGAGCCTCGGCTATTTCCTCCCTTGCTTCTCTTAACAGCCTGGGATACATTTCATTTGGGCCCTCCCCCCATCAGTCTTGGTAACTTTGTTGATGACGACTAAGGGCAATACTATAGAGCAAGGTCTCCCACATATTTAGCGGAGTCAAACTAGCAGTCCAGCATTGACAAGCTACTGCTGTTCATGCAAAAGCAAAATACTGTGGATGCTGGAATCTGAAATAAAAACAGAAAATGCTGGAAATCTCAGTGGGTCAGGCAGCAACTTTGTAGAGAAAAACAGAGGTAGCAATATTGATCAGAGATACTATTCCAGCACTAGAAAGGGATGATGTATTTGAGGGTTTAAAGACAGAGGGGGTGAAATTCGATAGTGCATAAAAACAGGCACAGGCACCACAATGCGCGATATGTCCACGTCTGTTGAAAGATCCTCAGGCAGCACGTCAAATTCATGCTACCTGCTAATTATAATGATTGTAGCGTACAGCCCAGCGCTGAACATGCTGCTGACAGGCTGTGCGCTTAGCAGGGGCATGGCTGAGCCCTTGGCAAGTGGCGGGGCTGAAAGAATACAAGATGCTGGTATTCTCATACGTTACCCTCTTTCTAACATCTCACTTCCCCCTCATCCCACAATATCTTCTGATTTACAAGCTACACATGTTATAAAAATGCACCTCTTGCTTTACCCCCTCCCCTTACTACAACCCTATCCTTGTGCCTTCCTCATTTTAGACACCCAAGAAATCCAGCCAGTGGTTGACCAAGAAGAGGGAAAGGAGAGTGAAGAAGAAGTGTCACTCAATTTCACAGTCCCAGCCACCAGCTCCTCACGGTTGTCCTGCAAGGTCATCTGCAGTCTCCCCCCACTGAAAGTAAGCAGTTTTCCACCAGCCATGCTGCATCACTGGATAAGAGCACTAGGATAGATAAAGGCACACATGAGATATAGAATCATAGAAATTTACAGCACGAAGGAAGCCATTTCGGCCCATTGTGTCCCTGCTGGCCGGCCAAGAGCTATCCAGTCTAATACCACTTTCCAGCTCTTGGTCCGTAGCCCTGTAGGTTATGGCACTTTAAGTGCACATCCAAGTATTTTTTAAATGTGGTGAGGGTTTCTGTCTCGACCAACCTTTCAGACAGTGAGTTCCAGACCCCCCACCACCCTCTGCGTGAAGAAATTTCCCCTCATATCTCCTCTAAACCTCCCCCCAATTTCTTTAAATCTATGTCCCCTGGTTGTTGACCCCTCTGCCAAGGGAAACCGGTCCTTCCTATCCACGCTATCCAGGCCCCTCATAATATTATACACTTCAATCAGGTCTCCACTCAGCTTCTAAAGAAAACAGACCCAACATCTCCAATCTTTCCTCAAAGCCAAAATTCTCCAGTCCAGGCAACATTCTTGTCAATCTCCTCTGCACCTTTTCCAGTGCAATCACATCTTTCCTGTAATATGGTGACCAGAACTGCACACAGTACTCCAGCTGCGGTCGAACCAATGTTTTATACAATTCAAGCATAACCTCCTTGCTCTTGTATTCCATGCCTTGACTAATAAGGGCAAGTATTCCATATGCTTTCTTAACCACCTTATCTACCTGGCCTGCTACCTTTAAGGATCTGTGGACTTGCATTCCAAGGTCCCTTGTTCCTCTGCACTTTTCAGTGCCATACCATTTAAGGTGTATTCCCTTGCCTTGTTAGACCTCCCCAAAGGCATTACCTCACACTTACTCAGATTGAATTCCATTTGCCACTATTCCGTCCACCTAACCACTACATTGATATCTTCCTGCAATCCGCAGCTTTCTTCTTCATTATGAACCACACAGCCTATTTTAGTGTCATCTGCAAACTTCTTAATCATACCCCAGCATCCAAGTCCAAGTCATTGATATATACCACAAAAATCAAGGGACCCAGCATTGAGCCCTGCGGAACCCCACTGGATACAGAGTTCCAGTCACAAAAACATCCATCAACCATTACCCTTTGCTTTATGCCTCTGAGCCAATTTTGGATCCACTTTGCCCTGGATCCCATGGGCTTTTACTTTCGTGACCCGTCTGCCATGTGGGACCTTATCAAAAGCATTGCTAAAATCCATATACACTACATCATGTACACTGCCCTCATCGACCCTCCCGGTTACCTCCTCGAAAAAGTCAATCAAGTTAGTCAGACACGACCCCCTCTTAACAAATCCATGCTGACTGCCTTTGATTAATCCATGTCTTTCCAAATGAAGATTTATCTTGTCCCTCAGGAATTTTCCCAATAATTTTCCCACCATGAGGTTAGGCTGACTGGCCTGTAATTACTTGGTCTATCCCTTTCTCCCTTTTTAAACAAAGGTACAACATTAGCAGTCCTCCAGTCCTCTGGCATCACACCTGTAGCCAGAGAGGATTGGAAAATGATGGTCAGGGCCTCTCCTATTTCCTCTTTTGCCTCCCTTAACCACCTGGGATACATTTCAGACGGGTCTGGGGGGGTTATCCACTTTCAAAGTTGCTAAGCCCCTCAATACTTCCTCTCTCACTATGTTTATCTCATCTAATATTTTACAGTCCTCCTCTTTCATTGCAAAGTGTGCATCGCCCCTTTTATGAAAACAGATGTAAAGTATTCATTAAGAATCATACCCAAATCTTCTGCCTCCGCACACAGATTTCCATTGTGGTCTCCAATAGGCCCCACTCTTTCTCTAGTTATCTTCTTGCTCTTAATGTATTTATAAAACATCTTTGGGTTTTCCCTGATTTTACTTGCCAACATTCTTTCATGCTCTCTCTTGGCTTTCCTGATATCTTTTTTAATTGCACCGCTGCACGTTTTATACTCCTCTAGAGTTTCTGCAACACTGACTTCTTGGAATCTGTCATAAGCTTCCCTTCTTTTCTTTATCTTAACCTGTATGTCCCTTGCCATCCAGCAGGCACTAGATTTGTTATCCCCACCCATTTTTTTTCAGGGAACATACTTGCTCTGTACCTTCATGATCTCCTCCTTGAATGCCTCCCACTGCTCTGACCCTGATTTACCATCAAGTAGCCGTTTCCAGTCCACCTTGGCCAAATCTCATCTCAGCTCAGCAAAATTGGCTTTACCCCAATTGAGAATGTTTTTTCCTGGTCCACCTTTGTCCTTTTCCATAACTACCCTAAATCTTACTGAATTATGATCACTAGCACCAAAATGCTCTCCCATTGATACCTCTTCCACCTGCCCCTCTTCATTCTCCAAAACCAAGTCCAGAACCACCTTGTTGGAATTGTTACATACTGGCTAAAGAAGTTCTCCTGAATGCATATTAGGAATTCCGCACCCTCTGTACCATTCACACTGCTTTTTTTCCCCATCACTAAGGGAATACATAAGGGTGATGACTTGATTTTTTGAAGTCATATTGACTGCATATATGGATTAAGTTGGATTGGAAAGTTTGCTTTTTGCTGGTTTTTATTGCAGCATTGTGATGGTCAGAAACAGAAAGACTTGCATTTATATAGTGCCTTTCATAACTACTGGACCTCCCAAAGTGCTTTACAGCTAATTAAGTAATTTTGAAGTGTAGTCACCGTTGTAATGTAGAAAATGCAGCAGCCAATTTGCACTCAACAAGCTCCCACAAATAGCTAATGTGATTATGACTAGATAATCTGATTTTGTTATTGTCATGTATGTATGCTTGGGGTTACTAGCCACCAGGTGGCGTCACTGTCGGAGGTCATTGGGCTGTACGCATGTGTGTGCTCATCAGGTATAAAAGGCAAGCCATCATGTAGTGTATTCACTTTGGGCCCGAATGAAGCAGAGCCAGTGTTGTGCCTGCGTTAATTTACAGTATTCAGTCTATCGAGTTATTACATACATAACATTTGGCGACGAGGTAACTTAAGAACCTTCCCATGCAAAAATGAGCACAATTGGAATTCTGGAGAGATTCATGGAGGGAGAGGACTGGGCAGATTTTGTAGCTCGCCTGGACCAGTACTTTGTGGCCAACAAAATGGAGGAAACCACTGACGCAGTTAGGCACAGGGCGGTCTTCCTCACAGTTTGCAGTCCGAAAATCTATGGACTCATAAAGAATCTTCTCTCGCCTGCAAGTCCAATGGACAAGAACTATGAGGAATTGTGTGCTCTGGTATGTGACCATTTCAAACCAGAAGGCGGCATGATCATCTCACGATATCGATTCTACAAGCATATTCTTTCAGAGGGCCAGGATGTGTCAGAATTCGTTGCCGACCTAAGACGTCTAGCTGGACCGTGTAAGTTCGAAAATGCATTGGGAGACATGCCGCGGGATTTCTTTGTAATCAACCATGAGGTGATCCTGCGTAAGCTACTGGCGGCGGAGACGCTGGATTTGAGCAAGGCCAGCATGATGACAGACAAAAACTTAAAGCAATATCATCAAAAAATCAGAACTTGGCAAGTAGTGTAAGCAAGATTGTATCATCATTGGGCAGAGCTGCATATGGCAGGACCTACTCGACTGTGTATGCGAAACCTGTGGCTGCCCAAAGTCTGCCAATGGGAATGAATCCGATTTTACCGTGTTGGCGTTGTGGGGGCAATCATCGGCCCCATCAGTGTCCATTTAAACAGTACATTTGTAAAGGCTGTTCGAGACAGGGTCATCTCCAGCACATGTGTCCGCAACTGAGCCAGCGTGCTGCGACACATCACATGGAGGATGAAGACCAGTATAGCGCGGATCTGGATATGCAATCCGAGATACCAGAGGAGAAAGTCTATGGACTGTATTCGTTCCTATCAAAGAGCCAACCGATAATGATTAATGTGAAACATAACGGTGTGCCGGTACTGATGGAATTGGACACGGGTACGAATCAATCAATAAAGGACCAGAGGACATTTGACAAACTGAGGGATACATAGAAACATAGAAACATAGAAAATAGGTGCAGGAGTAGGCCATCCGGACCTCTGAGCCTGCACCACCATTCAATAAGATCATGGCTGATCATTCGTCAGTACCCCATTCCTGCTTTCTCTCCATACCATTTGATCCCTTTAGCTGCGAGGGCCATATCTAACTCCCTCTTGAATATATCCAATGAACTGGCATCAACAACTCTCTGCGGTAGGGAATTCCACAGGTTAACAACTCTCTGAGTGAAGAAGTTCCTCCTCATCTCAGTCCGAAATGGTTTACCCCTTATCCTTAGACTGTGTCCCCTGGTTCTGGACTTCCCCAACATCGGGAACATTCTTCCTGCATCTAACCTGTCCAGTCCTGTCAGAATTATATATATTTCTATCAGATCCCCTCTCATCCTTCTAAACTCCAGTGAATACAGGCTCAGTCGATCCAGTCGCTTCTCATATGTTAGTCCTGCCATCCCGGGAATCAGTCTGGTGAACCTTCAATGCACTCCCTCAATAACAAGAACATCCTTTCTCAGATTAGGAGACCAAAACTGAACACAATATTCCAGGTGGGGCCTCACCAAGGCCCTGTACAACTTCAGTAAGACTTCACTGCTCCTATACTCAAATCCCCTTGCTATGAAGGCCAACATACCATTTGCCTTCTTCACCGCCTGCTGTACCTGCATGCCAACCTTCAATGACTAATGAACCATGACACCTAGGTCTCATTACACCTCCCCTTTTCCTAATCTGCCGCCATTCAGATATTATTCTGCCTTTGTGTTTTTTCCCCCAAAGTGGATAACCTCACATTTATCCACATTATACTGCATCTGCCATGTATTTGCCCACTCACCTAACCTGTCCAAATCACCCTGCAGCCTCTTAGCATCCTCCTCACAGCTCACACCGCCACGCAGTTTAGTGTCATCTGCAAACTTGGAGATATTACACTCAATTCCATCATCTAAATCATTAATATATATTGTAAAGAGCTGGGGTCCCAGCACTGAGCCCTGCGGCACTCCACTAGTCACTGCCTACCATTCTGAAAAGGACCCGTTAATCCCGACTCTCTGCTTCCTATCTGCCAACCAGTTCTCTATCCACATCAGTACATTACCCCCAAAACCATGTGCTTTGGTTTTGCACACCAATCTCTTGTGTGGGACCTTGTCAAAAGCCTTTTGAAAGTCCAAATACACCATATCAACTGGTTCTCCCTTGTCCACTCTACTAGTTACATTCTCAAAAAATTCCAGAAGATTTGTTAAACATGATTTCACCTTCATAAATCCATGCTGACTTGGACCAAACCTATCACTGCTTTCCAAATGTGCTGCTATTTCATCCTTAATGGTTGATTCCAACATTTTCCCCACTACTGATGTCAGGCTAACTGGTCTATAATTATCCGTTTTCTCTCTCCCTCCTTTTTAAAAAAGTGGTGTTACATTAGCAACCCTCCAGTCCATAGGAACTGATCCAGAGTCAATAGACTGTTGGAAAATTATCACCAATGCATCCACTATTTCTAGGGCCACGTCCTTAAGTACTCTGGGATGTAGACTATCAAACCCTGGGGATTTATCGGCCTTCAATCCCGTCAATTTCCCTAACACAATTTCCCGCCTAATAAGGATATCCTTCAGTTCCTCTTTCTCATTAGAAGGTTATTTGTGTCTTCCTTTGTGAAGACAGAACCAAAGTTCTTGTTCAATTCGTCTGCCATTTCTTTGTTCCCCATTATAAATTCACCCGAATCCGACTGCAAGGGACCTATGTTTGTTTTCACTAATCTTTTTCTCTTCACATATCTATAGAAGCTTTTGCAGTCATTTTTTATGTATCCGGCAAGCTTCCTCTCATACTGTATTTCCCCCCTCTTAATTAAACCCTTTGTCCTCTACTGTATTCTAAATTTCTCACAGTCCTCCGGCTTGCTACTTTTTCTGGCTAATTTGTATGCCTCTTCCTTGGATTTAACACTATCCTTAATTTCCCTTGTTAGCCACGGTTGAGTTACCTTCCCCGTTTTATTTTTACTTCAGACATGGATGTACAATTGTTGAAGTTCGTCCATATGATCTTTAAAGGTTTGGCATTGCCTAATCCACCATCAACCCTTTAAGTATCATTTGCCAGTCTAATCTAGCCAATTCGCGCTTCATACCATCAATGTTACCTTTCCTTAAGTTCAGGATCCTAGTTTCTGAATTAACTTTGTCATTCTCCATCTTAAAAAAGAATTCTACCATATTATGGTCACTCTTCCCCAAGGGGCCTCGCACAACAAGATTGCTAATTAGTCCCTTCTCATTACACATCACCCAGTCTAGGATGGTCAGCCCTCTAGTTTGTTCCTCGACATATTGGTCTAGAAAACCATCCCTAATACACTCCAGGAAATGCTCCTCCACCACATTGCTAGCAGTTTGGTTAGCCCATGATTACTGCTGTACCTTTATTGCACACATCCCTTATTTCTTGTTTGATGCTGTCCCCAACCTCACTACTACTATTTGGTGGCCTGTACACAACTCCCACTAGCGTTTTCTACCCTTTGGCATTCCGTAGCTCCACCCATACCGATTCCACATCATCCAAGCTAATGTCTTTCCTTACAATTGCATTAATTTACTCTTTAACCAGCCACGCCACCTCATCTCCTATTCCTTTCTGTCTATCCTTCCTAAATGCTGAATACCCTTGGATGTTGAGTTCCCAGCCTTGGTCACCCTGGAGCCATGTCTCCGTGATGTCAATCACATCGTATCCGTTAACTGCTATCTGCGCAGTTAATTCGTCCACCTTATTCCGAATACCCCTCGCATTGAGGCACAGAGCCTTCAGGCTTGTCTTTTTAACACACTTTGGCTCTTTAGAATTCTGCTGTAAAGTGGCCCTTTTTGTTTTTTGCCTTGGGTTTCTCTGCCCTCCACTTTTACTATTCTCCTTTCTATCTTTTGCTTCTGTCTCCATTTTATTCCCCTGCATAGGTTCCCATCCACCTGCCATATTAGTTTAACTCCTCCCAAACAACACTAGCAAACACTCCTCCTCGGACATTGGTTCTGGTCCTTTCCAGGTGCAGACCATCCGGTTTGTACTCATCCCACCTTCCCCAGAATTGGTTCCAATGTCCCACCTCCCCCAGAACCAGTTCTAATGTCCCAGGAATTTGAATCCCTCCCTTCTGCACCACTGCTCAAGCCATGTATTCATCTGAGCTATCTTGCGATTCCTATTCTGACTAGCACGTGGCAATGGTAGCAATCGTGAGATTACCACTTTTGAGGTCCTACTTTTTAATTTAACTCCTAGCTTCCTAAATTCGTCTCATAGGACCTCATCCCATTTTTTACCTGTATTGTTGGTACCTATATGCAACACAACAACTGGCTGTTCACCCTCCCTTTTCACCCGCTCCGAGACATCCTTGACCCTTGCACCAGGGAGGCAACATACCATCCTGAAGTCTCGGTTGCGGCCGCAGAAACGCCTATCTATTCCCCTTACAATCGAATCCCCTATCACTGTTGCTCTCCCACTCTTTTTCCTGCCCTCCTGTGCAGCAGAGCCAGCCACGGTGCCATGAACCTGGCTGCTGCTGCTCTCCCCTGATGAGTCATCCCACTCAACAGTACCCAAAGCGGTGTATCTGTTTTGCAGGGGGATGACTGCAGGGGATCCCTGTACTACCTTCCTTGCACTGCTCTTCCTGTTGGTCTTCCATTCCCTATCTGGCTGTGGACCCTTTACCTGCGGTAAGACCAACTCACTAAATGTGCTATTCACATCATTCTCAGCATCCTGCATGCTCCAGAGTGAATCCACCCACAGCTCCAGTTCCACAACGCGGTCCGTCAGGAGCTGGAGGCGGATGCACTTCCCACACACGTAGTCGTCAGAGACACCGGAGGCGTCCCTGATTCCCCACATGGTACAGGAGGAGCATAATACGTGTCCGAGCTGTCCTGCCATGACTTAACCCCTAGATTAACTTAATTTGGCAACAGCAATGCTAAGGGTTACTTACTGATCGAGAAAAGAAAATGAAAAACTCCTCACCAATCACCAGGCAATCACTTAACCCCTTGGCTTTCAATTTCTGTCCACTTCTTTTTTGCCTTCTCTCCCCGCTGCAGCTGCACAAGCTGGCCTCTCCGAACGACACTGGGCCTTTATAGGCCGCTCCACTGTTCCCGGACTCCTGCTGCTCACACTCCCGCCTCTCCGAATGACACTGGGCCTTTATAGGCCGCTCCACTGTTCCCGGATTCCTACTGCTCGCACTCCCGCCTCTCCGAACGACGCTGGGCCTTTATAGGCTGTGAGGCCTAAGCTGAGTCCAGTCAATGCCAAGTTGCATACGTGCACTAAAGAACTCATAACGGTGATTGGTAGTGTAGTAGTCAAGGTGTCGTATGAAAGTACGGTTCATGATTTGCCGTTATGGATTGTTCCAGGCAATGGTCCAATGCTGTTCGGCAGGAATTGGCTAGAAAAAATCAAATGGAATTGGAACGATATCAAAGCATTGTCGTCGGAGAATGATACTCCATGTGCTTAAGTGCTGAGCAAGTTCCCCTTGCTGTTTGAACCAGGCATCGGCAATTTCACGGGGCCAAGGTGCAGATCCACGTGGACTCGGATGCAAGACCCGTCCATCATAAAGCTCGGGCGGTTCCTTACATGATGAAGGAGAAGGTCAAAATAGAACTGGACAGACTCCAGCGTGAAGGGGTCATATCACTGGTCGAATTTGATGAATGGGGCAGCCGCATTGTTCCTGTGTTGAAGAGTGATGGCACTGTCAGGATTTGTGGAGACTCCAAGGTTATGATCAACTGAGTTTCGAAACAGGATCAATACCCGTTACCGAAGGCTGATGACCTGTTTGGAACGCTAGCCGGAGGGATGTCATTCACTAAACTGGATCTGACGTTGGCCTACATGACACAGGAGCTGGTCGAGACATCGAAGAAACTTACGTGCATCAACACTCATAAAGGACTGTTTATCTACAACAGATGTCCTTTTGGAATTCGCTTGGCTGTAGCCATATTTCAGAGAAACATGGAGAGTCTACTGAAGTCCATCCCTAGAACCGTCATGTTCCATGGTGACATCCTGGTCACAGGTCGTGACACCGCCGAACATCTGAACAACCTGGAAGAGGTTCTACATTGTTTGGACAAAGTGGAACTCAGACTGAAACGTTCGAAGTGCGTCTTCATGGCACAGGAAGTTGAATTCTAGGAGAGGAAAATTGCTGCTGATGGCATCAGGCCTATTGAATCGAAAACCAAGGCCATCAAAAATGAATCCAAGCCTCAGAATGTGACGGAGCTGAATTCATTCCTTGGTTTACTCAACTACTTCGGTACTTTCCTACCTAGATTGAGCACTTTATTAGAGCCACTGCACATGCTGCTAAGAAAGGCGACAACTTGGTTTGGGGTGCATCTCAAGATAGAATTGTTTAGAAAGCTACTAATTTGTTTTGCTCTTACAAGCTGCTGGTGCATTATGATCCATGTAAGCGTCTAGTATTGGCCTGTGATGCTTCGTCATATGGAGTTGGTTGCGTGCTCCAACAAGCTAATGAGTCAGGTAAACTACAACCTGTTGCGTATGCTTCTAAAAGTTTGTCAAAGGCGGAAAGAGCCTACGGCATGGTAGAAAAAGAAGCATTAGCCTGTGTGTATGGGGTTAAAAAGATGCATCAGTACCTGTTTGGTCTTCGGTTTGAACTGGAAACAGATCACAAGCCACTCATTTCATTGTTTTCGGAAAACAAAGGTATAAATACCAATGCATCGTCCCGCATCCAGAGGTGGGCGCTGACATTATCTGCCTATGATTATGTCATTCGCCATAGACCTAGCACTGAGAATTGTGCCGATGCACTGAGCCGTCTGCCGTTGCCCACACCATGAATTGCAGACCTTGTTGGTTATGGATGCTTTTGAAAGTGAAGGAACCCCTGTCACGGCTCAACAAGTTAAGACCTGGACCAACCAGGTCCCGATGGTGACCCTCAAATTCCATTCTTGCTCTTCCCGCGGGCAAACGACAGAAAAAGAGAAAAAAGATGTGTACTTACCTGTTGCTGCTGCACCGATTGAAACTTCCGAGCCTGTGACTGCGCGTCGCAGCGCATGCACGTGGGGACGTGCATAGGCCGGGATCTAGAGACAGCAGCCAAGCCAATCATGTGAAGTATAGTTTCTCACTCATAGTAATAGGAGTTCCGTAAGTCCGGAACTCCTATTACTATGAATAAGAAACCCCTCCCAAACATTCAAAACACAATAAAAAATAGAAAATAAACTAGATATTTAACATTCATTTAAACTAAAGTTCTTATAAAAAAAAATCTTCCCGATTTTTAAAAAAGTTTTTTTAATTAAGCCTTAGGATAAATTTACCATAGTGGGGAGGGTGTTTAAAAAAAAAACGTGTTTTTATAACTTTATTTTTAAATGTTTCTGTGTATTTATAAACACTTGCGCCTGTAAAAGTAGGCTATACGGCTGCTTTTTCAGGTGCAAGATTTATAGGACATTTGCAGGGCAGGATATTTGTAAATATTAGAAATTGTGCCCTGCAAGTGTCTTCGCTCCCGATCTGTGGATGTTCTGTCAAGCCAGAAACTTGACAGATTGGAAAAGCCGGTTTTCAACGCATGCGCATTGCGCGCTGAAACCCTGCTTTTCCGATGCCGTAGAAACTTCGTACGGACCCGGGCCATCGGAATTTCAGGGCCGATATTATCGGTTGTGAAACGTTGTGTGCTTAGTCGTGATTGGTCTGCCATACCCAAGCAAATGGGTGATGAGACCAAACCTTACAACGTCGCAAAGACGAACTATCCATTCAGTCAGATTGTTTACTGTGGGGGAATCGTGTTGTTATGCCGAAGAAAGGCAGAGAGAAATTTGTACATGATCGACATAGCACCCATCCTGGTATTGTCATGATGAAAGCCATTGCCAGGTCTCATGTATGGTGGCCTGGAATTGACTCTGCTCTGGAGTCATGTGTGCATCAGTGCAACACTTGCATGCAGCTAAGTAAAGCACCAGCGGAATCGCTGCTGCGTCTGTGGTCGTAGCCATCTAAACCATGGTCCAGGATCCACATCGACTTTGCAGGTCGCTTCCTGGGAAAGATGTTCTTAGTTTGATGGATGCATATTCCAAGTGGATAGAGTCTATAATCATGTCATCCAGCACATCCACAGTTACCATTGAGAGCCTTCGTGTCACGTTTGCCACTCATGGTCTGCCCGACATCGTTGTAAGTGACTACCGACCTTGCTTCACTAGTCTGGAGTTTCAAGAGTTCATGAAACTCAAGGGTATCAAACATGTGAGGTCAGCACCATTCAAACCCACATCTAAGGTCAAGCAGAACGTGCTGTCCAAACCATCAAGCAGAGTATGAAACATATAACTCAAGGTTCACTGCAGACTCACTTGTCATGCATATTGCTTAGTTACAGGACAAGACTCCACACACTTGCCGGGGTCCCCTCTGCTGAACTATTGATGAAGAGAGGTCTCAAGACCAGGCTCTCTCTTGTTCACCCTGACTTGAACGATCATGTTGAATACAAACGTCAAAGTCAGCAGTGGTATCATGATCGCGCTGCTGTGTCAAGCGACATTTCTGTTAATGATCCTGTGTCTGTACTAAATTATGGTCAAGGTCCCAAGTGGATCGCTGGTACTGTTACAGCCAAGGAGGGTAACAGAGTGTTTATCGTCAAGCTCAAGAATGGGCAAACATGCAGGAAATATGTTGATCAGATAAAGCTGCGGTACACGGATGAACCGGAACAGTCTGAGGAAGACACAATCAGTGACCAACCAACCTATACTCAGTCATCAGAGGACTCCGCTGTCATCAATGAATCCGGACTTTCAATCCCTGACATGGTCATTGCCACTCCCATCAGATCGGCTACCCAACCCCCAGTTATAACAGACTTAGAACGCTCGCCCAAGGCTAGAGTTGAACTGAGACGATCAACTCGGGAGCGGAAAGCCCCGGACCATCTCAATTTGTAAAAAGACTGTTACTAATATCTTAAAGGGGGATATTGTCATGTATGTATGCTGAGGGTTACTAGCCACCAGGTGGCGCCACTGTCAGAAGTCATTGGGCTGTACGCACATGCAGCCCAGGTATAAAAGGCAAGCCATCTTGCAATGTAATCACTTTGGGCTCTAATAAAGCAGAGCCAGATTTGTACCTGTGTTAGTTTACAGTATGCAGTCTATCGCGTTATTACATACATAACAGTTATGTTAATTGAAGGATAGATATAGGCGAAGACACTGGGAATAACTCCACTGCTCTTCTTTGAAATAGTGCCATGGGATCGTTTACGTCCACCTAAATGAGAGAGCAGACGGAGTCTTGGTTTAAACATCTCATCTGAAAGACAGCACCTCCAACAGTTCAGTACTCCCTCAGTCAGCTTAGATTTTTGTGCTCAAGTCTCTGGAGTGGTACTTGAACCCACAACCTTCTGACCCAGAGATGAGAGTGCTGCCAACTGAGCCGATAGCTGACACAGAGGGAAGGTAAGGTGTTTGAGAAATGTTGAAAGGGGAATTGGGGTTGTGCAGGCGGATGATTTGATCCCGGATATCCCAGCCAGAAGGGAACTGTCTGGGTTGTCTCCTTCTGTTTGCTTCCTTCTCTTCTGCTTCCTTCTCTTCTGCTTCTTCTTCTTCTGCTCTTCCTTATCCTCCTTTTCCTCCTCCTCCTTCTGCTGTGAGCAGCTTGTCCCCTTTACTGCCTCTGTGCTATCTCCCAGTCATGCTGCAGCCGAAGGGATCTGCAACTAGAGCCCCCAGGACTAGGAGCAAGTGGTGTCTCAAAGATCTTCCTTTAAAAGCCAAAGCCTTGCAACTATCCAGCAGCGCTCCCTGCATACTTTAACAACTTTTAAAATGCTATTACTCACATAAAATGTAAGGAACCAGCAAAAAAGCAAAAATCTAAGCTTACCTGAAAGTTGTGTGTGTTCCTTTAAGAAGGGCTGGTGTGGAGTCCGTCATACAGCTGAACAAAAGTTCAGCTGTGTGTGCTTTGGAGAGGGTGTTAAAAGGAGTGGCAATGTCCAAAATAGCAGGTCGTGCATCAATTCAGTGTTCTACACTGATTGACATCACAATCTGACTAATTAGCAAAATTGCCATAATTGCACTGAGCACAGGCAACTGCTGAACTGCCCAAAATGGCAGCCGCCGTGTTCCGCATTGGAAGTAGGTGGAGGTGAGGTGGCCGCCATTATAAATTCACCTGAATCCGACTGCAAGGGACCTACGTTTGTCTTCACTAATCTTTTTCTCTTCGCATATCTATAGAAGCTTTTGCAGTCAGTTTGTATGTTTCCGGCAAGCTACTTCTCATACTCTATTTTCCCCCTCTTAATTAAACCCTTAGTCCTCCTCTGCTGAAGTCTAAATTTCTCCCAGTCCTCAGGTTTGTTGCTTTTTCTGGCCAATTTATATGCCTCTTCAATGGATTTAACACTATCCTTAATTTCCCTTGTTGAGCCACCTTCCCCGTTTTATTTTTACTCCAGACAGGGATGTACAATTGCTGAAGTTCATCCATGTGATCTTTAAATGTTTGCCATTGCCTATCTGCCGTCAACCCTTTAAGCATCATTCACCAGTCTATTCTAGCCAATTCACATCTCAAACCATTGAAGTTACCTTTCCTTAAGTTCAGGACCCTAGTTTCTGAATTAACTGTCACTCTTCATCTTAATAAACAATTCTACCATGTTATGGTCACTCTTCCCCAAGGGCCTCGCACAACAAGATTGCTAATTAGTCCTTTCTCATTACACACCACCCAGTCTAGGATGGCCAGCTCCCTGGTTGGTTCCTCGACATATTGGTCTAGAAAACCATCATTAATACACTCCAGGAAATCCTCCTCCACCGCATTGCTACAAGTTTGGTTAGCCCAATCAATATGTAGATTAAAGTCACCCATGATAACTGCTGTACCTTTATTGCATGCATCCCTAATTTCTTGTTTGATGCTGTCCCCAACCTTACTACGACTGTTTGGTGGTCTGTACACAACTCCCACTAGCGTTTCTGCCCCTTGGTATTCCGTAGCTCCACCCATACCGATTCCACATCATCTAAGCTACTGCCCTTTCTTACTATTGCATTAATTTCCTCTTTAACCAGCAATGACACCCTGCCTCCTTTTCCTTTCTGTCTATCCTTCCTAAATGTTGAATACCCCTGGATGTTGAGTTCCCAGCCTTGGTCACCCTGCCAATTACATCATACCCGTTAACTGCTATCTGCACAGTTAATTCGTCCACCTTATTCCGAATACTCCTCGCATTGAGGCACAGAGCCTTCAGGCTTGTCTTTCTAACACACTTTGCCCCTTTAGAATTTTGCTGTAATGTGGCCCTTTTTGCTTTTTGCCTTAGGTTTCTCTGCCCTCCACTTTTACTTTTCTTCTTTCTATCTTTTGCTTCTGCCCCCATTCTATTTTCCCCTGTCTCCCTGCATAGGTTCTCATCCCCCTGCCATATTAGTTTAACTCCACCCCAACAGTATTAGCAAACACTCCCCCTAGGACATTGGTTCCGGTCCTGCCCAGGTGCAGACCGTCCAGTTTGTACTGGTCCCATCTCCCCCAGAACCAGTTCCAATGTCCCAGGAATTTGAATCCCTACCTTGTGCACCACTCCTCAAGCCACATATTCATCTGCGCTATCCTGTGATTCCTACTCTGACTAGCATGTGGCACTGGTAGCAATCCTGAGATTACTACTTTTGAGGTCCTACTTTTTAATTTAGCTCCTAGCTCCCTAAATTCGTCTTGTCGGACCTCATCCTGTTTTTTACCTATATCGTTAGTACCTATATGCACCACGACAACTGGCTGTTCACCTTCCCTTTTCAGAATGCCCTGCAGCTGTTCCGAGACATCCTTGACCCTTGCACCAGGGAGGCAACATACTATCCTGGAGTCTCAGTTGCGGCCGCAGAAACGTCTATCTATTCCCCTTACAATTGAATCTCCTATCACTATAGCTCTCCCACTCATTTTCCTGCTCCCCTGTGCAGCAGAGCCACCCACTGTGCCATGAACTTGGCTGCTGCTGCTCTCCCCTGATGAGTCATCCCCCTCAACAGTACCCAAAACGGTGTATCTGTTTTGCAGGGGGATGACCGCAGGGGATCCCTGCACTACCTTCCTTGCACTGCTCTTTCTGTTGGTCATCCATTCCCTATCTGGCTGTGTACCAACTCACTAAATGTGTTATTCACGTCATTCTCAGCATCGTGCATGCTCTAGAGTTCATCCACCCGCAGCTCCAGTGCCACAATGCGGTCCGTCAAGAGCTGCAGGTGGATGCACTTCCTGCACACGTAGTCGTCAGGGACACCAGAGGCGTCCCTGACTTCCCACATCGTACATGAGGAGCATAACACGTGTCCGAGCTGTCCTGCCATGACTTAACCCTTAGATATACTTAAATTGGCAACAACAATGCTAAAGGTTACTTAGATTCGAAAAGAAAAAGAAAAACTATTTACCAATCACCAGCCAATCACTTACCCCTTGGCTGTGACGTCACCCTTCGATTTCTTTCTACTTTTTTGCCTTCTCTCCCTGCTGCAGCTGCACCGGTTGGCCTTTATAGGCCTCTAGCCTCTCTGCTGCTCCCGTGAACTCTTGCTCCCCGGACTCTGAGTGTGGACCTTTATAGGCCTCTAGCCCTAACGATGTCCCGCTGCTTCTGTGAACTCTTGCTCCCCGGACTCCGAGTGTGGGCACTTATAGGCCGCTAGCCTCCTCGACGTCCTGCTGCTTCTGTGAACTCTCGCTCCTCGGACTCCGAGTGGGGCCTTTAAAGGCCGCTAGCCTCCTCGGTGTCCCGCTGCTCCCGTGAACTCTCGCTCCCCGGACTCCGAGTGTGGGCCTTTATAGGCTGCTAGCCTCCTCGACGTCCCACTGCTCCCATGAACTCTCGCTCCCCGGACTCCGTGTGTGGGCCTTTATAGGCCTCTAGCCTCTCCAACGTCCCACTGCTCCCGTGAACTCTCACTCCCCTAGTCTGCAGCATGTACATAGTCATCAAGACAGGCTGAGAAATTATAGGCCCCATTACAATAATAATCAGTATTATACCTATTGTTCACAGACAATAAATTTTACTACTAAAACACTTAAACTAAATTCAAATTGTGCACAGTATGGATAGATGTTTGTTCAGATGTTCAAATCACATTAAAAGAATTGCACAGTACATCAAAACTTCCCAGAACTTGAAGCAGCCTTTTATATGAACCGACCTCTGATTTACAACATGGCGCCCATATCGCTGGGTTTAGTTCAGGTGAGAGCAACTTTTTCTCAGCGTTTTTTTGGCGAACGATATTTTAGACGATATGTGGGCGAGGTGCCGAAAGTAACGATCGCCGATATTATGGTCATTAGTTTCGCCCATTCTGATCTTTACGGCAAAAAAAAAGTGGGCGGGTGGTATTATTAATTCTCGGCGTTAACTACATGCTGAAAGGAACGATGGGCAATAAGTGAGCGATACATGTGCGTTAGTTTCCATTTTGTTGCTAAATGGGCGATATCTGGACGTTATACCTTATCTCACCGCTAAAATGGACGTTAAGTGGGTGGTATCGTGCAAAAAATGTGGAAAATCTAGGCTATGGGGATAGTGCAGGAAAGTGTTGAGGTAGAAGATCAGCCATGATCTTATTGAATGGTGGAGCAGGCTTGAGGGCCTGAATGGCCTACTACCGCTCCTAATTCCTATTTTCTTATGACGCATCATCAACCAATTTCCTTAAAGGGACCATGTCCTCATTCATTTTGACAGTTGTGCTGTCAGTGTTCTGCAGCATTGAGGTGCTGTAAACACTGACAAGCACTGCACAAAGGTGCATGGCTTGACCCAAGCTCTCCCATGACTCCCTCCTTTTGCTTATGGAGAGAGTCACCACATACAGGGAAGTTCTCTTCCCTTCCAAAGGGTGGAAGAAACCTCTCCAGGACACCAACACAGCCTGGTTGCACATTGCACAGGAGGACACAAGCAGGGATATCATCAGGAGGACCTGGCTGCAGTGGTGCAAACCTTTCAATGATCACAACAGATCACGAAAAGTTACTGCAAAGCTACACTCAACCTCATCCTACTGTGCCACCTATCACATCTCCATCACTCTGCCTTCCCTAACCAACTCCTGCACATCCTTAAACCAACTTACCTTGCACTTCCACCCATCCCTCTCTCTCTATCTATATTATCACATCCCCATCTCACTAGCCATCCGTCATACTCACCCTCATCCTTGTCCAATCACACCAACAAACAACACACTTGTTTTTTTTTTTAGCCAATGTTAATGTAAGGTTTCTGTTAATGTGTTGCCAAACATTGAAATCTTTATTTTCAACACTTTTTTTTCTTGGACAAATTTGTGTGCATCTTTAGAAGTGGCTTAATGAGTTATAGTGAATGGTGAGACATAAAGGTACCACCCGCAATGGAGATGAGTGTGAAAGGAATGGCTTTATGGTGCTGGTGTTGGGTGGCGCCAACCTGGTGCATCATGTGGCTGCCAGGGTGTACAGCATGAAGTGAAGTAAATGTGGCCATGATGAGACCATCTCTGGTCTCCTGGGCAGCAATGTGGTCATGTGCTGATACCCTGTGTCCTGTGTAGCATCAGATGATTGTGGAGCAGGTTGGTGGTGTTGTTGGTGATGCTGGTGTGCCTGATGATGTTGGTGTTAGGGCTGATCGTGGTGGGTTTCTGAGGACCAAGGTGAGATTTTTTCAAGGGCACAGATGTTGCTGGAATAGATGGCAGATGAGGTTGAGATGACAGAAGCGATCTGTCAATGGTAAGAGAGATTGCTCCAAGGAGGTGACAATGGATAGACAGTTTACTCCAAAAACTTCCAGCCTTCCTAAAGTTGAAAAGTGTAATCCAAATCCTAAAGGCTCCAGCTTCTAAGATTGGAAAGTGAACAGCTGTGAAATGGAAGTTTTGGAACACCTTTGCAGCTGTCACCTATTCAGAGGAATGGAGAGTCATTGAAAACCCGACCTCCTTACCTGATGTGTTCACTACGTGCCATGAAACTCGTCAAAAAGCTGGAAAAGTTTTAAGTACATGGTAAAATGCTGTTTAACTCATTCTTAACTATGGCAATTGGCTTGCTCTCTGCTTGGTGTCGGGTATGTAAAGTGCAGACGGACCCGATACTTTGGAAACTTACGTGGAGACATATTGACAGCGGGATCCCAACCCGCTGACAATCTTTTATATTTTGGCAGCGGACCCGCCTCCAAACCCACCCTCTGAGCACTGGCAAAACTCCGGCTAACGTTTCAGGTCAATGACTTTTCGTCAGAACTAGAAAAAGTTAGAGATGTAACAGATTTTAAACGTGCAGTGGCAGAGAAAGGAAAAGTGGAGGAAAGAACAAAAGGGAAGGTCTGTGATAGGGTGGAAGGCAGGAGAGATTAAAAGACAAAAGGTATGATTGTACAAAGCAAAAAGAGATGGTCATGGGACAAGTAAAGAAACAAAAGATGGATCTAGAAGAGGTGTAAATGGGAATGACTTAACGATCAACATCTGCCATCTGAAAAAATGGGGGCAGAGGTTATGGTCTGAAATTGTTGAATTCGATATTGAGTCCAGAAGATTGTAAAGTGCCTAATTGAAGATGAGGTGCTGTTCCTCGAGCATACATTGAGCTTCGTTTGGACAGTGTAAGAGGCCAAGAACAGAGAGGTCAGAGTGGGAGTAGAGCGGAGAATTAAAGTGACAGGCAACTGGAAGCTTGGGGTCAAACTTACGGACTGAATGGAGGTGTTCCGCAAAGTGGTCACCAATCTGCATTTGGTCACCCCAATAGGAGACCACATCATGAGCAGCGAATGCAGTATATTAAATTGCCAGAAGTACAAGTAAATTACTGTTTTACCTGGAAGGAGTGTTTGGGGCCCTGGACAGTAGGAAGGGAGGAGGTATAAGGGCAGGTGTTGCATCTCCTGTGCTTGCATGGGAAGGGGAGGGGATGTTGGGTGTGATTGAGAAGTGGACCAGGGTGTCACGAAGGGAACGATCCCCTTGGAATGCTGAAAGGGGAGGGGAGGGGAAGGGAAGATGTGTTTGGTTGTGGGATCACACTGGAAGTGGCGGAAATGGTGGACGATGATCTGTTGAATGTGGAGGCTGGTGGGATGGAAGATGAGGATAAGGGGAACACTATCGTGGTTCTGGGAGGAAGGGGAAGGGATGAGAGCAGAAGTGCAGGAAATGGAACAGACACAGTCGAGGGTCATGTCCACGGTAGGGGAGTCCTCAGTTGCATTTTTTGCATACACATGTTGGATCTCAATGACATCATTGGGATCTGAGTGCAAATTTACTCAGTAGCCAGAGCAGGAAGTGCAGTGAGTTTTCTGCCAGATCATCCCAGCAAGGAAATGGATCAAAGCCAGAAGAATCCCACCAGTGCAGGACCACGGTAAGAGAATCCTTGGTTGAGGAAAAAGGAAGACATATCGGAAGCACTAATATGGAAGGTGGCATCATCAGTTCCAGTCAGGGCTGAGGTAAGTATTGAGTTTAAGAATTTTGACTCTATCAAATAAAACAAGTAACTTGAAATACTTTTTAAGGTAGAAGTGAATGAACCAACACAAAGAATAAAGATTGTGTATAGAAATAAATCCACTTAGTGATCACTTACATCTATCTGCATTATTAGCATTGTAGGGTTGGTTTTTACCCCTGCCTTCCTGGTGGATGCTAGATGGCTGGGGAGGTAAAATCGCCCAAGTTATTTATCGGCCCTGAAACCACTAGAAACTGACTTATCGCAATTTTAACCTGCTCAACTGAACAGGCGGCAAGGACACCTGCCAAAGCCAGTGGGGTCATTTTTTGCACAAACATGTTGGATCTCAATGACATCATTGGGAATTGAGTGCAAATTTACTCAGTAGCCGGAGCAGGAAGTGCAGTGATTTTCTGCCAGTAAGGAAATGGATCAAAGCCAGAAGAATCCCACCAGTGCAAGTTTTAAAACACTGGGCTGAAAATTTCGGCCTCGCCAGGTCCGTACGAAGTGCGCACACAAAAGCCGGTTCTCAGAACGCGATGCGCATGTGCCGAGAAATGATTTTTCCGATCTGTCAAGATTTCTTCGTACAGATCCTATACATTCCCAGGAGAAGGACATCAACGCAGGAGAGATTGGGCTATTTGCCCAACTCATGCCCAGCGAATGTCTTTCAAACATTTTACGCATAGCTTATGTGCATAATTTACTTTTACCAGCGTAACACTTTTAAAACATATAAAAATTAAATTTAAACACTCATTTTATATTAAAACCCCTGTCCATTAAGGTAAGTTTATTTTTAAACCGAATAAAACACATTTAAAAAATTCCCCAAAAATTATATTTTTTCTAAAACATTTAATTACATTTAATTTCAATTCATTTTAAATATGTGAGGTGTTTTATTTATTTATTAGGCTGTGTTTCGGTGTTTTAGGGTTTTTCTCATTGATCATAATGGGAACTCATACAAATGTAATTCCTATTTTTTATCAATGAGAATACAACCTACTGATTGGTGGTCCAGGCCCACATGACTCCAGCATATACGTATGTATGTGAAAGATATCTCCCCATGCGCAGTACAGCCAATCTAGGCCTCCTACCGGAATCCTACGTTCCTCTGGGACCACCAGGTACTTTCGCAGATTTTTTTCGGGTCAGAGGCATTTGTACAAAGGAAACCACCGACCGCAATTTTCCCCCAATATTTTTACCTTCCTTGTGGGGCCAGGATTGTTCCTCCGGACCCCAAAACAATAGCTTAGGCCTCTCCTGCTGGAACGACTGGGAAGTTGGCCTGCAGCATTTAATAAAATCCAGGCCTTTGTCTCTGTTTGAATGGAGTGCTTAGTATCATTGCCTCCCTTCCTTGCCAGCAATTAGAACCATCTGCCTGTCTTTTCACAGTTCTTCTTGCAGCAATGAATGGGCTCAGGAACTTCATATCTGGCTGTTACATTTCTAATGGGTACACTTTGACTAACAATAAAAAATCTTTGATACATGCTGATCAAAATGGAAGTAATTCCTGCATCGGTGAAGATGTTGACGATGGCTTGGAGTTCAGCCTTTGAATGAGCGCAGACGCAAGCGTCTTCCGCGTACTGTAGTTCGATGACAGAGGATGGGACGACCTTGGATCTAGCCTGGAGGCGACGAAGGTTGAACAGGTTCCCATTGGATCTGTTGTTTAGTTCTGCTCCAGTGGGGAGCTTGTTGAGAGTGAGATGGAACATTGCAGTGAGGAAGATCGAGAAGAGTGTTGGGGCGATGATGCAGCCCTGCTTGACCCCGATCCGGACATGGATTGGGTCTGTGGTGGATCCGTTGGTCAGGATCACGGCTTGCATGTCGTCGTGGAGCAGGCGGAGGATGGTGACAAACCCTTGGGGGCAGCCGAAACGGAGGAGGACGCTCCATAGTCTCTCATGGTTGAAAGTGTCAAAGGCCCTTGTGAGGTCCAAGAAGACCATGTATAAGGGTTGGTACTGTTCCCTGCATTTCTCTTGTAGTTATCGCACGGTGAAAATGTGCTACAGGGCAGTGGTGATGCCCGCTCTCCTATATGGCTCAGAGACATGGACCATATATAGTAGACACCTCAAAGCGCTGGAGAAATACTACCAGCGCTGCCTCCACAAGATCCTGAAAATCTATTGGGAGGACAGATGCACCAACGTCAGTGTTCTCGATCAGGCCAACATCCCCAACATCGAAGCACTGACCACACTCGACCAACTCCGTTGGGTGGGTCACATCGTCTGCATGCCCGACACAAGATTCCCAAAGCAAGCGCTCAACTTGGAACTCCTGCACGGCAAGCGAGTCCCAGGTGGGCAGAGGAAATGTTTCAAGGACACCCTCAAAGCCTCCTTGATTAAATGCCACATCCCCACTGGCACCTGGGAATCCCTGGCTCAAAACCGTCCTAAGTGGTGGAAGAGCATCCGGGAGGGCGCTGAGCACCTCGAGTCTTGTCGCCAAGAGCATGCAGAAACTAAGCGCAGACAGCGGAAGGAGCGTGCGGCAAACCAGACTCTCCACCCACCCTTTCCTTCAATGACTGACTGTCCCACCTGTGACAGAGACTGTAATTTCCGTATTGGACTGTACAGTCACCTGTGAACTCATTTTTAGAGTGGAAGCCAGTCTTCCTCGATTTTGAGGGAATGCCTCTGATGATAATGATGAATTCCTGCATGCACAAAAGATGACAATGCCCTCCTTTACTACAGTACACTTCCACTAACAAATGATATACAAAAGTATTTATAAAACATATTAGTAAAATCAGAACCAATAAATATTAGAATACATTCTTGTCAAGCATTTGTAACACCAATAATGGCATCAATAGTGTATAATGGCTACTACTATAAAAATATGTTTAAACATTTGGCCACATATTAATAATACCAGTAAAGCCATTTGCGAGCACAAGCTGGAAGGAAAGATTTTTCATGTTAACTTAAAAAAAGGAACCTCAGACCGGCAATACAATACCTGCGTTCAAGATGCTGAAATTGGTATTGTTTGGAGACAGGCTGTTATTTCTCTGAAGCCTTCGATTGGATCGTTTCCCTGACCAGTTAATTGACAGTACCTCTGGTTTCACTGGACCCTGCCTATAAATAACAACAGATAGCAGTTAGTCTTCCTGCTGACTTCTCTAGTCTTTTTAAATACAGGAGTTAAAGGTAAGAAGTATCCCCAAGGATTATGATGCTATCCAGCTTCCCATTGTTCCAGTCAGATATAGTTGGCCAATTGCTCAGGAGAGCTGGGGTAGATTTATATTTCTGAGGGCCTGCTCTATACGAAACAAATCCTTTGCAAAGCTGCAGGAGCAAAGACTATGTACACTTTGTATCATCCAGTTAAATGTTAGATAAACATAGAAACATAGAAACATAGAAAATAGGTGCAGGAGTAGGCCATTCGGCCCTTCTAGCCTGCACTGCCATTCAATGAGTTCATGGCTGAACATGCAACTTCAGTACCCCATTCCTGCTTTCTCACCATACCCCTTGATTCCCCTAGTAGTAAGGACTTCATCTAACTCCTTTTTGAATATATTTAGTGAATTGGCCTCAACAACTTTCTGTGGTAGAGAATTCCACAGGTTCACCACTCTCTGGGTGAAGAAATTCCTCCTCATCTCAGTCATCCTTTGTTAGTAAAATAAATTGCTAGAGGGAAAATACTTAATGCAAATTTATTTTTTGTACTAATTGCAATATTTATTTTTGTTTTGTTATCATTTTTGTTATGTATTAACTTAAGTTACAAGCTGTGGAACTGAGATGAACAATTCATCTATTATGTAGCTTGATGATTTACAAGTTATGCTTTTCAGGTGAAACGGTTTCTAAATTTGTTTGAAGTACAGGAATCATTTGATATCCAGTCCCAAATGACACCGAGAAGAAAGCTGTGTTTCACATTTTCTCCATTGCGTGGCAATGACATGAAATTCATAGAATCATAGAAATTTACAGCACAGAAGTAGGCCATTTCAGCCCATCATGTCCGTGCCAGCCGACAAAGAGCTACCCAGCCTAATCCCACTTTCCAGCTCTTGGTCCGTAGCCTTGTAGATTAGGGCACTTCAAGTGCATAACCAAGTACTTTTCAAAAGCAATGAGGGTTTCTGCCTCTACCACCCTTTTAGATAGTGAGTTCCGGACCCCCACCCTCTGGGTGAAAAACATTCTCCTCAAATCGCCTCTAAACCTCCTACCAATTAAATCTATGCCCCCTGGTTATTGACCCCTCTGCTAAGGGAAATAGGTCCTTCCTATCTACTCGATACAGGCCCCTTATAATGTTATAGATCTTAATTAGGTCACCCCTCAGCCTTCTCTGTTCCAAAGAAAACAACCCCTGCCTATACAATCTTTCCTCATAGCTAAAATTCTCCAGTCCAGGCAACATCTTCATAAATTTCCTCTGTACCCCCTCTAGTACAATCATATCTTCCCTGTAATGTGGTGACCAGAACTGTATGCAGTACTCTAGCTGTGGCTGAACTAATGTTTTATACAGTTCAAGCATAACCTCCTTGCTCTTATCTTCTATGCCTCGGCTAATAAAGGAAAGTATCCCGTATGCCTTCTCAACTACCTTATCTACCTGTCCTGCTACCTTCAGGGATCTGTGGACATGCATTTAAAAGTCCCTCTGTTCCTGTACACGTCTCAGTGTCCTACTATTTATTGTGTATTCCCTTGCCTTGTTAGCCCTCCCCAAATGCAATGCCTCACACTTCTCTGGATTGAATTCCAATTTCCACTGTTCTGCACACATGACCATTCCATTGATATCTTCCTGTAGTCTACGGCTTTCTTCTTCATTATCAACCACACGGCCAATTTTTGTGTCATCTGCAAACCTCTTAATCATAACCCCTACATTCAAGTCTAATTCATTGATATATACCACAAAAAGCAAGGAACCAAGTACTGAGACCTGTGGAAGCCCACTGGAAAAAGCCTTCCAGTCATAAAAACACCCATCGACCATTACCCTTTGCTTCCTGCCTCTGAGCCAATTTTGGATCCAACTTGCCACTTTGCCTTGGATCCCAAGGACTTTAACTCTCGTGACGAGTCTGACATCTAGGACTTTATCAAAAGCAGTGCTAAAATCCATATACACTACATCAAATGCATTACCCTCATCGACCCTCCTTGTTACCTCTTCAAAAAATTCAATCAAGTTAGTCAGACAAGATATTCCCTTAACAAATCCATGCTGATTGTCCTTGATTAATCTGTGTCCTTTCTAAATGAAGATTTAGTCTGCCCCTCAGAATTTTTTCGAATAATCTTCCCACCACTGAGGTTAGGCTGACTGGCCTGTAATTACTCGGTTTATCCCTTTCTCTCTTTTTCAACAATGATACAATGTTAGCAGTCCTCCAGTGCTCCGGCACCACACCTGTAGCCAAAGAGGATTGCAAAATGATGGTTAGGGCCTCTGCTATTTCCTCTCTTACTTCTCTTAACAGCTTGGGATACATTTCATCTGGGCCTGGGGATTTAGCCTCTTTCAAAGATGCTAAACCCCATAATACTTCCTCTCTCACTATGTTTATTTCAACTAATATTTCACACACTTCCTCCCTGATTGTAATGTCTGCATCGTCCCTCTCTTTTGTGAAAACAGATGCAAAGTATTCATTAAGAGCCATACCCACATCTTCCACCTCCGCACACAGATTACCTTTATGGTTCCTAATAGGCCTACTCTTTCTTTAGTTATCCTCTTGCTCTTAATGTATGGATAAAACATTTTACTTGCTGATATTTTTTCATGCACTCTCTTTGATTTCCTAATTTCCTTTTTAATTTCACCCCTGCACTTCCTACACTCTTCTAGGGTTTCTGCAATATTGAACCCTCGGTGTCTGTCATAAGCTTCCCTATTTTTGTTTATCCTACCCTGTATGCCCCTTAACATCCAGGGGGCTCTAGATTTGTTAGTCTCACCCTTTTTCTTTAAGGGAGCATACATGCTCTGAACCCTCACTATCTGCTCCTTGAATACCTCCCACTGTTCTGACACTGATGTATCTTCAAGTAGCTGTTTCCAGTCCACCTTGGCTAAATCACATCTCAGCTTAGTAAAATTGGCATTTCCCCAATTGAAAGAAGAAAGACTTGGATTTATATAGTGCCTTTCACGACCACCGGATGTCTCAAAGTGCTTTACAGCTAGAGAAATACTTTTGAAGTGTAGTCACTGTTGTAATGTAGGAAACGTGGCAGCCAATTTACGCATAAGCAAGCTCCCACAAACAGCAATGTGATAATGACCATATAATCTGTTTTTTTTGTTTTGTGGATTGAGGGATAAATATTGAACAGGACACCAAGGATAACTCCTCTGCTCTTCTTCAAAATAGTGCCATGGGATCTTTTACGTCCACTTGAGAGAGCAGATGGGATCTCGGTTTAACGTCTCATCTGAAAGACGACACCTCCGACAGTGCAATACTCCCTCAGCACTGCACTATCAGAGTAGATTTATGGATTAATTGATAAATTGAGAACTTTTATTCCTAGTCTATATTTGTCCTTTTCCATAACCACCCTAAATCTAGCTGAATTATGATCACTACCACCAAAATGCTCTCCCATTAATACCCCTTCCACCTGCACAGTTTCATTCCCTGAAACTAAGTCGAGAACCACTCTTGTTGGGCTTACAACATACTGGCTAAAAATGCATTTTAAGAATTCTGCTCCCTCTATAACTTTCACACTAATTCTATCCCAGTTAATATTAGGGTAGTTGAAATCCCCTACGATTACAGCCCTATTGTTTTTGCACTTCTCAGAAATTTGCCTACATATTTTCTCTTCTGTCTCCCTCTGATTTTTTGGTGGTCTATAGGGTTAGAGTTAGGATTAGGGTTAATGCGGCAGTGTGATCGCCCTTTTATTATTCTTCAGCTCAACCCATATGGTCTCATTTGATGATCCTTCCAACATATGATCCCTTCTCACAGCTGTAATTGTTTCTTTAATCAATACTGTGACCTTCCTCCTTTTTTATCCCCCTCTCATAAGACAAGAAATTATTTACCAACTGATAATGATTAACTGTATCAAATTTCTCTTCTTACAGTTTCGCTTCTGGGAAGTCCATATGTGGCTTAACAATGTAAAAGTATTTGAATAATTAGGGAACCATCTGGATTCCTGTAACATCCTGTCAAATCAATGAACCTGTACCTATACCCAACAGGAGAGATTAGAGCTTTCCTCAAGTAATGAATTTGTTTTCCTCCCAACAATCACTTGTCACCTACAACAAGTCAAGTTGCTAGGGATTTTATTCTTGCAATTTAAATTCAGTATTTACGTGTACACCAATCATCAGCATTTCATTCTGATGTATTACACTTTTTATATTAAAAGGAGGAAAAAGCAATCAATTATGAAGTACAAATATGTTGAAAATTAACCAGACTGTACAGTTTTTAATGTAAGCAAATTAATACTTTCCAGGGGCAGTTTCACTTGGACTCTGTCGAAATGCATTACTAGTTTAAGGTGTTTGGAAAGACTGTTAAAATTCTAAATTCACTACCTACCCCCTTGACTGGAATGATCCGATGGTCAATAAGATAGGGTTTAAATCCTTCACTTGTTGCTAGAAAATATTTACTTTCCTCACAGTAATTTATTATCTGCTGGATGAAAGTTTAAATTATATTTTAAAAGTAATTCATTCTCAAAAATGGCAATTAGAACGTAGTTTTCAATAAAATGAACCAGAAGTCCTTTTATTTTTAGATGAAAAAAGCAATGTCCATGTTTATTATAGATTCCAAAATACTGGAAAAGGCACCAAACACAGTGTTAATGTTTGGTGGTGGGGTGGGGGTGGGAGTGGAGGATGCATGTTTCCAGATCTCCACCAAGAAAATAAATCTTGTGTTTTTTACCTTGTACACCCTTTTCAGCTTCCCTGTACTTACAATGAAGGAAAGTTGATTATAATTACAGTTTAAGTTACAAGTCCATGTTGCCCTGCAATTTTAGTGCAATTATTTGCTGTCACATGTCATGGCTTTTATTCAATTCTGTATTTGAGCTGTCAAATATTTTGGGGCCTTTTCAGCTCTTTTTGAAGTTACTGTTCAGCTTTTGTTAGTTTTCTAGTTGAGATATAATTTAACTCATTGAATGCAGTATGTAACACATAATTCATAACTTTAGAGGCTCATTATATATGACTGGTAAACACAAATGGTACCCATTGCATGAATACAGCAAATAAATCCATATTTTAAAAGGTCACCTCTAAGGTAGACTAAATGTTTTCTCTTCAACTTTACTTCATTTCAACTGTCATTTCCACATTTTTCCAGGGCAACTATTTTGGTTTTATGGTATGTTTATGCTTCTTTTGTTTAATATAATTCCTTTGGTCGGGAGTCTGGAAGAATTAGTGGAGTTTCAAGTCCAGCAACATCAGGAACAACAACAACAACTTCTCACACAACAACTGATAAACAGAGAGAGCAAGCCTGTTCACTGATAAGAACATAAGAATTAGGAACAGGAGTACTCCATATGGCCCTTTGAGCCTGCTCTGCCATTCAATAAGATCATGGGTGATCTTTGACCTCAACTCTACTTTCCCGCCCGATCTCGATATCCTTTGATTCCCCTGGAGTCCAAAAATCTATCTATCTCAGCCTTCAATATACTCAACGACTCAGCTTCCACAGCCCTATCAGGGAGAGAATTCCAAAGATTCACAACCCACTGAGTGAAGAAATTCCTCCTCAGCTCAGTCTGAAATGATAGTGCTTAGGTCCGCTACTTAGCAAGCTGCTGGCCTTCAGCATTCTCTCCTGAAGTAAGGCCTAAATACCATTTCAGTTAGTACTCGTGGTTCGGAGAACAAGGACATCTCTTTAACATTCTGGTAATCCTCTACATCCCTGAAGGAAGGAGAGCCCAGAGAGTAGGTATTTTTCTGAATTCTTGGGGTCTAATTGTCAACCTCTTGCTCCCTTAGCACTGTTGAAAATACAATCAGCTATCTTTAGTTTTCAAAAGGGGAGTTAGTTTAGCAAATGGCATCCCATAATTGGGGGAGGATGATTTTACTTGCCACCAGGTTTCCTAACCACTGGTGTCATTTAGTTTCCCGCCCGCCCGTAGAAGTATGACAATTTGTGATTTAAACTGCTGAGCGTCATTAATATGCTGCCAGTCCAGTTGCCACCTAGAATGGGCAGGAAGCGACTGACATCCTCCAGAAAATTGGGCAGCTCTTGGCCACCTGCTGTCACTCGTGTGAAGAAGAGGTTTCAGAGTGGGGAGAGGATTTCAGGCCGGGGAGGCCTGCACCTTCCTTATTAGGCCCGGAGGAGCACGCCTGCTCCTCATGGCCACACAAAGAGTCGAAAAACTTAACAGGAGGGTCTCTTCAGTTTCCTTATCCTCTTCACGTTGGCCTCTACCTGGCGGGAAAGCTGTAACAGCTTCCTCAATCAGGCCGATATTAAAATTGCTACCCGGGCCTGATTATGGCATCAGACTCCAATTAGCATATATGAATCAGGGCACCACCAGCTTTAGGCGGACAGCTTCCCTAAAAATCAGAAATGGCAAGATCCAGGTGGCTGTCCGGTGAGTAAATAACCGGCGCCATTTCCTCTCATAAACTTGACTGTCAACATGCGAGTCTTTGTTTAGATTCTTCCTGTCTGCACAGGAAGTTAGGGCCTAGTTCCCCTGTCCGGAAATTGCCATTGAGCTGCCAATCAAACCTGTATCTTCTTGCTTTGAAACTGGCTTTACACAAAGCTCAACAGGAAGGGATTTTGCATTCCATTAGGGGTGAACATTTGCCAGGGATATTAGGATGAGATATTAATTTCCTTACTATTCCCAATCTCCCTAAATAACAATATCAATGTTTAGCCTTATTATACATTCTGCAAATGCTTTCAGCTTATGGCCTTCCTCTGTAAACCTTTGAAAACCCAAACAACGCCAAACAACTAAAGTAACTCCTGAAATGTGACATGGAAGTTAGAAAAAAAAATCTTACACAGAAATCTGGAACTCTCTGCCACAAAACAGACATTAGATAATGTTTTAAAAATTGAATATTTAATGTTATGGGGAGGGAGAGTGTGATTAGATTAGATGGCTCATGTGGAGAAAAACACTGATGCAGATTTTATGGTGGAATGGCCTATTTCAGTGTTGCAATATTCTATAATCCTATGGGGCTAGAACCTCCACTTTTTTTGCCTGTTCAACACCCACTTAATGCCCAGTTTACCGCTGAAATGACATATAACACCCATATATCGCCCATTTTGGCACAAAATGGAAACTGGCCGGCATTTTTTGGAAACTTATCGGCGAGCATTACTTGCCCCCTGTGGTTAACACCAAGAAAAAATATTACTGCCCGCCCACTTTTTTGGGGCGGAATCAGCAGGATGGGCGAATTCAACGCCCATAATATCGCCCAGCGTTACTTTCCACATGGAATTAACACTGAGATTCAATATTAACGCCCGGTGACTGTTTTTTGTCGTAAAGAGCATATTTACCCAAACTAGCGGCCATGGAGATCGCCCACCGTCAATTTCACCACCTCGCACCCATTTCGCCCACAATATCGCTCACTCAAAAAAATGCCCACAAAAAGTGGAACTAACCAGAACGAATCACAGCATTATGGACGCCATGTTGTAGATCACATGTCACGTCCTTTAAAAGGCTGCTGTGCTTCAAACTCGGCGGAGTTCGGATGTACTCTGCAGATCGTTGGAGTTGATGTGAACATCCCGATAGACATCTTGACCACACTATGACTGATTGGAATTGAAGAGGTGTGTTCATCGGGACATTCCTTGTTTGTGTGCAATCAGTGGAAAACTGCAATGGGTCCTGTCCTTTCTCACCCTCTCTTGGTGACCAAATACATGCAGCAGGCTCGACATCGTCGAATTGAAATGCTGCACTGCATTATGTGCCCAATGTACGAAGTGACAGACAGATGAGAAGGACCAGACGTTACACCCACAGCAAGTACAAGGAGAAGCATTCTTACCGAGACTTGCCCGACACCACCTGCCTTCAGAGACTGCCCTTCCACAAAGAGGTTATCACTGAGGTATGCCAGCTGATAAGGGCAGACCTGCAGCCTGCCAGCACGATCAGAACTGCACTGTCCATCGAGGTCAACATCACCACGGCACTGTCGTTCTATGCCTCGGGTTCTTTTCAGGCCACAGCTGGCGACATTTGTGGACTTTCTCAGCATGCCACGCATCACTGCATTAGACAGGTCACTGAAGCCCTGTACGCATGCAAGAGGGACTTGATCAGCTTCCCTATGACCAGGGAGGCACAGAGTGAGAGGGCTCTAGGTTTCTCCAGAATTGCAAACTTCCCCAAGGTGCAGGGAGCAATAGACTGTACGCACATCGCAATGCGGGCACCTTTTCAGGATGCTGAGGCTTTCAGGAACCACAAGGGATTCCACTCCCTGAATGTCCAGCTTGTTGTTGACCACCAGCAAACTATACTGGCAGTGAATGCTCAATTTCCGGGCAGCATCCATGATGCGCACATCCTGCGTGAGAGCACTGTTTCTGACTTGTTTAACAATGAACCACAAGGTCACTGCTAGATGTTTGGGGACAAAGGATATGGCCTGGCTGATGACACCCCTGCGTGACACCCACACTGAGGCCGAAAGGCAATACAACGAGACCCACAGAGCAACTCGCAATATTGTGGAGAAAACCATTGGAGTGCAGAAACAGCACTTCAGATGCCTGGACCATTCAGGCAGCGAGCTCCAATACCACCCTGAGCAGGTAGCTCAATTCGTGGTGGTCTGCTCCATGCTACACAACTTGGCTATCAGGAGGAGACAAGAATTGCCTGATCAGTCTGACAGTCCACCTCAGAGAGAGGAAGAGGAGGACGAGGAGGTGGATGCTGACATCAGGCCAGACAATCAGGCTGACACTGAAGCCATGTCCCTGCCCCCCCTGTAGACCACATGAAAGGGTCCATGGTGGCATGATAACTGCAAGAGCCTTACGTCAGGAGCTCATCAATTATCGCTTTGCCTGAAAGAACGTTGGTGTTATTTACAAGGCTGACACACTGCTGGGTGTGCAGGTCATACATCAATGGTGGGCATCACCTTGGTGACAGTTAAAGTTTACGTCGATTGAAGTTAAGTGTGATTATACACTTTGATGTTAAGGAATCACCAGCGTGTAATGGTGCAGCTATCTGAGCCAATGTGCTGCAAGGTTTTATTAAATAAAAAACATTTAAACTGAAGAATAGTCTGAAATCATCAGTATTTCTGTACAAACCAACCCTTCCCCCCCAGCCCGCTTCTCCTCCCCACCTCTACCCCTTCCCCTTCCCCTCCTGACTCCAAGCCGCCTGGCCAAGGAGGTCCTCAGGCGATGCTTCATTGGTGGAGGGGCGGGGGGTGGTGGCTGACGGCCAAAGTGCTGCTTGGACGGATATGGGAGAGAACGGTCTGGAGTTGGGAGTGTGCTCTGAGCCATAAGCAAGATGTTGTTGCTGGCTCTCATGTGTCATTGGCAATGGGGGTGCAGCACCTTGGGATGCAGTGTGACGCTCTGGGACCACTGGGAGCCCTCTGCCACCAGTGTTCCTGGCTACCAGCTCCAGGGCCTCCTCCATCCCTTTCATGTTATATCTTATTTGTTGGACAAAAACTCGGTGCCAACTATGTTCTTGGTGCTTAATGGGCTTTCTGTTGCTGGTGAATCTCCGTCATTCCTCCCACAACAGCCAAACAAGCACACACACAGCCATACACGCTTTCAATGCCTCTGAGCTCCCTCTCTCTCTGTCTCCTCTTCTGCATAAGTCATGATGACCTTGGACCTCCTGAATCATGGGAATCAAGCGTTGCCATGCCATTGCTAAGGATGGCCACACTTTACGGCAGAAGGTCAGAAAAATTTTACGCTACCACCCATTTGATATCGCTCGCGGTAATGCCTATTTTCAAAAATGTAGATTAGGTGTTTTGAGAATGGGCGAGAAGCCAGCGATCTGAAAACCCTTTTTTAATGCCCACGCCAGAAATGATGCCCATTTTTGGGCAATAAGCTCAAAAGTGGAGGGTCTAGCCCATGATCTTTTATTGTTTTATTATACAAGGTTGGTGATATTTTCATTGTATGACAATGTAGTGAAGGGAGAAATTACATTCAACTGCAATTAAATATGGCTTAATGAGCCTACAGTATGAGTCATTCCATAATCTGTTTCAAAGGTCACTCATATAATACACAGAACTCTGTCAATGTAAGAATAGTAAAGGATAATAAAGATAAGGTACTGGATTGGAAAGGGCAAAGTTTTAGTGAGATAAAAGGGGATCTAATCCAAATTAACTGGGTAGAAAGTTAGCAAACAGGTTAACAGATCAGCAGTTAAATGAGATAGAGGACAAAATAAATATTTTTGTATGAGGCGAAAATGGGTTACATCACAGTTAGAGATATGCAGATAAATAGAGACAATAAATAAAACTGGAAAATATTAGCAGAACTCAAGGTGGATAAATATCCAGGCTCTGATGACATGTACCCTAGACTGTTGAAAAAAGTTACAGATCCTGCAATGTATCTAAAGAAGGCAGCAATCAGTAAGAACATATCATGAGAACATACCATAAGAACGTAACAGATAGGAGCAGGAGTAGGCCATTTGACCCCTTGAATCTGCTCTGCCATTTAATAAGATCATGGCTGATCTGATCTTGGACTCAGCTCCACTTCCCTACCTGCTCCCCATAACCCTTCACTCCCTTATCATTCAAAAATCTGTCCCTCTCCAACTTAAATATATTCAATGACCCAGTCTCCACAGCTCTCTGGGGCAGAGAATTCCAAAGATTTACAACCCTCTGAGAGAAGAAATTCTTCCTCATCTAATTTCTAAATTGGCAACCCGTTATTCTTAAACTATGCCCCCTAGTTCTAGATTCCACCATGTGGAAGATCCTCTCTGCATCTACCTTGTCAGCCCCCTCAGTATATGTTTCAATAAAATCACCTCTCATTCTTCTAAACTCCAATGAATATAGGCCCAACGTGCTCAACCTTTCTTCATCAGTCAACCCCTTTGTTGTGTATCTGTAAAGCATGCACTCCCATGTTCCGCCACCAGGGAGGTCATCTCCTGAAGTCCCAAGGGATCCCAGCATCCCTTGGGAGCACTGTATATAAGCCGGCCCCGAAGGCCTGTTCCTCACTCTGGAGTGTCTTATTAAAGACTGAGGTCACTGTTACTTTAACCTCTCTGCGTGCAGCCTCATCTGTGTTAGGAACACAATAACTGGTGACAAGAATACGAATCCAACGCAAAGATGCAGAAAACTGTGGGCTTCCTGGAAAAGTTCTCGGAGGGTGAGGACTGGGAAGCCTATATCGAATGGCTAGACCAGTACTTTGTAGCCAACGAGCTGGACGGAGAAGGAAGCGCTGAAAAAAGGAGAGCGATCCTCCTGACAGTCTGCAGGGCACCGACCTACAGCCTCATGAAGAATCTTCTGGCTCCGGTGAAATCCACAGATAAGTCATATGAGGAGCTGTGTACACTGGTTCGGGAGCATCTTAACCCGAGGGAGAGCGTGCTGATGGTGAGGTATCAGTTCTACACGTGCCAACGATCTGAAGGTCAGGAAGTGGCGAGCTACATCGCCGAGCTAAGGTGACTTGCAGGACAATGTGAGTTTGATGGCTAACTGAAGCAAATGCTCAGAGAGTTTTTTGCACTGGGCATTGGCCACGAGACCATCCTACGAAAACTTTTGACTGTAGAGACACCGACCCTCAGTAAGGCCATTGCGATAGCACAGGCGTTTATGTCCACCAGTGATAACACCAAACAAATCTCTCAGCACACAAGTGCTAGCAATATTCATAAATTAACTGGAACTGTGTTTGCGAGCAGAAATGTACAGGGCAGAAACCACGAGCCTGCAACTGCCAGCAGGCCTCAGGTAACCCAGATGACTCAGAGTCCCCAACAAAGGATGAATGCAAGGCAGTTCACACCTTGTTGGTGTTGTGGAAGCTTCCATTCAGCCTATTCATGCCGCTTCAAAGGGTATGTTTGCAAGAGTTGTGGAACAATGGGGCTTGCAAACGAGCTGCAAGATCTGCAAAACCTGCTAAACACCATGTGGCAGAGGAAGATTGGTCCATGGTGGATCAAAGCAATTTTGAGCCTCAGAGAGAGGAGGCAGATGCTGAAGTACACGGGATGCACAAATTTTCGCGGAAATGTCCACCTATAATGCCAGACGTAAAACTGAATGGCTTACCGGTAGCCATGGAACTGGACACTGGCGCTAGCCAATCCATCATGAGTAAAAAGATGTTTGAGAGACTGTGGTGCAACAAGGCATTCAGCCCAGCCCTGAGCTCCATCCACACGAAACTGAGAACGTACACCAAAGAGCTTATCACTGTCCTGGGCTGCGCCATGGTCAAGGTCACATACGAGGGCATGGTGCATGAACTGCCACTCTGGATTGTCCCGGGCGATGGCCCCACACTGCTTGGAAGGAGCTGGCTGGGCAAAATCCGCTGGAACTGGGATGACATCCGAGCGCTATCACATGTCGATGAGGCCTCATGTACCTAGATTCTTAACAAATTTCCTTCCCTTTTTGAGCCAGGCATTGGAAACTTTTCCGGGGCGAAGGTGCGGATCCACTTGGTCCCAGAGGCACGATCCATTCACCACAAGGCGCGAGCGGTACCTCACATGATGAGGGAGAGAGTGGAAATCGAGCTGGACAGGCTGCAACGCGAGGGCATCATCTCCCCAGTGGAATTCAGCGAGTGGGCCAGCCCGATTGTTCCAGTACTCAAAAGTGATGGCACGGTCAGGATTTGCGGCGATTATAAAGAAACTATTAATCGTTTCTCGCTACAGGACCAATACCCACTACCTAAGGCAGACGACCTATTTGCGACGCTAGCAGGAGGCAAGACGTTCACCAAGCTCGACCTGACTTCAGCCGACATGACGCAGGAGCTGGAGGAGTCTTCAAAGGGCCTCACCTGCATCAACACGCACAAGGGACTGTTCATCTACAACAGATCGAATTCGGTCAGCTGCAGCGATCTTTCAGAGAAACATGGAGAGCCTACTCAAGTCAGTACCACACACGGTGGTCTTTCAAGACGACATATTGGTCACGGGTCGGGACACCGTTGAGCACCTACAAAACCAGGAGGAGGTCCTCCAGCGACTGTATCGCGTAGGGCTGCCACTGAAAAGGTCCAAATGCGTCTTCATGGCAACAGAAGTGGAGTTTTTGGGGCGAAAGGTTGCGGCGGACGGCATTCGGCACACAGACGCCAAGACAGAGGCTATCAGGAACGCGCCCAGGCCACAGAATATCGTGGAGCTGCGGTCGTTCCTGGGAGTCCTCAACGATTTTGGTAACTTCCTTCCGGGGATAAGCACCCTCTTAGAGCCCCTACATGTGTTATTGCGCAAAGGTGAGAACTGGGTATGGGGAAAAAAACCAAGTAATTGCTTTTGAGAAAGCCAGAAGCATTTTATGCTCCAACAAGCTGCTTGTATTGTATAACTCGTGTAAAAGACTTGTGCTAGCATGTGACGCGTCGTCGTACGGAGTCGGGTGTGTATTACAACAAGTTAACATTGCGGGGAAGTTGCAACCTATCGCCTATGCTTCCAGGAGCTTGTCTACTGCCGAGAGGGCCGACAGCATGATTGAGAAAGAGGCATTAGCATATGTGTTTGGGGTAAAGAAAACACATCAGTACCTGTTTGGCCTCAAATTTGAGCTGGAAACCGATCACAAGCCCCTCACATCCCTGTTCGCTGAAAACAAGGGGATAAATACTAATGCCTCAGCACGCAGACAAAGGTGGGCACTCGCGCTATCAACATATAACTATACCATCTGCCACAGGCCAGGCACCAAGAACTGTGCGGATGCTCTCAGTCGGCTACCATTGCCCACCATGGGGGTGGAAATGGCGCAGCCTGCAAACTTGTTGATGGTGGCGCAGCCCGCAGAATTGTTGATGGTCATGGAAGCGTTTGAAAATGATAAATCACTTGTCACGGCCTGCCAGATTAGGACTTGGACCAGCCAAGATCCTCTGCTGTCCCTAGTAAAAAACTGTGTACTGCATGGGAGCTGAGTCAGCATCCCCGATGAAATGCAAGAGCTAATCAAGCCGTTCCAGTGGAGAAAGGACAAGCTGTCCATTCAGGCCTGTTGTGGAGTAGTGCTACCAAAAAAGGGCAGGGAGATGTTCATCTCGGATCTCCACAGCACAGACCCACGTGATGAAAGCGATAGCCAGATCCCATGTGTGGTGGCCCGGTATCGACTCTGACTTAGAGTCCTGTGTACGGCAATGCAGCATATGTGCTCAGTTGAGCAACGCGCCCAGAGAGGCACCACTAAGTTTGTGGTCCTGGCCCTCCAGATCATGGTCGAGGATCCATGTCGATTGTGTGGGCCCGTTTCCCGGAAAATGTTCCTGGTGGTGGTGGATGCTTTTTCAAAAATGGATTGAATGTGAAATAATGTCAGGAAGCACCGCCACCGCCACCATTGAAAGCCTTAGGGCCATGTTTGCCATCCACGGCCTGCCTGACATACTGGTCAGTGACAATGGGCCATGTTTCATCAGTGCCGAATTTAAAGAATTCATGACCCGCAATGGGATCAAACATGTCACCTCGACCTCTTCCAATGGGCAGGCAGAACGGGCAGTACAAACCATCAAACAGAGCCTTAAATGAGTCGCAGTAGGCTCACTCCAAACCCGCCTATCCTGAGTACTGCTCAGCTACCTCACGAGACCCCACTCGCTCACAGGGGTGCCCCCGGCTGAGCTACTCATGAAAAGGACACTTAAACCAGACCCTCGCTGGTTCACCCCAACCTGCATGATCAGGTAGAGAACAGGCGGCAGCAACAAAACGTAAACGATGGTCGCGCCACTGTGTCACGGGAAATTGATCTGAATGACCCTGTGTATGTGCTAAACTATGAACATGGTCCCAAGTGGATCGCGGGCACGGTGATAGCTAAAGAAGGGAATAGGGTGTTTGTAGTCACACTAGACAATGGACAAATTTGCAGAAAGCACCTGGACCAAACGAGGCTGCGGTTCACAGACTGCCCTGAACAACCCACAGCAGACACCACCTTTTCGAGCCCACAACATACACCCAAAGGATCAACGACACCACGCCGGACCAGGAAATCGAACCCATCACGCCCAACAGCCCAGCAAGGCCAGGCTCACCTAGCAGCCCTGCAGGGCCAACAACACGCCAGCCCAACGAGGGCACAGCCAACACACCAGAACAGACATTTTACCGAGGTGGTCCACCAGGGAAAGAAAGGCCCCCGACCGCCTGACCTTGTAAATAGTTTTCACTTTGACTTTGGCGGGGGAGTGATGTTCTGTATCTGTAAAGCATGCACTCCCATGTTCCGCCACCAGGGAGCGCATCCCCTGAAGTCCCAAGGGATCCCAGCATCCCTTGGGAGCACTGTATATAAGCCGGTCCCTAAGGCCTGTTCCTCACTCTGGAGTGTCTTATTAAAGTTTGAGGTCACTGTTACTTTAACCTCCCTGTGTGCAGCCTCATCTGTGTTAGGAACACAATACCCTTCATCTCAGGAATCAACCTCATGAACCTTCTCTGGACTGCCTCCAATGCAAGGATATGCAGGTTGGCATGCAGGTGCAGCAGGCGGTTAAGAAAGCAAATGGCATGTTGGCCTTCATAGCAAGGGGATTTGAGTACAGGGGCAGGGAGGTGTTGCTACAGTTGTACAGGGCATTGGTGAGGCCGCACCTGGAGTATTGTGTACAGTTTTGGTCTCCTAACCTGAGGAAGGACATTCTTGCTATTGAGGGAGTGCAGCGAAGGTTCACCAGACTGATTCCCGGGATGGCGGGACTGACCTATCAAGAAAGACTGGATCAACTGGGCTTGTATTCACTGGAGTTCAGAAGAATGAGAGGGGACCTCATAGAAACATTTAAAATTCTGACGGGGTTAGACAGGTTAGATGCAGGAAGAATGTTCCCAATGTTGGGGAAGTCCAGAACCAGGGGTCACAGTCTAAGGATAAGGGGTAAGCCATTTAGGACCGAGATGCGGAGGAACTTCTTCACCCAGAGAGTGGTGAACCTGTGGAATTCTCTACCACAGAAAGTTGTTGAGGCCAATTCACAAAATATATTCAAAAAGGAGTTAGATGAGGTCCTTACTACTAGGGGGATCAAGGGGTATGGCGAGAAAGCAGGAATGGGGTACTGAAGTTGAATGTTCAGCCATGAACTCATTGAATGGCGGTGCAGGCTAGAAGGGCCGAATGGTCTACTCCTGCATCTATTTTCTATGTTTCTATATCCTTCCTTGGAGTGGAACTAAACTACAGAACCAATGGGAACCTGTTCAACCTGCACCGTCTCCAGGCCAGGTCCAAGACCATCCCAACCTCTGTCGTCGAGCTACAGTACACGGACAACGCCTGCGTCTGCGCACATACAGAGGCTGAACTCCAAGAGATAGTCGAAAGCATGGGCCTTACGCTAAACATCCGTAAGACAAAGGTCCTGCACCAGCCTGTCCTCACCGCACAGCACTGCCCCCCAGTCATCAAGGTCCACGGCGCGGGCCTGGACACCGTGGACCACTTCCCATATCTCGGGACCCTCCTATCAACAAGAGTAGGCATCGACGATGAGATCTAACACCGCCTCCAGTACGCCAGTGCAGCTTTCGGCCGCCTGAGGAAAAGAGTGTTTGAAGACCAGTCTCTTAAAACTGCCACCAAGCTCATGGTCTACAGGGCTGTAGTAATACCTTCCCTGCTGAAAGGCTCAGAGACATGGACCATGTACAGCAGATGCCTCGGGTTGCTGGAGAATTATCACCACCGATGTCTCCGCAAGATCCTACAAATCCCCTGGGTGGACAGGCTTATCAATATTAGCGTCCTTGTCCAGACTAACATCCCCAGCACTGAAGTACTGACAACACCCGATCAGCTCCGCTGGGCAGGCCACATAGTTCACACGCCAGACACGAGACTCCCAAAGCAAGTGCTCTATTCGGAGCTCCTTCACGGCAAACGAGGCAAAGGTGGGCAGCGGAAACGCTACAAGGACACCCTCAAAGCCTCCCTGATAAAGTGTGACATCCCCATTGACCTGGGAGTCCCTGGCCCAAGACCGCCCGAAGTGGAGGAAGTGCATCCGAGAGGGCGCTGAGCACCTTGAGTCTTAATGCCAAGAGCATGCAGAAATCAAGCGCAGGCACCAGTCCCATCCACCCCTTCCCTCAACGACTATCTGTCCCACCTGTGACAGAGTCTATGGCTCTCGTATTGGACTGTTCAGCCACCAAAGAACTCACTTCAGGAGTGGAAGCAAGTCTTCCTCGATTCCGAGGGACTGCCTATGATGATGATGATGATGATGATCCTTCCTTAAATAAGGAGACCAAGACTGTACACAGTACTCTAGGTGTGGTCTCACCAATACCCTGTACAGTTGTAGCAGGACTTCCCTGCTTTTATACTCCAACCCCTTGGAATAAAGGCCAACATTCCATTTGCCTTCCTGATTATTTGCTGTAGTTGCATACTAACTTTATGGGCCCAAATTTCCCCAGCCGCTTAGAGCAGCGTAGTTAGACGTGGAGCGCCGACTTCATGGTGGAGAAAACGCGCCGAAAACTTACTGGGATAATTTAGCCGCTCCTGGATCCCTGTGGTCCTGTGGCGTGGCGCTGCGAAACCTGCGGGGGGCGGAGCTTGGGTCGCAATTGCTCAGCACAGCCAGCGGGGGGGGGGCGGAGATTGTTTTAAATTCCACCCCCTATAGCTCCTTGATTATCTATTATAGAGATGTTTTTAGTGTCTTCTACCATGAGGACCGATACAAAATATTTGTTCAATGTCTCTGCATTTCCCTGTTCCCCATTATTAATGCCCCAGTCTCATCCTCTAAGGGACCAACATTTACTTTAGCTACCCTCTTTTTTTATATACCTGTAGAAGCTCTTACTATCTGTTTTAATATTTCTTGCTAGTTTACTCTCATAATCCATCTTTTCTCTCTTTATTATTTTTTTATTCATAAAAACCCAACTGGTTCACTAATGCCCTTTAGTTGCTGTCCCACACCATGGTGGTTAACCCTTAACTGCCCATTGAAGTGGCTTAGAATGGATCACTCAGCTGCTTGACACCGAATCAGTGCACAACAAAGGGACAATCAGCCCAATTAACCAAAGTCATCCTCACTAACATCTGGGGAATGACAGACTAGACCCACAAGAGGTGGGGGTACAGTGGTATACAATCAGGAAGAGTGACCCTGGGAATCTTCAACATAGACTCCTGACCCCTGAAGTCTCATGGTTTTAGGTCAAATATGGCAAAGAAACCCCCTGCTGATTACCATCTATCACCCTCCCTCAGGTGATGAATCAGTACTTCTCCATATTGAACACCACTTGGAAGAAGCACTGAGGGTAGCAAGGGCACAGAATGTACTCTGGGTATGGGACTTTCATGTCCATCACCAAGAGTGGCTCAGTACTACTACCACTAACCAAGCTAAAAGAGTCCTGAAAGATATAGCTGCCACATTGAGCTTGTGGCAGATTGTGAGAATGGCAATATGAGGGAATAACCTACTTGACATCATCCTCATCAACTACCTGTCGCAGATGCATCTATTCATGAAAGCATTGGTAGGAGTGACCACTGGACAGATATTGTGGCGACCAAATCCTGTCTACACACAGAGGCCATCCTACATCATGTGGCACTACCACCATGTTAAATAGGATAGATCAAGAACAGGTTTAGCAGCTCAAAACTGGGCATCCACAAGAAATTGTGGACCATCATCCTCAGCAGAACTGTATACCACCAGATTATGTAATCTCATAACCTGACTTCTCCCTCATTTCTTCATCACCATCAAATCAGATGACCATCCCTGATTCACTGAGGAATGTAGAAGAACATGTCAAGAGTAGCACCAGCATTACCTGGAAATAAGGGACTAAAAATTAATCTCCATAGCGCCACTCTGTAGCACAATTTAATGGCGCTAAAACACCAGCCACCACTCTTTCGCCAGCTCGTGGTGGGTCCTGCGGCGGCCACTGTTTTCATCCTTCCCTTTGTGCTACCGGTAACTGGCAGCACCCTGGAGCAAAAAAATGGTGGTGTAGTGATGTCAATTGGGGTGCAACACCAACTTAACATCACTAATCCGAACTTCGACCTTAGTGCTGAATTCAGTGCTGGTTCCTAAGCACGCTAGGTAAACCCTGTGTGAAAGTAGGCTGACAGTGGCAATGTCTGCACCTCTTAAATGGACGCACACATCATTCAGGTAAGATTTAATTTAAGTTTTGTACTGTTTTTAAAATTTTATTGAAGGAGTGGCTTGCTACTATAGATAATAAAAGTTTTTTAAAGTGTGTAGGGAGTTCTGCTGGACGCTTGCAAGGCCTCAGATGGTAAAGGAAGGCTACGAATATTCAATACATCAGGCAACATCCGTGGAGAGGGAAATAGAATTCATGGATCAGGTCAAGATGCAGCCTGAGCTGTTGAATATTTCCAGCATTATATGCTGGCATTTCAGAGTTAAACCATCCGGTTGCAGAGGAAAGAGGAAGACACAGAAGAGGAAGAGGAGAGCGAGGCCCATAAAAGGGTGGCAGTCGGGAGAGCAGCTCAAGAGAGGGAGAGCGAGGTCCATAAAAGGGTGGCAGTCAGGAGAGCAGCACAACAGAGGGAGAGTGAGGCCCATAAAAGGGCGGCAGTCGGGAGAGCAGCTCAACAGAGGGAGAGCGAGGCCCACAAAGGGCGGCAGTCAGGAGAGCTTCTCAACAGAGGGAGAGCAGGTTCAGGTTCAAAAGGCAAAAAAGAAATAGAAAGACATCAAGTATGATGTCACAGTCAAGCGGGTAACTGATTGGCTAGTCAATTGGTGAGTAGTTTTTCTTTTTCTTTATCTTTTTCTTTTCTTATCAGTAAGGAACCTTTGGTGTTGTTACTGATTGGGTTAATTTAAGGGTTAATTCATGGCAGGAGAGCCCAGACCCATGTCATGCTCCTCCTGTGCTATGTGGGAAATCAGGGACACTTCCACTGTCCCTGACAACGACATGTGCAGGAAGTGCATCCAGCTGCAGCTCCTGACAGACCGCATTGCAGCACTGGAGCTGCGCATGGATTCACTCTGGAGCATTCGCGATGCTGAGGATGTCGTGAATAGCACGTTTAGTGAGTTGGTCACACCGCAGGTAAAGGTTACACAGCCAGATAGGGAATGGGTGACCATCAGGTAGTGCAGGGGTCCCCTGCAGTCACGTCCCTCCAAAACAGATATACCGTTTTGGGTACTGTTGGGGGAGATGACTCATCAGGGGAAGGCAGCAGCAGCCAAGTTCATGGCACCATGGGTGGCTCTGCTGCACAGGAGGGCAGGAAAAATGGGCGACCTATAGTGATAGGGGATTCTATTGTAAGGGGAATAGATAGGCGTTTCTGCAGCCGCAAACGAGACTCCAGGATGGTATGTTGCCTCTCTGGTGCAAGGGTCAAGGATGTCTCGGAGCAGCTGCAGCGCATTCTGGAGGGGGAGGGTGAACAGCCAGCTATCGTGGTACATACAGGTACCAACAATATAGGTAAAAAAATGGGATGAGGACCTACAAGCTGAACTTAGGGAGCTAGGAGTTAAATTAAAAGGTAGGACCTCAAAGGTAGTAATTTCAGGATTGCTACCAGTGCCATGTGCTAGTCAGAGTAGGAATTGCAGGATAGCTCAGATGAATACGTGGCTTGAGGAATGGTGCAAGAGGGAGGGATTCAAATTCCTGGGACTTTGGAACCGGTTCTGGTGGAGGTGGGACCAGTACAAACCAGATGGTCTGCACCTGGGCAAGACCGGAACCGATGTTCTAGGCGGAGTGTTTGCTAGTGCTGTTGGGGAGGGTTTAAACTAAAATGTCAGAGGGATGGGAATCTATGCAGGGAGGCAGAGGGAAGTAAAAAGGGGGCAGAAGCAAAAGGTAGGAAGGAGAAAAGCAAGAGTGGAGGGCAGAGAAATCAAGGGCATAAATCAAAAAGGGCCACATTGCAACATAATTCTAAAAGGACAAAGATTGTTAAAAAAACAAGCCTGAAGGCTCTGCGTCTCACTGCGAGGAGCATTTGTAATAAGGTGGATGAATTGACTGCACAGATAGCTGTTAACGGATATGATGTAATTGGGATTACAGAGACATGGCTCCAGGGTAACCAAGGCTGGGAACCCAACATCCAGGGGTATTCAATACTCAAGAAGGACAAACAGGAAGGAAAAGGAGGTGGGGTAGCGTTACTGGTTAAAGAGGAGATTAACACAATAGTAAGGAAGGACATTAGCGTGGATGATGTGGAATCTATGTGGGTAGAGCTGCGAAACCCCAAAGAGCAGAAAACATTCGTGGGAGATGTGTACAGATCACCAAACAGTAGTAGGGAGGTTGGGGATGGCATCAAACAGGAAATTAGGGATGCGTGCAATTAGGGTACAGCAGTTATCATGGGTGACTTTAATCTGCATATTGATTGGGCTAAACAAATTGGTAGTAATACTGTGGTGGAGGATTTCCTGGAGTGTATAAGGGATGGTTTTCTAGACCAATATGTTGAGGAACCAATTAGAGAGCAGGCCATCCTAGACTAGGTCTTGTGTAACGAGAGAGGATTAATTAGCAATCTGGTCATGCGGAGCCCCTTGGGGAAGAATGACCATAATATGGTAGAATTCTTCATTCAGATGGAGAGTGACACAGTTAATTCAGAGCCTAGGCTCCTCAACTTAAAGAAAGGAAACTTCGATGGTATGAGACGTGAATTGGCTAGGATAGACTGGAGAATGATACTTAAAGGGTTGATGGTGGATAGGCAATGGCAGACATTTAAATATCGCATGGATGAAGTACAACAATAGTGGATGCATTGATGATCATTTTCCAACAGTCTATATCGACTCTGGATCAGTTCCTATGGACTGGAGGGCGGCTAATGTAAAACCACTTTTTAAAAAAGGAGGGAGAGAGAAAATGGGTAATTATAGACCGGTTAGCCTGACATCAGTAGTAGGGAAAATGTTGGAATTAATTATTAAAGATGAAATAGCAGTGCATTGGAAAGCAGTGACAGGATCAGTCCAAATCAGCATGGATTTATGAAAGGGAAATCATGCTTGACAAATCTTCTAGAATTTTTTGAGAATATAACTAGTAGAGTGGACAAGGGAGAACTAGTGGATGTGGTATATTTGAACTTTCAAAAGGCTTTTGACAAGGTCCCACACAAGAGATTGGTGTGCAAAATTAAAGCACTTGGTACTGGGGGTAATGTACTGATGTGGCTAGAGAACTGGTTGGCAGATAGGAAGCAGAGTCAGGATAAACAGGTCCTTTTCAGAATGGCAGGCAGTGACTCGTGGGGTGCCGCAGGGCTCATTGCTGGGATCCTACTACTTACAATATACATCAGTGATTTAGATGAAGGAATTGTGTGTAATATCTCCACGTTTGCAGATGATATTAAGCTGGTGGCAGTGTGAGCTGTGAGGAGGATGCTAAGAGGCTGCAGGGTGACTTGGACAGGTTAGGTGAGTGGGCAAATGCATGGCAGATGGCAGTATAATGTGGATAAATGTGAGGTTATTCACTTTGGTGGCAAAAACACAAAGGCAGAATATTATCTGAATGGCAGCAGATTAGTAAAAGGGGAGGTGCAACGAGACCTGGGTGTCATGGTACATCAGTCATTGAAAGTTGGCATGCAGGTACAGCAGGCGGTGAAGAAGGCAAATGGTATGTTGGCCTTCATAGCTAGGGGATTTGAGTATAGGAGCAGGGAAGTATTACTGCAGTTGTACAGAGCCTTGCTGAGGCTTCACCTGGAATATTGTGTTCAGTTTTGGTCTCCAATCTGAGGAAGGACGTTCTTGCTATTGAGGGAGTGCAGTGAAGGTTCACTAGACTGATTCCCGGGATGGCACGACTGACATATAAGGAGAGACAGGATCGTCTGCGCTTGTATTCACTGGAGTTTAGAAGGATGAGAGGGAATCTCATAGAAACATATAAAATTCTGACGGGACTGGACAGGTTAGATGCAGTAAGAATGTTCCTGATGTTGGGGAAGTCCAGAACCAGGGGTCACAGTCTAAAGATAAGGGGTAAGCCATACAGGACCGAGATGAGGAGAAACTTTTTCACCCAGAGAGTTGTGAACCTGTGGAATTCTCTGTCATAGAAAGTTGTTGAGTCCAACTCGTTGTACATATTCAAAAGGGAGTTAGATGTGGCCCTTACAGCTAAAGGGATCAGTGGGTGTGGTGAGAAGGCAGGAATGGGGTCCTGAGGTTGCATGATCAGTGATGATCATATTGAATGGCGGTGCAGGCTCGAAGGGCCGAATGGGCTGCTGCTGCACCTATTTTCTATGTTTCTATGTTTCTATGCTTCTAAGCAGAAGAGGAGAAAGCCAAAGAGAAGGAAGCAGATGGAAGGATGCATCCCAGACAGCTCCTTCATGGCTGGGATATCCAGGATGGAATCATCTGCCTGCAGTAGCAGTGACCACAACACGAATTTCCCTTTCAATATTAGTCCAACACCTTATCTTCCCTCTGTTACAAACCATAACAGCATTCTCTTAGCCACAATGCTGAATTACAAGCCATCACAAAGCCACCACAAACCACTTTCCAATCCAACTTTATACATCTATCCATCCAATATGACATCAAGAAATCAACTCATCACCCTTATGCATTCTATTAGTGATTGTCTTGTGTGTAGCTTGTGTGTCTATCCTACTGATGTCATGCAGTGCTACCCCAGTGACTGCAACATGGCTGGTGAAAGGCTGCTGACTTTCAGTGAAGGACACTGCAAATGGCCTTGCTGGTCGACCTTGAGGAGCTGATGGCTGGGAGTGTGAAGTCAAGTGACAGTATTTCTTCTTCACACTCCTCTCCCTCTTCTTGGTCACCCATTGGTTGGGCAGTCTGCATTTCTTGGGTGTGTGAAATGAGGAAGGCACAAGTGTGGAGTTGTGGTTAGGGGAGGGCGGGAAAGCCAGAAGGAGGATAACTTATCACTAAAGAAGTACTCGGTAAAATAATGGGACTAAAGGTGGACAAGTCCCCGCGACCTGATGGCTTACATCCTAGGGTCTTAAAAGTGGCTGCAGAGGTAGTGGATGCATTGGTTGTAATCTACTAAATTTCCCTGGATTCTTGGGAGGTCCCAGCGGATTGGAAAAACGCAAATGTAATGCCCCTTTTTAAAAAAGGAGGCAGACAGAAAGCAGGAAACTATAGACCAGTTAGCCTAACATCTGTCATTGGGAAAATGGTGGAGTCCATTATTAAGGAAGCAGCAGCAGAACATTTGGAAAAAAATAATACAGTCAAGCAGAGTCAGCATGGTTTTATGAAGGGAAAATCATGTTTGACAAATTTGTTGGAGTTCTTTGAAGATGTAATGAGCAAGTTGGATGAGGGGGAACCAGTGGATGTAATTATTTGGATTTCCAGAAGGCATTCGACAAGGTGCCACATAAAAGGTTACTATACAAGATAAAAGTTCACAGGGTTGGGGGTACTACATTAGCATGGATAGAGGATTGGCTAACTAACAGAAAGCACCGAGAGTCGGGATAAATGGTCCACAATAACTAGTGGGATGCCACAGGGATCTGTGCTGGGGCATCAACTATATACAATCTATATTAATGAGTTGGATGAAGGGACCGAGTGCAATGTAACCAAGTTTGCTGATGATACAAAGATGGGTTGGGAATGCCAGTTGTGAGGACACAAAAAATCTGCAAGGGGATATAGAAAGGTTAAGTGAGTGGGCAAAAATCTGGCAGATGGAGTATAATATGGGAAAGTGTAAGGTTATATACTTTGGCAGAAAAAATAAAAAATAAAATTATTATTTAAGTGGAGAAAAATTACAAAATGCTGAAGTACAAAGGGATCTGGCGATCCTTGTACATGAAACACAAAAAGTTAGTATGCACGTACAGCAAGTAAACAGGAAGGCAAATGAAATGTTGGCCTTTGTTGTAAGGGCGTTGGAGTATAAAAGCAGAGAAATTCAGTTCTAACTGTACAGGGTATTGGTGAGGCCACACCTAGAGTACTGTGTACAGTTTTGGTCTCCTTATTTAAGGAGGGATATACTTGCATTGGAGGCAGTTCAGAGAAGGTTCGCTAGGTTGATTTCTGAGATAAAGGGGTTGACTTATGAAGAAAGGTTGAGCTCGTTGGGCCTATATTCATTGGAGTTTAGAAGAATGAGAGGTGATCTTATTGAAACATATGATACTGAGGGGACTGACAAGGTAGATGCAGAGAGGATCTTCCAGTCATGGTGGAATCTAGAACTAGGGGGCATAGTTTAAGAATAACGGGTGGCCCATTTAGAAATTAGATGAGGAATTTCTTCTCTCAGAGGGTTATAAATCTGTGGAATTCTCAGCCCCAGTGAGCTGTGGAGGCTGTCATTGAATATATTTAAGGCTGAGATGGTCAGATTTTTGAGCGATAAGTGAGTAAAGGGTTATGGGGAGCGAACAGGGAAGTGGTGCTGAGCTCATGATCAGATCAGCTATGATCTTATTGAATGGCAGAACAGGCTCGAGAGGCTAAATGGCCTACTCCTGCTCCTATTTCTTATGTTCTCCTATTTCTTATCTTCTAGGATACCAGCATCTTCTATCCTTTCAACCCCACCTCTGGCCAAGGGCTCAGCCATGCCCCTGTCAAGAATAGCCAGCACCGTTGCCTCAAAGGGGTTGAGGTGAGGCTAGGAATGGGAGATGTGCATTGTGATTGATATAGATTCTTGGTGGTTAATTGATCGGATGGAGGAAGGGGGGAGTCATGCATTGAGTAGTGTGTGAGGCTAGTGATGCAGTTGGTAGGAGATGGCTTTTGAAGATGCATTCACTGACCTTGACCAGTGGTCTGAGGTCATGAAGCTTCTTTGGGCACTGGAGCCAGGTGTTGGGGCGACACTGCTGACAGTGACAGCCTCGGTGATGTTGTCCCACATCATTCTTTTTGGAGGGCCTCATAGTGCCTGTGGCTAGAGGACCTGTCTTGAAGAGCTAACCCCCTGCACAAAGCTGGTGTGCTGCATGTGCATCCCAATGTGTCCCTTTTCTTGCTTGTTGAGCCATTTGTGTTAGTGCAGAAGCACTTTTACCATTTTTTAGGTGTGGAAAACCATTCAGCTTTAGACTGTTATTTGGTAATTATATTTAATATTTATGTTCTTGATATTTTTGAAGGGCAGTAAGGGCTGAAAATTGATTTTTTCCATTTGATTTTCATTTTTATTAGTTCTGAAGACATTGCCCCTTTAATTCATAGCCCCTTTAATTGTCCACAATGCCTTGCAAACTTCACAGCCTTGCTCCCAGAAACTGGAAGAAGCAGCAACGCCGACTGTGGATGGCAACTTCGGGTTGGAGGCCTCCATTAACGCCACCAGCGGAGCCTTGCATGGTACGTTAGTGCTGCGCTCCACATCGGCAACCTCCAGAGACAATTTTTCAACGTCAGCGCTCGACCATTTTGGGCAGCCGTTTACTCAAGTTGCTTGTGACACCAGCAATTCTGTTGGTGTGCACAAATTTCTCCCCCAGGTGCATACCTGGTGAAGCTACAACACTGGATGACATGCAGGCAGAACAGCGAAAATAGCAACTTGTAGATAGATCTAAGCAATCTCACAACCAACAGATCAGGTCAAACCTCTGAAACTCTACAACATCCAGTCTTAAATGTCAGTGGACCACTCAGCTAAAGACCTAATTAAAACCTTAGTCCAAGCATTGACACAAGAGCTGAATTCCAGAGGTGAGGTAAGAGCGACAGTCCTTGACATTAAGGCACCATTTGACCAAGTGAGACACCAAGGACCTCCAGTAAAACTGAAGTCAATAGGGTTTGGGGGGAAATTCTCCATTGTCTGAAGTCATTTCTGGCACAATGGAAAATGGTTGTGGTTGTTGGAGGACAATCACCTTAGCCCCAGGACATTGCTGCAGTAATTCCTGAAGGCATCAACCTAGAACTATCTTCAGCTACTTCATCAATGACCTTCCATCCAGACTGCAGATGATGGGACCAAAATTCAGGGTCCGGATAAGGCCCGTTACCGCCGTTTTGTGGCGGCCATATGGCGGAATCGAGTGGCCGCCGCGTTGCAATCGATTAGATGCCACGATCCGAATTTGGTTCGGGGCTTTTTCGGGCAGTCCCCATTTCCATCCCACTGCTGCATACCACCACAAGTGCATCATCAAAGCGCACACCACCGATCTCCCGCATCTCCATCCCACTCCGTGTGAAATTTACCTGAAAAAATTGATGATCTGCTGCGTGTTTCCCCCGACAGCTTTTTCTGTTGGTGCACCTTGTTTTATGTGTGTCAGCCATTGCATCGCGGGGGCCCTTCAAGGGGTGGGCACACTGCCACGGCCGCCATGTTTTTTTTTGCTGGCCGACTTCCCAATCGACCAAACAATTATGGCCCTGGGTTCGGCCGGGCCGCCAACAGGCAGCCTGGCACCCCCTCTTGGGTGCCAGGCCACTGTCCCAGCCAAAACCTTCTCTGTCGGCCCAGTGGCCAAAGCTAAAAATTTGCTGCTTCTCTCCCCTTTAAATGAGAGGAGAGACGTGGTGACGCACACGTGCACGCGCACTGACATCACCACTGCAGCGGCGGAGACTCCGTCCTGCCCCCACTTCCGCCCCTTACCAACAATTACCCCCATACTTCTGCCCCCATTATGACCAACTTCCGGTCTGCTTGGAAAAAAAAGATCAAGAATAGAGCTCTTCCGAGATGGTGGTAAAAACATTTTAAAAATCGTAAGTGCGTCAGCTTTCCGGCGGGCCTGAATTTCAGCCCCGATGTGACTCCATTCGCAAATCTTCAGATGAAGCTGTCTATGCCCGCATGTAGCAAGATCTGGACAACATCCGTGTTATATATGTGGACTTGTATTTACTCTGTACAGCCATCAGAGGGCTCATTCCCCGAAGTCCCGAGGGATCCCATAATCCCTTGGGAGCACAGGTATTTAAGAAGGCTTCACAGGTTGGAGAGGCACTCCGGAGACCTGCACTAAAAGACTAAGGTCACACTTTACTTAGAACTCACAGTGTTCAGTCTGACTCTTTCTCCATACACTACAACTGGCGATGAGATACAGATAGCGAACCCAAGGATGCAGAGAACAGTGGGCATCCTGGAGAAATTTTTGGAGGGAGATGATTGGGAAATGTTTGTGGAGCGACTCGACCAATACTTCGTGGCCAACGAACTACATGGGGAAGAGAGCGCTGCCAAATGAAGGGCGATCCTCCTCACCGTCTGTGGGGCACCAACGTATGGCCTCATGAGAATCTGCTCACTCCAGCGAAACCCACGGAGAAATCGTACGACGATTTGTGCCACTGGTCCGAGAGCATTTGAACCCGAAGGAAAGCATTCTGATGGCGAGGTACCGGTTCTACACCTACAAAAGATCTGCAGGCCAGAAAGTGGCGAGTTATGTCGCCGAGCTAAGACGCCTTGCAGGACATTGCGAATTGAAGGACATTTGGAGCACATGCTCAGAGAATTTTTCATATTTGGCATTGGCCAAGAAACCATACTTCGCAAACTTTTGACTGTAGAGACCCCAACCTTGAGTAAGGCCATCGCAATAGCTCAGGCGTTCATTGCCACCAGTGAAAATACTAAGCAAATCTCTCAGCACACAAGTGCTGCTACAAGTACTTTGAACAACATGATGTTGTTTTCGAATCGTAATGTACAGGGCAGGTCACACATACCTGCAACTACATGTCCGCAGATGTCTCAGAGTCCACCATCAAGGGTGATGAATGCAAGGCCATTAACACCTTGTTGGCGCTGTGGGGGTGATCATCGTTTCCATTCATGCCGATTCAAAGGGTACGTTTTGCAAGGGCTGTGGAACAATGGGACACGTCCAACGAGTGTGCAGGCGAGCTGCTAAGACTGTTAAACCTGCGAACCATCATGTTGCAGAGGGGGATCACGACGAAACAGAACCTCAGATAGAGGAGGCAGAGGCACATGGGGTACACACATTCACCATGAATTGTCCCCGATAATGCTGAATGTTGAACTAAATGGACTCCCGGTGTCAATGGAGCTGGACACGGGCACAAGCCAGTCCATCATGGGCAAAAAGACTTTCGAAAGGTTGTGGTGCAACAAGGCCTCAAGGCCAGTCTTAACTCCAATTCGCATGAAACTAAGAACTTACACAAAATAACTGATTCCTGTAATCGGCAGTGCTACCGTAAAGGTCTCCTACGATGGAGCAGTGCACAAGCTATCACTCTGGATGGTACCAGGCGATGGTCCCACGCTGCTCGGTAGGAGCTGGCTGGGAAAGATACACTGGAACTGGGATGACATCCGAGCGCTATCGCCCGCTGACGACACTTCGTGTGCCCAGGTCTTAAACAAATTGCCTTCGCTGTTCGAACCAGGCATCGGGAAATTCCAAGGAGCAAAACTGCAGAGCCACCTAATTCCGGGGGCGGACCCATCCTTCATAAGGCGAGAACAGTACTGTACATGATGAGAGAAAGGGTAGAGATCAAGCTAGACCGGCTACAAAGAGAGGGCATCATCTCACTGGTCGAGTTCAGCGTGGTTCTATTGTCCCAGTCTATTCTATTGCCCCAGTCCTCAAGGGAGATGTCACCGTCAGAAACTGTGGCGATTACAAAGTAACTATCAAGCGTTTCTCCCTGCAGGATCAATACCCACCACCAAAAGCTGACGACCTCTTTGCAACGCTGGCGGGAGGAAAGACGTTCACGAAGATGGATCTGACTTCAGCCTATATGACGTAGGAACTAGAGGAATCATCGAAGGCCCTCACCTGCATCAACACGCACAAAGGTCTTTTTGTTTATAACAGATGTCTGTTCAGAATCCGATCAGCGGCGGCGATATTGCAGAGAAACATGGAAAGTTTATTGAAGTCGGTCCCGCACACCATGGTCTTCCAGGACGACATCTTGGTCACAGGTCGGAACACAGTCGAGCACCTACAGAACCTGGAGGAGATTCTTAGTCAGCTCAACTGCGTGGGGCTCAGGTTAAAACAATCCATGTGTCTTCCTGGGAAGGAGGATTGCGGCAGGTGGCATCAGGCCCACCAACGCGAAGACGGAGGCAATCGAGAACACACCAAGGCCACAGAACGTGATGGAGCTGTGGTCATTTCTGGGACTCTTGAACTACTTTGGTAACTTCTTACTGGGTCTCAGCACCCTGCTAGAACCATTACATGTCTTACTACGAAAAGGGGGCAAATGGGTTTGGGGCAAAAGCCAAGAAAATGCCTTTGTAAAAGTGAGAAAATTGTTATGCTCAAACAAATTGCTTGTGTTATATGATCCATGTAAGTGTTTGGTACCAGCATGAGATGCGTCGTCATATGGCATCGGGTGTGTATCGCAACAAGCAAATGATTTCGGGAAACTGCAACCGGTTGCTTATGCATCCAGGAGTCTACAGCATGATTGAAAAAGAAGCGTTAGCGTGTGTCTATGGGGTAAAGAAAATGCATCAATACCTGTTGGGCTAAAATTCGAATTGGAAACTGACCATAAGCCACTTATATTCCTGTTTTCCGAGAGTAAAGGGATAAATAGCAACGCACCAGCCCGCATCCAGAGATAGGCGCTCACGTTGTATGCATACAACTACACCATCCGCCACAGGCCAGGCACAGAAAACTGCACCTATGCTCTCAGTAGGCTGCCATTGTCCACCACGGGGGTAGAAATGGTGCAACCCGCAGATCTAGTCATGGTTATGGAAGCATTTGAGAGTGAGCAATCACCCGTCACTGTCCGGCAGATCAAAACCTGGACAAGCCAGGACCCCTTATTATCTCTAGTCAAAAGCTGTGTGCTTCACGGGAGCTGGTCCAGTGTACTAGTGGAAATGCAGGAAGAGATAAAGCCATTCCAGCGGCGCAAAGATGAAATGTCTATACAGGCAGACTGCTTCCTGTGGGACAATTGAGTAGTGGTCCCCAAGAAGGGCAGAGATATCTTCATCAATGACCTCCACAGTACCCACCCAAGCATCGTAATGACGAAAGCGATAGCCAGATCTCACGTGTGGTGGCCCGGTATCGATGCGGTCTTAGAGTCCTGCGTTCACAGATGTAATACACGCTCGCAGTTAAGCAATGTACCCAGGGAGGCGCCGCTAAGTTTATGGTCTTGGCTCTCCAAACCGTGGTCTAGGGTACACGTCGACTATGCAGGCCCATTCTTGGGTAAAATGTTCCTTGTGTACTCCAAGTGGATTGAATGTGAGATAATGTCGGCTAGCACGTCCGCTGCCACTACTGAAAGCCTGCGGCCATGTTTGTCACTCACGGCTTACCTGATGTTCTGGTGATCGACAACGGGCCATGTTTTACCAGCGCTGAGTTCAAAGAATTCATGACCCATAACAGGAGCAAACATGTCACATCTGCCCCGTTTAAACCAGCGTCCAATGGTCAGGCAGAGAGAGCAGTGCAAACCATCAAGCAAGGCTTGAAGAGGATGACTGAAGGCTCACTGCAGACTCACCTATCCCGAGTCCTGCTTAGCTACCGCACGAGACCACACTCACTCACTGGGATCCCACCTGCTGAACTGATCATGAAAAGAGCACTTAAGACAAGGCTCTCGTTAGTTCACCCTGATCTACATGAACAGGTAGAGAGCAGACGGCTACAACAAAGTGCGTACCATGATAGCGCAAATGTGTCACGCGAGATTGAAGTCAATGATCCTGTATTTGTGTTAAATTATGGACAAGGTCCCAAGTGGCTTCCCGGCACTGCCATGGCCAAAGAGCGGAGCAGGGTGTTTCGGGTCAAACTTTCAAATGGACTCATTCACCGGAAACACTTGGACCAAATCAAACTCAGATTCACGGACTACCTTGAGCTACCCACCTTGGACCCTACCTTTTTTGATCCCCTAACATACACACCAATGGCAACCGACACCACGGTTGACCACAAAGCAGAACCCATCATCCACAGCAGCCCTGCAGGGCCCAACACACCAGGCAGCCCAGCAAGGCCAGCTGCACAGCAGCCCAGTGAGGGCCCAACAAATGATTCAACAACATCAGCTTTCACACCGAGATGATCAACCAGGGCAAGAAGGGCCCCAGATCGACTCACATTGTAAATAGTTACCCTATTCACTTCGGGGAGGAATGTTGTTATATTTGTGGACTTGGGTATTTACTCTGTACAGCCACCAGAGGGCTCATTCCCCGGAGTCCCAAGGGATCCCATAATCCCTTGGGAGCACAGGTATTTAAGAAGGCTTCACAGGTTGGAGAGGCACTCTGGAGACCTGCAATAAAAGACGACGGTCACACTTTACTTTGAGCTCACAGTATTCAGTCTGACTCTTTCTCCATACACTACAATCCGGGCTTGTGCTGAGAAGTGGAAAGTAACTTTCATACCAAACAAATGCCAGATAATGACCATCTCCAACGAAAGTGAGTCTAACCACCACCCTTTGTCATTCTATAGCATAATCACTGCCAAGTACCTTGCCTCAATTCATCTGCTGCTAAAACCCACATCTATGCCTTTGTTATCTCTAGACTTGACTATTCCTATGCTCTCCTGGCTGCATTCACATCTTCCACTCTCCTTAAGCTTGAGCTCAACCAAAACTCTGCTGCCTGTATTCTAACTTGCATCAAGTCCCGTTCACCCATCATCTATGCTTGCTGACCTACATTGGCCCCTGATCCGGCAAAGTCTCAATTTTAAAATTCTCATCCTTGATTTCAAATCCCTCCATGGCCTCACCTCTTCCTATCCCAGTAACCTCCTCCAGCCCTGCAACCCTCTGAGAACTCTGCATTCCTCCAATTCTGGCCTCTTACACATAGAAACATAGAAACATAGAAGTCTACAACGCCGAAGGAGGCCATTTCAGCCCATCGTATCTGCGCCAGCCGACAAAGAGCCACACGGCCCTCGATCAGCAGCCCTGAAGGTTACATATGAACAATGGCAGAAAGGTAAAGAGCACCCAGCCCAACCAGTCCGCCCCACACAACTGCGAGACCCCTTGCACCGAAACATTCTACACCCCAACCAGGATCTCCTGGGAGAGGCAAAAATCAGATTAAAAACCCAGGCCAATTGGGGAAAAAAAATCTGGGAAAATTTCTTTCCAGGCAATCGAAACTAGTCCAGGAGATCACCCTGGCCAGATTCGATTCCCTGCAATACTTACTATTGCATCTGCACCAGCCAACAAGAGGTTATCCAGTCTAATTCCACTTGCCAGCTCTAGGTCCGTAACCCTGCAGGTTATGGCACTTCAAGTGCCCATCCAAGTACCTTTTAAATGTGGTGAGGGTTTCTGTATCCACTACCCTTCCAGGAAGTGAGTTCCAGACCCCCATAACCATCTGCGTGAAGAAGCCTCCCCTCAAATCCCCTCTGAACTTTCCACCAACCACCTTAAAACTATGCCCCTTCATGATTGACCCTTCCATCAAGGGAAATAGGCCCTTACTATCCACTATATCCAGGTCCCTCAAAATTTTGTACACCTCAATGAGGTCTCCTCTCAGCCTCCTCTGTTAAAATGAGAATAAACCCAGCCCATCCAATCTGTCCTCTTAGCTAAGATTCTCCATTCCAGGCACATCCTAGTAAATCTTCTCTGTACCCTTTCGAGTGCAATCACGTCCTTCCTGTAATATGGCGACCAGAACTGCATGCAATACTCCAGCTGTGGCCTAACCAGAGTATTATACAATTTAAGCATAACCTTCCTGCTCTTGTATTCTATGCTTCGGCCAATACATCTCCGATTTTAATCATTCCATCATTGACGGCTGTGCCTTCAGCTGCCTAGACCATAAGCTCTGTAATTCCCTCCCTAAATCTCTCCACCTCACTACCTCTATCTCCTTTAAGATGCTCCTTAAAAACCTACCTCATTAACCAAACTTTGTGCTCACCTGTCCTAATATCTTCTATGTACTCGGTGTCAAATTTTGTTTGATAACGCTCCTGTGAAGCGCCTTGAGACATTTTACTATATTAAAGTTGTTTAATGCTAATATCACACTGTAATTTGCAGGATATGATGTCTTAACTACTTGGTTTTGTTACACATTTAGAATGCTATCAGCGTGTATTGATGGAAACTGAGTGCATGGAACAGCCATAAAAATCCTACTCTGAAAATAATTTTAAAATATTGCCCTGTTGGCTGCCTCTGCTAACTTTACATTGGGCTGAATTATAACCTGGAAGAGCGCGTGGGGTTAAAACAGGGGAAAATGTCATCGCGTCGGGAAGCCAGCTCCAACCCGTTGACTTCCACATTAAACTGGAGCAAGTTAGGCCACATGCGCACACCCGCCTCGGTAGAGGGTGGTTGTCAAGTACTATATGTTAATTGCTCAATTAGAGTGATATTTCAACACGGGTTTGACGTTAACATCTTGTCCATGAGTTTCTGCCAGGGTCGCCAATTATGTCAGCTTTGCCAGCAATAATGCCAGTCAGAATGAACAAGCGCTCAGCTTTGCGGCTCTGGCTCACATCCCACAGGTGCAAGGCACAATTGATTACATATATGTAGCAATCCAGGCACCCCCAAGCAACCAGGAGTATTTGTCAAATGCAAGGGCATTTGTGCAACCACAAAAAGATGTTTATGCAGGTTTGCGTAACATCCTCAGGCAACTGACATGGTGCTTTTGTCCTGTGGCAGTCCAAGCTCCCTGATCTCTTTGGAACTGGAAGCAGACTTAAAGGGTGGCTGCTAGGCGACAAGAATACCCACTACAGACCTGGCTTACGACACCCGTAAGAAACCCAACCACTGAAGCCCAAAAGCACTACAATGAATGTCATATCACCACAAAATGTATGATTGAACAAGCTTCAGGTGCCTGTTCAGAACTGGAGGCAACCTTCAGTATGCACCAGCCAGGGTCTCCAAAATGGTTGTGGTTATGCAACAGCAAGGCTTGGATCTGCAGGAGGAACAAGGCAAAGAGCTCAGATCCTCCTTCGACGATTCGGAGAGGGAGGAGGAAGAGGAAGGAGAGGCGAAGGGCGATACATCCTCAGCTGCTCGCATTGCTGCCCGGAATGTAAGGGATGCCCTTATTAATGCAAGATTTGCTTAGGTTGCACCAGTGGACCCATGTCACAAGGAAATGCAAACACCACTCTTCCTGCTCTCCTCCTGCCACCCCCCCCCACCAATACCACTGACACAAAGTAATCCTGCAATCAATTCATGTCCTCAGATTCATCATCAAACAACTTAGATGGCCTCTTACCACCCAGCATCCAAGAATGGACAAGATGGATAAGTGGTGAAAAAGCATAAAATTAATGTGATCTAAGTAAAGAATAAACAATTATCAAAACAACATCTTCTCAGATACCCATGTACATAATCCTTGTGCAACTACAAAACTTAACTCTTCCATTTTCTGCTACTTCTACATGGTGCAACCTCTGTGGCATAAGCAGAGGTAGAGGCAGACTGCTCAGATCCCTGCTCTGACTGCTGAGATGCTCTTGGCCGATGTCCTCTGGGTGTTGGAGCCCATGAGCGTCGCGCCAATGACTTCTCCACCTGCACCTGTGCAAGGGCAGAATCAGCCATTGGGACACGAGACAGCATGTGGGGTATTGACTGACAAGTGGGCTGTGGGTGAGAAGTGCAAGCACTTTGAGTGGAGTCCCCACTTCCATGGCCCCTTTCGCCATTATCCCTCTCATGGCCCAACTGTAATTCACTGCTACCACTGCGCTGGAGAGCACTTTGGTACAGATCAATGCAACATTGCAAGGTCAAGGCTACCTATTTAAGGTAGCAGACATGTTGCATCCAGATTCTGTACAGTGCCAGGCATGCATGGACTCATGTGTTTGATGGCCCATGGCGCTGGCCACTCTATACATCACCTCAATGGCCTGTGACATAATTTTCCTCATGCTTGAGATAGACTCCTCCAATCTCCCTGCAATTATGGTCAGTGTGCTTTGAATGCCTGTCAGTGCATCACACATTGTCTGCTGCTGCTCAATGATTCTCCTCTTTATTGATGGCCCCCAGCGTACAGCATCTGTGTCCAGCTGAGCAGAGCTTGGAGAGGACTGCGCCCTCCGATGCAAACTCTCCACTGCTGTCCCTGTCTCCATTGTCTGCTTTTGCTCATTTGAAACTGTGAGTCACCAGGTTAAAACCCAACTATCTGCCTGCAGGTCCCACTGAAGATTTCCAGCTCCTGGCCGCCTCTGTTTTCGCGTCCACTGCCCTGCCATGGTTTTCAGGGTCTGTTTCGGTGGGGTGCGGAGCATTACCACCCGGAAGAGGCGACACCAGATCGGTTTTTGCCTTCCGTCCGACCCGTAGCACTGTGTAGAGTGCCGTGCTGGGACCACCTGTGAAAATGGGCAGTCCGAGCCGTAACCGTAGGGAGGTAAGTAGTGTCGACCTCAGGTAAGTGTGATTGTTTTATTTTACTTTCTTTGCGATTTATGTAGTGGTGGCGTGAGGTATATTTGTGGAATGTTTTTGGTGGGGTTTTTCAGATCTTTTTTTTCTCCCCTGGCCTCTCTTAGAGTCTTCTGAAGCCGGTTCTTTAGCTCGGGATTTTCACATGCTAAGCCGTCTGCCTAATTTTGCTGACTGAGGCGCAAACTTTTTCCGGGCAGTATCAAGACTGTCCCACCGCCATTAACGCCTTGAAATCTTAAAAGCCGAAAATCCTGCCCTGAGTATCTGAGCTGCTGCATAGTATGCATGAGTCCTGTGACGGTGCACTCTCAGATGGACTCAGTTCCTCTGAGGACTCATCGCCCGCCATGTCCACCGACTCCTGCTGCCGTTTGAATGCTCTGTGGGAGCTAAAAAAAACATGGATTAGTTGTGGCAACGTAAGAATGTTGCATGTTATCCTGATGAACATGATCATATTTCACTCACTATTGAAACAAAGTCAGGATGACTGATTGCTGTATGACATGTAGGTGACTTTTATTTAATTGTGTCACCAAGTGGCTGGGAGCTCCCTGTCTTCCCATCTACGACAAGCAGGGACACCATATCTTCACTGATTTCCAGCACCTCCTCCTCTGCAGTTGTCAGCTGCGTGATCTGTGGAGCGTCCTCTCCAGTTCTCTCCCTCTCCCTGGTGTTCTGTGCTCTTTTCTCCTGCAAGGAAGGAAAGAAGCAGCGTGACTGTAATGATATGTGTTGATCTGATGGATGGAGAGCATTTGGTGAGGTTGAGTATGAGGGAGAGGCATGACATTGCATAAAGATGAGGGTGAGTGGGTATGGTAGCTGGACTGATGGGGGTGTGATGAAGTGGATACAAAGAGAAAGATGGGTGCACCTGCAAGGTAAGTGGATATGAGGAGTGGTGTGATGGAGTAGGCTTGAGAAGGCAGGGTGAGGTAGTGGGATGATGCACACGGCAGGATGTAGGTGAATGTTGCACTGTACAGACCTTTCCTGACCTGCTGAGGTTATTAAACCACTTTCTGCATTGAATTCAGGAGAATGGCACTATATTCTTGCTGCTAACGTCCTTGGAAACCTCTGTCTCAGCAGTAGGCTTCTTCCTCCCATTGCTAGGGAAGAGTATCTCCCTCCAGCTCCTCATAGCCCCCAGCAGCATAGTCAGGGAGGTGGCCATGAAGAGGGGCACAGCCAACTCCAATTCCTTCAACTTACATCTTTGGATTGTCCCTTTAAATACTGAAATTGAGATTGCGCCACATCATACCAGCTGACACTGAGTTAAAAAGCCACTGACAGGTGCACTTAACACATTTACAGGTTCCCAATCCACCCCCGCGTCCCCCACCCCCCGCTCTCATGCAACTGCACATTAAATTCTAGACCATTGTGTCAGATGCTTTAACAACTGCAGCACAAAATTCTGACCTGAATTGTGTAACTTCTTGTTCATATTTATTTTATCTTCCTTTGCATTTTCACCAATTTTCTCATCTTCCCTCAATATGTTGACCTCTTGCTTGGGTAAGGTTCCAGAGAGGGCAGTTGCTCAATCAACCATTTTTTCATGTGAATCGAGATAGTTGTCAAGACATTCAACTATGATAGACATCATAGCTGAGTTAAGATCCACAGATGCACTAGGAAAGGTCACTGGATAGAGTCAGCAGTAGAAGTCTTGGTCAATTTCCTCCTCCCTCACAGGGGCATTGAAGCAAATTGTACCGTGAACCATCACCTCGGCTGAGTTTCACTAGTTTAATGCAGATTCGGGTTTAAAACCTGAGACTTTCCTGGTCCATTACACAATGCCATTTGAGGTGTCTACTGTACATGGTCCATGTTTCTGAGCCATACAGGAGGGCAGATATTACTACAGCCCTGTAGACCATGAGCTTGGTGGCAGTTTTGAAGGCCTGGTTTTCAAACACTCTTTTCCTCAGGCGGCCGAAGGCTGCACTGGCGCACTGGAGGCTGTGTTGGATCTTGTCGTCAATGCCTGCTCTTGTTGATAGGAGCCTCCTGAGATATGGGAAGTGGTCCACATTGTCCAGGGCCGGGCCGTGGATCTTGATGAAATACCACCAACGATGTCTCTGCAAGATCCAACAAATCCCTTGGGAGGACAGATGTACCAACATTAGCGTCCTTGACCAGGCCAACATCCCCAGCACTGATCACACTTGATCAGCTCCGCTGGGCAGGCCACATAGTTCGCATGCCAGACACGAGACTCCCAAAGCAAGTGCTCTATTCGGAACACCTTCACGGCAAACGAGCCAAAGATGGGCAGCGGAAACATTACAAGGACACCCTCAAAGCCTCCCTGATAAAGTGCAACATCCTCACTGCCACTTGGAAGACCCTGGCCAAAAACCACCCTAAGTGGAGGAAGCGCATCCGGGAGGGCGCTGAGCACCTTGAGTCTCGTCTCCGAGAGCGTACAATAATCAAGCGCAAAGAGTATGCGGAAAACCAGTCCCACCCACCCCTTCCCTCACTGACTATCTGCCCCACCTGTGACAGAGACTGTGGTTCTCGTATTGGACTGTGCAGCCGCCTAAGAACTCATGTTAAGAGTGGAAGTAAGTCTTCCTCGATTCCGAGGGACTGCCTATGATGATGATGACACAATGCCAACTTCAGATAAGTCTTCAGGGGAGCCTTGTTTAGTTTCTTTTTTAATTTAAATGAAAAAAATAATGAGATATAGCGATGATATAGTGATGCCAATAATTGACTCAAAGTTAACTTTGCAGAAACTTTGTAATGCATTTTGTAAGAAGAATACTGAATTATTTTAGTCCAAATCCAATGTCACACTTTGCTTACATACCACAGGCATTGTACTCCAAATGTAGTCCATTGTTTGAAGTGCTTCGAGGTATTTTGGTCTGATAAGGTGTTTTATATAAATTGAAGTTACCAAACATACTATTGAGTACAAGAGCCAATCGTATCTCCATCTCAGAATTTAGCTGCCATGAGATGAGGGCTCCTTAGTTCTAAAAGGCTCATCACACAACAGTTGAACTTCTAATACTAAGGTAACACTTATAAGGAGCATGAGATTAGTCTTAAAAATGAAGGGCTGGATTTTCAGCTTTGATGATTATGGGGCGGCAATGGCAGCGGGGTGGTAAAGTTTGCACCCGGGAACAGTTTGCGCCTGAGTAAGTAAAATTGGGCAGCTGGGTCCTGATTCAGGGAGCGCAGCGCTAAGGGAGGCATTGTACACCTCTCTTGGTGCTAGCATGGGAAAATCCCGAGCTAAAGAGTCGGGCCAGAAGCGCTCCGAGAGAAACCTGGGGAGAAATAAAACCCTAAAATAAACCCCACAGAAACATTCCCAAAACATTGCCCATGCCACCACAACTTTAATCGCAAAAAAAATTAAAATAAAAAACCATCACACTTATCTTAGGAGTTCATTACTTACCTCTCTGCAGTCGGTGTTGCTGGATTTCCCAGGCGTTCACTGCATGGTGCGTTGCAGGGGGTATGGGTCAGGCTGAAGTCAAAACTTGCAGCAGTGTCGCAGTGCTGCCCCATGCCGCTGCAAAACCGGTAGCCCGAGGATCCCTGCGAGGCACTGGAGGCTGACTGTCCACCTCGCCATTGCCGCCGGGGTGAAAAACGGAATGGAGAAGACCCGAAAATCCGCCCCCACATGCCACAGGTTGGATCCAAGGGGATGCATGGTAATAAGAAGAATTAGGCATATTCACACATCGGGTTAAAAATAAAATATTTGTTGTACTGTGCATGCAGACATTGTTATAGGAAAGTTTGGGAAGTGGCTTTAATAGCTGTTTTGAATGGGAGCCATGTGAGTTAAGTAACGGAGAAAAAGGTGTGAAGCTGGGACATGTAAACAGGGCTGCTGATGCATTGGCAGATGTGGTAGTTCGAAGAAAGTCTCTCGAATCAGTTTGGCACAGATGTGTTTTGCAGCCAGCACTGGAGTAGGCCGGGGAGCGGAAGGAGCAGCCTGGCGGCCTGGCCCAGCAGTCTGTGTGGCCCTCGGCCTGCGAGCACTATCGGAGCAGGCCGGGGAGCGGAACGAGCGGCGTGGAGGCATACCACTCCAGGGAGCAGCACGTGCTGGAGCGGGAGAGTAACGGCAGTGAAAAGTGATGTCATCAAGGTCCAGGTCAGTAATTGGAGCGTGGGCAGGTACAGCAGGAGCGGCGAGGTCGGGGCGAAGGAGCGGCAAGAGATTGTAGAGGGATATGATCGTAGCCCAGGAGAGGAGTGAGTTTGGGGCCCAGAAGAGGCGAGGGCGCAGGGGCAGCACGGGCCAGCCCATATTGCGATATGTGTGCGTACCAGGTCCGTGCAGCAGAGCTGGTCTCCAGTCGTCTTGGTTAATCCTTGCTACTGGACCAAGACCGAGCTCTGTCAAGCCCGTGTGGTGGTTGGTGTGCAACAGTCACCACACATTAAAAAAATCCAAGCACAGGCATCTTCCACCCTTCAATACTTAGTTCGGACCTGGAATTTTAGATCCATCATTGAAAACGTGAACTTTTTGACGTGGAAGCAAGTCATCCTCGATTCGAGGGACTGCCTATGATGATCTTATACATCTTTGTGCTGTTGCTTGTCTGTTTGCTTCTCATGCTGGCGTAGGGCATTATCCTCCTCCAGACTCTACTTTGTAAGGCAATGTTGGGTAGCATGAAATAAAAACAGAAAATGCTGGAAATCTCAGCAGGTCAGGCAGCATCTGTGGAGAGGAAGCAGAGTTAATGTGTTGGGTCGATGACCCTTCGTCAGATCTGGAGAGTGTTCAAAAAGAACAGATTCTTAATAAGCACTGAAAGGGGGAGGGGAAGAAAGAACAAAAGGTAAGGTCTGTGATAGGGTGGAAGACTGGAGAGATTAGACAGACAAAAGGGATGATGGCCCAAATTCAAATGGTAATGCTAGGAATTAGAAAACTATTAATCAAGATAGGGTGTGAATGGTGGGATAATGACCAACTGCCATTAGAGACAAGGAGAAAAAAAGAGACAGGCTCTGAAGGGGGTGGGGGGAAGGGCAGGGAGGGAGCCAAAGATTGGCAGCGGTTATGCTCTGAAATTGTTGAACTCAATGTTGAGTCCAGAAGGCTGTAAAGTGCCTAAACGAAAGATGAGGTGCTGTTCCTCGAGCTTGCATTGAGCTTCGTTGGAACAGTGTAGGAGACGAAGGACAGAGAGGTCAGAGTGGGAATGTAATGGAGAATTAAAGTGACGGGCAACCGGAAGCTCAGGGTCACACTTGCGGACTGAACGGAGGTGCTCCGCAAAGCGGTCACCAAATCTACGCTTGGTCTCCCCAATGTAGAGGAAATCACATCGTGAGCAGCGAATACAGTATACTAAATTGAAAGTAGTACAAGTAAATCACTGTTTCACCTGGAAGCAGTATTTGGGGCCCTGGATAGTGGGAAGGGAGGAGGTAAAAGGGCAGGTGTTGCATCTCCTGTGCTTGCATGGAAACGTGCCGTGGGTAGGGGAGGGGGTGCTGGGGGGTGAATTTGGGCCATCATCCCTTCCAACCTATCACAGGCCTTCCCTTTTGTTTATTCTTTCCCTCCCCCTTTCAGTGCTTGTTAAGAATCTGTTCTTTTCGAACACTCTCCAGTTCTGACGAAGGGTCATCGACCTGAAACGTTAACTCTGCTTCTTCTCCGCTGATGCTGCCTGTCCTACTGAGATTTCTGGCATTTTCTGTTTTTATTCCAGATTCCAGCATCCACAGTATTTTGCTTTTGTAGTAGCATGAAACTTGTCTTCAACATTCCACAATGGTTCTGGTGCAGAATAGATTTTGTTAGAGTAGGTCCTTTGTGCTCTGGGAAAGCACTCAGGTGTCATCAATCAATGCTGCAGAGGATAGCCTTGATATCCCAGGATCCAGCCAGACACTTGCCTTTCTGGTCAGAAGATAACAAACACAGTGGAATACGTTGAAATGGTAATTTCCAGGGAAACAATCATTTACATGCAGGTAAATGTTGAGGTAGTTGATGCTATTCTGGTTGCAATCTATCACATCTTGGATCTTGGGGAATTTTGTCACAAAATAAAACTACAAAGCCTTGTCATGATGTCCTTTGGAAGAATGCATATATTAAGTCATTTAATCAAATATTTCATGTGTTGCTAGCTTGATGCATCTGTGCACACAGCTAATTGGCTAACATTGGAAATGGCCCCGAAGCGACTGGGAATTACCTTGTTGCAAAGAAATTGAGAATTGTAGTGTCCTTTACATCCACTGGATATAATATGCTTGTGGTGGAAGTGGTCTCTAGGTCGGGTGACAACATATTGCATAACTCATGGAATGCTTCATGACTGAAAATTAGTCTCTTCATGCATTAATTGCTTTGGTACAGCGAGTACCTGAGTTTGGTGACAAGGTCCCTTTTTTGTTGCCTGATAACCCTGCCTTCCTTCACCTTCCTCTTATTCCACCAAGTAACAGATTATAAAGGAGGTTTGTGGTGGGAAAATCATTAGGGCCAATTTTAACTGGAGGCAAACACCGGGAAGGTGGTGGCCAGATTGCTCCAGCAGCCCGCCTGATATTACTGCCTGATGCTTGAGCCATTTTGAGGCCCAGGCCTCATTTACATGCAGCCGACAAGGTGCAAGTGCCCCATTGCAGCTCACCAGTTGTGGGAGGATGGGAAATGTGCTTTGTCAGTCTGTGACCCCAGTGACAATTGGAGCCTGGAAGGGGTGCCACCTTAAAAAAACCACAGGGGTCAATTTTCAACCCTAATGCCGGCAGAAATGGGGCACTAGTGCCTTACCACTGGGCGGCTGATTGGCTCCGAGTCATGCAGTAGGACCATTTAAAATGTTACTCTGGGTCCTGTGGCATACATGGAAGTCCGATTGCCATTTTTGTACTGAACTGGACAGCGCATGCTTTGTGCATGCTCCGAGTAGTATCAACTAGCAGCCCAGCCAGGGAAGATCCTGAAGATGAATTCCTCTTTAGTTCTGTGAGGTCGGTAGGTGCAGGAGGTCTCCTCCAGTCTCCACACACCCAACCTTGGTCCCTGCTGCTGCCACTACCGCTTTCCCACACCGCCAGTCAATTACAAAGGCGCCGCTTACAACGTATTTAATTCAGAGAAGTGTGAGGCGATGCACTTAGGGAGGGCTAATAAGGAAAGGGTATACACATTAAGCGGTAGGCCACTTAATAGTGTAGATGAACAAAGGGACCTTGGAGTGCTTATCCATAGATCCCTGAAAGTAGCAGGCCAGGTGGATAAGGTGGTTAAGAGGCATACGGAATGCTTGCCTTTATTGGCCGAGGCATAGAATATAAGAGCAGGGAGGTTATGCTTAAATTGTATAATACTTTGGTTAGGCCACAGCTGGAGTATTGCGTGCAGTTCTGGTCATCGTATTATAGGAAAACGTGATTGCACTAGAGATGGTGCAGAGGAGATTCACTAGGATGCTGCCTAGAATGGAGAATCTTAGTTATGAGGACAGATTGGATAGGCTGGGTTTGTTCTCATTGGAACAGAGGAGGTTGAGAGGAGACCTATTGAGGTGTACAAAATATTGAGGGGCCTGGACAGAATGGTTAGTAAGGGTCTATTTCCATTGGTGGAGGGGTCTATTACGAGGGGGCATAGTTTTAAGGTGGTTGGTGGGAGTTTTAGAGGGGATTTGAGGGGGGGGCTTCTTTACGCAGAAGGTTGTAGGGATCTGGAACTTGCTGCCTGGAAGAGTGGTGGATGCAGAAACCTTCACCACTTTTAAGAGATGGTTGGATGGGCACTTAAAGTGCAGTAACCTGCATGGTTACGGATCTAGAGCTGGTAATTGGGATTAGACTGGATGACTTTTTGTTGAACGGCACAGATATAATGGTAAGTACTGCAGGGAATAGAATATGGCCAGAGTGATCTCCTGGACTAGTTTCGATCACCTGGATAGGTCAGAGAGAAATTTTCACAGATTTTTTTCTCCCTAAATTGGCCTGGGTTTTTATCTGGTTTTTGCCTCTCCCAGGAGATTATGTGGCTCCAGTTGGGGTGGAGTGTAGAATGTTTCATTATGAGGGGTGTCGCAATTGTGTGAGGCGGACTGGTTGGGCTGGGTGCTCTTTGCCTTTCCGTCATTGTTCATAGATTTATATGTAACCTTTAGGGCTGCTGATCAAGGGCCGTGCGGCTCTTTGTCAGCCGGCGTGGATGCGATGGGCCGAAATGGCCTCCTTCTGCGCTGTAAATTTCTATGTTTCTAAGTGTGACAGCTAATTTGGGCCATTCAATAAACTCTCCGCACTTCATTAAAGTGAGATTATCTTTTTTTAAAATTTGTTCCGGGATGTGGGTGTCACTGGCCAGGCCAGCATTTATTGCCCATCCCTAATTGCCCTTGAGAGGATGGTGGTGAGCTGCCTTCTTGAACTGTGAGAGTTCTTGTGGTGAAGGAACTCCCACAATGCTGTTAGGGAGGGAATTCAAGGATTTTGACCCAGCAACGATGAAGGAATGGCAATATATTTCCAAGTCAGGATGGTGTATAACTTGGAGGTGATGGTGCTGCAATGCGCCTGCTGCCCTTGTCCTTCTAGGTGGTAGAGGTCGTGGGTTTGGGAGGTGCTGCCAAAGAAGCCTTGGTACAGTGCATCTTGTAGATGGTACACACTGCAGCCACAGTGTGCCTGTGGTGGAGGGAATCAATTTTGAAGATGGTGAATGGGCTGCCAATCAAGTGGGCTGCTTTGTCCTGGATGGTGTTGAGCTTCTTGAGTGTTGTTGGAGCTGCACTAATCCAGGCAAGTGGAGAATATTCCATCACACTCCTGACTTTTGCCTTGTAGATGGTGAAAAGGTTTTGGGGAGTAAGGAGGTGAGATACTCGTCGCAGAATAACCAGCCTCTGACCTGCTCTTGTTGCCATGGTATGGTGATGGTGGTCACCATTGACCAGAAACTTAACTGGACCAGCCAATGGACCTTAATTACTTAATCTTCTGTACCTATTGTTGAATAGCTCTTATCGATTGAAGGAAGTAAATTAACTGTGAAAACACCGACAGGTTTACTTGTCATTTGAAATCCTCTGAAATATCCTGACATTTCAATAGAAGCATAAGTCAGGGAGGGGAGGGAGAATTAAACAAATCAAAAGAAACTGTATTTAATTATTTCACAGAAATCACAATAAAAGAGGTGCTCAGAACATAATAACTGCCCACACTCCCACATGTAGTGCCAAGAACAGGCATTTTAACACGAATGGATCGGTTAATTACATGCTTTTCTTGAAATCACAGATATCTTCATTGTTAAACAAATGTCTTTCAGTTTATACTGCTAACTCGGTCGTATATTAGTTCAAATTGCAAGAAGAGGTATTGCAAATTCCAAAATAGATATTAAATCGCATGGACAGGTTTATTTGTTCATATTTCATTTGTGTTCTGCTGATTTATATACTTTGGACACTCATCATCATCAAAGGTGGTCTCTCGAACGAGAATGACTTGCATCCACATGAGTTCACAGATGTTTCAATGAAGGTTCCAGTCCTGAACTCCAATTGAAGGGATGGAAGATGCCTGCGCACGGATTTTTTTAAACGTGTGGTGACTGTTGCACGTCAGCCACCACACAGGTTTGACAGAGCTAGGCCTTTCTCCGGTGGCAAGGGTTAACCAGGACGACTAGAGACCTGCTCTGCTGCTCAGACCTAGTGCGCACACATATTGCAGTGTGGGCTGGCCCGTGCTGCCCCTGGGCCCTTGGCTCTTCTGGGCCCCATACCCTCATTTGTTGCACCTCTGTCATGATCTCTCGCCGCTCCTCCGCTACAAACATTCGCCGCACCTCTGCCACAATCTCTCACCATTCCTCCACCACAAAACACTCGTCGCACCTTTGCCACAATATCCAACCGCACTTCTGCACCAAACATTTGCCGAACCTCCACCACGATCGCCCACCGAATCTCAACCATGATCCCTCATCGCTCCTCTGCCTCAATCACTCGCCACACTTCCGCCACGACCTTCCCGTACCTCTGCTGTACCTGGGCCCGACCGATACTCCTGCCCACACTCCAAATGGCGATCTAGGTCCTGATGATGTCACCCAGTTGCTCACCTCGAAGCCGTCACATGCTTAGAGCAGCTTGAGGTGCTGGGGGCAGGGAGACAGTATATATCTGCTGGGCTCTGCCTCAGACTGGAGTCACCTCTTAGATCAAACCCCTTCCAAGTTACAACACAGGAGGCCATTTGGCCCATCCTGCCTTGCCGACTCTTTGAAAACCCCTCCAAACTAGTCCCACACCTCAGATTTTTCCCCATAACCCTGCTAACTCGTCCTTTTCAATGGAGGTTGAATTGCCTTTTGAAAGTTCCTTTGGAATTTGCTTCTATCACTCTTTCAGTGGTGCATTCCAGGACCAGTGTGTACCTGAGTCAATGGTACATCCCCCAGGCACTGCCTGGGGCTCAGTGCGGGGACTCACACCCACCCCCGACCTGGCCGTCCTCAGTCCCAGACACTCATCGACACTACGGAGGCTGCTCACCGAGCGCTCTGCTCCAGCTCCCGGGTGACCCGCCTGACTCCAGTTGCCGCCCCACACTCCGTGACCCAGCAACAAACTGGGTATGTACTTTGGACACTCACCCAGTAAATCGCATGTCAAATCCGTTGACATCCAGATGAATTCTACTCTGAGAATCATCACTGGTACACTTTTATCGACACCAACACCTTGGCTGCCTGTACTTGCAAACATCGCACCACCATACCTATGCCACGAATATGCATCCCCAGAGAATACAACCGGTTAACCGGCAAAGACATTGCGATCCAGGCTGACTTGAACAACCTACCACCAACTCGTCTCAAATCTAGAAGGCCATTTTGGACCAAGCCGAAGCCCTTCAACGATCTCCCCTCAGCCTGATGACCGATGGTGAAATGCTTGGAAGAACTGTGACATATGGAATGCATTCCTTAGAGAGGACCCCACATTAAAACCTGAAAGATTAAACCTTTCTCGCAAACAACCATCAACTGCCTCAGAACTGGTTACAGTAGATGTTGCTACCTTCTCCATAGATGGAAGATTAAAGCATCCCCATCATGCGACTGTGGAGCTCCTAATTCGACCCTGGAACACATCATTGAGCACTGCCCTCAGGCGAAATTCGCAGGCAGCCTACAGGATATCCATGCTGTTGCACTGGAAGCCTTGGCCTGGATATCTGACTTAAATATTAACATTTGATTTGCTTTGCTACTACCATACAAAATAAGTAGACCCACTAAATCCATGTGGGTCTATTCTATATTTCAGTTAAGAAATTTCAGTTTCAACACTCACCACTTATCGCGGTCAAAACGCCTTGGCGCCAACATGCCCGTTATAAATGGTATAGTAAAAGAGAACTGTAACCTAATTCTGTTGTACAAAAGACATTTCAAAACTCCTCTCGCTTTTTAATCAATTACATTCTAATCTGATACAATGCCCACCACTTATAATGGGCATGTTGATGTTGATGTAATTTACCTACTAAAGCAGTGTTCGGTTAAACCATGATAGGTTACGTTTCTTCATTTCGATCTCAGTGTTAAGCCTCCTGGCTTTGTTGCACTAACAGACTGAAGCAAGCTAACTCATTCTTGACAGACTGAAATCAAACAATATTCTGGGACTAAGGATCAATGACGGTCTGGGAATTCACGGCCAGTTTCGATTGTGCGATACTCTCTTCCTATCTCCCCCTTCATGGCTCCATTTTGATACTTTTGATAATCTAATTATCAAGACAAAGAGCTGATTTCACAAATGCATGGGATTAAGGAGGTGCAAATTTATTGACAGTTCTATTGAAATGCTTGAAATAAACCAACAAGCTTAATATGTTATAAGCAGCTCCTTTGTAATTGACTCTTATGATAATGGAAAATGTTTAGCTCTATTTGTCCAATATAGGCAGATGCCCGTACTAAGTCTGGATGGTGCAAGTGGTTGGAACTGTAATTAAATCCTGTAAACACATTACAGGTTGAACCTCTCTTATCCGGTATTCTTTTATCTGGCAACCTCCCTTGTCCGGCATCATTCCCAGCCCCGGGGAACGCACGTGTAGAATGCAGCTGGGTCATTGACAGCAGCGTTGTGAGCAGTACCCGGTTTTTAGATACTGTTTTCCTTTTAACATTTGCTCAACCTGGCATCAAATCAGGAAGCCAGCTTCAAGAGTCAAAACATTATGGGAGGAATGCAGCACCAGATATCGCTGGATGTTTCATTCGAGGTCAATGTCAAGACCGAGGTCACAGAGCCTTGATTCCCATTTGTTTTTACTGCTGATTACATCAATGCAAGAGATTTAATCGCGGAAGTTGACAGAACTGACGTTGGAGATAAAGGATAGGGCACCAGTTCAATGCTTTTTTCATGGCAAGAGATTGAAGCTCAACTCATTTAAAGTCATGTTGGAACAAGCAGCCAGGTTACTTATAATTTATTCAGTTGACATGTTAATGTGGAGTGAGAGACCAAACTAGAAAAATGGTAAGGTCAGCTGGCACACTGCAAGAACGTTATATGGGGCCGGCTGTGTGTCCTGGGGCTGGCCGCTCCCTTCTACCCGCCGCCTCCGATGCTCCCTCTGAGGCTGGGTCGGCGCGCTGTGACCTGGGGCCAGCCATTCGTTCTCTCCCCACTGCCTCCTGTGCTCTCTCTGAGGCCGGATCCATCGGTCGCAGATCATCAAAATGGGGGAGGGGGATAATGCACTTCCCCGAGCAAGGCTCTGCCTCTGTCCCTGTACCGGTCACTATAGCCCTGGCCTCCTGTTCCGCACACGGCTCCCTTCGAGGCTGGTGTGTTGCGTCCTGGAGCCGGCCGCTCCTCCTCTCCCCGCTGCCTCCGGGCCAACCGAGGCGCCGAAGCTGGGCCCGAAATGCTGACCTCCCGTCATCTGGCAAGTCCTCTTATCTGGCACAGGCTAGGTCCTGAGGTCCTAGGTGCCAGATAAGAGAGGTTCAACCTGTACTATAATTTTAGCCTTCAAAATTAGTGTTTGCAAATATCAATGCATGACATCGAACATGTTCATATGTCATTCTGTTGTCGACTCTTTTAATAGAGGCATTAAACTGTTTATTTTAATTGAATTATGCCTTCCTTAATATAGGAATGCATATCAATGCAGTAACATTTGATCATTAAGGCCCTAAATTTCCTTGGCAGTTGTCCCCGTCTCCTGCCATAACTTCGGTCGGAGATTGTTGGAAACCCCAAAGAAATGGTGTAAATGGCCAATTTCAGATGTTTGTTTTGTTTTTCTGGAGGTTTCACAGATCTCCCGCCGAAGTTACAGCAGGAGAAACCCCAACAAAATCTAGGGTCTATTACTATATAAGTCAATTTCATTTTTTTGGCAGGGTAAATGTAATATAAAAATTGCTTCGTTATCTTATGTAACAAGCCTCTTCAAAAATCTCTTTGAAGTGCAATATCAATGCTAGTGACCCATTTGTATTCATCCCAATTGCCTTGGAAGATCAGAATCTGCAAAGAAAGAGCACTTTGCTTACGTAGTTAAAGTAAAGTGTGCTTTGTCTCTTGTAATTTGCAATATCCATCTACTTTATAATGTTACGCATGTATCAGTCAATCAGTATTAATGCAAACCACCCTCAAGATTTGGTTTTGTCTTTCTCCCTGAATGATCTTGGCATCACTTTCTGTCTTTCTCACGATTTTACTTTAAAAGTGGAAAACACTCTTTAAAAGAAATAAATCAGGTGAGAGAATGGCACCACAGATGCAGGCATTGAAGTTAGGCAAAATCACGCTGACAGTTCAGAAAGTGAACGTTATCCAGTAGCTCACAAGACTATCTCACAGCGCTGTACACACGGATCTTTTAAAGTTATACGGCAAAAAATATAAAACATATAGGACAATTGTAAAAAACAGCCAGCACCAAGGATCCTGAATTTAGTTTATTTCTCAGTCATATTTTCAGTCCCACAAAATCAGTGTTTGTAAAATAAATCATGTTGGAGGGGGAGGGAATTTGATCCCCCAAAATCGGGTGGGTTTGGTTTGGGTGGAAGGTTAAAAAGCTAAAAATCTGAAACAGGAACCAAATCTGTCCACTTTCGGTTTTAACGAAGGTGGGGCAGGGGACAGGTGACCAATCCACTCGCAGATGGCGGGTTGGTCATTTAAATATTTTCATGAGGCTGAGTACTGTCATTTTAACATAAGAACATAAGAAATAGGAACAGGAGTAGGCCATACAGCCCCTCAAGCCTGCTCCGCCATGCAATAAGATCATGGCTGATCTGATCATGGATTCAGCTCCACTTCCCTGCCCGCTCCCCATAACCCCTTATCCTCTTATCGTTTAAGAAACTGTCTATTTGTGTCTTAAATTTATTCAATGTCCCAGCTTCCACAGCTCTCTGAGGCAGCGAAATCCACAGATTTACAATCCTCTGACAGAAGAAATTTCTCCACATCTCTGTTTTAAATGGGCGGCCCCTTATTCTAAGATCATGCCCTCTAGTTCTAGTCTCCCCCATCAGTGGAAACATCCTCTCTGCATCCACCTTGTCAAGCCCCCTCATAATCTTATACGTTTCGATAAGATCACCTCTCATTCTTCTGAATTCCAATGAGTAGAGGCCCAACCTACTCAACCTTTCCTCATAAGTCAGCCCCCTCATCCCCGGAATGAACCTAGTGAACCTTTTCTGAACTGCGTCCAAAGCAATGTTATCCTTTCGTAAATATTGAAACCAAAACTGCACACAGTATTCCAGGTGTAGCCTCACCAATATTCTAGGTGTGGCTTGAGGAATGGTGCAGGAGGGAGGGTTTCAAATTCCTGGGAAACTGGAACTGGTTCTGGGGGAGGTGGGACCAGTACAAACCGGATGGTCTGCACGTGGGCAGGACCAGAACAAATGTGCTAGGGGGAGTGTTTGCTAGTGGTGTTGGGGAGGGGTTAAACTTATGTGCCAGGGGGATGGGAACCTATGCAGGGAGACAGAGGGAAGTAAAATGGGGCAGAAGCAAAAGATAGAAAGAAGAAAAGTAAACGTGGAGGGCAGAGAAACCCAAGGCAAAAATCAAAAAGAGCTATGTTACAGCAAAATTCTAAAAGGGACAAAGTGTGTTAAGACATGCCTGAAGGCTCTGTGCCTCAAAGCGAGGAGTATTCGTTATAAGGTGGACGACTTAACTGCGCAGGCAGCCATTAACGAATATGATATAATTGGGATTACGGAGACATGGCTCCAGGGTGACCAAGGCTGGGAACTCAACATCCAGGGGTATTCAACATTCAGGAAGGATAGACAGAAAGGAAAAGGACGGGGGGTAGCATTGCTGGTTAAAGAGGAAATTAATGCAATAGTAAGGAAGGACATTAGCTTGGATAATGTTGAATCTGTATGGGTAGAACTGTGGAATACCAAAGGGCAGAAAACGCTAGTGGGAGTTGTGTACAGACCACCAAACAGTAGTAGTGAGGTTGGGGACAGCATCAAACAAGAAATTAGGGATGCGTGCAATAAAGGTACGGCAGTTATCATGGGCGACTTTAATCTACATATAGATTCGGCTAACCAAACTGGTAGCAATACGGTGGAGGAGGATTTCCTGGAGTGTATTAGGGATGGTTTTCTAGACCAATATGTTGAGGAACCAACTAGAGGGCTGGCCATCCTAGACTAGGTGATGTGTAATGAGAAACGACTAATTAGCAATCTTGTTGTGCGAAGCCCCTTGGGGAAGAGTGACTATAATATGGTAGAATTCTTTATTAAGATGGAGAGTGACACAGTTAATTCAGAGACTAGGGTCCTAAACTTAAGGAAAGGTAACTTCGATGGTATGGGATGTGAATTGGCTAGAATAGACTGCCGAATGATACTTAATGGGTTGACGGTGGATAAGCAATGGCAGACATTTAAAGATCACATGGATGAACTACAACAATTGTACATCCCAGTCTGGAGTAAAAATAAAACGGGGAAGGTGGCTCAACTGTGGCTAACAAGGGAAATTAGGGATAGTGTTAAATCCAAGGAAGAGGCATATAAATTGGCCAGAAAAAGCATCAAACCTGAGGACTGGGAGAAACTTAGAATTCAGCAGAAAAGGACAAAGGGTTAAATTAGGAGGGAGAAAATAGAGTATGAGAGGAAGCTTGCTTGGAACATAAAAATTGACTGCAAAAGCTTCTATAGATATGTGAAGAGAAAAAGATTAGTGAAGGCAAACGTAGGTCCCTTGCAGTCAGAATCAGGTGAATTTATAATGGGGAACAAAGAAATGGCAGACCAATGGAACAATTACTTTGATTCTGTCTTCACGAAGGAAGACACAAATAACCTTCCGGAAATACGAGGGGAACAAGAGTCTAGCGAGAAGGAGGAACTGAAGGAAATCCTTATTGGTCAGGAAATTGTGTTTGGGAAATTGATGGGACTGAAGGTCGATAAATCCCCAGGTCCTGATAGTCTGCATCCCAGAGTACTTAAGGAAGTGGCCCTAGAAATATTGGATGCATTGGTGATCATTTTCCAACAGTCTATCGACTCTGGATCAGTTCCTATGGACTGGAGGGTAGCTAATGTAACGCCACTTTTTGAAAAAGGACGGAGAGCGAAAATGCGGAATTATATACCGGTTAGCCTGACCGGTATGCTGGAATCAATTATTAAAGATGAAAGCAGTGACAGGATCAGTCTAAGTCAGCATGGATTTATGAAGGGGAAATCATGCTTGATAAATCTTCTAGAATTTTTTGAGAATGTAACTAGTAGAGTGGACAAGGGAGAACCAGTGGATGTGGTATATTTGGACTTTCAAAAGGCATTTGACAAGGTCCCACACAAGAGATTGTTATGCAAAATTAAAGCACATGGTTTTGGGAGTAATGTATTGACGTGGATAGAGAACTGGTTGGCAGGCAGGAAGCAGAGAGTCGGGATAAATTGGTCCTTTTCAGAATGGCAGGCAGTGACTAGTGGGGTTCCGCAGGGCTCAGTGCTGGGACCCCAGCTATTTGCAATATACATCAATAATTTAGATGAAGGAATTGAGTGTAATATCTCCAAGTTTGCAGATGACACTAAGCTGGGTGGTGGTGTGAGCTATGAGGAGGATGCAAAGAGGCTGCAGGGTGACTTGGACAGGTTAGGTGAGTGGGCAAATGCATGGCTGATGCAATATAATGTGGATAAATGTGAGGTTATCCACTTTGGTGGCAAAAACAGAAAGGCAGAATATTATCTGAATGACGACAGATTAGGAGAAGGGGAGGTGCAGCGAGACCTGGGTGTCATGGTACATCAGTCATTGAAAGTTGGCATGCGGGTACAGCAGGCAGTGAAGAAAGCAAATGGCATGTTGTTCTTCATAGCTAGGGGATTTGAGTACAGGAGCATGGAGGTCTTACTGCTGTTGTACAGGGCCTTAGCGAGGCCTCACCTGGAATATTGTGTTCAGTTTTGGTCTCCTAATCTGAGGAAGGACGTTCTTGTTATTGAGGGAGTGCAGCCAAGGTTCACCAGACTGATTCCCGGGATGGCAGGACTGACATATGAGGGGAGAGTGGATTGACTGCGCCTGTATTCACTGGAGTTTAGAAGAATGAGAGAGGATCTCATAGAAACATATAAAATTCTGACGGGACTAGACAGGTTAGATGCAAGAAGAATATTGCCGATGTTGGGTAAGTCCAGAACCAGGGGTCACAGTCTAAGGATAAGGGGTAAGACATTTAGGACCGAGATGAGGAGAAACTTCTTCACTCAGAGAGTTGTTAACCTGTGGAATTCTCGACCGCAGAGAGTTGCTGATGCCAGTTTGTTAGATGTATTCAAGAGGGAGTTAGATATGGCCCTTACGGCTAAAGGGATTGGGTGTATGGAGAGAAAGCAGGAAAGGGGTACTGAGGTGAATGATCAGCCATGATCTTATTGAATGGTGGTGGAGGCTCGAAGGGCCGAATGGCCTACTCCTGAACCTATTTTCTATGTTTCTATGTAATACCCTGTATAGCTGTAGTAAGACTTCCCTGCTTTATACTGTATCCCCTTTGCAATAAAGATCACGATTCCATTCGCCTTCCTGATCACTTGCTGTACCTGCATACTATCCTTTTATGTTTCATGCACAACTACCCCCAGGTCCCGCTGTACTGCAGCACTTTGCAATCTTTCTCCATTTAAATAATAACTTGCTCTTTGATTTTTTTCTGCCAAAGTGCATGACCCTACACTTTCCAACATTATACTCCATCTGCCAAATTTTTACCCACTCACTTAGCCTGTCTATGTCCTTTTGCAGATTTTTTGTGTCCTCCTCACACATTGCTTTTCCTCCCATCTTTGTATTGTCAGCAAACTTGGCTACGTTACACTCAGTCCATTCTTCCAAGTCGTTAATATAGATTGTAAATAGTTGGGGTCCCAGCACGGATCCCTGCGGCACCTCACTAGTTCCTGGTTTCCAACCAGAGAATGAACCATTTCACAGTGATTCTATTTTAACCTACAGTTGGCCTGCTCCCATGCCTTGGGGAACCCAACAGGTCAAAGGAAGTGAGGAGAGCTGAATCCAAAAGGCCTTTACAGCACTGCTTGTGGGCCAAGAGCAGGATTGTTTCTTTTATTTCCAACAAGCTAATCAGGAAACTTTCCCCTGCGATCTGTCTGCTCCACTGCCTGCCCCGCCATGACTGTACCCCACCCCCGACCACCATCTGCTCCACCCAACCACCATCAGCTCTCTCCCCACGATCGGATCCCCCATGATCTCTCCCATCCCTCTCTAGACGTACCTGCTCTCAGCCCAGCTCAGCTGCAGCCTTGTGCTGAAGAATTTCCCGCCCAATGAGTAGTTGGCCTGTCAATCAGGCTGGCTGTGGGCAAGAAACCTACAGGACTTTCGGGAAACCCATACTTCTCGGTTTTCCGACCTCAAAACAGCGCCCTCTCTTCCCTTTAGCATTATCTTGGAAGCAGGATGCTGCTGGCCTTTTTGCCACTGTGAAACTGTCCACCAAAAGGGTCTTTGAACACCAATCATTTAAAAGGCAAGTACAAAAAAATCCATTCTACCCACAAAGTAGAACAATATAGATACTCTTAAATCACTTTCCAGCAAAAATTTAGACTGTTTCTAAGTCCACCATTTAAATTTATGTCAAAGATCAAATTCAGTGCCGATGTTGTCACAAAACAGTAATTTATTTTCAGCAGCCTTTTAAATGATGTCAGCAATGGAGATCCCATCACATAAAACGTAGGAAGAATGTATACAGTACAGTAAAAGAAATAGACCATTCTTGTAACGAGCTCCTTGTTACTGATAGGCCTAGCTCTTAAAAAGTGTTTTATATATATAATTTTACTGATAGGTATTGGAGGCAGTGCACAATATTCCAGATATACCTACACATTCTTGAGACTCACCGCCTAATCAGTTACATAACATAATATTATGTAGCATTTACAGCACAGGAACAAGACATTCGGCCCAACAGGTCTATGCCGGTGTTTATGCTCCACACGAGCCTCCTCCCACCCTACTTCATCTAACCCCATCAACATATCTTCTGTTACTTTCTCCCTCATGTGTTTATCTAGCTTCCCCTGAATTGCAACAGTGCAATGGAACTGAATTGCAATGCTGATAAAGCTCAGAATTATCCAGCCATTCCAAAGCAGTCTCTACAGATTGCCTTAATATTTGAAGGCATGCATTTATAGAGTGCGGCTATAAGGTTGTGAAGCTTTGCACTGGGAGTGGGAATTTATAAAATCTACCCTATGAAAGATAACAATGAAACAATGAAAGATAACAAAATAAGAATAATGCTGACAATATATACGTTTATTAAATCTGCTGGTTCGCTAATTAACACTTTACAGTTTAAAAATTTGTAATGGTAGTTCCTCCACTTCCTTTATAAGATGCACCACTACGTTTTATTTTTACTTTTTATATCATTGCTAATGATGATGCTGTGTATTTTGGAATAACAAATTTCCTAACTTGTGGTTTTATGTGAATCTGCAACACACACCCTATTGTGTTTTTATGTAAACCTTGTCATAATTGTTGGAGCAATGTCAGTTCTTCACTCAAAAGTGGTGTTATCAGGAGTGCAGCCTAAAGGTCCATCCAGCAGCTACATTTATCTTTATTACTATGTCACTGCTTGAGATGCTGGATTCATTTGTAAATCCACATCCACTGCATAGTAGAAAAAGCATGAATATCCAGCACTACTTCTGGTAGACAATGTTTAAACTATGGTATGAGTGCTACTCAAAGTAAGAATGAATCCAGACAAAAGAAAATGACTGGAAATACACAGTGGACTCATATTCCCCTCTCCCAGGTCTGAACATAAATCGGGCGGAGCTCAATAAAAGTGTACTTCACCCAATGGGACCTGAACCCACTCATAATTTGTTTGCTCAGATCATTTTAATAGCCCTGACACTCACTGGTGCAAGAAATCCCTTTGGAATAGATTTGCACCTAAAATATGGGGGAGGATAGTCTGCTACTGCTACACACCCGGGAGGCCTACAGAAGCAGTAATGGCAGCAACTAGAAGGCCTGCAACCAAGGGGCTCATCTTGGTGACCCTGTAAAAAATGCACTTACTTTCTGGTATCTCTAGCTGTTTGGTGCCTGCCTCTTCTCAGATTTTCCAATGCTATGGGCACTACCAAGTGAAGACACTTTAAACTGAGCTTGGAGCAAGGTGATATCATTCCCGTCTCATTACCGTTACATTTACATTCTGTACCTCCTCCTGCTGCCTCCAGGAAACCCTGAAGGTGCATTATGAAGCACAAAGGGGATGGACCCTGGGTGTTACTGGTCTCTGCCCATTTTTCCTCTGCTTTGCTACCAGGCAATATCCACAATCTGGGCACAAAGCAAAATAAATCATCCCCAGCAAGTCTATCAGTGCCAAAGAAAAAAGACTGTTTAACCTTTCATGTGGAACTCTTCGTTTGTTCTGATGAAGGATACACAATGAAACATTGGCTTGACTTTTTTCTCTTTACAGATGTTGACTGACCAGCTGTATATGTCCATCCTTTGTTTGTATTTGTTTCAGATTTCTAGCATTTTCAGTTTTTTTCTTTTTATTGGTACAGAATGTTCTCAGTCATGGAAAGCAGACAGTCAAAATCCACAGCCAGAAGTAAAGTTCAGGGGGCACGGCTACAGGACACTTGGGCCTGGATTTTTGTCTGGCTTGTGCTTTTGTTAGCACCCCGGAGGGGCAGTAAAGGGTGTCTAAATGCTTACCACCAGGCGACCGGCTTTTACTGCCTGGCCGGTAAATTCGGCTCAGGGTTTCCGGTGGTGCAAAAACTTACCACCCTGCCCTGTAGTTTCATTCAGAGCATGACGTCAATCTCCGTGCAACGTTCCGCTTGCGCTCCGGATGCAAAATTAGGTGTAATGCCGCATTTAACGTCCGCCCCAAGTGAGGCAAGAAATACCAGGCGGTCCCACGGTCGAGTAGGTGGGATTTGCCATGTGTTTAAATTGAGGGAGGAGGATCCTAAATCAGAGATCACATTGACTGCAATGTTTGGGTACAGCATGCTGCATGAAGCTCAGACTTTAAACCGTTAGATTTATCTGCCATTACAGTGCCTTTATAACTTCAGTGAAATAATTTAATGGGGCATTACTAGTTCACCAACGTATCCTCCTCTATGCTATTGCTAGGCGTCGTCAAGATAGAAGCACTCTTGGCCATGTCAGCCCACGGATGAGGAGAGGCTGAAGACTTCTGGGGAGGAGGGCTTACCGCCCCCCCCCCACCCCCACGGGTTTACAGGCAGCAACGCTCATACCTTCAGCTCTCTGAGGAGCAGTGTGTGAGAAGGCTGAGCTTCTGAAAGGAAATGCTGACAGAGATATGCTACAGGCAGACCTGCAGCCTTAATCGGCAATAGGACTGCAATGCCTCACGCTCACATCGCTGCATTCACCACGTCATAAAAGCTCTCTACACCGCATTTCATAACGTTCCCAATGAGCAGTGAATGCCCGCTATCCAGGGAGCACCCATGATGCTTTCATTCTGCGTGAGAGCACCGTCTCACGATTATTTCAGCCATCACAGGAACGGCGCGGCTGGCTGCTCAGGGACAAAGGATATTGCCTAGCCATGTGGCTCATGACCCGCCCTCCGCAACCCCATCACAGAAGCAGAGCAGTGCTACAATGAGAACATGTGGCCACCCCCAGCATCATCGAACAGATAATAGGGGTGCTCAAGTAGTGTTTCCGATGCCTGGACCGCTCTGCAGGCAGCCTTCAATACTCCCCTCAACAGGTCTCGGAATTCATTGTGGTGTGCTGCTTGCTGCACAACTTGGCCAACAGAAGGGGCCAGGCATTGCCAGTGGGGATTGCAGCCCCACCTCAGGAGAAAGAGGACGATGAACAGGAGCCTGGTGAGGCCCCGAATTTCCAACCACAGCATCCACGGGGGAGACAGTGTGGAGATGCTGCCGGACCAAGAATCACACGTCGGCAGGTCATAATGGATCAGTTCTCTTGAATGGAGGAAGCTGAGGGATGCAGCTAATACTGGCCCCGCTATGTGCCACCACAATGGCACATCTCTGGTGAAGTTTACAATGATACAGAAGACGCCAATGGAAAATGGTCAAAGTAGCATTTTACTGAAACTAACAAGCACCAACCCCCTAAAAAAAAATACAGCGTCTTGTTGCAACGCACTCAACCACAATGAAGTGCAGCAATGTACCTTAACTATATACAGACGGGATTAACAATTTCCAGTGCATGTCCCCAATGTGGTCCTAGACCTTAATCAGACTTGGCCTGACCTTTCTCCTCCTAATCTTTACTCCCTCCAGTGCCTGATTCTCCTCCTCAATGAAGCCTCGGTGCCTACAGCAAGGCTGCTTGAGGGCTGCTGTGTGTGTGGGCTAGAGAGTACAGATAGCCGAGGATGAAGCTCTTGGACCAGCTCTGGGACTGGAAGGCCAGGCTGCGGATTCCTCCACCTAAGCATCGGCGGCAGCAGTCTGTGATGGCTCGGATGTGGACCGCATTAGGTGCAAGGTTGGAGTGGCGGTGGTGGGAGCCGAAATGCTGTCATCTTGAGGAAGGACAGCACCTTCAATTTCCTAGGGATCACTGCCACTCACACAGGGCTGAGCCTCAGCATCCGGAGCATGATGGGTGACCACAACTTGCTGGTCTGCTTCAGTACCGTCACTTCCCCGTCAGACTGTGGGGAACTCAGAGAGTACGGCTGCAGTCAGTGATCACATGGTATCACCTAGTTGTTGCATGGCTTGTGCCGGTGGTGCAATAGCTGCTGCCACATCACTGATGGCACGTGCCATCCCCTCTGGGGCTCCACTATCGCTGCTGGAACCCATCTGCCTCTGTCAGCAGCCAAGGATGAACTTGCTGGAGCCCTGAGATGCACGGACAATGCATGAGGCTGCCTCTGCCACACTCACAACAAGTGTGTCGATGCTCTGCAGTACCCTACCCAATGCACCCATGAGGTCGCGGTGCATTTCCGTGTTCTCCCTGGACATAGCCACCAAGTCCAGGTCCATGTCTGCTTGTCTCTGAGCAGGACTACTGGGCCGACTCACCCTCCAGGAAGCTGGCCTCCAAGCTTCCCCTCCCGCTCGGCGTTGCTGTAGGGCACTGGGTCCAGGAGCCTCAGATTCATCAAAGCCCTCAAAGCAGACGTTGTCCCCAATGTTGTGTCCTCATTCGGTGGGACTGATTCGTCTCCCCTCTCGGTGGGACTGATGGGGTCTCCTGCTCAAGGAGCACACTGTCATCCCCTCCCTCATCATCACCCCCGTCCCCAGATATCGACAGTTCACAGGAAGGCTGCTGCGCTTCTGGCTGGTCATCTGTAAGCACAAAACAACAGACGTGTGGTTAGCAGCAGGGGAGGGGGCAGGCTGATAAGGGAAAGGTGGCATTGGACATCGATGTAAAGGGACCAGGCCACTTGATATTAGGGGTCAAGGAACTCGCATCAATCGCAAAAGCCATTTGCATACCGTCCCTACCCGTAAGGAACTTGGCCTCACTGCTGCCAGCTACAGTGCAAACTGGACTGCACATGAGGACCAACACTCGCGGCTCCAACCCGGTCCTGCAGATCTGGCTCTCTGCCTCCGGTCCGCTGCTGCTCCCACCGATTATGCGATAACTTGGCCTACAATAAGAGCAAGAAGAAGGATTGCGTAAGTCAACAGCTCCTCTTGTGCCACATGTGCCTTCCAAAGTAGAATAAATGCTTCTGTCTGGAAGTGCAAATGTGTTCATTATAATCTGTGTTGCTGCGACTGAGCATGTGGAAAAACTGGGAAGAGGTGAGAGGCAGGTAGCATAGTGGCTCAGAGTCATGTTTGGTCAATGCTTATCAACAGTGGAAGTGGAGTGCGAGGAGGGATCACAATGATTAGGGGACAAGAGAGTCCACGCCGCCTGAATGCACAGAGCATGGCTGGTGAACTGAGCTTCCAGCTTTCAGGTGGCTTCAACAACCCACGCCATGGCCTGCAAGAGAAGAGGCAGCTCCGTCAAAGACTTTACATTGTGTGAGACAGTGGTCTTGCAACCATGGCAGAGGTCCATAAATGTAAAGGGTACTCACCCTGACGACACTCGTGAGGTCGTTAAACTTCTTGCGGCATTGGATGGCAGTTCTAGCCACAGTGTCTGCCGCTGACACTTCCAGGATTATCTCCTTCCAAATCCTTCTGAAGACCCTTCCTTCCACTAGATGCAGTGCAGGCCACCTCCTCTGAATGGTCTGAACTCGGGCCTCAGCGGCTGTTGCAGAGAAATGGCATGCTTTCTAGCGCCTCTCCTACTGCGCCACATCTCCTGCTCTGAGCAAAGTGGGCCAGTGGATCTGAGCATGCACAAACAAAATTGGCGCACCCTAAACTTTTGCTTGGGCCCGGGAAGCTTCGAGCGCGTCTGCGCACGCGCAAAGTGTAGAGCGTTTTATGCGCCGCGGTTTTTGGCTGGGGCGCCCAAGCACAGGTGTGTAATGCCTGATGTAGTGCCTCGATCATTGAACCTCAGTTTTGGCCGAATTTTATGGACGGAGGCGCAAACTTTTTCCAGGCGATATCAGGACCGTCCTGCTGCGATTAACGCCCAGAAATCACCAAACCCAAAAATCCAGCCCTTTCAGTTTCTTTGTAAAATATTAACACTTCACTCTAAGGCATGTATCACCACTGGCTGGGTAAGTAGATTGCTGATATAATCTTTGATGGAGCCAAACCATTGCCAGAAGGGGGAGTTGTTTACAACTGTATTTGAAAGACTGGCGCTGAAATATAAATCAGTTTTACCCACAGATCAAAAACAGTGGTGCAATAAAGAGACTCCTACAATCTTTTCCCTGCATTCACAGCTTGTATTTTTTTAATATCATATTTAAGTGAGACATGGATGTCTGCCAATGATTCTCTACATAATTTTGTTTTACTGGTGCAGCTTTGCTCGCTGTTTTGGCATGTTTGCAGATCTCATACTGCATCCAGGCTTTTTAACGAGATATGCAACAGGAGAATGCCAAATAGGAAGATTCTAGCAAATTCTAGGAGAATTGGGTTTTCTGGAATGGCAACAGCAGCCATCCCAGCTCTGAATTGATCACTAACCCAGGAACCAGGAAAAGAAACTCAACAAACCAAAATCATTCTGAAACACAATAATTAAATATAAAGTAGTGAAATCTTACACAGCATTGCTCACAAGTGGGCCTCAATGCTTTCATAAGTCAATATTTCAGAATTATGCCAGATGAATAAACAAGGCAACAAAATACTGAAAATCTGAAAGAGCACAAAATTCCTCGAGCCTGGTGTGTGCGGCAGGGACAAAAACTCACCACCTCACCAAAGTGTCTGGGGTCATCTGATTTAAATATTTTACAGCAGGTGCCTTCACCAGTATGGGAAAATCTTAGATGCCTACTGATGGATATCCTGGAGAGTTGTATGTTGGACATCTTGAGAAGATGTCCAACATGCGTCTCCGCCTCTCTACCTCTCTTTCTTCCTTTAAGACGCTCCTTAAAATCTACCACTTTGACCAAGCTTTTGGTCATCTGCCGTAATTTCTTCTTATGTGGCTCGGTGTCAAATTTATTTGTTTTGTCTTATAATATTCCTATGTTAAGGGTGCCATATAAATGCAAGTTGTTGTTGTTGTAGTTAAGGGTTAATAGTCAAATTTCTTTGTATCTTGGAGCAACAGGTTTTCCAATATAAACAGGGTGGCTTTGATATACGAAAAGTGCTCGTGCAAAGAAGTAGGAGGATTGCAATTGTTACACCCTTGTTTAAAATAGGGGAGAAGGATAGACCTGGCAATTACAGGCCAGTCGGTTTTAACGTTGGTGGTGGGGAAGCTTTTTGGGTAGATGGGACATCCAACTGCTCTTGGTCCCACAGAATCTCAGCAGCATCACTCTTTTGCATGGAGACTCTGCATTTTGGGTTGTATCTGATCTTCCTCTTCTCTCGAACCTCTTGCATCCATTTTACGCCAGTTGCACTAAAACCTTGGGGAAATTCAGAGCTAAAATGCTGGAAATACAGAGCAAATGAATCAGCATCTATAAATGGAAAAGATAGGTTCACATTTTGGTTATTACCCTTACACCTGAAATGTTAACCGTTTCCCTTTATAGATACTGACTTACCTGCTGTTTATTTTCAGTATTTTGTGTTTTTATTTCAGGATTATCCTTGTATTTCTCCTTTGTACATGTAACCACTTTCACAGATTTGCTGCACAATCTCTGATGTAAAGTGATTAGTTTAGTTATATTTCGTCATTAACATTAAAAATGTCACAGCAGTGCTGGCAAAGTAGAATTCATTGGTAATTCTGGTAAAAAATAAAGCAGAGGCTTCCCTTGGGTACTACAGCATACATTTACGTAATATATACCCACTTGACATTTCTCTTCTGTTGAGGCACATATCAATTTAGCAAACTGTCCACCCTGTCCCCAAATTATTGCTCATTGTTGTTTATTCACTACTGTTTTGATAGAGAAAAGGTTAATGTTGATGTGAGGCTGATGGAGCACTAATGTGCAGTGCTGTGGCAGTGGGCGTGTAGATTCCCTATGCTACTGAATTCTTAATCTTAGCTATGCTGAAGTGAAACCAGAGAAACACTCCTCCTCATATCCTTGTACTCTTGGTGGCTCACTTTTGAAAGACATTGGAAGAGGCCTATGAGCAGATTTTCTGACTTACTTCTTGTACGCTGGAAATGCTAGATGTGGGGAAACAATTGGAACTAAACAGAAAACAGAGGGACCTTATACTCTCCCAAAAAGGACATGGTGTGAATACCTCATGTGTTTAAGCATATAGATAAAGCAGGTTATTCTTTCAAAGAAAAATAATTGGGTGCAATAAAAAAAGTGGCAATGCAGATTCCAAGGTTCACCTTTCCTGGCGGGTCTGCTCCTCTGTGGTTTCCATGGCACATTCCAAGGAATTCTGCAAAGACTGCAGCTGGTTCACTGTTTCCTTCAGCAGAAAGCGAGTCACAAACTGTTCCAGATTACATGAACCCTGATAATCCTGCACAAGAAAAAACAATACACAGGCTAAACCAACAGGGCATATCCGCAATAAGAACATAAGAAATAGGAGCAGGAGTAGGTCATACAGCCTTTCGAGCCTGCTCCGCCATTTAATACGACCATGGCTGATCCAATCATGGACTCAGGTCCACTTCCCTACCCATTATACTGAAATAAAACAATCCTACTGAAAATGATGGTTTAGTTGGTATCAATTGAAGAAACTGGTTACAGAGTGAACTGAATGTTGTAGTACTGTAAATGTAATTTGAGTTCAGCAATTTGATTAGTCTGAGCCACTGCTATTCAAGGTACAGGAGGGATTGAATTCTTCATGAAAGAAAGAAAGACTTGGATTTATATAGCGCTTTTTACAATCACCGGACGTCCCAAAGCATTTAACAGCATTGATTTTTTTTAAAACATGTTTTCGCTTTTACTTCACAAATAACTAAACCAGAATCATAACAATAAATAACTTGCATTTACAAAGCATCTTCAAAATAAGTGTCTCAGGAACTTTACAGAAGCAAAAATGGAGGCTGAGGAGCAATGTTCCCCACAGCTGTCTGGACATCCCGCGTAGCTGACTCACCTGCTTTTGAATGTAAAAAACGTGCATGCACGGATTTCCGCGGCCCAAAAGAAATTAGAGGGAACATTGCCGAGGCGTAGTGAGAGAAAAATTAGGGCAAGTGAGTGAAAGCATTGTCAAAGAGGAAAATCTGGAGGAGGTTTTTGCAGGAAGGGAGAGAGGTTTCAAGGCATAAAGGATTAAGGAGAAAATGTTTACAACATAAGGTCAAGACTGCTTTGGACATAATCACCAATCCATGGGCAAAGTGCGCTCAAAATGCACTCGTTTTCTGACTTGAATTTTTGCTCAAGTTTCCGCGTAAGCTCATTTGCATATCGCCTGATGTAAAATCTTCCATGAACCTGCGCAATCGGGCAGCATTTTTGAAAATAATTGTTTGTTTATTTTGTTCTTGCATTAAAAAATATTCCTTGATATTTTTAAAGAGTGGTAATCTGGAGCAGTTTTATTAATACAGTTGAAAATGGGTTTAATCACAAAAAATAAGCATTTTTAATCGAAGTGTCTAGTCTGCCACCTGTGAGTAGCCCAATTTTAAATAATTGAAAATGACTTTACAAAACTATACAGAAACATTTATTAGTTTCATTGGTGTACATTAGTCAGTTTCTTAGTAAAGTAAATGGCCCGTAATTTGCGGTCAACAGCAAAGCAAAGATATTTGCCGCTGGCCCCGAAGAAAGCTGCCCACAAAGATCTCGTAATCTCTGTGGCGAGAAGATCGGCTTTTTTGACATTCACTTGAGATCAGTGTAAGATAATGGAGATCTCCTAGTGTGAGCTGCTGTGATGTCAACAAGCTGTCTAAGCAGCCAATCACCATGCAGACCAGGAACCAAGAAGTGAAGAAGCTCCTTTTATTCTAACTTTTCAAAAATGTTAAAGAGAGCAAAACAAAAATTGGGGAACTCACATGCGGAAAAGGTAAACCTGAAATAAATATGAACAAACTTCTAAAATATGACATTCCACAAAATTAAAATTAATTTTTCAGAGTCATAACATTTGTTTAGCAGTCAATATGCTGTTAAAACCCCAGTAACATAATCCAACAAGGTCTAATTTTTAAAGGGGTATTTAATAAGCCCAAGTTTTCATCAGTTTCACTGATTGCTGGCTCTGTGAGGGGGCCACAGCACAGCTAGTGTCAGAGCAGTGAATGACTGACTGCAACATTAGGATTTCCATGTTAGGATGTGCTAAATCCTGAAGTTGCTGTCGGTTCTAAAGGGGTAATGACAACGAATGCTGTTAGTTTGCCGTATTACCCATGACAAATTCTAGCCAAGATTTTTTCATATTTAAAAGCTTTTAAAATATGCCTATTAGTGCCTTGTTCCTAATAAAAAATAATTTTAAGAACCTCCTCAAGGACCTGCAAATGCATCATGGCTATTAATTCGATCTGGAAGCATGGCCAGTTTCGTGGGTAGGCTGGCTTCCAGAGGAGTGTTTTCGAAACCAGCACAAAATATAGTAGAAATTCAATCAAGAAATCCAATAGGGAATTCAGAAGAAATTCAGAAGAAACTTCTTTACCCAAAGAGTGGTGAGAATATGGAACCTGCGACCACAGGGAGTTAGTTGAAGCAAATAGTATAGATATATTTAAGGGAAGACTAGACAAGCATATGAGGGAGAAGGGAATAGAGGGTTATGCCGATAGATTTAGATGAGGAAAGACAGGAGGAGACTCGAGTGGAGCATAAATGCCGGCATGGACTGGCTGGGCCGAATAGCCTGTTTCTGTGCCCTACATCCTATGTAATCCTATGTAATCCTATGTAATCTTATGATTTGTACTGGATATCATTTGCACTTAAAATTCCTCGATCCTTTGCATTGGTTTGGCTGATTTTGACCTACCTAGCAGAAACTCGACCCCATTTTTTCAGATTTCCACACTTGCAGTTTTATTTCTTTTTATTTCTCATGTTCCTCAGTGTTGAGGAAATCATATAAATGTAGGTCTTTATTCTCAGATGATCCTTTGATTATATCAGCAGCAAAATTCTATTGTTTAATCATGTTTGCTTGTAAAGTATGTTGATAATGTGATTTGTATCTGTAATCGAAGAAATGTACAGTTTGAAAAAAGGCTTGCAGAAAATTGTCTGCTGAAAATTAAAGATCCCCTGTGTAGTCCATAAGCCTCTTTGAATATCTTGAGTTATTGTTTTCATTTACCACAACAGCTCCTACTTTAGTACCTGTTACAGTGCACAAAGATGAACATGTCAGATAATCGAATGGCAGAACACTCATCACACAATATGTGGTCAGGAATAATAATTAGATGAAGCAGAATGTGAAAATATAAAGGATCTAGAGCTAGAAATTCATGTACTCACCGCCATGAAAGTAGCATAGCGCCATGAAATGGTGATAAAATGGCGGCCACGCTCTTTCACCAACTGGTGGCGGTTCGCACAGCAGCTGCCATATCGCTCTCCCGCTTTGCGCTGCTGGCAACGAGCAGCGCCTTGGAAAAAGATATGCCGGCGTGGTGGCGTCAATCGGCATGCAACGCCGTCTTAACGTCACCAACACAAAGTTTGATCCTTGCATTGAATTCAGCACTGGGTCCTCAGCAGGACCAGTTAACCTGACGTGCAAGCAGGCTGACAATGGCAATGTCTGCAGCTCTTAAAGGGACAAACACATCATTCAAGTAAGTTTGGAATTACAGGTTTGGACTAGGTTTTTTTGATTTTATTGAAGGGGTGGCTTGGTGCGTTGGATGTGAAATGTTTTTTAAATGTGTTGGGAGTGCTGTTGGATGCTTGCAAGGGCTCAGATGATAAATGAACGTCTTTGAAAAGACAGAACATGCTGCGAGTACTCAGCAGGTCACGCAACATCTGTGGAGAGCAAACCAATATTTCTGTGCCTGCTGGTCGGCAGAGAGGCTGAATTGCTGATATTGTTGCAAGTTCAGCATTCCAGATTAGTGTTGACTCAAAGTTATCCACCCCCTTCAATAAATCTGATGACCTTTGAACATTTTGTTGATAGTTGTACCGAATAGATTTACTAGAATGGTTCCAGGAATGAGGGATTACAGTTACGTGGATAGACTGGCGAAGCTGGGGTTGTTCTCCTTGGAGCAGAGAAGGCTAAGAGGAGATTTGATAGAGGTGCTTATAATCATTAAGGATTTAGATAGAGTAAATAAAGAGAAACTGCTTCCAAATGGCTGAAAGGTCGATAACGAGAGGGCACAGATTTATGGTGATTGGCAAAGGAGTCAGAGGTGACATGAGGAAAAACTTTTTATATGCAATGAGTGGTGAGGATTAGGAATGCATTGCCTGATAAGGTGGTGAATAGTAGAATAGTAGATTCAATAGTAGCCTTCAAAAGGGAATTGGATAAAAACTTGGAGAAAATATTGCAAGGATATAGGGAAAAAGCAGGAGAGTGGGACTAACTGGATTGCTCTTCGAAAGAGCCAATGCAGAATCGATGGGCAGAATGGCCTCCTTCTGTGCTGCACTATTTTATAATTCTATCGTGCTCAGGTAAAGCTTTTATTGGCACACAGCAAGCACGCCTATTATATAACTTGAAAGGTATGTGTGAAGCTCTGAAGGATTCTATGACAGAGGCAATTGAAAAGAAATCAATGTAGAATCTACCGTAAGCACTAGCTCTTCCTGTATGATTGTTTTATAATGGATTTTAAAAAAATACTTTTGCACTTGCACATAAATTACTTTTAAAAAGCAATTAACTTTTGGCTTTAATATCTTGCCACAGCACAGAATAAAAATGCAAAATATACTGGCACAAATACCTACTTGCTGAATTTGTTGTTTGTCTCTTACATTCAGTGTCATTTTTTCCTTCTATTTTCTTCTCCATTTATTTGTGCCATGCCTTCTCTTTCTCTGTCTCTTGCCTCTTGATTTCTATCTGTGCTGTCACTGATAGCCCTGTACCTTTTCTCTCTCTCTATTTCTTTGTTGTTCTTGTCTTCATGCACCTTTCTAGCTTTCTCTCCTCTGTGTATGTATTGGTTTCACACTCCTCTGTTTGTTGTCTTCTTCCTCTCCTCTTTCTGCCCTCCCCGTCTTAATGCTTGCTCTCTCTCTCTTCTCCCCTGCCTTCCTTATAACAGGGGTGTAGGCTTCACAGGCAGATTTACAAAACTGAATCTAGGGGCACCTTTTTGATAGGTCATTTGGGGTCAAATAATGAAGTTGCATTATAAGGCACCTGGCCTCATTTTAATATTTAAATTGTTATTGTTGCAAGGCAAGCCCACAAACATTAGGTGCAGGGGAATCTCAGGACATGCCCTGTTGAAAGGAAGCTTCTTAAAGGGAGAAGATTTAACATTGCTATTTTGTCAGGGTTTTTTGTGCACATTTATGTACCCTTTGCTGCATTTTCTTCCATTAGTTGGTTTTAGAAACATAGAAAATAGGTGCAGGAGTAGGCCATTTGACCCTTCGAGCCTGCACCGCCATTCACTAAGATCATGGCTGATCATTCCTTCAGTGCCCCTTTCCTGCTTTTTCTCCATACCCCTTGATCCCCTTAGCCGTAAGGGCCATATCTAACTCCTTCTTAAATATATCCAATGAACTGGCATCAACACTCTCTGCGGCAGGGAATTCCACAGGTTAACAACTCTCTGAGACTCCTCATCTCAGTCCTAAATGGCCTACCCCTTATCCTAAGACTATGTCCCCTGGTTCTGGACTTCCCCAACATCGGGAACATTCTTCCCACATCTAACCTGTCCAGTCCCGTCAGAATCCTATACGTATCTATGAGATCCCCTCTCATGCTTCTAAACTCCAGTGAATAAAGGCCCAGTTGATCCAGTCTCTCCTCATATGTCAGTCCTGCCATCCCTGGAATCAGTCGAGTGAACCTTCGCTGCACTCCCTCAATAGCAAGAACATCCTTCCTCAGATTAGGAGACCAAAACTGAACACAGTATTCCAGGTGAGGCCTCACTAAGGCCCTGTACAACTGCAGTAAGACCTCCCTGCTCCAATACTCAAATCCCCTAGCTATGAAGGCCAACATACCATTTGCCTTCTTTACCGCCTGCTGTACCTGCATGCCCACTTTCAGTGACTGATGAACCATGACACCCAGGTCTCGTTGCACCTCCCCTTTTCCTAATCTGCCGCCATTCAGATAATATTCTGCCTTTGTGCTTTTGCCCCCAAAGTGGATAACCTCACATTTAAACACATTATACTGCATCTGCCATGCATTTGCCCACTCACCTAACCTATCCAAGTCACCCTGCAGCCTCTTAGTGTCCTCCTTACAGCTCACACCACCACCCAGTTTAGAAAACTTGGAGATATTACACTCAATTCCTTCATCTAAATCGTTAATGTATATTGTAAAGTGCTAGGGTCCCTGCACTAAGCCCTGCAGCACTCCACTAGTCACTGCCTGCCATTCTGAAAAGGATCCGTTTATCCTGACTCTCTGCTTCCTGTCTGCCAACCAGTTCTCTATCCACGTCAGTACATTATCCCCAATACTATGCGCTTTGATTTTGCACACCAATCTCTTGTGCGGGACCTTGTCAAAAGCCTTTTGAAAGTCCAAATACACCACATCCACTGGTTCTCCCTTGTCCACTCTGCTAGTTACATCCTCAAAAAATTGCAGAAGATTCATCAAGCATGATTTCCCTTTCATAAATCCATGCTGACTTGGACCGATCCTATCACTGCTTTCCAAATGCGCTGCTATTTCATCCTTAATGATTGATTCCAACATTTTCCCCACTACTGATGTCAGGCTAAACAGTCTATAATTACCCATTTTCTCTCTCCCTCCTTTTTTAAAAAGTCATGTTACATTAGCTACCCTCCAGTCCATAGGAATTGATCCAGAGTCAATAGACTGTTGGAAAATGATCACCAATGCATCCACTATTTCTAGGGCCACTTCCTTAAGTACTCTGGGATACAGACTATCAGGCCCCAGGGATTTATCGGCCTTCAATCCCATCAATTTCCCTAACACAATTTCCATCCTAATAAGGATATCCTTCAGTTCCTCCTTCTCACTAGACACACTGTCCCCTAGTACATTCGGAAGGTTATTTTGTTTTCCTTCTTGAAGACAGAATCGAAGTATTGGTTCAATTGGTCTGCCATTTCTTTGTTTCACATTATAAATTCACCTGAATCGGACAGCAAGGAACCTACATTTGTCTTCACTAATTTTTTTCTCTTCACATATTTATAGAAGCTTTTTCAGTCAGATTTTATGTTCCCTGCAAGCTTTCTCTCGTACTCTATTTTCCCCCTCTTAATTAAACCCTTAATCCTTCTCTGTTGAATTCTAAATTTCTCCCAGTCCTCAAGTTTGTTGCTTTTTCTAACCAATTTATATGCCTCTTCCTTGGCTTTAACACTATCCTTAATTTCCCTTGTGAGCCATGGTTCAGCCAGCTTCCCCGTTTTATTTTTACTCCAGACAGGGATGTACAATTGCTGAAGTTCATCCATGTGGTCTTTAAATGTTTGCCATTGCTTATCCACCGTCAACCCTTTAAGTGTCCTTTGCCAGTCTATTCTAGCCAATTCACGCCTCATACCGTCGAAGTTACCTTTCCTTAAGTTCAGGACCCTAGTTGCCGAATTAACTGTGTCACTCTCCATCTTAAAAAAGAATTCTACCATATTATGGTCACTCTTCCCCAAGGGGCCTCGCACAACAAGATTGCTAATTAGTCCCTTCTCATTACCCATCACCCAGTCTAGGATGGCCAGCTCTCTGGTTGGTTCCTCGACATATTGGTCTAGAAAACCATCCTCCTCCACCGCATTGCTACCAGTTAGGTTGGTCCAATCAATATGTAGATTAAAATCGCCCATGATTACTGTTGTACCTTTATTGCACACCTCCCTTATTTCTTGTTTGATGCTGTCCCCAACCTCACTACTACTATTTGGTGGCCTGTACACAACTCCCACGAGCGTTTTGCTACCCTTTCGTATTCCGTAGCTCCACCCATACCAATTCCACATCTATCAAGCTAATATCCTTCCTTACGATTGCATTGATTTCCTCTTTAACCAGCAACACCACCCCGCCTCCTTTTCCTTTCTGTCTATCCTTCCTAAATGCTGAATACCCTTGGATGTTGAGTTCCCAGCCTTGGTCCCCCTGGGGCCATGTCTCCATGATGCCAATCACATCGTATCCATTAACAGCTATCTGCGCAGTTAATTCATCCACCTTATTCCGAATACTCCTCACATTGAGGCACAGAGCCTTCAGGCTTGTCTTTTTAACACACTTTGCCTCTTTCGAATTTTGCTGTAATGTGGCCCTTTTTGCTTTTTGCCATGGGTTTCTCTACCCTCCATTTTTACTATTCCCCTTTCTATCTTTTGCTTCTGACTCCATTTTATTTCCCTCTGTCTCCCTGCATAGGTTCCCATCCCCCTGCCATATTAGTTTAACTCCTCCCCAACAGCACTAGCAAACACTCCCCCTAGGACATTGGTTCCGGTCCTGCCCAGGTGCAGACCGTCTGGTTTGTACTGGTCCCACCTCCTCCAGAACCAGTTCCAATGCCCCAGGAATTTGAATCCCTCCCTTATGCACCACTGCTCAAGCCACGTGTTCATCTGAGCTATCCTGCGATTCCTACTCTGACTAGCACGTGGCACTGGTAGCAATCCTGAGATTGCTACTTTTGAAGTCCTACTTTTTAATTGAACTCCTAGCTCCCTAAATTCGTCTCGTAGGACCTCATCCCATTTTTTACCTATATCGTTCGTACCTATATGCACCACGACAATTGGCTGTTCATCCTCCCTTTTCAGAATATCCTGCACCCGCTCCGAAACATCCTTGACCCTTGCACCAGGGAGGCAACATACCATCCTGGAGTCTCGTTTGCGGCCGCAGAAACGCCTATCTATTCCCCTTACAATTGAATCCTCTATCACTATTGCTCTCCCATTCTTTTTCCTGCCCTCCTGTGCAGCAGAGCCAGCCATAGTGCCATGAACTTGACTGCTGCTGCTCTCCCCTGATGAGTCATCCCCCTCAACAGTACCCAAAGCGGTGTATCTGTTTTGCAGGGGGATGACCGCAGGGGATCCCTGCACTACCGTCCTTGCACTGCTCTTCCTGTTGGTCTTCCATTCCCTATCTGGTTGTGGACCCTTTACCTGCAGTAAGATCAACTAGCTAAACGTGCTACTCACGTCATTCTCAGCATCGTGGAATGCTCCAGAGTGAATCCAACCGCAGCTCCAGTGCTGCAATGCGGTCTGTCAGGAGCTGCAGGTGGATATACTTCCCGCACATGTAGTCGTCAGGGACACCGGAAGCGTCCCCGAGTTCCCACATAGTACAGGAGGTGCATAACATGTGTCCGAGGTCTCCTGCCATGACTTACCCTTAGATTAACCTAATTGGGCAACAACAATGTTAAAAGGTTACTTACTGATAAAGAAAAGAAAAAGGAGAAGAAAAACTACTTACCAATCACCAGCCAATCACTTACCTCCTTGGCTGTGACATCACCTTTCGATTTCTTTCTACTTCTTTTTTGCCTTCTCTCCCTGCTGCAGCTGCACCGGCTGGCTGCTCGACTCTGGGCCTTTTGTAGGCCGCTGCCTCTCCGACCCTGGAATTCCCGCCTCTCCTCGACTCTCCGACGCTACTCAACTCTGGGCCTTTTGTAGGCCGCTGCCTCTCCGACCCCGGAACTCCCGCCTTTCCTCGACTCTCCGACGCTGCTCGACTCTGGGCCTTTTGTAGGCCGCTGCCTCTCCGACCCCGGAACTCCCGCCTTTCCTCGACTCTCCGACGCTGCTCGACTCTGGGCCTTTTGTAGGCCGCTGCCTCTCCGACCCCGGAGCTCCCGCCTTTCCTCGACTCTCTGATGCTGCTCGACTCTGGGCCTTTTGTAGGCCGCTGCCACTCCGACCCCGGAACCCCCGCCTCTCCGCGACTCCGTAGCAGAAGCTTCAGTTGAATAGTTTGCCATTTTTATAATTTGGAGGGTTTTCATTCACCAATACTTTGCTTTCCTACATTACAATGGTGACTATTCTTCAAAAAGTACTTCAAAGTCATGCAAGGTGCTTTATAAATGCAAGTTCTTACTTTCTTTCATTAATCTTGGCATTGATGTCATGCAAAGCGGTGTGGTGGGTATTCCTTTGGGATTTCTGAAAGCACTGTAGACGTGCCACTCAGAGGAAAATCCAGCCCTTTTATTCCTCATTTTCGATTTCCCGTCAATTACAAGCATGTTCCAAACAGCACAATGTAGAGGGTGACATTTCATTGTTCTTACAGTTAAATTATGGATTTCCAGGTGCAAATACAAAAAAGTGCCATGACAGCTATAATTCTCTATCTGAATCACTGAATAAATTAAATGTACTCTTATTCAACTGAAGCTTCTGTTACAGGGATACTATACAGCACACCTTTCATTGTCATAACTGGGAGAAACTTAACATAATGCTGCACTTAGGCTGTTATGGTGCTAAACAAAAATTGAGGAAACTCGCATTTAGCATGTTATGCCGCTTATGCACTAGATGCGAGTTTCCTTGATCTTTTTTGCATCTTTGACAACCCACCTATCTAAGCCCAGAGAGCATAAGAGCACCACTCACCTGGTGGTGCTGTCCCTGGGAATTTCCTGGTTTTATGCCACTACTGCACTCTGGGAAGTTTAGGGCCATATAAAACAAGTGCAGCTGCTTTCTCCAGTCACTGATCAATCTAGCATCCTGTGCAGAGGAAAGCGGGCAGGTCGGAAGGCCTCCTCATAGGATTGGTCCTGGGCATGCCAAGGTGGCCATTAACTGGTCCAGGCAGCGGGTGATCGAGGGGGTCATTCAGCTCGACTGTCTGTCTCTCTTCCGCGGTTACATGAGAGCCAGGGTGTCCCTGAAGATGGAGCATGCGGTGTCCACAGTTACGCTCGTGGCCTTCTGTGAGAGGTGGGCACTGGAGGGACTGGAGTGCATCATCACCGCGGCAACCAAATTCTAACTTGATTAAAGGTTTTAGTTACAATCTTAAAATTGTTAATTTGTGGGTTCTAGTGCCCTTGTCAAAAGGGGGCATTTGATTTAAGTATCAACAAAATAGTTGTGGAGCTATTGCACTGTGAGTGGCTTAGCCAGTCACGTGATGTTTACAAGAATCAATCTAGAAGTGAGGACTGTAAAGAGCTAAAGATTCCCTGGGTGTAATCTTTAACTTCAGCTAGTGGTGTAAAACATGTGATAATGGATCGGCTGCCTGTTTTACACCCCATCCGATTCTCATTCTTACCCCACCTGGCATCTGTTTTCTCCCCCCACCAGACCTTAACGGCTATGTGGAGTAAGCAACCAATCTTCTGCCGCAGAATACCGACAAGCAGCAGCGAGACGCCTATTTGGTGCCCACAGCTCGTCGACAAAATGTTAATGAGGCCAGAACCTTGAAAGTGGTTCTGGTCTCCCGACTGCCACGTTTGGCGGGGGCCATGAACGAATTACCAATATCGCACTTGATCGGCGCCTAACCCGAAAGTCTCCCCCATAGTTTTTACCTATACTGAAAATCCATCATAATGTTTAAAACGTGTGTTCTATTTCTTAATCCTCTCTGATGTTCTAATGGCAGTGCTAATATAGTGAACAGAAAAATGTTAAATGTTTGTATGTCATAACGGGGACAAGAATTTCTAGACTTTACTTCTCGGGTTCAATTACCTTCAATTTACAGATAGACATAGAAACATAGAAAATAGGTGCAGCAGTAGGCCATTCGGCCCTTCGAGCCTGCACCGCCATTCAATGAGTTCATGGCTGAACATGCAACTTCAGTACCCCATTCCTGCTTTCTCGCCATACCCTTTGATCCCCCTAGTAGGACTACATCTAACTCCTTTTTGAATATATTTAGTGAATTGGCCTCAACAACTTTCTGTGGTAGAGAATTCCACAGGTTCACCACTCTCTGGGTGAAGAAGTTTCTCCTCATCTCGGTCCTAAATGGCTTCCCCCTTATCCTTAGTCTGTGACCCCTAGTTCTGGACTTCCCCAACATTGGGAACATTCTTCCTGCATTTAACCTGTCTAAACCCGTCAGAATTTTAAACGTTTCGATGAGATCCCCTCTCATTCTTCTGAACTCCAGTGAATACAAGCCCAGTTGATCCAGTCTTTCTTGATATGTCAGTCCCGCCATCTCGGGAATCAGACTGGTGAACCTTCGCTGCACTCCCTCAATAGCAAGAATGTCTTTCCTCAAGTTAGGAGACCAAAATTGTACACAATACTCCAGGTGTGGCCTCACCAAGGCCCTGTACAACTGTATGAAATAAGATATTGCACCAATAGATTGTAATCAGTCTTGAAATGATCACAAATATTGTCATGCCTGCTTAAAATAGGTTGAACATGACCAAAACAAGCCATATTTTTCATTTTCCATTTCAACAATTAATTATAAATCCATTAATCGCACAGATTTTGGATCTAACTCTCACTGCTTCCATTATGAGAACTATTGCCATTGCATCATTTTAGGTGTAAAATCTATTTTGGTCAGAAGACATTCAGATTACATTTGCTTGTTAAACTTGTCAGAGCTCAAGCAATAGAGCATTGAAATTTATATTCTTGGTTTGATCTGGTGATTAAAAACCTCAGCATGATTTTATTCCCTGTTGCATTCTTGCTAAATGGCTTTAGTTCCATACTCATGAAACAAATCAGTGCTTTACTTGTCGTGGCAAAATAGTCATTATGTCAAAACTGACATCAATGTACCACCAGTGTTATTTTTTTCAGAAGTGCATAATCATTGGTCAAGTGGCTCAATATTACAGGTGGGTAGCAAAGAGGCTTCATACATATTCCTATTTTCCAGCAACAGTAACAATTATTTATTTTTAATGTTTTCTGACCATAGTGATGCTTAATTCTGAATGGCTCAACACTTTGTTGAATTGGGGAAGAATGACCCCTGAAATTGTGAACAATATTTCTGTCAATTCCACCCTGGAAGTTCAGCCAAAGAAAAAAACCTAAAGGCAGCAGCAGTGTAACCTGAAGAAGATGGAACTTCGAGTTTGAATATTCACCTATTGGCACTAAATTTGACTTTGTGCTACTGAATAAAATATATGTTCATTCCACGGTGCTCTCATCTGCCATTAGTGCTGCTGTCCTAAGACTTTCATAACATCAGGAATAAAATCTTGCCTTCCGTTTCATTCTAACATCTAAACAAGGAGCTTGTAGCCATTTTTCTAAGCATGGATTATGGAAATGTTGATGTTTAATGACAATATATATGGAATGAGTTTATTGATAACCATGTTTCCTTTTTGGGAGGATGCTGTTATTTAATATTTTACATAAATATGGTCCAAAAAGGAAAATATTTACAGATCGGGCATTGATTGTGCCACATTGTTTAGTGATTAATGATTAATGATGAATCTTTTCTCCTTTGTGTCCATTGAGCATATTTAGTGCTGTTGCTAGAAAATAGGAATATGCATATAACCCATCTGATGGGGTAGGTGCAACTACTCCTCCGGGTAGATTCATAATGAAATCACAAAACACTTCACTAAAATTCATAGTAGCTTTAAATTCCTGACTTTTTGACATGTGCTTCAGAAACAGAAAAACATGCAGATAAAACCACTTTTAAATGTTAACTGTCATAAATAAAATAAAGAGATAATAATTAGCAATGGTGACCTTTTAAACAGTGCAATTGTACTACTAATAATACGCAGCCCATCAATTATGACTTTTATGTGGAAACTAATTGAATACTAAGCAGGTGTTGACACTTCAGCACAATGGTTATACTTGCCAGTGGTTGTTAATTTACTATATTGATGTCCTAAACAACACTTTATTTTGGCATTACCCATTGGTAGTTGCTAAAACCCAGATTATGGATAGATAGTTTGGAAAAAAGCATAACCTTTTTAGGTGTAATTCTAAAGAGGATAAACAATAGAAGATTCGCTGTGAATAAAACCAGTGGGAAATTTTTATTCACAACAACTTTTCACACTGCAGGAATGAGTGATTGAAAAATATATATTTGTATGTATCTTCCATTCAGTTACTGGATCACAAGAGTCATCCTTTATGATTTGCTGATTAATGTAGAGATCAAAAAGCCTATCCATGCAGTATTATTATCCTAAAATTATAGTGGCATGCAAACATTGGGTGAAATAACTAGGAGCCACTCCTAACAAAGACACAATGGCAGAATTTTAATTTGGAGGCAGGTAGGGAGCGGAGCTGGGCTAGAAAGTGGTCGGGAAACCCTGGATGACTGGATTCCATTGAAACATAGAAACATAGAAAATAGGTGCAGGAGTAGGCCATTCAGCCCTTCGAGCCTGCACCGCCATTCAATATGATCATGGCTGATCATGCAACTTCAGTATCCCATTCCTGCTTTCTCTCCATACCCCTTGATCCCTTTAGCCGTAAGGGCCACATCTAACTCCCTTTTGACTATATCTAATGAACTGGCCTCAACAACTTTCTGTAACCTCAAAAGTGAGGTTACATTAGCTACCCTCCAATCCATAGGAATTGAACCAGAGTCCATGGAATGTTGGAAAATGACCACCTATGCATCTACTATTTCTAGGGCCACTTCCTTAAGTACTCTAGGATGCAGACTATCAGGCCCTGGGGATTTATCGGCCTTCAGTTCGTTCAATTTCCCTAACACCATTTCCTGACTAATAAGGATTTCCCTCAGCTCCCCCTTCTCGCTCGACTCTCGATCCCCTAGTATTTTCGGGAGGTTATTTGTGTCTTCCTTAGTGAAGACAGAACCAAAGTATTTTTTCAATTGATCTGCCATTTCCTTGTTCCCCATTATGAATTCACCTGATTCTGACTGCAAGGGACCTACATCTTTTTCTCTTCACATATCTATAGAAGCTTTTGCAGTCAGTTTTTATGTTCCCAGCAAACTTACTTTCATACTATATTTTCCCCCTCATAATTAAACCCTTTGTCCTCCTCTGCTGAATTCAGTCCTCAGGTTTGCTACCTTTTCTGGCCGATGTATATGCCTCTTCGTTGGATTTAACACTTGCCCTAATTTCCCTTGTTAGCCACGGTTGAGTCACCTTCCCTTTTTTATTCTTATGCCACACAGGGGTGTACAATTGTTGTAGTTCATCCATGTGATATTTAAGTGTCTGCCATTGCCTATCCACCGTCAACCCTTTAAGTATCATTCTCTAGTCTATCCTAGCCAATTCATGTTTCATACCGTCGAAGTTTCCTTTCTTTAAGTTCAGGACCCTAGTCTCTGAATTAACTGTGTCGCTCTCCATCTTAATGAAGAATTCTATCATATTATGGTCACTCTTCCCCAAGTGGCCCCGCACAACCAGATTGCTAATTAATCCTCTCTCGTTACACAAGACCCAATCTAGGATGGCCTGCTCTCTAGTTGGTTTCTCAACAAATTGGTCAAGAAAACCATCCCTTATACACTCCAGGAAATCCTCCTGCATAGTATTGCTACCAGTTTGGTTAGCCCAATCAATATGCAGATTAAAGTCACCCATGATAAATGCTGTCCCTAATTTCCTGTTTGATGCCATCCCCAACCTCCCTACTACTGTTTGGTGGTCTGTACACAACTCCCACTAACATTTTCTGCCCTTTGGTGTTTCGCAGCTCTACCCATATAGATTCCACATCATCCAAGCTAATGTTTTTCCTTACTATTGTGTTAATCTCCTCTTTAACCAGTAACGCTACCGCACCTCCTTTTACTTCCTGTCTGTCCTTCCTGAATATTGAATACCCCTGGATGTTGGTTACCATGGAGCCATGTCTCCGTAGTCCCAATTACATCATATCCATTAACAGCTATCTGCGCTGTCAATTCATCCACTTTATTAGGAATGCTCCTCGCATTGAGACTCAGAGCCTTCAGGCTTGTTTTTTTAACACTCTTTGTCCTTTTAAAATTAAGTTTTAATGTAGCCCTTTTTGATTTTTGCCCTTGATTTCTCTGCCCTCCACTCTTGCTTTTCTCCTTCCTACCTTTTGCTTCTGCCCCCTTTTTACTTCCCTCTGGCAGGTCCTGCCGAATTTAACAGTGGGGCTTGATTAACATTTCAACAAAATTGTGTTTCCCAACCAGTGGAGAAGCTGGCTGTCGGGCGGGAAGGCTTGCGATACTAGGCCGTAAAGAGTAGGGTAAGAGGGATCGCGGGGGTTGGGGGGATCATGGGCCAGAGGTGGAATGGTGTTGGGGGGTGTAGTCGGAGGCTGGAGGAGGATCGGGGCCAGAGGATCGGGGCCAGCAGAGGATGGAGGAGGTTGGTCGGGGGCTGGAGAAGAATCGGGGCCAGGTGAGCGGTCGGAGGCCAGATAGGGAATCTGAGGCCTCAGCGGGAGGTTGGGGGGAAAATCAGTTGCCTCATGGGGGGAGGTCATAGCCCTTAGGAGGAGGTCGCGGAGAGATCGGGAAGGTCAGGCGTGTGTCTGTGCGAGGTGGATGAGGCAGGGATGCTGGATAGTGTAAAGGCACTGGATCCAGCAGTGCTCATCTCCCTTTAACTGCGGGATCCCCGAGGCCATGGAAACCCACCCGCCCACAGTTAAATTTGAAATGATGGACCACCATGAGGCACGTCAGCCTCATTATAATACTTAAATATTTGAACGCCAGTCCATCGTCCCATATCCATTAAAACCGGAAGTGGGCGAATTGGAAGCGGGTTGGAGATGGTATTGAGTTTAGTAACTCTTTACATTCCCACCCAACCGCAACCCATCCGGGTTATTGGGGTTAAAATTACCCCCATTTTTAGAGATCTAAGAAGCCAACAGAAGTTTTTTTTCAGTCATGGGATGTGGGCGTCGCTGGCAAAGCGAGCTTTTATTGACCATCCCTAATTGCCCTTGAGAAGGTGGTGAGCTGACTTTTTGAACCGTTGTAGTCAGTGAGGTGAAGGTACTTCCACAGTACTATTAGCGAGGGAGCTCCAGGATCTTGACCCAGCGACAATGAAGGAACAGCAATATATTTCCAAGTCAGGATGATATGTGACTTGGAAGGGCACTTACAGTTTGCGCCTGCTGTTCTTTTTCCTTTTAGGTGGTAGCCGTGCGTTTGCGAGGTGCTGTTGAAGAAGCCTTGGTGAGTTGCTGCAATGCATCTTGTAGATGGTACACACTGCAGTCACGGTGCACCGCTGGTGGAGGGAGTGAATGTTTAAGGTGGTAGATGATGTGTCAGTCAAGCGGGCTGTTTTGTCCTGGAGCTTCTTGAATGTTGTTGGAGCTGCACTCATCCAGGCAAGTGGCCGGTCCAGTTAAGTTTCTGGTCAATGTGACCCCCACGAAGCTGATGGTGGATTTGGCAAGGGTAATGCCATTACATGTTAAGGGAGATGGTTAATCTCTCTCTTGTTGGAGATGGTTATTGCCTGCCACTTGTGTGGTGCAAATGTTATTTGCCACTTATCAGTCCAAGCCTGAATGTTGTCCAGGTCTTGTTGCATGTGAGCACAGACATCTTCATTATCTGAGGAGTTGCAAATGGAACTAAACATAGTATAATCATCAGCGAACATCCCCACTTCTGACCTTATGATGGAGAGAAGGTCATGATGAAGCAGCTGAAGATCGTTGGGCTTAGGACACTGCCCCAAAGAACTCCTGCAGAAATGTCCTGGGTTTGAGATGATTGGCCACCAACAACCATAACCATCTTTCTTTGTGCTTGGTATCAGTCCAGCCAGTGGAGAATTTCCCCCCTAATTCCCATTGACTTCAATTTTACTAGGGCTTCTTGATGCCACATTCGGTCAAATGCTGTGTTAATGTCAAGAGCAGTCACTCTCATCTCACCTCTCAAATTCAGCTCTTTTGTCCATGTTTGAACCAAGGCTTTAATGAGGTCTGGAGCCAAGTGGTCCTGGCGGAACCAAAACTGAGCACTGGTAAGCAGGTTATTGGTGAGTAAGTGCCACTTAATGGCACTGTCTATGACACCTTCCATCACTTTGCTGATGATTGCAAGTTGGTTGGAGGGGCGGTAACTGGCTGGATTGGATTTAGGTCCTGCTTTTTGTGGACAGGACATACCTGGGCAGTTTTCCACATTGTCAGATAGATACCAGTATTGTAGCTGTAACACCTTGGCTAGAGGCACAGCTAGTTCTGGAGCCTAAGTCTTCAGTGCTACAACTGGGATCTTGTTTTGCTGATAGACTTTGCTGTATCCAGTGTGCTCAGCCATTTATTGATATCATGTGGCATGAATCAAATTGGCTGTAGACTGGTGGGGATCCCAGGAGGAGGCCAAGATGGATCATCCACTCTCTACTTCTGACCTTGTCTTTTGCACTTACGTGCTGGGTTCCGCCATCATTGAGGATGGGGATGTTCATTGAGCCTCCTCCTTCCATTAGTTATTTAATTGTCCACCACCATTCATGACTGGATGTGGCAGGACTACAGAGTTGGTTGTGGGATCAATTTGCTCTGTCTATGGCACGTTGCTTCCACTGTTTAGCATACATGTCCAGTGTTGCAACTTCCCCAGTTTGGCACCTTATTTTTAGGTACTCCTGGTGCTGCTCCTGGCATGCTCCTTTACACTTCTCATTGAATCAGTGTTGGTCCCCTGGCTTGATGGTAATGGTAGCATGAGAAATATGCCAGGCCATGAGGTTACAGATATAATTCTGCTGCTGCTGATGGCTCACTGCGCCTCATGGATGCCTAGTTTTGAGTTGCTAGATCTGTTCTGAATTTATCGCATTTAGCATGGTGGTGTGTCCTCAGTGTAAAGACAAGACTTTGTCTCCAAAAGGACTGTGCGGTGGTCACTCCTACTAATACTGTCATGGACAAATGCATTTGCGACAGGTAGATTGGTGAGGACAATGTCAAGTAGGTTTTCCCCTCGTGCTGTTCTCTCACTTTCTGCCGCAGGCCCAAGCTGGCAGATATGTACTTCAGGACTCAGCCAGCTTGGTCAATAGTGGTGCTACTGAGCCATTCTTGGTGATGGAATATGAATTCCCCACCCAGAGCACATTCTGTCCCCTTGCTATCCACAGTGCTTCTTCCAACTGGTGTTCAACATGAAGGAGTACTGATTCATTAGCTGAGGGAGGGTGGTATGTGGTAATCAGCTGGAGGTTTCATAGAATCATAGATTAGAATCATAGATGGTTGCAACTCAGAAGGAAGCCATTTATCCCATCGAGCCTATGTCAGTTCTCTAAGAGCACTTCAGCCATTCCCACTCTCCCGCCCTTTCCCCCGTAGCCCTCCTCCACCATCCTTTCAGGCAGTGCATTCCAGATCATAAATATTGGCTGAGTAAAAAAGTTTTCCTCATGTCGCCTTTGGTTCTTCTGCCAATCAATTTAAATCTGTGTCCTCTGGTTCTCCCGACCTTTCTGCCAATGGGAACAGTTTCTCTCTTTCTACTCTGTCTGGACCCCTCATGATTTTGAACATCTCTATTAAATCTCCTCTCAACGTACTCTGCTCTCAGGAGTACAACCCAAGCTTCTCCAGTCTATCCACGTAATTGAAGTCCCTCATTCCTGGAACCATTCTTTTACAACTTTTCTGTATCCTCTCGAAGGCCTTCACCTCCTTCCTAAAGTGCAGTGTCTAGAATTGGACACAATACTCCGAACTAGTGTTTCATAAAGGTTCATCATAACCATTTTGCTTTTGTACTCTATGCCCCTAGTTATACAGCCCAGGATCCCATAAGCTTTTTTAACTGCTTTCTCAATCTGCCATGCCACCTTCAATGAATTTTGCATATATACCCCTCTCTGTTCCTGCACCCCATTTAGAATTGTACCCTTTAATTTATATTGCCTCTCCTCGTTCTTCCTACCGAAATGCATCACTTCGCACTTTTCTGCCACTTGTTCGCTCATTCCATCAGCCTGTCTATGTCCTCTTAAAATCCATCACTCTCCTCCTCACTGTTCACTATACTTCCAAGTTTTGTGTCATCTGTAAATTTTGAAATTGTGCCCTGTACACTCAAGTCCAAGTCATTACCATATATAAAGAAAAGCAGTGGTCCTAGAACTGAGCCCTGGGGAACACCACTGTATAACCTCCTCCAGTCTGAAAAACAACCGTTCACCACTACTCTCTGTTTCCTGTCCCTTAGCCAATTTCGTATCCATGATGCCACTGTCCCTTTTTTCCATGGGCTTGAACTTTGCTGGCAAGCCTATTATGTGGCACTTTATCAAATGGCTTTTGAAAGTCTATGCACACCATTTCAACCACATTGCCCTCATCAAACCTTTCTGTTACCTCATCAAAAAACTCAATCAAGTTAGTTAAACAATATTTGCCTTTAACAAATCCGTGCTAGCTTTCCTTAATTAATTCACACTTATTCAAGTGACTGTTAATTTTGTCCCGCATTATCATTTCTAAAAGCTTTCCCACCATCGAGGTTTCCTTGCCCATGTTTGATCTGATGTCATGAGACTTGATGGGGTCCAGAGTCAATGTTGAAGTTTCCCAGGGGCACTCCTTCCCGACGCTATATCACTGTGCCGCCAACTCTGGTGGGTCTGTCCTGCTGGTGGGACAGGACATGCCCAGGGAGGATGGAGGAATCTGAGATGTTTGCTGAAAGATAGGAATCTGTGAATATGACTATGTCAGGCTGTTGCTTGACTAAGCTGTGGGTAAGCGCTCCCAGATTTGACACAAGTTTCAAGATGTTACTGAGCAGACCTTTGCAGGGTTGATGGGCTGGGTGTGCCTTTGCCTTGTCCGAATCCAGTGCCTAGGTCCATGCTGGGTGGTCTGTCTGATTTTATTGTTAGGGCTAGAAATTGCATAGCGCCCCTTTTGGGGCGATAACTTTTGCGGGAACGCAAAAGTATTGCCGGGCGCTACCCAATTCCAGCAGATGCGAACTTCTGGTTTACATAGAAACATAGAAAGTAGGTGCAGGAGTAGACCATTTGGCCCTTCGAGCCTGCACTGCCATTCAATATGACCATGGCTGATCATGCAACTTCAATACCCCATTCCTGCTTTCTCTCCATACCCCTTGATCCCTTTAGCCGCAAGGGCCATATCTAACTCCCTTTTGAATATATCTAATGAACTGGCCTCAACAACTTTCTGTGGTAGAGAATTCCACAGGTTTACAATTCTCTGACTGAAGAAGTTTCTCCTCATTTCAGTCCTAAATGGCTTACCCTTTATCCTTAGATTGTGACCCCTGGTTCTGGACTTCCCAACATCGGCAACATTCTTCCTGCATCTAATCTGTCCAACCCCGTCAGCATTTTATATGTTTCTATGAGATCCCCTCTCATTCTTCTAAATTCCAGTGAATATAAGCCTAGTCGATCCAGTCTTTCTTCATATGTCAGTCCTGCCATCCCGGGAATCAGTCTGGTGAATCTTCGCTGCACTCCCTCAATAGCAAGAATGTCCTTAGTGTGAAAGGAGGGAAGTGGAGCGCTAAATGAAGTGCTATCACTTCCTTTGGAGCGCTAAATGAGGCAAGAGCAACGTTAAGGGCAGAGCGCTGCACAATGTCCAGTGCAGCGCTGCCGGAATCACAGGCTCCTTCCCTCTCTTAAAGCAAAGTGCCATTGCTGAGGGATCTGCAAGGTAATGAATTGATTGGTCAGCGATGGGTCCTGCAATCTGCGACGATCAGCCCCAAGCATTCTAACAGAGTGCAGGGCTGATCAATCGTGACATTTGAAACATTCAAAAATGAGCAGAGCGGGGTGAAAAACATTTTTGGGCTACCTGACAACCAATCCCTTTAACTACCGCTCCCCAAGAGGCCGGCCAACCTCCCAATGCCTCCTGCAGCTGCCGTTGTTGACGCCCGGCGATGCTGCAGGGGGCGGAATTGAATTTAGGATCCGGGGTGGTAACAGGGTGCTGCGCACCAGATGACGTCACGATCTCTGGGGCGCAGGAGATCATGACGTTAAGGTTTACTGCCAGCACTAACCTGCAAGGAAAGTTCGGAAAGCCGTTAGTGTCCCGTTATCACCTCTCGGAGGCACTAACGCGAGGAGCAAAGGAGGCCAATTTCCCCCCTTATTGTTTTTCCCAGCAGTTTTAATGTAACTGAGTGGCTTGCTGGGCCATTTCAGAGAGTGGTTAAGAATCAAGCACATTGCTGTGGGTCTGGAGTCACATAAAGTTCAAACTGGGTAAGGGCACCAGATTTCCTTCCCTAAACAACATTAGTGAACCAGATGGTTTTATACCGTACAACAATCCAGTAGATTCATGGTCACCATTACTGATACTGGGGTTTTTTGCCAATTACCAATATTGATGATAAGAGCAGCTTCCAGTCTGTCCATTTGTATTATGAGCAACATTTTCCATGAAAAAGAAATTCAGGGGGTAGGAAAATTTGCCAAACATCTTTTTGACTTTGTTCCCAAATATTATAAATCAGTGCACAACAGTTGTTTTGCCTGGCAATAAGATCTTCTGTCAGATAAATAGCTATCTTATTTATGTACATAGGATGTAAAAAATTTATAATTTTTAATGTTCTAAATTTAGAATAGTTGTTGGTGGTTTGATTTAAAGCCTAGGGTAGCTGTGATTAAAATCTAATTCTAATTTTTTTGAGATGTTGTTAACCATGTGTGATACATAATATGCAGTAATTATAGTTTCATGGTACTGCAATAAAAATCATTATTATTTTATATTAAAACTGCTACTTGTCTTTGGATGTTTCATTTAGGGCAAAATTGCCCGGGCCTTGATTGGGGGCAGTAACCACCAATGACCAGTGCAGAAGTCCAGCTCCAACCACTGACTTGGCCTCAAAGGAAGTGAAGTGCAATCTCGCGCGTTCCATTCCTTTAGGAGCACGTTCCGGGGCGCTACTGGGGCCATGAGTGAAGCACTATGTGGATGCTCAGCTTTGGGGCTATATTGATGTTGATGACGGAATGGTTCATGGCGCGGGTGATGCGCACGTCCTTGCGATCCCTTGTTCGAATGATGACGTAGTCGAGCAGGTGCCAATGCTTCCAGTTGGTAACACTGCCTCCAGTGCACCATCGCAGCCTTCGGATGCCTTCGAAGGAGAGTGTTCGAAGATCAGGCCCTCAAATCTGGTAGCAAGCTTATGGTCTACAGGGCTGTAGTGATACCCGCACTCCTGTATGGCTCAGAGACGTGGACCATATACAGCACATGTAATGTCCTTACACACTACTATAAATTCACACGAGGCACATTCTGCAGAAAAGGTCACTCTGTGACCTGAACCTTTATTCACAGGACCAAGAAGTGATGACCCTGCGTGGGAGCTCCCTTTATATACCTGGATGACCAGGTGAGGAGTGTCTCCCACAAGTTCACTCCCTGTGGTCAAGGTGTGCATTTCTTAGTTGTATTCAGTATGCAGTGTTGTTACATGAAGGTTACAGTTACATGAAGGTTACATAAATTACATCACCTCCCACCAACGTCTTATAGGGTCAAAGATGAAGTCTTTCAGGCGGTCGACGCTCTCTCGTGGAGTGCCGCAGTTGGGGCTCTGGTTGTTGAGCCTTGGCATGCGTCTCTGTCACCTGTGGTGATTCCGGCTCGTCCGGGCTGACCACAGGGACTGTGCACGCTGCTGAAAGTTCTTGTTGCTCGTTCACTGGCGGTGGTGTGGGCAACATCTCATGATCTTCCTCAAGTTCCTCAGTGTCCATGCTGAACCTTTTTTTTGACTTGGTCCAGATGCTTGCGGCATATCTGTCCATTGTTAAGTCTGACCACTATGACCCTATTCCCCTCTTTGCCAATTACGGTACCCTCAAGCTATTTGGGCCCCAAAGCGTGATTAAGAACAAATACAGGGTCATCGATTTCTATATATCTCCCCTTTGAGTTACGGTCATGGCACTCATTTTGGGACTGGCGCTTGCCCTCAACAAAGTCTGACAGGATAGGAGGAATGAGGGGCAGCCGAGTTTTAAGTGTACGTTTCATGAGTAGTTCCGTGGACGGGACTCCCGTGAGCGAATGCGGTCGGGACCTATAGGCTAGCAGGAGGCGCGATAGGCGGCATTGAAGGGAGGGTCCTTGAATCCGGAGCATGCCCTGTTTTATGATTTGGACCGCACGTTCCGCCTAGCCATTGGAAGCCGGCTTGAATGGTGCTGTCCTGACAAGTTTGATGCCATTACCCGACATGAACTCCCGGAATTCATAGCGAGTGAAACAAGGGCCGTTGTCGCTAACCAGGATGTCCGGCAGGCCGTGAGTCGCAAAGACCGTACGCAGACTCTCCACAGTGGTGGATGTCGTGCACGAATTCAATATGATGCACTCGATCCATTTCGAGTATGCATCAACAACAATGAGGAACATTTTTCCCATGAACGGGCCCGCGTAGTCTACGTGAATACGTAACCATGGCCTGGTGGGCCAGGGCCACAGGCTGAGTGGGGCCTCCCTGGGGGCATTGCCCAGCTGGGCACACGTCGTGCACCTGCGAACACAGTGTTCCAGGTCTGAGTCAATTCCCGGCCACCATACATGTGACCGGACAATGGCCTTCATTAGCATGATGCCTGGGTGCTCGCTGTGGAGTTCCCTGATGAATACTTCCCTTCCCTTCTGGGGCATGACTACCCAGCTGCCCCATAGTAGGCAGTCGGCTTGGATGGAGAGCTCATCCATCTGTCTGTGAAACAGTCTGACCTTCTCGGGGCCTGCTCCGTGTGCGGGCGCCCAATCCCCAGTCAGGACACATTTCTTAATCAAGGATAGGAGGGGATCTCTGTTGGTCCAGATTTTGATCTGGCGGGCTGTTATGGGGGAGCCTGCATTGTCAAAGGCATCAACAGCCATGACCATCTCAGCGCTTTGCTCTGCTGCCCCCTCAGTGGTGGCCAGTGGAAGCCTGCTGAGTGTGTCAGCGCAATTGTCGGTGCCTGGCCGGTGCCGTATGGTGTAGTCATACGCAGCCAACATGAGAGCCCATCGCTGTACGCGAGCTGACGCTTTGTCATTGACAGCTTTGCTGTCTGACAACAGGGATGTTAACGGCTTATGGTCCGTTTCTAACTCGAACCTTCTGCCAAAAAGGTACTGGTGCATCTTTTTCACCCCGTGGACACATGCAAGTGCTTCCTTTTCAACCATCCCATATCCCCGTTCTTCTTGGGAGAGCGACCTGGAGGCATAAGCCACAGGTTGGAGTTGGGCCTCATCATTACTCTGCTGCAACATGCACCCAACCCCATAGGATGATGCATCACATGTCAAAACCAATTTCTTACAGGGGTTGTACAGAGTCAACAGCTTATTAGAACAAAGCAGGTTCTGCGCCCGATTGAAAGCCCGTTCCTGACAGTCCCCCCAAAACCAATCGCAACCCTTACGCAGGAGCACGTGTAGCGGCTCCAACAATATGCTTAAGTTCGGCAGAAAGTTCCCGAAACAGTTCAAGAGTCCCAGAAATAAACGCAACTCCGATGTGTTGCCAGGCCTGGGCGCGCGACGAATCGCCTCCGTTTTGGAATTGGTAGACCGGATCCCATCTGTGGCAACCCTCCTGCCCAAAAACTCGACCTCTGGGGCCAAAAACACACACTTGGACTTCTTTAATCGCAGGCCTACCTGGTCCAGTCGGCATAGCATCTCCTCCAGGTTGTGGAGGTGTTCTTCGGTGTCCTGACCCATGATAAGGACGTCATCCCGAAATACGATTTTTCCAGGGATGGATTTGAGCAGGCTTTCCATGTTCCTTTGGAAGATAGCGGTCGCTGATCGAATGCCAAACGGACACCTGCTGTAGACAAACAGCCCCTTGTGCGTGGTGATGGTGGTCAGTAGCTTGGATTCTTCAGCCAGTTTCTGGGTCATGTAGGCCGAAGTGAGATCCAACTTGGTGAACAGCTTGCCGCCTGCCAGCGTAGCAAAAAGATCCTCCGCTCTCGGAAGAGGGTATTGGTCTTGTAGTGACACTCGGTTGATAGTGGCCTTGTAGTCGCCACAGATCCTGACCGAGCCATCCTTTTTTAGGACAGGGATGATGGGGCTTGCCCAGTCATTGAATTCAATGGGTGAAATTATGCCCTCTCTTAGCAACCTGTCCAACTCACTCTCAATTTTCTCCCGCATCACATATGGCACAGCTCTGGCTTTGTGGTGCACTGGTCTGGCGTTCGGGGTGATGCGTATCACTACTTTGGTATCTTTGAAAGTCCCGACACCGGGTTGAAATAGTGACTCAAATTTCTGTAGGACCTGTGAGCATGAACTTCGCTCCACAGATGAAATGGCATGCACATCCCCCCATTTCCAGTTCATCTCGGCTAGCCAGCTCCTCCCCAAAAGCGCGGGACCATTTCCTGGGACAATCCAGAGTGGAAGCCGGTTCTCTGATCCATTATGTGTGACGACCAACATTGCACTGCCTAGCACTGGGATGATCTCTTTGGTGTACGTTCGTAATTGCGTGTCAATGCGTTCTAGTTTGGGTCTGCTAGCTCTGAGTGGCCATAGTTTCTCGAATTGTTGGACACTCATAAGTGACTGGCTGGCCCCTGTGTCCAGCTCCATGCATACCGGGATGCCGTTTAATAGGACTTTCATCATCATAGGTGGCGTTTTGGTATACGAGCTGTGGATGTTTGCCACATGAACGCGCTGAACTTCAGCGTCCATTGCTCTGTTCCAAGCATCAACCTGCCTTACAGACCCCTCTTGTGGTTCATCTGCCTCGTAAATTAGCCTTGCTGTGGGCTTCCTGCACATTCTGGCTAAATGTCCACTGAAGTTACAATTTCTACAGATGAATAGTTGAAGCCTACAGGTTTTTGCAGCATGTCTGTCCCCGCACCTCCAGCATGAGCTGAGATCGTTGTGAACAAAAGTGTTGTTACCAGGCATTCCTCTCTGATTGTCTCTTTGATTACTCTTGAGCACTCTGTTAGTGGGTGTCAATGGCCCCATCCCAGGATGCATTGTCCACTGTGATGGCGTAAATGTCCATTCAATCTGCCAATTGTCTCTATAGTCTGTTGCTGCCTGGGTGGTGTCGAATTGCCCTTGCCTGCCTGCGGGGTTCTGAGTCGCATTTACAATGTTAACTCCCTGATCCATCGCCATGTTGGAAACAAAGTTGCACACGTATATTATCTTGGTTTCCTCCTCCCCCGCCATGAAGGTCTGAGCCATCAACGCCACCACTGTTAAGGTCAAGTCATTGGTCTCAATTAGCTTTCTGAAAGTCCCGGCATGACCAATGCCCTCAATAAAGAAATCCCTTAACATCTCCCCCCTGCAGGCGTCTGTGAACTTAGAGGCTGGCCAAGCGCCGAAGGTCCGCAACGAAGTCCGGTATGCTCTGTCCTTCCCGACGTTGGTGTGTATAGAATTGGTGTCGGGCCATGTGTATACTGCTCGCCAGTTTGAGGTGCTCACCGATCAATTTGCTGAGCTTTTCAAAGGTTTTGTCCGCCGGCTTCTCGGGTGCGAGCAGGTCTTTCATCAGTGCGTACGTGTTAGGTCCACAGCTGGTCAGTAGATGCACCCTTCGCTTGTCGGCCGCTGCATCTCCCAGCCAGTCCTTCGTGACAAAGCTCTGCTGGAGCCTCTCAACGAAATCGTCCCAGTCCTCACCAACACAGTACCGTTCCTCTGTGCTATCGGTGGGCATTCTCGTGAGTGTTGATTCCCGTTTCTTGTTGCCAAATGTAATGCCCTTACACACTACTATAAATTCACACGAGGCACATTCTGCAGACAAGGTCACTCTGTGACCCGCACCTTCATTCACAGGACCAAGAAGTGATGACCCTGCGTGGGACCTACCTTTATACACCTGGATGACCAGGTGAGGAGTGTTCTCCCACAAGTTCACCCCCTGTGGTCAAGATGTGCATTTCTTAGGTGTATACAGTATGCAGTGTTGTTACATGAAGGTTACAGTTACATGAAGGTTACATACATGACAGTACACATTTCAAATCGCTGAGAAATACCACCAACGATGTCTCCGCAAGATCCTGGAAATCCCCTGGGAGGACAGACGCACCAACATTAGTGTCCTCCATCAGACCAACATCCCCAGCATTGAAGTACTGACCACACCCGACGAGCTCCATTGGGCGGGCCACATTGTTTGCATGCCCAACACAAGACTCCCAAAGCAAGCGCTTTACTTGGAACTCCTGCATGGCAAGCAAGCCCCAGGTGGGCAGAGGAAACGTTTCAAGGATACCCTCAAAACCTCTTTGATAAAGTTCAACATCCCCAGCGACATCTGGGAGACCCTAGCCTGAGACCACCCTAAGTGGAGGAAGAGCATCCGGGAGGGTGCTGAGCACCTCGAGTCTCGTCGCTGAGAGCATGCAGAAACCAAGCGCAGGCAGCGGAAGGAGCATGCGGCAAACCAGACTCCCCACCCACCTTTTCCTTCAAATGACTGTCAATTCCACCTGTGACAGAGACTGTAATTCCCGTATTGGACAGTTTAGTCACCTGAGAACTCACTTTTAGAGTGGAAGCAAGTCTTCCTCGATTTCGAGGGACTGCCTATGATGATGGATGCTGGGCTACGTGCTGATGCACTTCAATGCCCCTCCCCTTAGCTTAAAGGGAAAGGCCGCTGCGCACCTTGCAAGGCCCCAACGGCTTCTACTAGGCCATCAGGGCAGCGTGCCACCGGGCCTGTAGCCCGGCACCCAAACTAGAGTTCCTGGCTGCATGACAGCGAAAGATTGGCGGAAACCCTGGAGAAATAGCCGTTTGTCTCATTTCTGCGGAGTTTCTACTGATTATCCACCAAAGGTGTGGCAGGAGATTGGGAGATCTCCACGGAAATGCTATTCGCTGTTCCCTGTTTTTTGACATTACGTTCAGGTGGGGTGGTTTTTCGTCGGTATCATGAGTGAATTCAACAGTCTGCACCACTTATCTTCACCCTCATCTTTCTTCATCATCTATAGTTATTCTTTGCCTCACTGCAAAGGTCCAGAATTGCTGCGAGCGTAATCTAGTAACAATCTCGGACTTGAGAGTTATTTGAACCTTTCAGATATCTCCTTGACTGTATAGATAAAGACCCTAGAAGTGAGATATTAGTAGATGAACACTTAATGTGTTTTACAGTTTCATTCATTTTTATTTATTTATGTTTTGTCAGAGCTTGTAGGAGCCTTACTCTCACTGCTAGCAGGAATTGTTTCCAGGGGCTAAAAGGTCACTTACTATTACAGTCAACTATTATTTCTATCCAAATGAATAATATCATTTCTATTTCCTGGAGATGCAATCTTAAAGATGCCAGAAGCTTGTGTTATTTTTATCAAGTAAGCTGGCATACTACACATTGTACTGATCACTTAACAAGCAAACTTAGAAACGTTCCTTAGAAACAAACCTCGCTTTCAGAATGTCCTGTAAAGCTTATTGTGACACATATTTTTTGTTTTAAATCCGACACCATTACTTTCTTTAACACGACCAAGTATCCCTGACTTAGCACAACAACACCAATCACTGCATTTTGACTGTAGGTTTTTTTGTAACAGTTATCCTGGCCTCGATTTTAACCCTAACCCACCCTGGACGGGCAGGAAATAGTCAAGCGAGGGATTAAAATGGCGGAAATGGTAATCCCGCCGATATTAATAGTGGTATCGGGGCGTTTGAGGGGTGGGAGGCTCATATGTAAAGTGAGGTCCTATGATGTAATTAGGACCCCAATATTATTTTAACTGGGGCAACATGGGAAACATGGTGTTCGGGAACATCGTTAGAGGAACCCGAGCAGGATTGGATCAGCACTGTTCAGTGTACTGGATGTAAAGGGGCCACGGTGAGAATATAGCTGCAATAGTGGTCTTTTTTATTGCATTATGAGCTGGGACTTTGTAGTCAGTGTTATTTTTTGCTTCTTCCTAAAAAATCAGGAAAGTTCAGTGGCCCCACCTACTACGTGAGGAAGTTGAACAACAGTGGCTGCGCAAGATGGGAAGATCATTTCGTGGATGAATACTTCTACTTCAAATGAGTAGCTCCATCTCTGACATGGCTGATGTGCTCGATGAACCATGTTCACCTGAGAGGGAATAGTACCAATATGTCATCTGCAATGGAAATCTTGTGACCCACAGACCAAGCAACATGGGGGAATCGCCCAGATTACTCTGATTGGTGCCATATCCAACATAGGGTCCATCATCCAAGTAACTAATTGGTCAGGGCAGGATAGTCTTGAGTATAGAATGTAGTCAGCTCTGAGGAAATGCCTTGAGTCCATGTATGAAGACTGATCACTGGCAGCCATGAACAGATGCTCACCAGCAGTGGCCTAAATAGGGGTCATCAGGTATAGGATATTGGAATGCAAGCCAAAAGCCTGTCTTTCATATCAGAACAATGCATGAGAATATGTTATCAAACTCCCCCTTCAAAGGTAGCGATTCCTGCATAGTGACTGCCCAAACCACTCTTTCCTTTACTGCAACACTATCAAGGAGTACAACAAATCCCTCCACCATACTATGTGAACTAGTTGAAGATCCCAAGTTGGACAAGCTAACTTTCGTAAGTATGGGAACAGAGAAGGCACAACCAGAGGCACTTAGAGACATTCCACCGTGATTTACAATTACTCAGATTTCAGCCCTGACTGAATGCAGCCTCCCTTGAAGAGGTGCACTTGTGCTTTTAATAGTGGCCAGGACTCCCATTGGAAATTGTGTCATTCGGGTGGACAGACCACCGGCAGACAAGTCACTTAGCCGGGAAACCCAAAAGCCTTCTCTAAATGAGGCTGGGCAATTAAAATCATACAGATTTGTCTCTCGCATTTGTGGACTAGCTGTCTGCTTCTGTCGTCACACACTCTGTTCCCGTCACTCACTTAAAATCAGGGGCCCTGTGTTTATGTGTGTGAACATGGTGGTAGACTATGTCGATCATGTATTGACCTGCATAGTCAGAAGCACACCCATTTACCATGAATATAAGCTTCCTTCATTGTTGGCACCATGGTCCTCTAGTACGAGGGATTGCTATAAACTGTGTGTGTCTGTGTGTGTGTGTGTGTGTGTGTGTGTGTGTGTGTTTCGAATGTGCTTAGTCCACAGGATTGCCCCCCCGATGTAAGTACCAGGGAGTGTATGGTGGAAATCTCCAAAGCTGACCCCATCAAAATATCTGTGACCAGTGGGAGGTTGCCTGATTTGCATGTGACTGGTCGGTCCCTATGATACTATCGGCACATCTCTACCACCCACTTGGGGAATGGAATGGTAAAATGGCCCGGGCCACCATTTGTCAAATTCCAGGCACCACCATCAGGAAGAGATTATTTTAATGGGCCAATAAGTTCCATTTGCAAAGGGGCCAATGACAACAAAACATGCTGGCAATGTTCAGGCCAGGATTTCAGGTCTAGACCTCATAGATGGGCCTCATTTACACAGGACTAAGGGCTGACATGGAGATTCCACCCCAAACATCTCCAAACACTGGTAGCAAAGTATCTGTCCCAGCCAAATTCCCAGACCTGCTGCTACACTCCCAATGCACATATTCTGGGATTGTGTTGCAAAATCCCACTGAATTTTGGAGCTGTGTGTTTTAGTATGTACGTGTAGGTGCATGTTTGCGTACGCCTGTGTACTTCTTCAGCTATCTGTTTTAATTTTTTCACAACAGCTGTGCTCCCTGTCTCAGCCTTTTCACCATAGCCACTTGCGCTATTTGTGCTGCTGACTATGAAAAATGGGAGACAGGCACAACTGAATATCAATTGTTTACTGATGTAAATGTTGTAGATGGTACGCAGTAGAGAGACAGTACAGCAGAACAACTACTTAACACTAGGAACCAATTCACAAAAACCTTGTGGCTACTGCACAGCTCCTGTACAAAATAATGTTTCACTTCTGCATCATTTTAAGATCAAATTACAGGAGTATACACATTTTCCAAAGTACATATAAATGGTGTCTAAAATTGCCTACTGGGCAAAAATAGTGTTAAGAAATAACATTTCAATTTCACAGGAGAAAGCAGCTCAAGCCCTGGAGACAGTGCACAGCAGAGTCACAATATTGATCCCTTTCCTCAGACGACTATAAGGAAAGACTAAAGACATTTTAGCCTTGACTAGAGAGGGGCTCATATTGCAAGTTAAGAAGTGGGTATACTGTTTGTCTGAGGGAAGGGCCTTGGGGGCATGGTTCCTCAGAAAATTTTCTGATTTAAAATAAATGCTGATACATTTATCAACATTTTGGAGCAGAATTCATTATATTCTTTATATTAGATAATAATTCACTGAGCTGAATAGAAAACTTCTAACATGACGGCTCTTATAATGGTAATAGCAAAATGCTAGTGGTCTCCCATGGCAGGTCAGAGCATAAGGATAATGGGCCAATGGAAATGGGGTGGGTGGGCAGTTAGAATTGCCATTAGACTTGGCCGCTATGATTCCTCTCTTTGCCCGCATGTTATGATTCTAATTTGCTCTTCTGAGCAGGTGAGGAGGACATCTGCCAGTAATCCATGGGGTCCTTCTTTAATAATACACATAAGGCTCCGATTACATAATCGGGTTGTGACTTATATCTTAACCAATGTGAAGAAGCTATTGTGGCTTTCCTGCCAGGCCAACCTAGTGGGAAGGGGAGTTGGGGCTTGTAGAGGCCAAGGGAGGGTCTCTTCTTGTGGGGTCACCAGAAGCAGGGAATTATTACTTCAGTCCCTGGTGGCAGCCTCCTGCCACTCAAAATTGTGCTCCTGCCAGCTGGCCAGTTGCCGCTTCCTGTCGGTTTCGGATGGGAGACTTAGTTAAAATCTCATGGACCTTGCTCTGCCAAGATTTCTCACCCACTTCCACCCCTGCCCATATGACTCCCTCCCTGAATTAATATCGGGACTTATGTTTCTTTCCAGCTTATGTCATCTTTGTGTTGTTGATTTATTCTATCTATATTGGTCCCACAACCAATCAATCAAAGCATAGCTCTCTAGTCCTCCCACATCTAGTTGAGAATGGTGATGGACAATCAGGCAACAAAGAGGAGGAGGCTCCATGAATATCCTCAACCTCAAACAGGACGTAGGCCAGGTGTGAATCATAAGTGCTAAGTGAACAATCCTACGGCTATTTCCAGTGGGGTTCCGCAGGCCTCAGTACGAGGTCCCTTGCTTTTTGTGGTATATATCAATGATTTAGACTTCAATGTAGAGGTTATGATTAAGAAGTTTGCAGATGATACAAAAATTGGCCGTGTGGTTGATAGAGAAAAAAAGTTGTAGACTGCAGGAAGATATCAATGGATTGGTCAGGTGGGCAGAAAAGTGGCAAATGGAATTCAGGCCAGAGAAGTGTGAGGTAATACATTTGGGGAGGGCTAACAAGGCAAGGGAACACACAATAAATGGTAGGATACTGAGAAATGTAGAGAAACGGAGAACCTTGAAGTGTATGTGCACGGATCCCTGAAGGACAGGTAGAAAAGGTGGTTAAGAAGGCATATGGGATACTTTCCTTTATTAGCTGAGGCATAGGATATAAGAATTATTTTAATGTGGGGTGGCCGTTGCACACTAGCTACCACACTGGCTTGACAGAGCAAGATCTTGGTCCAGTGGTAAGGGGATCCGAGACGACTGGAGATCAGGCTCCACTGCATGGGTCTAGTACATACAAACACACATGCTCCTACTGTCCTCCTTTCTCTTTCCCACAGGACCTCTGTCCCTGGATTTCATAGGATGCAATGGTAGCTTCACAAACTCGCTATTGGCCTGTGCTGCCCTGTTCTTGGGCTACGACCCCGCTGCTGGTCGACGCTGTGCCGCTCCTGGGCCACGACCCTGCTGCTGGTCCATGCTGTGCCGCTCCTGGGCCATGACCCTGCTGCTGGTCCATGCTGTGCCGCTCCTGGGCCATGACCCCGCTGCTGGTCCATGCTGTGCCGCTCCTGGGCCACGATCCCACTGCTGGTCCATGCTGTGCCGCTCCTGGGCCATGATCCCGCTGCTGGTCCATGCTGTGCCGCTCCTGGGCCATGACCCCGCTGCTGGTCCATGCTGTGCCGCTCCTGGGCCATGACCCCGCTGCTGGTCCATGCTGTGCCGCTCCTGGGCCATGACCCCGCTGCTGGTCCATGCTGTGCCGCTCCTGGGCCACGACCCTGCTGCTGGTCCATGCTGTGCCGCTCCTGGGCCACGATCCCACTGCTGGTCCATGCTGTGCCGCTCCTGGGCCATGATCCCACTGCTGGTCCATGCTGTGCCGCTCCTGGGCCACGATCCCACTGCTGGTCCATGCTGTGCTGCTCCTGGGCCACGATCCCACTGCTGGTCGACGCTGTGCCGCTCCTGGGCCATGATCCCACTGCTGGTCCATGCTGTGCCGCTCCTGGGCCATGATCCCGCTGCTGGTCGACGCTGTGCCGCTCCTGGGCCATGATCCCACTGCTGGTCCATGCTGTGCCGCTCCTGGGCCACGATCCCGCTGCTGGTCGACGCTGTGCCGCTCCTGGGCCATGATCCCACTGCTGGTCCATGCTGTGCCGCTCCTGGGCCACGACCCCACTGCTGGTCCATGCTGTGCCGCTCCTGGGCCATGACCCCACTGCTGGTCCATGCTGTGCCGCTCCTGGGCCACGACCCCACTGCTGGTCCATGCTGTGCCGCTCCTGGGCCACGATCCCACTGCTGGTCCATGCTGTGCCGCTCCTGGGCCATGACCCCACTGCTGGTCCATGCTGTGCCGCTCCTGGGCCAGGACCCCACTGCTGGTCCATGCTGTGCCGCTCCTGGGCCAGGACCCCACTGCTGGTCCATGCTGTGCCGCTCCTGGGCCACGACCCCACTGCTGGTCCATGCTGTGCCGCTCCTGGGCCACGACCCCACTGCTGGTCCATGCTGTGCCACTCCTGGGCCACGACCCCGCTGTTGGTCCATGCTGTGCCGCTCCTGGGCCTTGACCTCCCTGCTGTTGACCACCGGGTAAGTCATTGCAAGAATCCTCCTCAATCATGCTCTCCCTGTGGCTGAAGAGCTCCTCCCAGAGTCATAGTGCGGATTCCACCCAATAAGGGGCACAATACTCATGATCTTCACCGCGCAGCAGATACAAGAGAAATGTAGGGAACAGCACCAACCCTTATACATGGCCTTCTTTGACCTCACAAAAGCCTCAAAACTGTCAACTGTGAGGGATTATGGAGCATCCTCCTCAGATCCAGTTGCCCTCAAGAGTTTGTCACCATCCTCTGCCTGCTCCACAATGACATGCAAGCTGTGATCCTCACCAATGGATCCACCACAGACCCAATCCACGTTCAGACCGGGGTGAAGGAAGGATGTGTCATCGCACCAACACTCTTCTCAATCTTCCTTGCTGCAATGATCCATCTCACCCTCGGCAAGCTCTCTGCTGGAGTGGAGCTAAATTACAGGACATACGGGAATCTGTTCAACCTCCGCTGCCTCCAGGCCAGATCCAAGGTCGTCCCATCCTCTGTCATCGAATTACAGTACGCAAATGATGCCTGAATCTGCGCACACTCAGAGGCCGAACTCCAAGCCATCGTTAACACCTTCACCGAGGCCTACGAGATCATGGGCCTTACACTAAAGATCCGTAAGATAAAGGTCCTCTACCAACCTGCCCCTACCACACAGCACTGCCCTCGTTTATCAAAATCCATGATGAGGCCTTGGACAACGTAGATCATTTTCCATACCTCGGGAGCCTACTGTCAACAAGGATAGGCATTGATGACGAGATCCTACACCGCCTCCAGTGTGCCAGTGCAGCCTTTGATCGCCTGAGGAAGAGAGTGTTTGAAGACCAGGATCTCAAACCTGGCACCAAGCTCATGGTCTGCAGAGCGGTAGTGATACCCGCCCTCCTTTATGGTTCAGAGACATCGACTAGGCACAGCAGGCACCTCAAAATACTGGAGAAGTACCAACAATGTTACCTCCGCAAGATCCTGCAAATCCACAGGCAGGATAGGCACACCAATGTCAGTGTTCTTGCTCAGGCCAACATCCCCAGCATCAATCAGCTCCGCTGGATGGGCCACATCATCTGCATGCCCGACATGAGGCTCCCAAACCAAGCGCTCTACTCAGAGCTCCAGCATGGCAAGCCAGCCCCAGGTGAGCAGAGGAAATGCTTCAAGGACACCCTTAAAACTGTAATATATACAGCTCCACCCAGTAGATTACTGTGGCATTGCAACCATTGCTGTTTACAACAATAAAGAGGGAACCAGTCACCTGACTTGTTCCTGAAGTTATCAGCCATCTTAATGCCTGTGTGTTTGTGAGGTCGTACCGAAAATGTAACATTGGCGACGAAGGATAGGATAATTGGATAACATAGCTGAAATTTTTGTTGGTGGATGATTCAGCCAACTGGCAAAGAGACTCTGAGAGCTTCTCTGTTTTGATTAACAGCTAAAAATCCAAGGTAAATTACAAGCACATTTGGCTGAACTGCCAGAGTCCAGATGACCGCGCCTATGGGAATAGTAGTGCGCTTGGGGGAGTTTCAACGCAACCGTGAAAGTTCCGGAGCACATGTGGAGCAGCTAGAAATGTTTTTCACCGCAAATATTATCATCAAAGTCCCCAATGATGAAAATCATAACCGGGTGGTGTTGGAAACAAAATGGACTATTTTCTTAACTGAAGCAGGGCCCGAGGTGTATGAAATGCTGAAAAATGTGCTTGTGCCTGTCAAGCCAAAGGACACATCACTTAAGCAGATTACAGTACTACAGTCCTGAGCCCTTGGAAATTGTTGAAAGTTATCATTTCAGAATACGAGATCAATTAACCGACTAAAGTATTCAGAAAATTTCAGGACTGAGCATTGCGTGACCACTTTATTTGTGGGATGAAAAATGATGCGATCAGAAACATAGAAATATAGAAGCATAGAAGCAGGAGTAGGCCATTCGGCCCTTCGAGCCTGCACCATCATTCAATATGATCATGGCTGATCATGCAACTTCAGTACCCCATTCCTGCTTTCTCTCCATACCCCTTGATCCCTTTAGCTGTAAGGGTCACAACTAACTCCCTTTTGAATATATGTAACGAACTGGCCTCAACAACTTTCTGTGGTAGAGAATTCCACAAATTCACAATTCTCTGAGTGAAGAAGTTTCTCCTCATCTCGGTCCTAAATGGCTTACCTCTTATCCTTAGACAGTGACCCCTGGTTCTGGACTTCCCCAACATCGGGAACATCCTTCCTGCATCTAACCTGTCCAATCCCATCAGAATTTTATATGTTTCTATAAGATCCCCTCTCATTCTTCTAAATTCCAATGAATATAAGTCTAGTCGATCCAATCTTTCTTCATATGTCAATCCTGCCATCCCGGGAATCAGTCTGGTGAACCTTCGTTGCACTCCCTCAATAGCAAGAATGCCCTTCCTCAGATTAGTTATTGACAACTCCTAACTTGACTTTTGATTTAGCTTGTCAGACAGCTATGTCAATGGACATGGCCGATCAATATTCCTGAGAATTTCGCACCATTTCCAGTCGTCAGACAACCGAGGTGAATCGCCTGCAGGTTAAAAGTAAAAGGCAGTTGGGCCCCAAGGTCTCAGCAACTGACAATGGTAACAGAGCGTTGAAGTCATGTTATCAGTGTCTTGGACAATACATTGCTCAAAGTTGTCCATATGTGAAGGCAGAGTGTTTCTTCTGCAGGAAAATTGGGCATCTTGCGGAGGCATGCCGACTGAAGAATAAACCAACTTTCAAAGCTATAAGTAGAAATCCCCAGAGACTACATAGCATCGAAGAAAAGCAACAGGAGAAGGAAGTTTTAGAGCTGCACATCATCAGGATCACGAGGGTAACTAACAGCAATTCGAAAAGTATCATCATCCACATAAATGTTGCAGGAACCAAGATACCCATGGAAATTGACACTGGTGCATCCATGAGTGTAGTACCGGAATCGCTTTAGCTCGACAAATTGCGTGATTTCACATTGGAGAAATCCAAGATAGAGCTGCGAGGCTATTCAGGAGAGAACCTTCTGTGGTAGGTCATATCACTGTACCGGTGAAATACAAGTATCACTTTCAGAGCTTGCCTCTCTTAGTAGTGGCAGGCGACAAGCCTGCCTTACTAGGATGAAATTGATTGGGATCACTGAAGCCGGATTGGAGTGAGATTTTTTATGTTGAAATGAGATTTGCATCAAAAGATGATGTCATCAAGAAGTATCCGAAGATGTTCTGTGAAACAGGCAGTCCGATCCAAGGCTTCAAGGTGAGTGTCAGGCTACAGAAGGACGCTAGACCAGTTTACTTCAAGCCATTTCCCGTACCATATGCACTCAAGGAAAAAGTTGAGCAAGAACTCAAAAGACTAAAGACTGAGAACATTATCTCCAAGATAGATCTATGTAATTGGGCTACACCCATTGTTGTTCTACTTAAGTCCGATGGTAAGGTAAGGTTGTGTGGTGATTATAAAGTAACCGTAAACCAGGTTCTAGAGGGTAATCTCCCCTATACATTGCCAAATGTAGAAGATTTGTTCACAGCACTGACAGGTGGTCAGATCTTCTCAAAGTTGGATCTTACAAATGCCTACTTACAACTTGAACTAGATGAGGAGTCCAAGTCAGCCTTGACTATAGATACTCACCTAGGCCTATATCAATTTAATAGGCTACCATTTGGAGTGTCTTCCACCCCTGCCATATTCCAAGGGGTGATGAACTAGATTTTGCAAGGTATTGAAGGGGTAGTATGTTATTTAGATGAAATATTAATTTCAGCACTAAACCGACAAATTCATAATAACATACTGAATGAAGTCCTCAAACATCTAGAGAAGCATAATGTACGAGTGACTGCTCGCAAGTGTAAGTTATTTCAAAACTCAGTGAGTACTTAGGGCACAGAGTAGACAAAGATGGTTTACATCCAACCAAGGGAAAGCTGGATACAATCAGAAATGCATTCACTCCCAAGAATATCACTGAATTTCGATCACTTTTGAGTCTTTTGAACAATTATAGGAAGTTCCTACCAAATTTGGCTACAGTGCTATATCCACTGAATGAACTATTGAAAAAACAGGTCCATTGGAAGTGGTCAGAAGAATGTGACAGCATTCAAGGAGTGTAAAAGTAAATTGGTAGAGATCACCATGTTAGTTCACAATGACATATCTAAGGAGATCAAGCTTATTGCGTATGTAGGCACCTTGGTAATGACTCCACGAGGCAGGGATATGGTACTCAAACTGTGTAGACTCTAGTCCTTTATTTGCAGTGTGCAGGTAACCCTTAGGTCTCCAGCAGGAGCACCCTCTGGTGTATATGTAAGGTGTGTACAGTGTAAAAGTACATTCAGTGTTACAGACATCATGGCCCCAAGTTTCCACACGATAAAAAACGGGCGCCCCTCCGAGCTGGGCGCCTGTTTTTCACGCTGAAAACGGCGCCGGAAAAAAACCGCGCAATTCTGGAGCGCCCTGCAGCTCCATGTCTGCTTGGCGCGGCGCCCAGGGGGGGCGGAGCCTACCACTCGCACCGATTTGGTAAGTGGGAGGGGGCGGGTACCATTTAAATTAGTTTTTTTTCCTGCCGGCAACTCTGCGCGTGCGCGTTGGAGCGTTCGCGCAGTGTGAAGGAAACATTGGCACTCGGCCATTTTTGTAGTTCTTTGTAGCTGTTTAATTTTTGAACATTTTTTAATAAAAGCACATTGCCATCAGCACATCAGCACAAAAGCACATTGCCCTTCCATGATCAGCACTGAGGCTTCTTGCAGCAGTGAGAAGGCTGCAGGAAGCCTCAGAAAGTTGAGGCAGTCGTTTCCCGACGGCCTCCCCCCCCTGCCGTCGGGAATGGCTGCTCAACTTGTGAGGCTTCCTGCAGCCTTCACACTGTCGCCTTCCCCCCCCCCGCCCGCCGTCTGGAATGGCTTCCTCCCCCCCCCCACCCACGGGAACGAACGGCTGACTCCTCCCCCCCCCCCCGGCGGGAACGGCTGCCTCAACTTGTGAGGCTTCCTGCAGAATTCTCCCTGCCTGAAGCACTTTCACACAGGTAGGAAGATGGTTTATTTAATCTTTTCTTTGCTTATAAATTTTTATTCAGGTTGGATTTATTTGTATAATATTTGTAGAAGTATAAATAAGGATTTATTATAAAATTTAATGACTTCCCTTCCCCCCCTCCCCCCCCCCCACCTCGTTCTGGACGCCTAATTTGTAACCTGCGCCTGATTTTTTAATGTGTAGACAAGGTTTTTTTCAGTTCTACAAAAATCTTCACTTGCTCCATTCTAAGTTAGTTTGGAGTACGTTTTCACTGTGGAAACTTTGAAATCAGGCGTCAGTGGCCAGACACGCCCCCTTTTGAAGAAAAAATGCTGTTCTAAAGTGAAACTGTTCTAACTGACTAGAACTGCAGAAAAAAAAATGTGGAGAATTGCGATTTCTAAGACAGTCCGTTCTCCACCAGTTGCTCCTAAAAATCAGGCGCAAATCATGTGGAAACTTGGGCCCCATATAACAATACAAGCATGCATACATAACAACACTTCCCCGCCCCCCCCCCAAGCATTTTTCAAGTCCTTTGTCATGACCTGCGGAGGTGATCAGTAGTGGGCTATGGGAGGTTGTGGTGAGGGTTGTGTGGGTGCCAGGCGTGATCCCTGTACTTGAGGTTGGCCTCATACAGACCCCCCTCACACACAAACCATGTAGGTGTCACTGTTGGGGTATCCCTCAGTGGGGTAGCCAGTGCAGCAGTGGGTAGGATACATGCTCTGTGGAGTGGGTAAGTGTGTGGTGGTGGGCAGGGCCACAGGACTGTGTGGGCTCCTTGTCCTCCATTTGGGATGAGCGTCTGGTCATCTCAGGGTTCAGCAGGAAAGCTGAAGGGTATTCACCTCTCGCTCCTGGTGCTGGCCCTGGTGGCCAGAGAGTGTAGGGCCGGTCTGGAGCAGGTTGCCAGTGGTGGTGGCTGTGCTGCCCATTGACCATTGTCCCTGTAGTGGTTCTGTTCCCACTGGGTGTGTGTGAGTCCTTCCTGGGGCATCACATTTGTTCCAAAGGTCCAGGCTACATGGCCTGGTCGCCCGCTGGACCTGAAGTTCTCCCACGGGGGATTCCTCTAGCATTTACATTGTCCCTGTAGAACCCAGTGTCCTTTAACAGTCTCCTACTTTTATACATAACACGTTGGCGCCTATCATATATAGTCGAGTCTACATTATTAATGACCTTTACATTGTTAATAGCAGCATTTACATCACTTTCTTGTATCATAGTCTCCCCATACATGGTTACATTAGTCATTTTGAAATTACCACCATAATCATTAGACCTTACAAGCTTGTTTTTAACCTTACTTACATAGGCATTCATTTCATTTTTCACATCAGTTACACCAGCATCACAATTCCTCATTACATTATCATACCTGCACCCGTTTACTGCATTTTTAGCTTTAAAGTCCTTGTCATCTTTCAGTTGAAACTGTCCCTTTAATTTTTTTTGGTTACCACTCTCCTTTAAGGGAGCCTTCCAATCCGATTCGCCGCTCAGTGCCATGTGCCACTCCTCCAACGCTGCCACTCGTGGTCTGGTGGCGGCCATTTTGATTGTAGGTTCTTCTCCTTGTGATGCAGCCTCCTTCTTTTGGCTCTCCTCCAGGTAGGCTGTGGTGGTCTTTTCTTCCTCGGGAAACCACTTTTCCAACAGCGTGGGACCATTGCCGGCAACGATCCACAGGGGGAGTTTGTTCATCACGTCGCCCTGGGAGATCTGGACAGCCATGCTGTCAACGACTGGGATTTTACCTTTGGTGTCGGTGAGCAGCTTCGCTTGGACAGGAGACAGTTTTGCTCGAGTGGCGGGATTCATCCAAATTTTTTCAAAGGTCGTTTGGCTCATCAAAGACTGACTCACCCCTGTGTCGATCTCCATAGAAACTGGGACTCCGTCGATGTCTACTTCCATCTTCCACGGAGAATTTTCGGTGGACCAGGTATAAATTCCATACTCTTCTTCCAGGGATTAAGCAGCTTCATCTTCATCTGTGTCGGAGCCCCGATGATCAGCCAACTCTTCGGTGACGTGGTGAGTAAAGCTTTTTTTGCACCTTTTCTGAAGGTGCCCTTTCTCTTTGCAACCTTTGCATGTATAGTCTTTGTAGCGGCACTGGTGGGCCCTGTGGTTTCCTCCACAGCGCCAGCACGGGGCCATCCTGTTTGGCCCATGTGGGGGACTCAGGGTTGTGGGACTCGGGGCAGCATTTCTGCCTTTGGAAGTAGCCATTTGGTACACTGCATTCGTTGGTTTAGAGTCCTGGGTCAGTATTCGCCTGGAGTCACCAGCCGAAACCATGTAGGCCTGGCTCACTTGAATTGCTTTCTGCAGGGTGACTGTGATGTCCGCAGAGAGCAATTTGTGGAGAACACCCTCGTGATCGATTCCGATGACAAATATGTCCCTTGGTGCTTCGTTAAGGTGGTCGCCAAAATCACACGGTGCAGCCAGTCTTCTTAAATGTACAGCATACTTAGCAATTTCTTGACCTTTGGGTCGTCGGTAAGTGTAGAACCGGTGCCTGGCTATGTGGATGCTTTCTTTTGGTTGTAGTTGCTCCTGTATTAGTGTTACAAGTTCCTCATAGCTCTTGGTTGTTGTCTTCTCCGGGGCTAGCAAGTCCCTGACGAGACAATGGATGGTGGGCCCACAACTGCTAAGCAGGATGGCCCTGCGCTTGTTCGGTCATGTAGCTGATGTGTCTCCATCCAGGTCGTTGGCAATGAAGAAATGTTCCAGTCTTTCTATAAAAGCGTCCCAATCTTCCCCATCGATGAATTGTTGAAATTCGACATGTTGTGCGTATAGTTTGTGACCTCATCGCACTTTGGTAATGATTCCACGAGGCAGGGGTATGGTAGTCAAACTGTGTAGACTGTAGTCCTTTATTTGCAGCTCCTCGAGAGAGGACACCAAGCTGTGAGCTCCCTTCAATACTGGGTTACCTGCCGGGTGCAGGTAACCGTTAGGTCTCCAGCAGCAGCATCCTCTGGTGCACAGGTAAGGTGTGTACAGTGTAAAGGTACATTCAATGTTACAAACATCATATAACAATACAAGCATGCATACATAACAAAGCTAGCATGTGATGCCTCTCCGTATGGAGATAGGGCAGTGATCTCTCATGTAATGCATAGTGGGGAGGAGAAACCAATTGCTTTTGCTTCATGCACTTTCAGTGCCAGTGAGCGTAATTATGCGCAAATTGAAAGGGAAGCTTTGGCATTAATTTTTGGGGTCAAGAAGTTCCACAAATACTTGTATGGTCATAAGTTTACCACGTAACGGACCATAAGCCCCTGACAGCAATCCTCCATCCAAAGTCCCCAGTTCCAACATTAGCTGCAGCCAGAATGCATACATGGGCTTTGATTTTGTCAGCATATACATATGATATTCTCTACAGACAATCAGCTGATCACACTAATTCTGATGCTATGTCTCGATTGCCTTCCCCATCACGAGTTACACCCGATAGTGAAGAAGTGCTCTATTTTTCATACATTGATGAACTGCCAGTCACAGCTGAAGAGGTTGGTAGAGCAACCAAATGTGACCCAGTTATGTCAAAGGTATATGATTACATCGCAAATGGCTGGCTAAATCAGGTAACAGACAAAGATATTTATCCATTCTTCATTCGTAGGAATGAATTATCGATAAATATTGTATCATGTGGGGTGCAGGAGTGGTTATACCAAATAAATTCAGGTCCAAATTATTAGGAGATCTTCATGACCAGTACCTGGGAATGTGCTTGACCAAGAGTTGTGCACGCAGTTACTTATGGTGGCCTGGTCTTGATAAAGATATAGAGTACATTATCAGTCAGTGTACAACATGTCAATCAGTAAGCAACAAACCACCATCAGTACCTTTACAGCCGTGGAAATGGCCTCCCGGGTATGGCAAAGGTTACATATCGATGTTGCTGAGCGAGAAGGACAACAAATGTCCATTGTGACTGATAGCTATTCAAAGTGGGTTGAGCTGTTTCCAATGCAGAAAATAACAAGAAGTAAAACATGAGACATTTTGCGAAGATTATTTTCTTCATTTGGCCTCCCAGAAGAAATTGTTTCTGATAATGGACCACAATTTTGTTAGGAGAATTTGCACAGTTCACTAGCAAAAATGGTGTGAAACATACCAAGGTTCAACCGCACCACCTTGCTTCAAATGGAGCAGCAGAGCGCACAGTACAAATTGTAAAACATGCCCTCATCAAACAGATGTTGGATCCAAATCCAAAGAAACAAAGTGGTCATTGGACCACAAATTGTCTAATTTTCTAATTACGTATCGTAATACTCCTCATACAACTACTAGTAGAACACTAGCTGAGTTGTTTCTCAAACGACAGCCACAAACCAAATTCTCGTTGTTAAAACCAAACTTGGCACAGTTCGTAGAACCTTCGCCACCTCCAGGCCAGGTCCATGACCACCCCAACCTCTGTTGTCGAGCTACAGTACGCAGACAACGCCTGGATCTGCGCACACACAGAGGCTGAACTCCAGGACATAGTTGAGATATTTACTGAGGTGTACGAAAGCATGGGCCTTACGTTAAATATCAGAAAGACAACGTGGACCACTTCCCATATTTCAGGAGCTTCCTATCAACAAGACCAGGCATTGACGACGAGATCCAACACCGCCTCAAGTGCGCCAGTGCAGCCTTCAGCCGCCTGAGGAAAAGCATGTTTGCAGACCAGGCCCTTAAAACTGCCACCAAGCTCATGGTCTACAGGGCTGTAGTAATAACTGCCCTTTTGTTAAATATCAGAAACATGGACCATGTACAGTAGACACCTCAAGTCGCTGGAGAAATACCACAAACGATGTCTCCACAAGATCCTACAAATCCCCTGGGAGGATAGACGCACCAACATTGGCATCCTCGACCAGGCCAACATCCCCAGCATCGAAGCACTGACCACACCGCTGGGCAGGCCACATAGTTCACATGCCAGACACGAGACTCCCAAAGCAAGCGCTCTACTCGGAACTCTTTCACAGCAAACAAACCAAAGATGGGCAGTGGAAACATTACAAGGATACCCTCAAAGCCTCCCTGATAAAGTGCAACATCCCCACTGACACCTGGGAGACCCTGGCCAAAGACTGCCCTAAAAGTGGAGGAAGTGCATCCCGGAGGGCACTGAGCACCTCGAGTCTTGTCGCCGAAAGCATGCAGAAATCAAGCGCAGGCAATGGAAAGAGCGTGCGGCAAACCAGTCCCACCCACTCCTTCCCTCAACGACTATCTGCCTCATCTGTGACAGAGACTGTGCTTCTCGTATTGGACTGTACGGTCACCTAAGAACTCATGTTAAGAGTGGAAGCAGGTCTTCCTCGATTCCGAGGGACTGCCTATGATGGATGAGAAGAGAAACAATTAAGACAGAAAGAGAATCATGAGTAAAGGAGAGAAGTGTGAAATTAAATTAGAAGGTGAGAGTGAGGAACCATCACCATAAATGATTAAAGTGGTTACCAGGAAGAGTGGTGAAAATATGTGGTCCTCGCACATATTTGGTCAAGATGTTTGATCATGGACAGGTTAGGTTTGTTCACATTGATCATATTTTACCTACAGATGTGGAAGGAGTTGAAGGTTGGAATGAATCGATTATTTCTGACTTATCAGATAGTTTTGATACAAGTAAAGTATCTTTAGCATGTACTACATCAAATGTACTGGAAACAAGTCCAAGAAAGTCAGAATTTGGTCTGAGTCAGGCAGACAAACAGTCTGAAGTTGTAGAGAGTTCAAATGTAAATCAAGGGCATCCCTTGGAGGAAAGCCTTCCTCAGGATCAGCCTAGAATGAGTCTAAGTTCGACACCATGTTTGAAAGGTTCTGTTCGAGAGCAAAGGTATCCTCTTTGAAACAGAAAACAAGTGGTTAAGCTTGATTTGTAAATATGGCAAAATAAGTCCATATCTTTTGTTATGTATAACCATGCAAGTTATATATGATTGTTTGTTATAATTACTTCTTCATTAAAGAGGGTGAAGTGTTATATTTATAGCTCCACCCCGTGGACTACTGTGGCATTGTAGCCATTGTTGTTTACAACATTAAAGAGGCAACAAGTCACCTGACTGGTTCCTGAAGTTATCAGCCATCTTAAAGCCTGTTTGTTTGTGAGGTTGTTCCGAAAACATAACAAAAATCTCCCTGATAAAGTGCAACATCCCCATCGACAGCTGGGATCCCTGGCCCAAGGACGCCCAAAATGGAGGAAAAGCATCCGGGAGAGCATTGAACACTTCGAGTCTCTTCGCCGAGAGCAAGCCGAAGCCAAAGCCAAGCATCGTCAGTGGAAGGAGCAACCCAAGCACCCCAACCTCTAGTTCCTCCTGCCCCACCTGTGACAAATTGGACTTTTCAGTCACCTGAGAACTCATTTTTAGTGTGGAAACAAGTCATCCTCGACTTCGAGGGACTGCCTAAGAGAGAGAGAGAATATAAGAGCAGGGAGGTTATACTTGAATGTATAAAACAATAGTTAGGCCACAACAAGAGTATTGCATACAATTCTGGTCACCACATTACAGGAAGTGATTGCACTAGAGATGGTACAGTGGAGATTTACGAGGGTGTTGCTAGGACTAGAGAATTTTAGCTCTGAGGAGAGATTCAATAGACTAAGGATGTTTTCTTTGGAACAGAGGTGTCATGTATCTTACATGGCCACTGTTGGTACCATATCAAGGTGTGCCACCAGAGGGCACAGCAGTGGGAGACTTGTCGGTTACTTGTACAGGTGTGCCTGGTCTAGTATAAAAGGCAGGCCACCAGGTGTGATCCTCACTCTGGAGTTAACTAATAAAAGACTAAGGTCACTACAATTCAAGTACAACACACTGCCTCGTGGAGTCATTGTTAGAGGATCTAAGGACACAATAACTGGCGACGAGAATATGAACTTTCACACGGAAATGGCTACCCTTGGTACATTGCAGCAATTCACCAATGGTGATGATTGGGACACATTTGTGGAAAGGCTAGAATACTTTTTCACAGCAAATGACCTGGCAAGAGATGATCCGGCCGCGCTGGCTGATAAGCGCCGTGCTCTCCTGCTAACCAGTTGTGGACCCAATGTCTATGGCCTCGTCAGGGACTTGCTGGCACCAGCAAAGACAACGACCAAGTCGTACAAGGAGCTCGTAACCCTAACATTGGAGCAACTCAAGCCCAAGGAGAGCATCCTCACAGCCAGACAGCGGTTCTATACCCACCGACGGCCCGAAGACCAGGAAGTCGTGAAGTACTCCGCAGACCTCAGGAGGCTGGCGGTACCATGCGAGTTCGGCACCCACTTTAATGAAGCGCTGCAGGACATTTTCATCATTAGAATTAGCCATGAGGGCCTTCTACACAAGCTACTGACAGATACCACAGTCACCCTGCAGAAGGCCATCTCTGTGAACCAGTCTTTCATGACCTCAACCTGCGGCTCTAGGCAGATGTCTCACCCCCAGGACTCAAACCCGGCAGGTACTGTTCACAGAGTGGCGGCATTCAGGAGCTGGACTGTAGTGTGCGAATCCACTCAGGAAAGAGAGAACAGGCCGCTGAGTCCCTTAACTCAGAGTCCGCCGAGGGCGGCTAATCGAGTAGCACCAAGCTGGCATTGCGGAGGGAATCACAGGGCTCACCAGTGCCGTTTTAAAAACTATGTTTGCAAAGGCTGCGGCACAAAGGGCCACTTCCAGCGAATCTGTAAGAGAAATAGGACTCACTGTGTCGATGAGGAGTCCGCAGATGGCCATGAATCCAGCATGGATTATGAATTGTTAGACAGAGAGGCAGCCCAGTCCCACAGGAAGGTACACAGCATGTTTACCTGCACCACCGAATGCTCCCCACTGAAGATGGAAGTCGAGACAGAGGGAAGTCCAGTCTTCATGGAAGTTGACACGGGGGTGAGCCCATCAGTGATGAATCAAGGAGCCTTTGAGAGGGGCAATCCGGCTGAACAACCCGAGTTGGCCCCGGTTCAGGCAAAGCTGCGCACCTACACCAATGAAATCATCCCAGTCTTTGATAGTGTGAATGTAAAGGTACTCCATGATGGCGCGGTGCACAAGTTACCTCTGTGGATTGTTGCAGGTGATGGACCAACGCTGCTCGGTGGAAGGCAGATGAAGAAGATCCAGTGGAAGTGGGAAGACTTCACCCCTCCAGTGATCGAAGCCCTCTGCGCTCAGAAGCAAAGCAAGCCTGCACCTGAGGGTGGACGCAGCACCGGTGAGCTGACCAGCACGGCATCCAAGACACAGACCGCCCAGCACGACTGCGTGGAGATGATCCAGCTGGGACGACCCGAATGCACCTTCCAGGCTCCAGTGGCAGGACTCAGGAGGGAGAAAATCGGATCCAGCAGTGACTTCTCAACTGCGGAGGTAGAACCCGGGGAGAAGAGAATCGCCGCAGTCGACATCGTGGATGAAGCAAAGATGGTGCGCGCACCATGAAGCGATGCACTGAAGACAAAGATGGCCGCAACCAGACCACGAGATGTAGCGCTGATGGAGCAACACGTGGCATCAAATGGAGAAGCGGATTGGGATAAAGCAAGCAAGGCTCTCTTAAAGGAGGCCTGCAACCCACTACAGTTAAAAGGACAGTTCCACACAATTAAGCAATGTAACAAGAATTGTAAGTTAGAGACTAAAGGTGTAACGGATTATGTAAAGTGTGTAAATGACCATGTAAAATGTGTAACTGATAATCAGAATTGTATACATGCAACGTGCGAGGAAATGTCACGCGATTATGTACAATGTGTAATTGACGATTTAAACTGTGCATATGCAACCAGCGAGGAAATGATGCGCGATTGCAATCGGACCCCTAGTGTCCATCATAAGCAAGGAAAAGCTGTGCGATGCAGGATTCCCACTACACGCAGCCAATGCAGCGGACAGACACCCATTGGGGTGCAGACAGGTCCAGCAAGCTACCCAATTCAGTAGCCTGCATCCCGGGCACCAGAGTCATGCACCACGAAGTGTGGCCACAAGCAGCCAACACACACGAGCTGCTAAGCAAGTGACCACAGCAGGGCAAAGGCACCGATGGTGATACCATGCCCTGGGTCGGCTCCATCTCTCAGGCAATCGATGGCATCAACTTCCACGAGTCTGAAGGAGCAGACTGCACTGAGGCCACATCCCTAGATGCAATGTCACCTGCCACTGTTGCCCCAGAGGAAACGAGCACCAGTCTGGATCTCAAACCAAAGGACGCTCAGGTCAGCGAGTCAGCGGTTTCCTGTGCACTGCTAGATGACAGCTCCTCAGGGAGCAGCTGGGAACCAGGGCACAAAGAAAGGACGGGGGGGTCACAGACCTCTGTGAACCTGCCTGACGCTAGGAATCACAGCAACAGCTCGAGAGCAGGCTACGTGAACCAACCGGCTGCCCATTGCCAGCACCGGGCACTGAGCCGCCACCAGATTGCAGGGACACCACCCAGCAATTCTGGAACTAGCTTGTCCTCATGCACCGGTCACTGGATCGACAAGGCACCTAATGCTCTTGTTGCACCACGGAAACACAAAAAAACATGCAAAACCGACCTACATGAACTTGTGTGTACATGAATGCCAGGTGTCCTCGCCATACCAACGTGGCGAAGGGGGGCGGGGGGCAGTTGGGGGGGAGAATGGAGTGGTTAGGAACACACACACACAAACAGCAACCACCAGCACGCTACTGCACCAACTACCCACCCAAAGTTCAGCCGGCCTGCAAGAGGTCAACTAGACAGAAACCACATAGAGCTAAGCCCAGAGCATAAGTAATGCAGAGGCGATTTGCACTGAGGGTTCAGGGGGGGAGTGATGTCATTTATCTTACATGGCTACCATATCAAGGTGTGCCACTAGAGGGCACAGCAATGGGAGACTCATAGGTTACCTGTACAGGTGCACCTGGTCTAGTATAAAAGGCAGGCCACCAGGTGTGATCCTCACTTTGGAGTTAACTAATAAAGGACTAAGGTCACTACAGTTCAAGTACAACACACTGCCTTGTGGAGTCGTTATTAGAGCATCTAAGGACACAAAAAGAGAAGGCTGAGGGGAGATTTGATTGAGATGTATAAAATTATGAGGGGCCTAGAGAGAATGGACAGGAAGGACCTATTTCCCTTAGCAGAGAGGTCAATAACCAGGGAGCATAGATTTAAAGTAACTGGTAGAAGGATGAGGGGGGAGTTGAGGATTTTTTTTTTCACCCAGAGGGTGGTGAGGGTCTGGAACTCACTGTCTGAAAGAGTGGTAGAGGCAGATACTATCATCACATTTAAAAAGTACTTGTATATGCACCTGAAGAGCTGGAAAGTGGGATTAGGCTGGATAGTTCTGTTACGATCGGCACAGACACGATTCTACGATTCTATGAAGGAAGGAAGATAGCAACAGCAGTAGGCCATTCAGCTCCTCAAGTCTGTTCTGCCATCCAATTAGATCATGGTCGATCTGTATCTTAACTCCATTTACTCGCCTTGGTTCTGTAACCCTTAATATCTTTGCCTAACAAAAATCTATCAATTTCAGTTTATACATTTTCATTTGACATAGCCTCAACAGATTTTGGGGAGAAATATCTCGATTTCCACTACTCTTTGTGTGAAGAAGTGCTTCCTGACATCATCCCTGAATGGCCTAGCTCTAATTTTAAGGTTATGTTCCCTTGTTCTGAATTTCCCCACCACAGGAAATATTTTCTCTCTACCTACCCTATCAACTCCTTCAATCATCTGATAAACCTCAATTAGATCACTCTTAATCTTCTATACTTAAGGGAATGCAACCCTAGTCTACGCAACTTTGCAGCAAGCCTACCCATTCCATGTTCCTCCGCAAAGCATTCCAGTTCCACTGGAAAATGGGCAAACAAATAGGAGGAAGTCCAGCTTTATGGTTTTGCTATTAATTGTTATGTATGTAAACTTTATAAGACTTGCCACCAGGGAGTGCACCTGTTGGAGACCCAAAGGTCACCTGCACACACCGTGCAAGCAAGTATAAATGGTTGACTGCCATGCTGCTTGAGCACTCTGCAGTTTGATTAAAGAGACTAAGGTCACATCAGTTTGAGCTTACAGTATACAGTCTTGTGGAGTTATTCTGAACATAACATTAATGAGACACAAACACAAAATAATGCCTGCACAGCTTACTCTTAAGATGGCCACCAGGGTGGTAGGTCCTTAGGGAACTCCCCTGCTCCAAACAACTCCCACCAGCTCTAGGCAACTTTCCAACCCCCAACCTCCCCCCTCCTGCTGTCTAAACCTCCCCTAACTAAATAGACCCTAATAGGGGGTCTAAGCACGTAAACCCAAACCCTTACCCCTTACCCTAGTCCCAACCCTGTGAGTCCCACGAGTTCGGGCCATTCGGGGCTACCTCAGGCTTCCTACCACATCACCCATCGGCGACCTCCGACGACCCCCGACGACCTCCGGAGACCCCCGACGACCTCCAACAACCCCTGACGACCTCCGGCAACCCCCTATGACCTCCGGCGAGTCTCTTGCGTTCGGGTCATCTGGGCCTACCGCAGGCTTCCCAACACACCACCCATTGGCGACCTCCGATGACTTTTGACATACTCTGATGACCCCCGACGATCTCCGACGACCTCCGGCAACGTCCAGCGACCTCCGACAACCCCCAGTGACCCCCGACGACCTCCAATGTCCCCAGTAACCTCCGACAACCTCCAGGAGCGACGCCCTCGACCTGGACTTGGCTATCGGACCTTCACCCCCCCCCTCCAGCGGCGATCAGAACATCTCCAGCGGCGGAAGATGGGCCTCTCCTCCACGACAGAGTCTGGGCCTTCTCGACAACAGCTGGTCCTCTCGTGGCGACAGACAACCTCCTCCTCAATGATGATTGGGTCCTCCTCTCCCACGTTGGCGACTGGCCTCTCCTCCTCCGTCAGCGATGACTGGAGCTCTCCTTCCCCACTGGTGACCTGCTCTCCTTCCCCACTGGTGACCTGGACTCTTCTCCATCTCCAACATGTGGGGAGTTCCATGGCTGTGACCCCCCTGCCCTCCCACCCTAAACCCTGGTGGGCCACTGACTCTCCCAATGCCTGCCCCCAATCAGGCCTCGGACCACCTATCACCAAGGGAGCTACCCAGTGCCGAGCCTGCGGCCAACATCTCGCCGTCGGCAACTAGGCCCATATAGCAGTGCCTGGTCTCCAGTCATCTTGGACCTCTTTGCCACTGGATCAAGACCTTGCTCAGCTAAGCCCATGTGGTAGCTGGTGTGCAACGACCACCCCACGTTAAAAGAACTCACGCACAGGCATCTTCCACTCCGTTAACATGAAGTTCAGGGCCTGGAACGTCAGGACACTCATGGACAACCCAACAGCGACAGGCAGGAATGCTGCACCACCATAGTTGCCTGGGAACTTAGAGGCTTTGATATCGACATAGCCGACCTAAGTGGACCCGGCGGGCAGGGGAAGGCCAGCTCAAGGAACAAGGTGGAGGTTACACCTTCTTCTGGAAAGGGAAACCAGAGGAAGAACGCCGCCTCCATGGAGTCGGCTTCGCCATCAAAAATGAGCTGGTTGACCGCCTCAAAGACTCCTCCTGTAGGGCTAACAAACGCCTCATGACTCTTCGACTCACCCTATCCCGGAATCAGTGCGCCACATCATTAGTGCGTACATCCCAACACTCGATGCAATGGATGAGGCCAAAGAGGCTTTTTACACCAACCTCAAAAAATCCCTGTCCTGCGACCCCGCGGGCGACAAACTGATCCTCCTCTGTGACTTCAACGCCAGGATTGGCAAGGACACAGAACTCTGGGGGGGTGTGATTGGCAGAGAGGGGGTTGGGAAAGCCAACTCCAGCTGTACCCTACTCCTGACAAAATGTCTAGAGAATGAACTTGTCATCACCAACACCTTGTTCCACCAGAGGGATAAATACAAGGCATCGTGGCAGCACCCTCATTCCAAGCACTGGCACCTGCTCGACTATGTCATCATCTGAGCCAGGGATTGCAAGGATGGGCACAAACTCCCGCTCCATGACAGGAACTGACGACTGCTGGAAGGACCACTGCCTAATCCAATCCATCATTGACATCAACATAGTCCCAAAGTGGAGGGGGCAGCAGAAGCAATGCCGCAAAAAAGTCAATGTCGGAGCACTTAAAGACCCAGCTAAGAGAGCCCTATACAGCCAGCGCCTCACAGCTAACCTGGCATGCCTTGACGACCCAAAGACGCAGAATACCCACAGCGCTTGGTCTGCCCTCCAGGCCTCCATAACCAGTGCCCGCAAAGAGACGCTCGGTTACTCAACTAGGAAACGCCAGGACTGGTTTGATGAGAATGATCAGGAGATCCAAGAGCTACTAGATCGCAAGCGTAGGGCATTTCTAAGCCTTAAGCAATAACCCAACGTGGGAGCAGCAAAGCAGCATTACAGACGGCTCAAGGCTGAGGTCCAACAAAAAACCCGGGACCTAAAGAACAGGTGGTGGATGAAGAAAGCACAGGAGATACAGCAGCTGGCCAACAACCATGATGTGCGAGGATTCTTCATCGCAGTCAAGGCCACCTATGGGCCAAACACCCAAGGCCCCACCCCACTGCTGGCCAAGAATGGGGAAACACTCATCAAGGACACCGAGGCAGTCAGGGCCCACTGGAAGGAGCGCTTCGAAGATCTCCTCAATCGGACTCTGCCTTTGACTCGAGTGTTCTCGACTCCATCCCACAGCATGCTACCCGCCACCACCTCAGTGAGACCCCAACACTGCACGAGGTAGAAAAAGCCATAAGACAGCTTAAAAACAACAAGGTTACAGGTGCGGACAGAATCCCTGCTGAGGCATTGAAGTATGGCGGAGAGGCACTGCTGGCGTGAATACACACCTCATCTCCCTCATCTGGAGGGAGGAGAGCATGCCGGAAGATCTCAGAGATGCAGTAATCGTGACCATCTTTAAAAAAGGGGACAAGTCCGACTGCGGCAACAACAGAGGAATCTCCCTGCTATCAGCTACTGGAAAAGCTGTCACTAGAGTCCTCCTCAACCGTCTTCTTCCCGTGGCCAAGGAGGTCCTCCCGGAGTCAGAGTGCAGATTTTGTCCCCTACTGGGCACAATGGACATGATTTTTGCAGCGTGACAGCTACAGGAAAAATGCAGGGAATAGCGCCAGCCCTTATACATGGCCTTCTTCAACCTTACAAAGGCCTTTGACATTGTCAACCGCGAGGGTCTATGGAGCATCCTCCTCCGTTTCGGATGCCCCCAAAGGTTCGGCACCATCCTCTGCCTGCTCCACGATGACATGCAGGCCGTGATCCTTACCAACGGATCCATCACAGACCCAATCCACGTCCAGACCGGGGTTAAACAGGGCTGCGTCATCGCCTCAACCCTCTTTTTAATCTTCCTCGCTACCATGCTCCACCCCATAGTCAACAAGCTCCCCGCTGGAGTGGAAGTAAACTACAGAACCAGGGAACCTGTTCAACCTGCGCCGTCTCCAGGCCGGATCCAAGACCACACCAACCTCTGTCATCGAGCTCCAGTACGTGGACAACGCCCGCGCCTGTGCACATACAGAGGCTGAAATCCAGGACTGTCATGTATGTACATTCTGTTTGTAGCCACCAGATTGTGTCATTGTTGGAGGCCACTGAGTAGCACGCACATGGTGCTGTTCTGGTATAAAAGGCCAACCGTTTTGAGAGTCAGGCACTTTGGGCCTAAATAAAGCAGAGGCAAGGTTGTACCTTGCTTAGTTAAACAGTAATCAGTTTGAAACTTTATTGCAGACAGAACATTTGGTGATGATAATACAAGAACCTTTGTTTGCAAAATGAGCATGATTGGATTTTTAGAGCAATTCGTGGAGGGAGAAGATTGGGAAGACTTTGTGAGCCATTTGAACCAGTACTTCGTGGCCAAAAAAATGAAGGGGGTCGACGATACAGATCGCGCCGGGCCGTGTTCCTCACTGTGTGCGGTTCAAAGATCTACAATCTGATAAAGAATCTACTCATGCCTAGTGATCCAACAGAGAAAACGTTATGAGGAATTGTATACATTGGTACGTGAGCACCTCAATCCAGACGACGTATCATCATCTCGAGATACAGGTTTCATACACACGTTTGATCGGAGGGCCAGAACGCGCCGGAATTCGTTGCCGACCTGAGACCGTGCAAGTTGCGGGACGGTGTTGGCAGACATGCTGCGGGACTTCTTTATTATCGGTATCAACCACGAGGTGATCCTGCGCAAATTTCTGGCGGTGGAGTTGGATTTAAAAAGGGCCATCTTGATCACTTAATCATGTATGATAATGGACAGGAGTCTAAAGCAAATTGCGGTGAATAACCGAACCTCGGCAAGTACTGTAAATGCGATTGATTCGGCGTTCGGCAGAGCGGCACATAGCAGGGCCTATCCGGCTGCATTCGCGAAACCTGTGGCTGCCCAAAGTCTGCCAGCGAGAATGTATCTGACTTCTCCGTGTTGGCGTTGTGGGGGAAATCATCGGCACCAGCCGTGCCGATTTAAGCAATATAGTTGCAAAGGCTGTCTGAGGGTGGGGCATCTCCAGCGCAAGTGTCCGCAGATGAGCAAGCGACCTGCGACAAACCACGTGGAGGATGAGAGTCAGACTAGCGTGGATCCGAACACGCAATCCGAGATGCCAGAGGAGGAAGTGTATGGACTGTACTCCTTCATAACCAAGCGTAAACAAATTTTGATTAATGTGAAGTTTAACGGGATACTAGTATCGATGGAACTGGACATGGGGGAGAGTCAATCATGCATGAACAAGAGGGCATTTTATAAGCTGTGGGATACTAAGACTGTGAGGCCCAGGCTGAGCCCTGTTAACGCCAAGCTGCGCACGCACACCAAAGAACTGATAAGGGTGATTGGCAGTGCACAAATTAATGTGTCATATAACGGTGCGGTTCACGAGTTACCGCTGTGGATTGTTCCAGGCAATGGCCCAATGCTGCTCGGCAGGAGCTGGTTGGAGAAAATCAGATACGACTGGAATGACATAAAGGCGTTGTCATTGGAGGAAGATACATGCGCCCAAGTATTGAGCAAGTTCCCCTTGCTGTTCGACCCGGGTATCGGCAACTTCACGGGAGCCAAGGTACAGATCCACGTGGACTCAGATGCAAGACCAGTCCATCATAAAGCTCGGGCAGTGCTGTATATGATGAGGGAGAAGGTCAAAATTGAACTGCACAAACTCCAGCGTGAAGAGATCATATCACCGGTCAAATTTACTGAATGGGTCAGCCCCATTGTTCCTGTGTTGTAAAGTGATGGCACAGTCAGAATCTGTGGAGACTACAAGGCTACGATCAACAGTTTCGAAACAAGATCAGTACTTATTACCGAAGGCTGATGACTTGTTTGCGACGCTAGTCTGAGGGAAGTCGTTCATAAAACTGGATTTGACATCGGCCTGTATGAGACAGGAGTTTATCGAGACGTCGAAGAGACTTACGTGCATTAACATGCACAAAGGACTGTTTATTTACCACAGGTGCCCTTTCGGAATTCGCTCGGCTGCAGCAATATTCCAGAGGAATATGGAAAGTCTACTGAAGTCCGTTCCCAGAATCGTCGTGTTCCAAGATGACATCCTGATCATCGGTCGTGGCTCCAAGGAACATCTGAACAACCTGGAAGAGGTTCCACTGTATTTGGATAGAGTGGGACTCAGACTGAAACACTCAAAGTACATCTTCATGGCACCGGAGGTCGAATTCCTTGGGAGGAAAATCGCCGCTGATGGCATCAGGCCTACTGACGTGAATACCAAGACCATCAAGAATGCACCAAAGCCGCAGAATGTGCCGGAGCTGCATTTGTTCCTGGGTCTACTCAATTACTTTGGTAACATCCTACCTAAATTGAGCACCTTACTAGAACCACTGCACATGCTATTGAGAAAAGGCGACAACTGGGTGTGGGGCGCATCGCAAGACAGAGCTTTCAAGAAAGCCACCAATCTGCTTTGCTCGAATAAGCTGCTGGTACATTATGACCCATATAAACATTTAGTTTTGGCTTGAGATGCATTGTCATATGGAATTGGTTGCGTACTCCAACAAGCCAAAGTTTGTCTAAAGCGGAAAGAGCCTATAGCATGGTAGAAAAAGAAGCTTTAGCGTGTGTGTATGGTGTTAAAAAGATGCATCAATACCTGTTCAGTCTGAGGTTCGAATTAGAGACTGATCACAAGCCGCTCATTTCATTGTTTACCGAGAGCAAAGGTATCAATACCAACCCTTTATCCCATATCCAAAGGTGGGAGCTTACATTATCTGCCTATGATTATGTCATTCGCCACAGACCTGGCACAGAGAATTGTGCTGATGCTTTGAGTCGTTTGTCATTGCCCACACCGGAGGTGGAAATACCACAACCATCGGATCTAATGTTAATCATGGATGCTTTTGAGAGTGAAGGAACCCCTGTCATGGCTCAACAAGTTAAGACCTGGACCAGCCAGGACTCGATTTTATCGGTGGTAAAGGGTTGCATCCTCATAGGGGATTGGTCTGCGATACCTAAGCAAGTGTGCAAGGAGGCCAAACCGTACATTCGTCGCAAGGACGAACTGTCTATTCAAGCAGATTGCATATTATGGGGCAATCGAGTTGTAATGTCCAAGAAAGGGAGAGAGAAGTTTGTGCGTGAGTTACACAACACACATCTGGGTATAGTGATGATGACGGCCATCGCCAGGTCCCATGTATGGTGGCCAGGAATTGATTCAAAGCTGGAAGCATGTGTGCATCAGTGCAACACTTGCATGCAGCTCAGCAAAGCAACAGCAGACCCGCTGAGTCTGTGGTCATGGCCATCCAAACCTTGGTCCAGGATCCATGTAGATTTTGCAGGTCCCTTCCTGGGCAAGATGTTTTTAGTGGTAGTGGATAGAATGCATAATCATGTCATCCAACATGTCCATGGCAACCATAGAGAATCTCAATGTCATGGTCACGACACATGGTCTGCCTGACATAGTGGTGAGCGTCAATGGGTTGTGCTTCACCAGTCAGGAGTTTCAGGAGTTTGTGAAACTTAACGGCATAAAACATGTATGGTCAGCACCGTTCAAGCCTGCATCCCACGGGCAAGCTGAACGTGCAGTACAAATTATCAAGCAAAGCATGAGGAGAGTAACCCAAGGGTCACTGCAGACCTGCTTGTCCTGCATACTGCTGAGTTACAGGACAAGACCCCACACACTCACAGGGGTCTCGCCTGCTGAACTCATGATGAAAAGAGGTCTTAAGACCAAGCTATCTCTGGTACACCCGGATTTAAATAATTATGTTGAATACAGAAGACAAAGTCAACAAGGGTACCACGATCGCACAACTGTGTCACATGAGATTTCTGTTAATGATCCTGGAGATGTGTTGAACTATGGTCAGGGTCCCAAATGGATCGCTGGTACGGTCATGGCCAAAGAGGGCAACAGAATATTCATTATTAAGCTCAAGAATGGGAAAACTTCCAGGAAACACATGGATCAGACAAAGCTGAGGCACACAGATGAGCCAGAACAGTCGGACGAAGAAACCATCGACGACCAACCAACCTACCAGCAGTCTTCAGGGGACTCAAGGGTCATTTGTGAACCTGGAATTTCCATCACGGACCTGTTCAATTAAAATGGACTTGCTATTCCTGACATGGCCACTGCCACCCCCAACAAGTCAGTCATTGAGCCATCAGCCACAACAGACTCCGCACACTCACCCAAGGCTGGAATCGAACTGAGACGGTCAACCCGGGAGCGCAAAGCACCGGACCACCTCAACCTGTGAAAGATTGTGATATGATCTCAGAGGGGGGTATTGTCAAGTATGTACATTCTGTTTGTAGCCACCAGATGGCGTCATTGTTGGAGGCCACTGACCAGCACGCACATGATGCTGCTCAGGTATAAAAGGCTAGCCATTTTGAGAGTCAGGCACTTTGGGCCTAAATAAAGCAGAGCCACGGTTGTATCTTGCTTAGTTAAACAGTACTCAGTTTGAACCTTTATTGCATACATAACAAGGACATAGTCAATGTATTTACTGAGGCGCGGGCTTTACGCCAAACATCCGTAAGACAAAGGTCCTCCACCAGCCTGTCCTCACCGCACAGCACTGCCCCCCAGTCATCAAGGTCCACGGCGCGGCCCTGGACACCATGGATCACTTCCCATATCTCGGGAGCCTCCTATCAACAAGAGCAGGCATCGACAACGAGATTCAACACTGCCTCCAGTGCGCCAGTGCAGCCTTTGGCCGCCTGAGGAAAAGAGTGTTTGAAGACCAGGCCCTCAAAACTGCCACCAAGCTCATGGTCTACAGGGTTTTTAGTAATTACCTGCCCTCCTGTATGGCTCAGAGACATGTATCACGTAGAGCAGACACCTCAAGTTGCTGGAGAAATATCACCAACGATATCTCCGCAAGATCCTACAAATGTCCTGGGAGGACAGGCGCACCAACATCAGCGTCCTCATCCAGGCTAACGTCCCCAACATTGAAGCACTGACCACACTCGATCAGCTCCGTTGAGCAGGCCACATAGTTCACGTGCCAGACACGAGACTCCCAAAGCAAGTGCTCTACTCGGAACTCCTTCACGGCAAACGAGCCAAAGGTAGGCAAAGGAAATGATACAAGGACACCCTCAAAGCCTCCCTGATAAAGTGCGACATCCCCACTGATACCTGGGAGTCCCTGGCCCAAGACCGCCCTAAGTGGAGGAAGTGCATCCGAGAGGGCGCTGAGCGCCTCGAGTCTCACCGTCGAGAGCATGCAGAAATCAAGCGCAGGCAGCGGAAAGAGCATGCGGCAAACCAGTCCCACCCACCCCTTCCCTCAACGACTATCTGTCCCACCTGTGACAGAGTCTGTGGCTCTCATATTGGACTATTCAGCCAACAAAGAACTCACTTCAGGAGTGGAAGCAAGTCTTCCTCGATTCCGAGGGGCTGCCTATGATGATGATGATGATGTACTGCTATAACAGTAGGAGCTGCTGATGTGCATATAAGTGTACATAAAAGATGTATAAAAATCAAGCAGAATATAAATAACTCTAGTGCCCAACACTAGACAAAATCCTGTCACTGAACATTAACAGTATGGCTGGAACATCAGGGTTTGGCATAATTTAAGGAGATTTGCTGCCAGGGGTTTCAATTCCAATAAATATGTAAATTAAGCATCTGAGACACAGACTAACTTAATAGAAAAGGAAGTATGTGAAAATTTTATACAACCACTCATGAGCAATTTCCATCTTCCAATCATCATCATCATAGGCAGTCCCCCGAATCGAGGATGACTTGCTTCCACGCCAAAAAGGGATGAGTTCACATTTGTTTCAATGAAGGACCTAATATTCCAGATCCCGAGCTACATCGTGAAGGGTGGAAGATGTCTGTGCTTGGATGTTTTTTATCGTGTGGTGGCCGTTGCACACCAGCCACCACACGGGCTTGACAGAGCTAGATCTTGGTCCAGTGGCAAGGATTACCCAAGACTAACTGGAGACCAGCTCTGCTGCACAGACTGAACACGCACACATATCGCAGTGTGGGCTGGCCCGTGCTGCCCCTGGGCCCTCGCCTCTTCTGGGCGCCAGATTCACGCCTCTCCTGGGCCCCGGTGACTTCCCTCTATAGACTCTTGCCGCTCCTTCGCTCCTCCTGCCATGCCTGCCCGCACTGCAATCAGCGACCTGGCTTCGTAGCCGTCGCCCTCCTGCAGCAGCACGCACTGCTCCCTGCAGTGGTCTGCCACGCACGCTGCTCTCTCCAATGGCCCCGGCCTGCTGATGGTCTTGCAGGCCGGGACTGCGTGGATATCCGGGCCGGGCCGGGCCACCGCACGCTGCATGCTTAAAACACTGCTGTGAAGAGCAGGCTTCTATTCACTAAGCCTAAATGCACTATATATTATGTTTAAGAAAAGTGCAGAATTAGCTTGGTACCAGATTTAGAGTTGTTGAAATTATATTTTTCTGATATTTTAAATGGACACACTCATCCCAACCTTTTAGTTGTGAACCAGAAACAGGGCTAATTCAGCGACATTTCAGACATATTGTTACTCTAAAATAATGAAGGACTCTGAATGGCCCCTCAGTAGGAATTTACATATATGTCAGGTGATAATTTTGTATTTAATTAATTTTGTGTAATACATGTTGGGACTGAATATCCACTGGCTATCAAACCTGCTATAAATGTCAGGATCCACCTGCTGGGACCAGTCATCGCTAACACTACTAGACTATAGATATGACTATGGGTACTGTTACGCTGGCTGGCAGCTGCCTCATCTCACCCGATATATTGGCCGCTTGGTTGGGGCCAAGGTAACTCCTGACTTGGGAGTCCCCTCCGCCTGGCCGCCTCTTAACTGCCCTCTGAAATAGTCCAGTATCAAACCTCTACAAAAAAGAGCTAAACAACATCAGAATTGGGCTAATAAGTGGCATGCAACAATCGTGCCACACAAGTGCCAGGCAATGACCATCTCCAACAAGAGAGAGCCTAACTACCACCCCTTGACATTCAATGGCATTACCATCACCAAGTCCCTCTCAACATCCCGAGGATCACCATTGATCAGAAACTTAACTAACCATAAATATAGTGGCTACAAGAGCAGGTCAGAGGCTGGGCATTCTATGGTGAGTGTCGCACCTCCCGACTCCCCAAAGCCTTTCCACCATCTACAAGGCACAAGTCAGGAGAGTGATGGAATACTCTCCACTTGACTGGATGTGCAGCTCCAACAACACTCAAGAAGCTTGATACCATCTAGTCCGCTTGATTGGCATCCCATCTACCACTCCACCACCAATGCAACGTGGCTGCAGTGATATCTCCAAGATGCACTGCAGCAACTCACCAAGGCTTCTTCAACAGCACCTCCCAAACCCACAATCTCTACCACCTTGAAGGACAAGGGCAGCAGGCACATGGGACCACCATCACCTGCAAGTTTCCCTTCATGTCAAGCACCATGCTGACTTAAAAATATATTGCAATTCCTTCATCATCGCTGGATCAAAATTCTGTAACTCTCTACTGAAGGTATTCACTTTTTAGTGCAATTTAAAAAATATCTCTTTACATCACAATCACAGTGAGATGTGTGGTCCTTTTCATAAGACCCAAAATGCTGTGATTACACACATTAATGCTCTGCTCAGTTTCTGCCAATTTGGCTGCAGGTTCCCAAAACAGATGTTAGGCCTTTGATTAGTGTATTTAAAGCTGTTTCAGGTGGGTGACCCAGGCACTCGGAAGTCGCAGCTGACAATTTGGCAGCCGGTGCACTTCTGGGAGGTGGGGTAGAATCGGGCATGGAAGATTGCGTCATGAAATTGGTCCCCCCCCCCCAATGTGAATTGTGCACCAGAAAGATGGGCTCGATGTGGACCAATACCTCCCCCATTTATAGAGTATTTTCATCTCTGCGAAGGAGCGTACAGTTTACAAGTCCAAACGCTGTTCATTTTTTTCTTTTACTGATTATCCTTAGCATTGGTGAAACCATTCTCTAACTTTCAGATTTATGGAGTTAGCAGTGCTGAAAATCTGATGCTGGTGAACTTTACAAAAGTACCTTCTCTGCTGCATTATACAGACAGCATCTCCCTTAATTCATATAATTATGACAAATATAGCTTTCTTGTATATTCATTATATCTTTACATTCCACCAACTATGCAATTAGAATCAGTAATATATTGAATTGCCACATTTCACAACCCTATAATTTTACAGATAAGGTATTACAGTATTTTAAGTCCCAGTGGCTTGTTCTTAGAAAATCCAATTTCAGCTAGGAGCTTGGCCCTTTGGCAGCATGAGTCATCTGACAAGCTTTCATCTCCTATCAAAAAGGAACTATGCATGAACAAAATGCCGCTCTCTTTATTCCACAGTCAAGCACCTTGAGCTATGTTGAGCAGCCCCTTCAAAAGATGACATTGTCACTTGACCCAAATAGCACTGCAATAACAAGTCATATGAAGCCGGTTGATGATATTGACTTTCATTGTTTTATTACATGGTTGTGAGCGAACTCATAGCCTTTGGCAATATTCAGAAAGGAAAGGCCAGTGAACATCAATTCTCTCTGCAGCCTAAACCCAGTTTGCCAGCACACTGAATCTTAGCTGTTGAAGTCTCTGCAGAGATATTTAATTTTATTTTGCTTCATTTTTGTCACTAGTGTTGCGTTTCATTATTTATAACGTACGTGCAGTTAATGCTTGTGGTCAAGTAGCATTACTTTTACTGTTTTTTAGGACAAGACTGGTCTTCATCATCCATTTTTCAGCATGCTTTTATCTTATAGCTAAAAAAAAATCACATTGACACGCATTTGAAGCAGAAGGAAATCTTTAAAACACATACAGGTACAACGTCCAGAATCCGGCTGTCCAAAAACCGGACGTTTTTGCGGTGGCCAAGATTGCGATATCGGGCAGCGAGGGACGAGGAAACCGGTAAAAACTGCAGCGCTGGGGGGGTGCAGATGGCGAGAAATGGTGGGAATTGGCGGGTGGCGAGGGTCGGCGGGAATCGGTGGGGGGAGAGGATCAGTGGATCGGCAGGCATCGAGAGGCGGAGGGTCGGCGGGAGGTGAGGAGCACCAACAGCAAGGTCTGAAATCCAGAAAAATACGAAAACCAGCGTGGTCTCAGTCTGGAGATTGCCAGATTTCAGAGGTTGTACCTGTATATGCAATCAGAATTTAGACATCTGGGTCAGAAATGGGCTCATGAGCCTCATTTCAACATTGAATTGAGGCCTGTGCTGATTTAGGGCAGCTGCCAGGGCTACCTAAAAAAGTAGCCCTGACCAATTTAGTGCTGACCCGACTGCCTATGTGATTGGATGCGGTCCTCTACCTTGCTAAATTGCTTATTGTTGCATCTGTTTCACACCTGACGATGTTGAATTTTGAACCCACTGTATTATTAATATAGATCTTCAGTTGGCGAGAAGTATGTTCAATTGAATCACTCCTGATTCAGTACCCTCATGTGAAAATGGGGGAGAAATTTGGTATCACCCCATTTGGGGTGCTAACTTTTAAAAGCTGGAAGGACTAGCGGCAGGTGCTAATGATTCCTAGCTTTTTCTAAATTTGGTGTTAGTGCTCCAGAAAGGAAGTGAAGCGCTGAAGGACGCAAGTTGGGTGGTAATAGTGCAACGCTGCCATGATACGAGGCTCCTTCCCTCCCTTAAAGGGAAAGGCCATCGCTGCAGGCTCTGCATTGGGACCTGTTACCTAGTCCCCGATGACAACTGCGGTCCGGCCCAATCAGCCCCAAGCACTCTAGCAGAGTGCTGGGCTGATTGATCGCGGGCCAGGAAGAATTGAAAAAAATTCCACATAGCCAATCATGAAATTGTTTCTCCTACCCACACCAACCTCCCCTTTAACTTCCGCCTCCTAAGCTCCCGGCCTCCTGAACAATGGCTCCTGCAGCAGTGTTGTTGCCCGACAATGTTGCAGGGGACGGAATCGAAGTTCAGGTCTGGGGCACTACTGGGGCGATGTGCACAGCAATGATGTCACGAGCTCCGGGCGCAGGAGATCATAGCGCAGTGTTACCGCCATCGCAAACCTCTCAGCCAAGTTAGCGGGAGTCATTCGTCTCGCCACGCCCAGTCGGTGAGCCACTGGAGGCGCTAAGGAGGCCAATTTCTAGGCCTATGATCCCGTGTTTAAAATGCTATTAGCCAATTCATTTTTGATACAAAACAATAATATCATAAGGGGCAATTGTGTGATGCTCCATTTTTACACTAGTTATAAAATCAAGTCTGTGCACCTGAGGTGTAGTGGACCACATTTTATAGGCTATAATAATGAGGAACGGGAATTTGAAAGTTCCACATCATTATGCCCTACAAAATTACCGAGCTATGGGTATGTTCTGTAATATCGTTCAAAGCAATTTGGGAACTTTCCAGAGCTGTATTGTTGGTAAGCACACAGGGTTATACCATCTGCCATGGAGCGAGCTGCAGATAACATCCAGAACAGAACAGTGATAGCTCTTTCCCATAATAGTGAATGGTAACAGAGCACTAAGCTTTTCTCAAACAACATAATTCTCAGTCACCATAGATGGCATCTGTTAGATCAGCCAGTCTGCAGTGCATGCACGTTTAAAGCTAGTGACAGATGCACTGTTTGCAAGGAACAATGCCTGCATAATTTTTTGTATGGATAAAAGGTATTAACTCAACAGGGCATGGAACTTTCAGCAGGTGGCTGGGTTCCCAGGAGACTAGATATGGGATCTAGGAGTGCTTCTCAAATCAACTTCATGGGTTAGGGTTAATTCAATTAATTTTTAGATGTAGAGAAGAGGGAATGGGAAGAGGAAATGGATAGAAGATTGGAAAATGTGGATGGGGAAAGGGTAGGAAAAGAGGGAAGAGCAAAGTGAGGAAGGGAGAAGGAGAAAGGGAATGGAAATGAGGTGGTGCAAAGTGAGGAGGTGGGTGGAGGAGAGGGGAAAAGGGGAAGGGGACAAAAAACAAAGGCAGGGAAACTGCCTCAGCAGCAGGGGCCTCCAATCCCAGTGGATTAGCTTTGTTCCCCAGTGAGTGGAGAAAGCTGAGAGTCAATACTACAGGATTGGTTTTGCTGTATGGTGAGAAGAGGAGCTTGAATAGCATAGGCTGGAATTTTGCCAGCACTGAGAGGGCAGGTTTAGAGGCGGGTCTGCTGTCAAAATGGAAAAGATTGACAGTGGGTCGGCAGCCTGCTGTCAACCTGCCTCCACGTCAGTTTCCCAAGTGCCGGGTCTGTCAGTGCTTTACAGACCCAACACCAAGTGGCTGGGGAGGCAACTAATTTACTTAAATAGCTTGTTAAAAGGTACCTCAACAGCATTTTAGCATGTACTTACCATTTTACAGCTTTTTGACGAGGTTCTCGGTGCTCGGGATCACATCAGGTAAATAGGTTGGGTTTTCAACGACTCTCCATTCTTCTGAATAGGTGACAGATGAAAAAGTGGTATAAAGCTACCATTCCACAGCTGTTCACTTTCCTAGTTGGAGCCTTCAGGATTTGGAAGACACTTTTGAGCTTTATGCAAGTTGGAAGTGTTTGGAGTAAACTCTCTATGCCGTGTCACTTCATTGAAACAGCCTCTCTCACCATTGTCAGATCGCTTCAGTCATCTCAACTTCAGCTGCCATCGATTCCTATGGCATTCCTTTAGCTGTGGAATGGTAGCTTTATACCACTTTTTCATCTGTCACCTGTTCAGAAGAATGGAGAGTCGTTGAAAACCCAATCTATTTACCTGATGTGATCCCTGAGCATCGTGAACCTCATCAAAAAGCTGTAAAATGGTAAGTACATGCTAAAATGCTGTTGAGGTACCTTTTAACAAGCTATTTAAGTAAATTAGTTGCCTCCCCAGCCACTTGGTGTTGGGTCTGTAAAGCACTGACAGACCCGGCACTTGGGAAACTGACGTGGAGGCAGGTTGACAGCAGGCTGCCGACCCACTGTCAATCTTTTCCATTTTGACAGCAGACCTGCCTCTAAACCTGCCCTCTCAGTGCTGGCAAAATTCCAGTCTATGCTATTCAAGCTCCTCTGCTCACCATACAGCAAAACCAATCCTGTAGTATTGACTCTCAGCTTTCTCCACTCACTGGGGAACAAAGCTAATCCACTGGGATTGGAGGCCCCTTTTCCCCTTTTCCCCTTTTCCCCTTTTCCCCCTTCCTCACTTGGCCTCAGTGTGGTGCTGCACAGGTGTTGTTAAAAGAGAGTTACCCAATTTCAGCTGACTTGCATTCCGCAATCAGCCTTCAACCCTTGTCTCCAGCTCATTCCAGCTCTTAAAGGGGAGATAATTTCAAACTGCTGCTGCTCAGTTTCAGCATTGCTACACTTAAGCCAGACCTCTCAGCAACTGAGACACCTTTGTGCGATGGCTGGTGCGAATCCTGCTTCATGGGAAAGGGCCACACGCTTTAATTATGTGGCGCTGGAGACATTGATGGGGACAGTGGAGAGGAAAGAGTCATTGTTCCCTCCATCTAGAAGGAGGCCATCACCACAGGTATTCAGGGCCATGTGTCGAGAAGTGGCTGAGGAGGTGTCGGCCAGCACTGTGGTAGACAGAGGCCTGACACAGTGCTGTAAGAAATTCAATGACTTCAGTCGGGTGGTGAAGATACTTCCATACCTCCTACATACCAGCCTCTGAACCTCTGAGTGGATGTTTGCACAGTGTGCACAGACAATCACCAAGTATCTGCAGCTGTACACACTCACATCCTTATCTTATGCCTTGCCTACATTCACAGCTATTCAACCATGACAGGCATATCTTCCACATACGTAGCTGGACTCTTACTCACATAAGTTCCTTTCTTTTGCAGGCAAAGATGGAAAATAATAGGATGGAGTAGCAGTGGACTGGGAGGGGCGGGCAACTTGAACTGCGCGATCTTACTGATCTTGAGGGGCGTGTGCTGTGGCTCATTGGACAGCAGGTGGTAGGCGCCGTGGCCGGTAGAGATGTCGACCTCATGAGGAGCAACAACGGTATGTTTATCCCCTCTCCTTTTCTCATCCCACTTCCCTGGAAAAACCAGAAGGCGTTATCACTTTCTGGCTCCTGATACTGTCTGCCTTCCTTGCTCCATTCCTGCCACCCTGCCCTCATCTTAACGTCAGTCTTATGCCATTTATGCTTTCAGATAACCGTGCAGCAGATGTGGAGTCTGCATCTGAGCACCCCTCCACCCACCAAGTAAGTTCAGTCAGTCAGTCAGTCAGTTGGGTCGGGTCCGACAGATAGATAGATCGATAGATAATGGCACTATATGTTCGTTAGAGGTTAGATTAGCAGAGGGGTCTGCACTGGGGCCTAGCGGGCTGCAGCAACAACAAGGGGAAAGAGAACTCCTGGAGCCCTCTCCCCAGAGGGCGAGATCGCTTGTCAGTTCTGCTGCACAGGATTCAGATGAGCACCTCGATAGGAAATCATTCACACAAAGGGTGATGGCCATGCACTCTGACATGGTGGGATCAACGGTGAGGGTGCCTGAGAGCCTCACGACAGTGGTATAGAGCGTGGAGGAGTCCAGCTCCAGCATTGCACAGAGCTCATCATTGCCAGTCTGCAGAAGATGGTGGACTCCCAGAGAGACTATGCAGATTCAGACCTCATATGTCATCGGCGATGCAGCAGCTTCCATTGCAGAAGCAACGCAACGTCTTGGTGCTGTAATGCAGACAATGATTGGTGGCATGGAAGCTCAGACTGCTCTCATGCAGTCTCAGCTGGATGCCACGCATGGTCTTACTGCTGTCATCGAGTCTTGGACTGCTCTCATGCAGTCTCAGCTGGATGGCACACAAGCTCTGACTGCTGCCATCGCCATTGGGTCCACCACAGTCCATCATGGATCTCACAGTGCTGCAGCAGCCCTCCAATCTGTGCTCCAGCAGATTGGTGGAGATGCTGACATGCTGCCCCAGCGAAGTGGCACTGGTCAGTGAAGCAGGAACCTGCTGTCCTCTCCGATGACAGCTTTCCTGATCCCACCACTGCCACTCTGCCATTGCACTTGTCATTGCCTGTCACCCAGCCAGCCTAGATTGCTGCCGCCCAGCTTGAGGTGGTGCAGTCGACAGCCGGGCTTTCTAGGCCCAAAGGTGGCCGAGAACGTCCTCCAAGAGTCTCTGGCCCTGACACACAGCAGCCTTCCACCAATTGTGCTGCAGCCACAGGGGACACACTGTGTAGGAGTAATAGACTAGTTAAAATATAGAGGGGATATAAGCAAATGCACAATGATGATTCTTAAATACATTATGATACAGTTAATTGTTATTACATAAATTTTTATTCAAATGTTTCATTTTTGCTGTTGTCTCTCATTTCAGTTTTGGGGCTTTGTTATGGAAGGGAAAATTGATGTGGTGATGGGGATATCCAGAGGAACCGGGAAGTGGGATGGAATTCACTGGAACCAAACTCTGATTAGACAGTCGCCCTTCCACAATCGCAATTGAGTAGCTGCCTCCTCTGTCGCTGGTGTTGCTGCTCTTGCTCCTCCTTGTCATCCTCCTCATCCTCCTCTTGCTCCTTCTCCTCCTTTTCCTCCTCCTCCTCCTGAGGTGGTGCAGCTATGCCTTGTGGCAATGGCTGTGCCCTCATGATGGCGAGGTTGTGCAACATGCAGCAAATGACAATGAATAGGGACACCCGTTCAGGTGAGTACTGGAGGATCCCTCCCGAGCAGTCAAGGCAGTGGAACCATAGCTTGAGTACTCCGATGGTCTGTTCAATTATGTTGCTGGTGGCAACATAGCTCTCATTGTATGAGTGTTGGGGTTGTGGAGGGGAGTCATTAGCCACGTGAAGAGTGGATAGCCCTCGTCTCTGAGCAGCCAGCCGTGAGCTTAATGTGGAGGCTGTAAGAAAGCTGGCACACCAGTTTGGCGCAGGATGAAGGCATCATAGCTTCTGCCAGGATAGTGGGCATTGTGGTAGCCTTTGCAGTTACGGAATACCTCAGGATTGTTATGCGGTGCCCGCAAAATGACATGGGTCCAGTCAATGGCGCCCTGCACCATGTGGAAGCCCGCTATCCTGACAAAACCACGTGCATGCTTGTGCTGCTTCTCTCTGGTCATGGGGAAGGAAATGTAGTCTCTTCTCCTTCTGTACAGACCATCTGTGACCTCGGGGATGGAGCGATGGATGGCGAACTGGGAGATGTTGAAGATGTCTCCTGTTGCACATTGGAAGAATCCATTGGCATAGAAATTTAGCCCGATGGTGACCTTGACTGCCACTGAGAGAGCCATCCTCACCCCGGTCTGAGGCTTAAGGTCTGGTTGCAGGAGATGACAGAGGTCTGTGACCACATCCTTGCTGAAGTGCAGCCATCGAACAGATTGTTGCTCAGTGAAATTGATGTAGGAGAACTGCTGCTGGAATACCCTGGGAAGGTAAGGTCTCCTGTTGCCAGCCATGTTGGGCTTTCTCCCTCTGGCTACATTTTACTGCCTTGCTCCCCGTCTTGCTCCCCGCCTTTGTCTCCATCTAACTAACCTCTGACAGTGACATCAGAGCAGAGGTCAAGTGCCAACACAGCCCCCATGAAATGATATAAATGTTGTTGTCTCAAATCTGACATCAATGAAACAAAGGAGTAGTTAAGAGGCGGAACAGCTCTTGAAGTGAAAATCGCTCAAATCTATTCACCTGCCACTCCGCCTATGTGTTAGCAAGCTGCAAAGCGTAATGGCCGACAAAAATTGTTTGTAAATAGCATTCCTCCAGCCGACTTCTGACTGGAACCCGACCGCTGAAGCTGTCATTGTCATCACCAGGTGGTAAATGAGGGGGTGCAGCAGAATTTCTTTTCTGGGGCGGTAACAGGCCGTTGTGCACGGTGGTGACGTCATCATCAGCAGGTGCAGCCGAGTAGGACGCTATCGCTTAGCGCCTCCGCAATACCCCTGTAAAATATCGTGGGGGGCGCTTGGGCGAAAGCTCATTTGCACCCTATTTGCACCCTCCAGAGGCGCTAACGGCAGGCACACAGCTGCCCAATTTCGCTCCCACTCTATATTTTCATCCTGGATAAGCAATTCAAACTCAGCTGGTACTGAGTTTAGGCAACCTGCAGTGCGTGACTTTTTTTTATAGCGATTTAATTTGGAGAGATGAAGATATATACGGGGATCACTCCCATGACTGGTCTGTAATGCTTATTTGCAATTTATACATTTTAAATTTGTATTATTATACATCCAATAAGTTTCCCACCAGTAGAATAACGCTCTCATCCATGTACTGGCAATATATAGATGCCTTGACAATCTTTCCACACCTGTTGTGTGACTATAAATGGTACAAACAGTTGGATGAGAAGTAACTCTTATTTAACACAGTTCCTTGAATTCATCAACACAAAAGCAAAATACTGTGGATGCTGGAATCTGGAATAAAAACAGAAAATGCTGGAAATCTCAGCAGGTCAGGCAGCATCTGTGGATTCATCTAATTTTCCCTGGCCTCTCCAATTTTGGGGATTCTAATATACATAGCTGGACTAGGCCCCCTGCTTGGTAAGGTACTAGATGGTGTGGTGGGCCAAAACATTATCCTTTACTATTTAGGATCATTTGGATGTGGAAGCAACTTTAGAAAAATTAGCTTTTCAGCCAGTCAAATCTCAAACTTAGAAGATTAACTTGCAGCTAGAAATTGCATAGCGCCCCGTTTGGGGGGATAACTTTTGCGGGAGGCAAAAGTATCAATGGGCGCTACACAATTGAATCTGATATGAACTTACAGTTTAGCGCTCCAGGAGGGAAGTGGAGCGCTAAATCAGGTGCTACCACTTCCCTTGGAGCGCGAAACGGAGTAAGAGCGGCGGTAGCAGCAGAGCGATGCACAATGCCCCGTGCAGCGCTGACGGATTCACAGGCTCCTTCCCTCTCTTTAAAAAGAAGGGCCAATGCTGAGGTCATTTCATACAATCATAAAAATTTACAGCACGGAAAGAGGCCATTTCAGCGCATCGTGTCCATGCCGGCTGACCAAGGGCTATCCAGCCTAATCCCACTTTCCAGCTCTTGGTCCGTGTCATGTATCCTACATGGCTACTGTTGGTACTATCACAAGGTGTGTCACCAGAGGGCACAGCAGTGAGAGACTTGTAGGTTACGTGTACAGGTGTGCCCCTCACTCTGGAGTAACAAATAAAGGACTAAGGTCACTACAGTTCAAGTACAGCACATTGCCTCGTGGTCATTAATAGAGCATCCAAGGACACAACAATTGGCGCCGAGATTACGAACTTTCACGCGAAAATGGCTACCCTTGGTACGTTGCAGCAGTTCGCCGATGGTGATGATTGGGACGCCTTTGTGGAGAGGCTCGACCATTTCTTTACAGCAAACGACTTGGCAGGACATGGCCCGGTCACACTGGCTGATAAGCGCAGAGCTATCTTGCTAACCAGTTGTGGACCCACCGTCTATGGCCGCATCAGGGACTTGCTGGCACCAACGAAGACAATGACCAAGACGTACGAGGAGCTCGTAACCCTGATCCATGAGCAACTCAAGCCCAAGGAGAGCAGCCTCACAGCCAGACACCGGTTCTACACCCACCGATGGCCGAAGGCCAGGGAATCGAAATACACCGCAGACCTCAGGAGGTTGACGGCACCGTGCGAGTTTGGCAACCACCTCAATGAAGCGCTGTGGAACATTTTTGTCATTGGAATCGGCCAAGAGGCCTTCTTCATAAGCTACTGTCGGCGGATACCACAGTCACACTGCAGAAGGCCATCTCTGTGAGCCAGGCATTCATGACCTCGACCTGTGGTTCTGGGCAGATGACTCATCCTCAGGACTCAAACCCAGTAGGTACTGTGCACAGAGTGGCGCCGTTTAGAGGCTGGACTGTAGAACGCGAACACTCTCAGGGGAGAGAGAACAGGCCCACGAGTCCCTTAATTCAGAGTCCGCCGAGGGGGGCTAATCGAATAGCTCCATGCTGGCGTTGTGGAGGGAATCACAGGGCTCACCAGTGCCAGTTTAAAGACTATGTATGCAAGGGCTGCAGCACAAAGAGCCAACTCCAGCGAATGTGTAAGAGAAACATGACTCACTGTGTCGATGAAGAGTCTGCAGATGACCATGAATCCAGCGTGGATTATGAAATGATAGACAGAGAGGCAGCTCAGCCCCACGATGAGGTATCTAGCATGTTTACCTGCACCGCCGAGTGTTCCCCGTTGAGGATGGAAGTCGAGATAGATGGCGCTCCAGTCTTCATGGAAGTGGACACTGGGACGAGCCAGTCAGTAATTAATCAAGAAGCCTTCGAGAGGCTATGGGACAATCAAATTGAACGACCCGAGTTGGTCTCGGTTCAGGCAAAGCTGCGCACCTACACCGATAACTTATCCCAGTCATTGGTAATGCGGATGTAAAGGCATTCCATGATGGCGCGGTGCACAGGTTACCTCTCTGGATTGTTGCAGGTGATGGACCAATGCTGCTCAGCAGAAGGTGGATGGAGAAGATCCATTGGAAGTCGGAAGACTTCAAACTTCCAGTGATCGACGTCCTCCGCGTTCGGAAGCACAGCAAGCCCTCACCTGAGGGTGGACCCGGCACCAGCACCCAAGGCACAGACCGCTCAGCACGACTGCATGGAGATGATCCAGCTGAGACGACCCGAATGCACATTCCAAGCTCCAGTGGCAGGACTCCGGAGGAAGAAAATCGGATCCAAAGGTGACTTCCCAATTTCGGTGGCAGAACCCGGGGAGAAGAGGATCACCGCAGTCGACATCGTGGATGGAGGAAAGATGGTGCCCAAACCAGGAGGTGAGGCGCTGAAGAAAAAATGGCGGTGGCCAGACCACGAGGTGCAGCGCTAATGGAGCAACACGTGGCACCAAACGGAGAAGAGGATTGGGGTAAAGAAAGCAAGGCTCTCTTAAAGGAGGCCTGTAACCCACTACAATTAAAGGGACCGTTCCACACACTCAAGCAATGTAATAGCAACTGTAAGTTAGAGACAAAATGTGTAACTGACGATCAGAGTTGTGTACATTCAATAAGCAAGGAAAAGTCACGCGATCATGTGAAATGTGTAAGTGATGATCAGAATTGTGTACATGCAACCAGCGAGGAAAAGTCATGCAATCGCGATCGGAGCTACAGAGCATCCACAGTAAGTAACGAAAAGTTGTGCGATGTAGGATTTCTACTGCACGCAGCCAATGCAGCGGGCAGGCATCCATCGGGAGCACACATGTCCAGCAAGCTACACAATGCTGAAGCCTGCATCCCGGCGACTAGCGTTATGCACCATGGAGTGTGGCCACAAGCAGCCAAAATACATGAGCTGCAGAGCAAGCGATCTCAGCAGGGCAACGGCACCAGTATCGATACCCTGCCCCTGATCGGCTTCAGCTCTCAGGCACCCGATGGCACCAACCGCCATGAGCCTGAAAGACCAAACTGCTAAGGCGCAGCCCCAGACCCCATCGCCACCAAGGCCATACCCGGAAATGAAGGGTCACCCACTACAGTCACTCCAAGGGGGGGACCGAGACCAGCCAGGATCCCAAACTGAGGACAGCTCCTCAGGGAGCAGCAGTGACCCAGGGTGCAAAGAAAGGACAGGGAGGTCACAGGCATCGGTGAACCTGCCCGATGCTAGGAACCACGGCAACAGCCCCAAGAGCAGGCAACTTGAGCCAACCGGGTTCCCACTGCCAGCACTGGGCACCGCGCCGCCACCAGACTGCAGGGACACCATCCAGCAGTTCTGGAACTAGTTTGTCCTTATGCACCGGTCATCACATCGATAATGTATCTCGCCAGTCTAACATACTTGTCTCACAACAGAACCACAAATGTAATGCAAACTTGTTTTTCTGAACTTGAATGTATATGAATGCAATGAGCCTCCGGCATAATCTATATGTGCAGGGGGTGGGGCAAGAATGGAGTGGTCAGGGACACACACAAACAGCAACCACCAGCACTCTACTGCACCAACCACTCACTCAAGTTTGAAACAACCTGACAGAGCCCAGATTGTGCTCTGGGCTTAGCTCTATCAATGCATAGGCGATTTGCACTAAAGGCTTATAGAAAAGTGGTGTCATGTATCCTACATGGCTACTGTTAGTACTATCACAAGGTGTGCCACCAGAGGGCACAGCAATGGGAGACTTGTAGGTTACCTGTACAGGTGTGCCTGGCCTAGTATAAAAGGCAGGGCACAAGGTGTGATCCTCACTCTGGAGTTAACAAATAAAGGACCAAGGTCACTACAGTTCAAGTACAACACATTGCCTTGTGGAGTCATTATTAGAGCATCCAAGGACACAACAGTCCATACCCTATAGGTTACGGCACTTTGGGCCCAAGTTTCCACACGTGCCTAGAACGATGCAGTCCCGACCTGGACGCCCGTTTTTCGCGCCACAAAGTGCGCCTAAAAAAATCCTCGGTATTCTCCACCTACTTGCAGGTCCTCTGGCCCTCGGCGCAGCCAGCACGAGCTGTGGGGGGGCGGAGCCAGGTCCCTGCGCTGAAAACCGTGCCGGGACCTCTGCACATGCGCGCTACAGTGGGCACGCAAGTGCAGTAGCTCCAGGCGCCGAACTGTGTGGGAGGGGCCCGAAGCACGCAGCCTCTAGCCCTGGCTGAATGGCCTCACTGGGGCTGCGTGAATAAGGCTCCTCCCACGGCCAGCTCCTGCTCTCCCCCCCCCCACCCCCCAACCAGTCCCGACACACGCTCCCCGCCCCCCCGCCTCCGGACCAGACCCGACACCCGCGCCCCCCCCCCGTGACTGACACGACCCGACCCGCGCTCCTGTTCCCGCTCCCCGCCTCCCCGACTCGACCCGACCCAACCCGCGCTCCTGTTCCCGCTCCCCGCCCCTCGACTGGACTCGACCCGACCCGACCCGCGCTCCTGTTCCCGCTCCCCGACTCGACCCGACCCAACCCGCGCTCCTGTTCCCGCTCCCCGCCCCTCGACTGGACTCGACCCGACCCGACCCACGCTCCTGATCCCGCTCCCCGCCCCCCGACTGGACTCGACCCGACCCGACCCGCGCTCCTGTTCCCGCTCCCCGCCTCCCCGACTGGACTCGACCCGACCCGACCCACGCTCCTGATCCCGCTCCCCGCCCCCCGACTGGACTCGACCCGACCCGACCCGCGCTCCTGTTCCCGCTCCCCGCCTCCCCGACTGGACCCGACCCGACCCAACCCGCGCTCCTGTTCCCGCTCCCCGCCCCCCGACTGGACTCGACCCGACCCGACCCGCGCTCCTGTTCCCGCTCCCCGCCCCCCGCCCCCCCGACTGGACCTGACCCGACCCGCGCTCCTGTTCCCGCTCCCCGTCTCTCCGACTGGACCTGACCCGACCCGCGCTCCTGTTCCCGCTCCCCGACTCGACCCGACCGCGCTCCTATTCCCGCTCCCCGCCCCCCGACTGGACCCGACCCGCGCTCCCGCCCCCCGACCCGACCCCTCCACCACTGGAACCGACCCGACTCCCGCTCCCGTACTGGATCCGACCTGACCTCTCCCTCTCTCCCTCTCTCCCTCCCCCCTCCCTCTCTCCCTCCCCCCCTCCCTCTCTCTCTGCCCCTCTCCCTCTCTCTCTCTCTCTCTCTTCCCCCCCCTCTCCCCCCACCCCCTCTCCCTCTCTCTTTCCCCCCCCCCCCCCCCCCGAACCGACCCGACCCGACCCAACGCCACCTACCTGTAAATCTGATGGTTTATTTAATCTTTTCTTACTTATAAATGTTTATTCAGGTTGGATTTATTTGTATAATATTTGTATAAGTATAAATAAGGATTTATTATAGAATTTAATGACTTCCCTTCCCCCCCCACCTCGTTCTGGACGCCTAATTTGTAACCTGCGCCTGATTTTTTAATGTGTAGAACAGGTTTTTTCAGTTCTACAAAAATCTTCACTTGCTCCATTCTACTTTAGTTTGGAGTACGTTTTCACTGTGGAAACTTTGAAATCAGGCGTCAGTGGCCGGACACGCCCCCTTTTGAAGAAAAAATTCTGTTCCAAAGTAGAACTGTTCTACCTGACGAGAACTGCAGAAAAAAAAATGTGGAGAATTGCGATTTCTAAGATAGTCCGTTCTCCACCAGTTGCTCCTAAAAATCAGGCGCAAATCATGTGGAAACTTGGGCCCTTTAAGTGCGCATCCAAGTATTTTTTTAAATGTGGTGAGGGTTCCTGCCTCTGCCAGCCTTTCAGGAAGTGAGTTCCAGACTCCTACCACCCTCTGGGTAAAGACAATTCTCCTCATATCTCCTCTATACCACCCCCCAATTACTTTAAATCTATGCCCCCTGGTTGTTGACCCCTTTGCCAAGGGAAACAGATCCTTCCTATCCAATCTTTCCATGCCCCTCATAATCTTCTACATCTCAATCCAATTCTCGCCTCAGCATTCTCTGTTCCAAAGAAAACAGACCCAACATCTCCAATCTTTACGAATTTCAAGGTAAGGCTGAGAATAGTCGACGATGGCACCTGCGATCTGCAAAGAATATCCCAAAGCACTGTAAAAGAGTACAGGGCTGATCAATCGCGGGATGGAAAAAATTCACTGGGCTGATAAAATGTTGGCCTACCTGACCACCACTGCCTTTAATTACCATTTCCCAAGCAACCGGCCGAGGTCACAACACCTCCTGCAGCTGCCGTTGTTGGCGCTCAGCGATGCTGCAGGGAGCAGAAGTGAATTTAAGATCTAGGATGATAGCGGGGCGTTGTGCCCCGGATGACGTCACCATCTCTGGGGCGCAGGAGATTGCGGCGGTAACTTTAAGCGCTAGCACTACCTGCCATGCAAGTTGGTAGACGTCAGTAATTTTGCATCGCCCAGTCAGTAAGCCGTTAGCGCCCTGGAGGCACAAATGGAAGGCGCAAAGGAGGCCAATTTCTCCCCCTTAGTTCTCCCATGGATTCATCCATTTATGAACGAATGAGTTTTCAACCAGATATCCGCGGCATAACTAAAACCGCCTTTTTCTACCTCAGTAACATTGCCCGCCTCTGCCCCTGCCTCAGCTCTTCTGCTGCCGAAACCCTCATTCATGCCTTTGTTACTATTTTATAGTCTCTTGAACACACTGAGTTCAACTTAACTCTATTTATTTGGGAGATCTCAGACAGCTATGTGGAGTTTAAGATGACGTTTCTTCACAGACCCTCTCTCTCAATACAGCTCCCCATACCTCCGAGCTAGAGGGTGCAAACATTATCTCGTTACACCTTTCTTGTCATAAGAAATAAAAATGAATTAAATTAGCTTCAATATAAACGGGTAGTTAACTTCTTATGAATACATGTATTAAACAACTACAAGTTTAACCAACAAGAACAAAACTCTTGTCTTATTATTTCTTTATCCAAGTGTCCAGTATCCATGATTTCTTAGGTCTGTACATAATGCTCCGGGTATTTTAGTGTTGTGCAGATTCTGTTGCTTCGCCTTAAACTGATTGTTTCAGCGGTGTTCTGTGCACTGATTGCTTTAGTCCCTTTATCAATGCTCTAAGGGGAAATATCAGGCAACATATCCCTGTTTCCACATGTTGTCGTTGAAGTGCTGATTCACGTGTTTGTTGGCTGTGTTGGCAGCGGGTCGTCTGTGGGTGTCACTGAGATCTCTGGAGTTTCGATAAATGTCTCAGCGCTCTTTCTCAGATTTTCCTATTTCTGCGATACTCACTATAAAGACCTGATATGATCGAATGCCGACTGGTATCTGACCCTGAGCTTTTACCTGCAGTGTAGGAAGTGCTGCAGCACCTCTGTTGTAGTAGTAGTGTGCTTGTTTGGCATGGTTCCTTTCTTTGTTGACGATGATGTCATGTAGGAATCTTGGTTTGAGTAGTTCATTTGCGATTGGGATGTTTGTCTTTGTGCGGCGACTGAGTAAGCATTGTGCTGGCAAACTATTAAGGCCTTCAGTTGGTGTGTTTTGCCAGATGAGAAGGTTCATGTAGAAGTCGCCACAGTCATTCTTTCTCTCATTGATTAACCGCTTTGCGAGCTTAACCACGTTCTCAACCTTTCCGTTGCTTTGTGGATATCCAGATAGGGAATGGATGACCAACAGGAAGAGCAGTGCAAAGAAGGTAGTGCAGGGGTCCCCTGCGGTCATCCCCCTGCAAAACAGATACACCGCTTTGGGTACTGTTGAGGGGCATGACTCATCAGGGGAGGGCAGCTGCAGCCAAGTTCATGGCACCGTGGGTGGCTCTGCTGCACAGGAGGGCAGGAAAAAGAGTGAGAGAGCTATAGTGATAGGGGATTCAATTGTAAGGGGAATAGATAGGTGTTTCTGCAGTCGCAACCGAGACTCCAAGATGGTATGTTGCCTCCATGGTGCAAGGGTCAAGGATGTTTCGGAGCGGATGCAGGGCATTCTGAAAAGGGAGGGTGAACAACCAGATGTCGTGGTACATATAGGTACCAACGATATAGGTAAAAAAATGGGATGAGGTCCTACAAGACAAATTTAGGGAGCTAGGAGCTAAATTTTAAAAGTAGGACCTCAAAAGTAGGCATCTCAGGATTGCTACCAGTGCCACGTGCTAGTCAGAGTAGGAATCGCAGAATAGCTCAGATGAATACATGGCTTGAGGAGTGGTGCACAAGGGAGGGATTCAAATTCCTGGGACATTGGAACTGGTTATGGGGGAGGTGGGACCAGTACAAACCGGACGGTCTGCACCTGGGCAGGACCAGAACCAATGTCCGAGGGGGAGTGTTTGCTAGTGCTGTTGGGGAGGAGTTAAACTAATATGGCAGGAGGATGGGAACCTATGCAGGGAGACAGGGGGAAGTAGAATGGGGGAAGAAGCAAAAGATAGAAAGAAGAAAAGTAAACGTGGAGGGCAGAGAAACCTAAGGCAAAAAGTAAAAAGGGCCACATTACAACAAAATTCTAAAAGGACAAAGTGTGTTAGAAAGACAAGCCTGAAAGCTCTGTGCCTCAAAGCGAGGAGTATTCGGAATAAGGTGGACGAATTAACTACGCAGATAGCAGTTAACGGATATGATGTAATTGGCATCACAAAGGCATGGCTCCAGGCTGGGAACTCAACATCCAGGGGTATTCAACATTTAGAAAGGATAGACAGAAAGGAAAAGGAGGCAGGGTGGCATTGTTGCTTAAAGAGGAAATTAATGCAATAGTAAGAAAGGACATTAGCTTGGATGATGTGGAATCGGTATGGGTGTAGCTACGGAATACCAAGGGGCAGAAAATGCTAGTGGGAGTTGTGTACAGACCACCAAACAGTAGTAGGAAGGTTGGGGACAGCATCAAACAAGAAATTAGGGATGCATGCAATAAAGGTACAGCAGTTATCATGGGTGATTTTAATCTACATATTGATTGGGCTAACCAAACTGGTAGCAATGCGGTGGTGGAGGATTTCCTGGAGTGTATTAGGGATGGTTTTCTAGATCAATATTTCGAGGAAGCAACAAGGGAGCTGGCCATCCTAGATTGGGTGATGTGTAATGAAAAAGGACTAATTAGCAATTTTGTTGCGCGAGGCCCCTTGGGGAAGAGTGACCATAACATGGTAGAATTCTTTATTAAGATGGAGAGTTACACAGTTAATTCAGAAACTAGGGTCCTGAACTTAAGGAAAGGTAACTTCGATGGTTTGAGGCATGAATTGGCTATATTAGACTGGCAAATGTTACTTAAAGGGTTGACGGTCGATAGGCAATGGCAAACATTTAAAGATCATATGGATGAACTTTAGCAATTGTACATCCCTGTCTGGAGTAAAAATAAAACGGGGAAGGCAGCTCAACTGTGGCTAACAAGGGAAATTATGGATAGTGTTAAATCCAAGGAAGAGGCATATAAACTGGCCAGAAAAAGCAACAAACCTGAGGACTGGGAGAAATTTAGAATTCAGCAGAGGAGGACAAAGGGTTTAATTAAGAGGGGGAAAATAGAGTATGAGAAGAAGCTTGCTGGGAACATAAAAACTGACTGCAAAAGCTTCCATAGATATGTGAAGAGAAAAAGATTAGTGAAGACAAGCATAGGTCCCTTGCAGTCAGATTCAGGCAAATTTATAATTGCGAACAAAGAAATGGTGAACCAGTTAAACAAACACTTTTTTCACAAAGGAAGACACAAATAACCTTTCGGAAGTACTAAGGGGCCGAAGGTCTCGTGAGAAGGAGGAACTGAAGGATATCCTTATTAGGCGGGAAATTGTGTTAGGGAAATTGATGGGATTGAAGGCCGATAAATCCCCAGAGCCTGATAGTCTGCATCCCAGAGTACTTATAGAAGTGGCCCTAGAAATAGTGGATGCATTGGTGCTCATTTTCCAACAGTCTATCGACTCTGGATCAGTTCCTATGGACTGGAGGGTAGCTAATGTAACACCACTTTTTTAAAAGGGAGGGAGAGAGAAAGCGGGTAATTATAGACTGGTTAACCTGACATCAGTAGTGGGGAAAATGTTGGAATCAATTATTAAAGATGAAATAGCAGTGCATTTGGAAAGCAGTGACAGGATCGGTACAAGTCAGCATGGATTTATGAAGGGGAAATCATGCTTGACAAATCTTCTGGAATTTTTTGGGGATGTAACTAGTAGAGTGGACAAGGGAGAACCAGTGGATGTGGTGTATTTGGACTTTCGAAAGGATTTTGACAAGGTCCCACACAAGAGATTGGTGTGCAAAATCAAAGCACATGGTATTGGGGGTATTATACTGACGTGGATAGAGAACTGGTTGGCAGACAGGAAGCAGAGAGTTGAGATAAACGGGTCCTTTTCAGAATGGCAGGCAGTGACTCGTGGAGTGCCGCAGGGCTCAGTGCTGGGACCCCAGCTCTTTACAATATATATTAATGATTTAGATGATAGAATTGAGTGTAATATCTTCAAGTTTGCAGATGACATTAAACTGGGTGGCGGTGTGAGCTGTGAGGGGGATGCTCGGAGGCTGCAGGGTGACTTGGACAGGTTAGTTGAGTGGGCAAATGCATGGCAGATGCAGTATAATGTGGATAAATGTGAGGTTATCCACTTTGGTGGCAAAAACGCGAAGACAGAATATTATCTGAATGGCGGCAGATTAGGAAAAGGGGAGGTACAACGAGACCTGGGTGGCATGGTACATCAATCATTCAAAGTTGGCATACAGATACAGCAGTCGGTGAAGAAGGAAAATGGCATGTTGGCCTGCATAGCTAAGGGATTTGAGTATAGGAGCAGGGAGGTTTTACTGCAGTTATCCAGGGCCTTGGTGAGGCCTCACCTGGAATATTGTGTTCAGTTTTGGTCTCCTAATCTGAGGAAGGACGTTCTTGCTATTGAGGGAGTGTAGCGAAGGTTCACCAGACTGATTCCCAGGATGGCAGGACTGACATATGAAGAGAGACTGGATCAACTGGGCCTTTATACATTGGAGTTTAGAAGGATGAGAGGGGATCTCATAGAAACATATAAGATTCTGATGGGACGGGACAAGTTAGATGTGGGTAGAATGTTCCCGATGTTGGGGAAGTTCAGAACCAGGGGACACAGTCTTAGGATAAGAGGTAGGCCATTTAGGACTGAGATGAGGAGAAACTCAGAGTTGTTAACCTGTGGAATTCCCTGCCGCAGAGAGTTGTTGATGCCAATTCATTGGATATATTCAAGAGGGATTTAGATATGGCCCTTACTGCTAAGGGGATCAAGGGGTATGGAGAGAAAACAGGAAAGGGGTACTGAGGGAATGATCAGCCATGATCTTATTGAATGGTGGTGCAGGCTTGAAGGACTAAATGGCCCATTCCTGCACCTATTGTCTATGTTTCTATTCTGGTGAGCTTGTTGCGGGATCGAATCCATATACTGTGGCAAAGTTTGTGAATTGTTGTGAGTTGAAGGGAGGTCCATTGTTGGATTGAACGTTGTTTAGAATGCTATGGTTAGAGGAGTGTTTCTTGAGGTATTTGATGATGACAGTGTCATCTTTCTTTCCATGCAGATCGTCTATCTCGAAATAGTCTGACTAGTAATTCATTGTGCATAAGTAGTCTTTGCCATTATGTGTTAATATGTCACAACCAATCTTTTCCCATGGTCTCTGAGGGAGGTTGTGACTTATCAATGGTTCTTTTGGTTGGCTCAATTGCTAGACGTTACATGTTTCACACTTTGAAATATAGTCTTTTATGTCACTGTTCGGTCCTGCCCAGTAAACGGATTCTCTGGCACGTCGAAGAGTGCTCTCGATGCCAGTGTGAGCAGCATGAAGTCACTGACTAATGTCGGACGAATGTTGGTATGACACAGCGATAGCCTTTGAAGACTATGCCATCCTGTGTTGTGAGTTCGTCATGAATGTTGAACTAATGCATGCATTTCAGTGGGCATTCATGTGTCATTTCTGGCCATCCCGTTGTGATTTGTTGTATGAGCAGTTGTAGTGTGGAGTTGCTTGCAGTTGTGCATTGTATGGTAGTTATTATGTGTGTAGACACCTTGTTAATGACTCCACGAGGCAGGGATATGGTACTCAAACTGTGTAAACTGTAGTCCTTTATTTGCAGCTCCTCGAGTGAGGATACCTAGAGGTGAGCTCCCTTTTATACTAGGTTACCTGCAGTGTGCAGTTAACCCTTAGGTGTCCAGCAGCAGCACCCTCTGGTGTACAGGTAAGGTATGTACAGTGTAAAGGTACATTCAGTGTTACAGACATCATATAACAATACAAGCATGCAGACAAAATAGTAGTCAGTCCTTGTTTGGAGAGTGGGAGAAAGTCCACCATGTGGATGCATTTCACTGCAATTTCTGGTGGTGATCCCTCCACATTTTCGAGGTATGCCCATGAGAGGATGTCTGCTTTTCCTGGTTAATACTTTATTTCGACGATATATTGGTTGAGCTGAATGAACAGATATTGTAGTCACTTGGGTGCTGCAGATAACGGCTTGCATCATATAGCAACCAAAGGCTTATGGTCTGTCCACAGCGTGATCTTGCGACTGTATACATATTGATGGCTTTGTTCCATTCCGAAGACTTGAGCAAGCAGCTCCTTTTCGATTTGAGAGTGTTGTGTTTCTGTTGGAGTGAGCGCTCGGCTCGCATATGCAATTGGTTGTCCCTGTTGCAAAAGGACGAACCCAAGACCCTAGCTCCAAGCATCTCCTTGACCTTCGGTTGCATGTTTGTGGTCAAAGTGCCTGAGCACCTGAGAATCTGTCACACGTTGTTTGATAGCTTCAAATGCTTTATCTTGTTCTTCAGTCTATTTCTAGACTGTGTCTTTGAGTAAGCCATCGCAGAGGCTCGCTGAGGTCTGAAAGATCTGGCAAGCATTTTGTGAGGTACTTTGTCATGCCAACAAATCATTGTGCACCTGCGACATCCTGTGGTTTCTGCACTTCGTTGATTGCGACCACTTTGCTTGGATCGGCTTTGAGTCCATCGCTAGACAGTATGTGTCCCATGTATTTCACTTAGGAGCTCTTGTATTCAAACTTATCGAAATTTAGTTTGATGTTTCGCTCTCTGCATCTCTACATGAATTTGCATAAGTTTGTGTCATGATTGTGATTGGCCTCGTTAAGTGTCTCACCACATCCAGTGATCAAAATATCATCTGTAATCTTGTAGACTCCATCTAGACCCTCAAGGTTCTGGTCTAGCTACTGCTGGAAGATTTCTGGGGCAGGATTGATGCCAAATGGCATTCTATTATATCGATATCGTCCCCATGGAGTCTGGAAGGTCATGAGGTAGAAGGACTCTGTGTTTAGTTCACATTGCAATAAATTCTCCTTGCAGTCTGCTTTAGTGAAAACTTTTACATTTGACATCTGTGGCAAGATGTCATCGATCACAGGAAGTGGATAGTGTCCACGTTTTCGGACATTGTTCAGATGTTGAGGGTTGATACATACTTGTATCTTTCCATTTGGTTTTTGTACAGTCACTAGACTGGACAGTCCATCGGTTCGACCACTTTCGTGATGATTTGTCGTTTTTCCAAACGATCGAGTTCCTCTTTTAACATTTGTTTGATTGCCATTGTTGAGTAGTGCGTGAGCCAATCAGTGGTGTACTTTAGCCCTCAATAATCACAAAAAGCACAAAATACTTTTGCTTGTTTTTTGTATTTTTCAGTGGCACATTACAAGTTCCTACCACTGGAATGGTTGCATGGTTGTCATGTAGTGACGGTGTTTTACCTTTAAGCCTTTAGGTAAGTATCTAAGAGGTAGCACATTGCATCTGGCCCCACAATCTATTTTCATTTTTACCATTTGACCTTTAATAGAGAAGGTAGCTATAATCTTGTTCGAATACTTTCTGTCAGTTTTGACCTTGATTGTGTGATCAACTTTACCAAGCATCTTTACAGTCATGACTTCAAAATCAGAATCATAACTCTCTTCATATAGTGCATGAACTTTTGGCTTGCCCTTATATTTAGGGTTATGTGTCGACTTCAGCCTCAATCCACTCTGTCTGCACTTTTGAGAAAAGTGATTTAGTTTTCCGCAACTTGTGCAGGTCTTCCTATATGCTGGGCATTTAGTTTTTGTCAGCTCATGTTTTTTGCCACAATATCTGCAATTGTTCGTGAACTCTTTGTCTGTGAAATCTTTCTTTGTAGGTCGGGGTTTCTGTCTGACAGTTTTGACAGCTTTACAGAGCATCACACAATTATCGAGTATAAGGCTTAATTTATGCAATAGTCTCTTACACGGAGTGTTATCAGATATTCCGCAGACTACGCGGTCTCTGATGAAATCATCACTCAAATTGCTGAAATCACATGGCGATGCTAACTCTCTTACTACCTGTCAAACCGCTCATCCCCTTGTACATGGTTATTAAACTGGTACCATTCATAGATGATACTGGTTTTACCTTTACAGTGCTCTTCCCAGAACTCCAAAATAATCTCAATTTCCTGCAGGTCTTCCTCTGATTTGTAGGGAAGATTATTGTGGATATCTAGTGCATCGCTGCCAATGGCAGTGCTAAATGTTGCAACTCTAACTCTATCTGGTTGTTCCACAATATTCGTGATAATTTCATAGCTATCCCACAGCTGTTTACATTTTTTCCAGTTGGCTTTCAAATCGCCAGTCACCTGCAATGGAGGTGGGAGACGAATGTGAGCGGGAGTTGGCACCATGGTGGTCATGATAGCTCGCTACAGCTTAGGATTTTGAGTTTGTCACAGACATGTATACAGTTCAAATACCCAGAGGACTAGAACAAGTCTAATAGTAAAATATCGTGGCCATGTATTTGTCGAAATACTTTTTCAATTGAAACTCTACAATAACTTACGCACTTTAAATTTACTTTACTAATTTATCGCCCTTCACAGATCCACATGTGATGTGTAAGAAGCATGCTCTGCTCTGCACTGCACTGCTTAACTTCAATTTCGATTGGCTCTAAAAAGTCTTACAGTTTCAATATTTTGGTCGTAGATACGTTCGACGAAAGATCAGAAATCTCTGCTTCTGACACCATGTATTTTATAGTCTCTTGAACACTCTTAGTTCAACTTAACTCTATTTATTTGGGTGATCTCAGACAGCCATGTGGAGTTTAAGATGGTGTTCTTTCACAGACCCTCTCTCTCAATACAGCTCCCTATATCTTCTAGCTAGAAGGCGCTATACATTATCTCATTACATTTCCTCTAGACTTGACTACTCCACCTCCTGGCTGGCCTCCCACATTCTGCACTACGTAAACTTGTGGTCATCCAAAACTCAGCAGCCCATGTACTAACTCTCACCAAGTCATGATCACCCATCACCCCTGTGCTTTCTGACCTATATTGGCTCCTGGTGAAACAACGCCTCGATTTCAAAATTCTCATCCTTGTTTACAAATCACTCCATGGACTTGCCCCTCCCTATCTCTGTAATTTTTTCAGCATCCCAACACCACAAGATGTCTGCGCTCTTCAAATTCTGCTCTCTTGAACATTCCTCATTATAACTGCTCAACCATCAGTGGCCGTGCCTTCAGCTGCCTAGGCCCTAAGCTCTGGAAATCTCTCTCCCTAAATCTCTCCGTCTCTCTACCTTGCTTTCCTCCTTTAAGACGCTCCTTAAAAGCTATTTCTTCAAACAAGTTTTTGGTCATCTGCCTTATTCTTTTGTGGCTCGGTGTCAAATTTATCTGTTTTGTCTTGTAACACTGTTGTGAAGTGCCTTGCGACGCTTTACTATGTTAAAGGCGCTATATAAATAAAAATTATTATTATTCACATCAATCTTTATGCATCAATACTTGAAAGAGTAAACTCAGAGGCAATTCCCACAGCCCCACAACACCCTGAACAGTAAACTAGTCATCAACATTCACAGGCTGAATAAAAAGTGTTTAACAGTTCCTACACTTATAGATTGATATTCTAGGTTAAAGTGTAAAACACTGTGGGGGGGATTTGTGTTCACCAACAAAGTTGCCTGTAGTTAACAGCCGCTAAAAATGGCCACAATACTAAATGAATGAAATTGGCCTGCGGGGCATGGAGATAGGTGGAGCAGCACTCACCTTCCATGCAACAGTGCCCTGGTGTTGCTGGAGGGGTCAGGATAAAGTTTCTGTCCAGGGCCAGCATGCCAGCTTTCCAGAGCGATAACGGGGCGCTGCGCACCAGATGACGTCACAATCTCTGGGGCGTAGGAGCTCGCAAGGAATTGTGGGCAATGAAGAGGTTTGAGAATTAAAGGGGCCAAGCACACTGAAGCAAATAAAATGCAGCGAATCAATACATTTTTCAGCCCTTCTACCTTTTAAGAAATATTCAATATTTAAAGGAAGTTACAAGTTCAGCTGTTAAATTTGAATTACCTTCCTAAACTCAACAACTGGAAAACTGCACGAACACAAATGGATCTGCAAGCCAGGGAATGGGGCACTGAGGGTCTCACACGCAGCACTCCAACTTTGTGCAGGGGGTCAACACTAAGAGCGGCCCTCCACACACAGACGCCAGATGGCCCTCTTGAAAGAATAATGTGGGAGTACATCACTAAGGCCGGCACTGCCAGCAGTGTCACCCCCACCACCTTGCTCCAGTGCCCAAAGAAGCTTCATATCCTCAGACCACTGGTCAAGGTCAGTGAATGCATCTTCAAAAGCCGTCTCCTACCAACTGCACCACTAGCCTCACACACTGCTCAATGCACAACCCCCAATCATTCACCTAACAGCAATCTGCATCAATGACCAGGCACATCTCCCAATTCCTAGCCTCATCTCACCGCCTTGGAGGAGACAGGACAAGCCATTCTTGGCAGGGGCATGGTTGAGCCCTTGGCCAGCGGTGAGGCTGAAAGGATACAAGATGCGGGTATCCTCATGCATTATTCTCCTTCTGGCATGCACCTCTAGCCTTCCTGCCTTCCTGCCCTCCCGTCAGCACAACTCCACCCTTGTGCCTTTCTCATTTCACACAACCAAGAAACGCAGCCTACCCTACCATTGGGTCAACAAGAAGTGGCAGTCTGCCCAGCCAGTGGGACAGCAGGCAATGGATTCCGTCCCAGATATGTCAGCCACAAAGGGGCTATCTGGGATGCATCCTTCCATCTGAGTTCTGCGTCTTCCTCTTCCCTCTGCAAGTGGATGCTGTAAATGTAAAATGCTGGAAATACTCAGTTGGTTAGGCAGCATGTCGAGACGTGAACTCTCTTTTTGCTCTCCACAGATGTTGCGTGACTTGCTGAGTATTTGCAGCATGTTTTGTCTTCTCAAAGGCTTTCATTTACCATCCGAACCCTTGCAAAAGCATCCAGTAGCACTCTTTACACACTTAAAACACCTTTTATATCTGTTGCAGCAAGCGACCAGTAAAATTTAAAAAAACAGTCCAAATCCTTAAATTCAAACTTAACTGAATGATGTGTGTGTCCCTTTAAGAGCTGCAGACATCTGTTAGCCTGCTTGCACGCCAGGTTAACGTGACGTGCTTAGGATCCAGCGTTGAATTCAGCGCTAAGATCGAAGTTCACGTGGTGATGTTACGTCGGCATTGCACACCAATTGACGTCACCATTTTTTTCTCCAGGGCACTGCCAGTTACTGAAAGTGGGAGAGGAATATGGTGGCAGTTGTGGGACCTGTGATCAGCTGGCCACCATTTTATCGCCATTTCATGGTGCTACAGATTTTTTTGAAAGATAGTAATATCCTCGCAATCAATACTGCCTTTAAACTGGGAATGTTGGTTCAGCCCGAGGAATGATTAGCAATGCTGCGGGCAAAGATTGACCAATAAAAGTGCATTTTCAGGTGAAATCTGGCAGATGTGTACACCCCAAGAGGATGATCTTTAACTTGAGGTGCCCACCACCCACTCCTTGTTACCTTTTAGAGACCTGTTGAGATGCAGACGCCAAACCAGCATTCCAAAGCAACTCGCCTGTTGGGAGGTCAGGAAATTGGTCAGTTTGCATGGTGATTGTCAGAGCCTGGGCAAAGCGATCCCAATGGGACTTTGAATGGGCCAGCAGTGACCAAATTCTTCCTGGCCCCAAAAAAATAAAAGACATTTTCTGTGCAGTCTCCAGCAGCTATCTTCAGGAACGCTGGGTAGGCTATTGACAACCGGTACGCTCCACCCATTTCTACTTCAAAATTGCAATTGAGGTCCTATGTATGTCACAGTAACCCAATATTGCAAGGGTCTTCCTGCGGGAAACAGGAAGGCGCTCCAGCCACCCAGCTCAGGACAATACCCATGATGCAAGCAGCTTGAGTGCTTGTGAGTGCTTGCGTAAATCGGGGCAGTAAGTGACCCAACATCATTTGTGGCTGGTACTGACCTGTTTACACAAGGCAGGTGCCCTTAAGATTGCCCCCCACAAGTTTATGATATAGAATCACTGCTTGGAGGTGATTTCACAGCAATGTCCCTTTCCAAGTTGAGGAAGCACCAGCAACATCATAGTATTACAGTGTAACAAAAATGACGAGAGCTTAAATTGCAAGAATTTAGGGAGCTAGGAGTTAAATTAAAAAGCAGGACCTCAAAGGTAGTAATCTCAGGATTGCTACCAGTGCCACGTGCTAGTCAGAGTAGAAATAGCAGGATAGCTAAGATAAATATGTGGCTTGAGGAGTGGTGCAGGAGGGAGGGATTCAAACATTGGAACCGGTTCTGGGGGAGGTGGGACCAATACAAACTGGAACGTCTGCACCTGGGCAGGACCAGAACCAATGTCCTAGGGGGAGTGTTTGCTAGTGCTGTTGGGAGTGGTTAAACTAATATGGCAGGGGGATGGGAACCTATGCAGGGAGACAGAGGGAAGTAAAATGGGGGCAGAAGCAAAAGATAGAAAGAAGAAAAGTAAAAATGGAGGGCAGAGAAATCCAAGGCAAAAATCAAAAAGGGCCACATTACAGCAAAATTCTAAAGGGACAAAGTGTGTTAAAAAGACAAGTGTGAAGGCTTTGTGCCTCAATGCGAGGAGTATTCATAATAAAGTGGACGAATTAACCATGCAGGCAGCTATTAACGATTATGATACAATTGGGATTACGGAGACATGGCTCCAGGGTGACCAAGGCTGGGAACTCAACATCCAGGGGTATTCAACATTCAGGAAGGATAGACAGAAAGGAAAAAGAGGTGGGGTAGCGTTGCTGGTTAAAGAGGAAATTAACGCAATAGTAATGAAGGACATTAGCTTCGATGATATGGAAACTGTATGGGTAGAGCTGCGGAATACCAAAGGGCAGAAAACACTAGTGGGAGTTGTGTACAGACCACCAAACAATAGTAGTGAGGTTGGGGACAGCATCAAACAAGAAATTAGGGATGTGTGCAATAAAGGTACAGGAGTTATCATGGGCGATTTTAATCTACATATAGATTGGGCTAACCAAACTGGTAGCAATACGGTGGAGGAAGATTTTCTGGAGTGTATTAGGGATGGTTTTCAAGACCAATATGTCGAGGAACCAACTAGAGAGCTGGCCATCCTAGGCTGGGTGATGTGTAATGAGAAAGGACTAATTACCAATCTTGTTTTGCGAGGCCCCTTGGGGAAGAGTGACCATAATATGGTAGAATTCTTTATTAAGATGGAGAGTGACACAGTTAATTCAGAGACTCGGGTCCTGAACTTAAGGACAGGTAACTTCGATGGTATGAGATGTGAATTGGCTAGAATAGACTGCCGAATGATACTTAATGGGCTTACGGTGGATAGGCAATAGCACACATTTAAAGATCACATGGATGAACTTCAACAATTTTACATCCCTGTCTGGAGTAAAAATAAAACGGGGAAAGTGGCTCAACCGTGGCTAACAAGGGAAATTAGGGATAGTGTTAAATCCAAGGAAGAGGCATATAAATTGGCCAGAAAAAGCAACAAACCTGATGACTGGGAGAAATTTAGAATTCAGCAGAGGAAGACAAAGGGTTTAAATTAGGAGGGGGAAAATAGAGTATGAGAGGAAGCTTGCTGGGAACATAAAAACTTCTATACATATGTGAAGAGAAAAAGATTAGTGAAGACAAACGTAGGTCCTTTGCCGTCAGAATCAGGGGAACAAAGAAATGACAGACCAATTTAACAAATACTTTGTTTCTGTCTTCACGAAGGAAGACACAAATAACCTTCTGGAAAAACTAGGGGAACGAGGATCTAGTGAGAAGGAGGAACTGAAGGAAATCCTTATTAGTCAGGAAATTGCGTTAGGGAAATTGATGGGAATGAAGGCCAATAAATCCCCGGGGTCTGATAGTCTGCATCCCAGAGTACTTAAGGAAGTGGCCCTAGAAATAGTGGCTGCATTGGTGATCATTTTCCAATGTCTATCGACTCTGGGTCAGTTCCTATGGACTGGAGGGTAGCTAATGTAACAACACTTATTAAAAAAGGAGGGCGAGAGAAAACAGGGAATTATAGACCGGTTAGCCTGACATCGGTAGTGGGTAAAATGTTGGAATCAATTATTAAAGATGAAATAGCAGCGCATTTGGAAAGCAGTGACAGGATTGGTCCAAGTCAGCATGGATTTATGAAAGGGAAATCATGCTTGACAAATCTTCTAGAATTTTTTGAGGATGTAACTAGTAGAGTGGACAAGGGAGAACCAATGGATGTGGTGTATTTGGACTTTCAAAAGCTTTTTGACAAGGTCCCACACAAGAGATTGGTATGCAAAATGAAAGCACATGGTATTGGGGGTAATGTATTGATGTGGATAGAGAACTGGTTGGCAGACAGGAAGCAGAGAGTCGGGATAAATGGGTCCTTTTCAGAATGGCAGGCAGTGACTAGTCGGGTGCTGCAGGGCTAAGTGCTGGGACCCCAGTTATTTACAATATACATCAATGATTTAGATGAAGGAATTGAGTGTACTATCTCCAAGTTTGCAGATGATACTAAGCTGGGTGGTGGTGTGAGCTGTGAGGAGGATGCTAAGAGGCTGCAGGTTGACTTGGACAGGTTAGGTGAATGGGCAAATGCATGGCAAATTCAGTATAATGTGGATAAATGTGAGGTTATCCACTTTGGTGGCAAAAACACGAAGGCAGAATATTATCTGAATTATGGCAGTTTAGGAAAAGGGGAGGTGCAACGAGACCTGGGTGTCATGGTACATCAGTCATTGAAAGTTGGCATGCAGGTATAGCAGGCGGTGAAGAAGGCAAATGGCATGTTGGCCTGCATAGCTCGGGGATTTGAGTATAGGAGCAGGGAGGTCTTACTGCAGTTGTACAGGGCCTTGGTGAAGCCTCACCTAGTTTTGGTCTCCTAATCTGAGGAAGGACGTTCTTGTTATTGAGGGAGTGCAGCGAAGGTTCACCAGACTGATTCCCGGGATGGCAAGACTGACATATGAGGAGAGACTGGATTGACTGGGCCTGTATTCACTGGAGTTTAGAAGAATGAGAGGGGATCTCATAGAAACATATAAAATTCTGACGGAACTGGAAAGGTTAGATGCAGGAAGAATGTTCCCGATGTTGACGAAGCCCAGAACCAGGGGTCAAGTCTAAGAATATGGGGTAAGCTATTTAGGACCGAGATGAGGAGAAACTTCTTCACTCAGAGAATTGTGAATCTGTGGAATTCTCTACCGCAGAGAGTTGTTGAGGCCAGTTAGTTAGATATATTCAAGAGAGAGTTAGATATGGCCCTTACAGCTAAAGGGGTCAAAGGGGTATGGAGAGAAAGTGGGAAAGGGGTACTGAGGTGAATGATCAGCCATGATCTTATTGAATGGTGAGCCATGATCTTATTGAATGGTGGTGCAGGCTCAAAGGGCCGAATGGCCTACTCCTGCACCTATTTTCTATGTTTCTATTTTTCTATAAACTTCCAGTGAGGTATCTCACTCTATGGGAGTGCAGACCAAAGAACCGGTTGTAGAGATTAGCACACCCTAATTACAGTGCTTCTGATGTTATAGTCATCATTTTATAGCCATCATCAATCCCAAATGTTCTTGCAATTTTGGAGCTGTAGTTCCACACTCTCCAAAATGGCATAAGATTTTGCATTTAAAAGTCTCCTTCACCTATTTCATCAAATATCTTTAAATAATAAATATAAAATGTTATGCAGTTGTACTCACTTTCTTTGTTTTGTCCATTGCCTTTAATATAGAAATATTCAAATCCTCCAGCGCTGCCAATACATTCTCATACTCTCCGAAGTGTTGAGAAAAGTACTCTGGAAAAAAATGCGTGGTTTTCATTTAGACAACAAACCAGTACAGCACTGCAATGTTTCCAGCCTTCTATCTGTGTACAAAGGCCATTTGTTTCAGTTCTGTTCTCATTGCAAAATACTTTACAGGCAGCAGAACACTTCTACCTCAAAACAAACCATACACTGCTTGCTCAATCATTTTTTAAAGGCATTTGCATCAGAAATATCTATGGTTCAATCTGTTCTGCTGTTTCTTTGAATTGTTTATACAAGTGTGAAAATGAACTGAGAAGACACATTGTTCAACTAAATTTCTTATATTTTTAAAAAAATTCTGTAGCAATAAATGCATCCTTTTATTTTTCTAAATGTAGTGGAATAAAAACGATCTTCTATTCCATACCCTTTGCCTATTTTGATCTTTTGCATTCAGCTACAGCAGAGAAGTTGAGGACCATTTCAATCTGGTGACAGTATCATTAATACAGGTTATGAGGTGCTGCTGTTACAAAAATAAGAACATACGAACAATGACAGACCTTCTGCTCCATCAAGCCTGTCCCACACAGTGGCAATACCTTATGTATTACAATAGATACACTATATATACACTCCACCCCACCCGAAGCCATGGGATCTCCTGGGAGAGGCAAAAAACAGTTAAAAAACCCAGGCCAGTTTGGGGGGAAAAAATCTAGGAAATTGTTCTCTGATAGATTTTTAACCAATAAGGAAATTAAGGGTTACGGGGAGCAGGCGGGTAAGTGGAGCTGAGTCCATGGCCAGATCAGCCATGATCTTGTTGAATGGCGGAGCAGGCTCGAGGGGCATGATGGCCTACTCCTGTTCCTAATTCTTATGTTCTTATGTACCCATCTAGGTGATCAAAACTAGTCCAGGAGATCACTCTGATGCTGAATTTCCTGCAGTAACTACCTTCTAAGAGGTGATCTCCGCCCCAGCCCGAAACAGGTCCAGCTCTCGCTTGAAGGAATCCAGCAAATCAGCATCCACCGCACGAGATGGCAGCCTGTTCCAGAGGTCAAATAAACTCTGGGAAAATAACCACCTCCTGACATCTAACCTAGATCCAGCCTCATACCACTAAAATTTGTGACCACTGGTCCTCCATAACCTCTTTAATTGAAACAAACTGTTAAATGGAACACAGTATCTTACACAGTAACTTCATTATCTTATAAACCTCAATCAGGTTCCCCCATAGTTTACATTTCTCTTGTGTAGAGCTCCAGCTCTTTTAGCCTATCTTGATAACTAAGATGCTTTAAACTGGGAATTATACTAGTTGCCCTCTTCTGTACCTTTGCCAAAGCTTCATTATAACCCACCATGTGAGGACACCGAAACTGGACACAGTATTCTGAGTGAGGCCTGGCTAAGGTCATGTACAAGGACAAAATAGTATGCCTTGTCTTGTATTCAATTATGCTATGGATACACTTCAACACCCTATTTGCTCTAGTTACTGCTTCACGACATTGCTCATGTACCTTTAAAGATATATGCACTAGAATGCCCAAATCTTTTTCTATCTCCACCTTCTTTAATGCTTTTCCTTGAAGAGTGTATGAATGTTGAGCATTTGACCTACCCACATCCATAATACTGCACTTATCCAACTTATACATCATTGGCCAGTCATGAGCCCAATAAGATAGCATGGAAAGGCATTGGCTGAACAAGCCTATTGTTTCCACAAAGCACATACAATTCTCTCCACCATGAACTCAACCCAACCTGTTTTAACACCTGAGGAAGGGCTCTGCAAGTTTCTTCCTGTCCTGCCTCAAGGTAAATTAGGCAAGGCTCTGGATACTTCAAGCTTTCATCTTGGATAGTCTTAAAAGAATTGGCTGCAGAGATAGTGGATGCATTGGTTGTAATCTATCAAAATTCCCTGGATTCTGGAGAGGTCCCAGTAGATTGAAAAACTGCAAATGTAATGCCTCTATTTAAAAAAGGAGGCTGACAGAAAGCAGAAATATATAGACCAGTTAGTCTAACATCTGTCGTTGGGAAAATGTTGGAGTCCATTATTAAGGTAGCAATAGCAGGACATTTGGAAAAGCATAATAAAGTCAAGCAGAATCAACATGGTTTTATGAAAGGGAAATAATGTTTGACAAATTTGCTGAAGTTCTTTGAGGATGTAACGAGCAGGGTGGATAAAGGGGGAACCAGTGGATGTGGTGTATTTGGATTTCCAGAAGGCATTCGATAAGGTGCCACATAAAAGGTTACTACACAAGATAAAAGCTCACGGGATTGGGGGTAATATTTTAGCATAGATAGTGGATTGGCTAACTAACAGAAAACAGAGAATTGGGATGAATGGGTCATTTTCCGGTTGACAAACAGTAACTAGTGGGGTGCTAAAGGAATCAGTGCTGGGGCCTCAACTATTTACAATCTGTATGAATGATTTGGATGAAGGGACCGAGTGTAATATAGCCAAGTTTGCTGATGATAGAAAGATGGGTGGAAAGGAAGTTGTGAGGAGGACACAAACAATCTGCAAAGGGATATTGACAGGCTAAGTGAGTGGACAAACATTTGGCAGATGGAGTATAATGCAGGAAAATGTGAGGTTATCCATTTTGTCATGAAAAATAAAAAAGCAAATTATTACTTAAACGGAGAGAAACTACAAATAACTGCAGTACAGAGGGACATGGGGGTCCTTGTGCATGAAACACAAAAAGTTAGTATGCAGGTACAGCAACTAATCAGGAAGGCAAATGGAATGTTGGCTTTTATTGCAAGAGGGATGGAGTATAAAAACAGAGAAGTCCTGCTACAAGTGTACAGGGTTCTGGTGAGGCCACACCTATAGTACTGCATACAGTTTTGGCCTCCTTATTTAAGAAAGGATATACTTGAATGGATGCAATTCAGAGAAGGTTTACTAGACAAATTCTGGAGATGAAGGGGTTGTGAGGTCATCCACCTTGGAAAAAAAAACAGTAAAAGGGAATATTATTTGAATGGGGAGAAATTACAACAAGCTGCAGTGCAGAGGGACCTGGGGTCCTTGTGCATGAATCCCAAAAAGTTAGTTTGCAGGTGCAGCAGGTAATCAGGAAGGCGAATGGAATGTTGGCCTTCATTGCGAGAGGGATGGAGTACAAAAGCAGGGAGGTCCTGCTGCAACTGTACAGGGTATTGGTGAGGCCGCACCTGGAGTACTGCGTGCAGTTTTGGTCACCTTACTTCAGGAAGGATATACTAGCTTTGGAGGGGGTACAGAGACGATTCACTAGGCTGATTCCGGAGATGAGGGGGTTACCTTATGATGATAGATTGAGTACACTGGGTCTTTACTCGTTGGAGTTCAGAAGGATGAGGGGTGATCTTATAGAAACATTTTAAATAATGAAAGCGATAGACAAGATAGAGGCAAAGAGGTTGTTTCCACTGGTCGGGGAGACTAGAACTAGGGGGCACAGCCAATTTAAAACCGAGTTGAGAAGGAATTTCTTCTCCCAGAAGGTTATGAATCTGTGGAATTCTCTGTCCAAGGAAGCAGTTGAGGCTAGCTCATTGAATGCATTAAAATCACAGATAGACAGATTTTTAACCAATAAGGGAATTAAGGGTTATGGGGAGCGGACGGGTAAGTGGAGCTGAGTCCACGGCCAGATCAGCCATGATCTTGTTGAATGATGGAGCAGGCTTGAGGGGCTAGATGGCCTACTCCTGTTCCTAATTCTTATGTTCTTATGTCTTATGAAGAAAGGATGAATAGGTTGGGCCTGTACTCATTGGAGTTTAGAAGAACGAGAGGTGATCTTATTGAAACATATAAGATGCTGAGGGGGCTCGACAAGGTAGATGCAGAGAGGCTGTTTCCACTCGTGGATAATCTAGAACGAGGAGGCATAGTTTAAGAATAAGGGGTCGCTCATTTAAAACTGAGATGAGGAATTTCTTCTCTCAGAGAGTCGTAAATCTGTGGAATTCTCGGCCCCAGAGAGCTGTGGTGGCATGGTCATTGAACATATTTAAGGCGGAGATAGACAAATATTTGAGTGATAAGGAGTGAAGGGTTATGGGGAGCGGGCAGGGAAGTGGAGCTGAGCCCAAGATCAGATCAGCCATGATATTACTAAATGGTGGAGCAGGCTCGAGGGGCCAAATGGCCTGCTCCAAATGCTTATGTTATGTTCTTATGCAACACGTTTGGGAGATGAATTTCTTCTTAATGCACTGAAAGTGTATTATATTAGAATTTGTTTTTTTTCCTCCACTTTCAGCATACCCGCAGGAATACCCAGCTCTTTCACTGAGGTTGATTGCATTACGGCAGAAGTGCAGCAGTTCAAGACTTCCAGCCGAAATTGTGCACTGCCCAAAATTGCAGGTATAGTCAGGGTAGCTTGCCTGCAAATATGCAACAAAGACCCAGGACCTAGCAGAAAATTGAAACAGCAGGCTGCCATTGTGGGATCAATTACAATGGTCTCTGAACATTTATGGTACACCAAAGAAGCCAAATAAAATTGGAATGCACCCATAAATCTATGTAATAATGTTGTTGAGCCACTTGAGCCATTCTGAAAAGGGAGGGTGAATAGCCAGTTGTCGTGGTGCATATAGGTACCAACAATATAGGTAAAAAAACAGGATGAGATCCTACGAGTCGAATTTAGGAAGCTAGGAGTTAAATTAAAATGTAGGACCTCAAAAGTAGTAATCTCAGGATTGCTACCAGTGCCACGTGCTAGTCAGAGTAGGAATCGCAGGATAGCTCAGATGAATACGTGGCTTGAGCAGTGGTGCAGAAGGGAGGGATATAAATTCCTGGGACATTGGAACCGGTTCTGGGGGAGGTGGGACCAGTACAAACCGGACAGTCTGCACCTGGGCAGGACCAGAACCAATGTCCTCGGGGGTGTGTTTGCTAGTGATGTTGGGGAGGCGTTAAACAAATGTGGCAGGGGAATGGGAACCTATGCAGGGAGACAGAGGGAAATAAAATGGAGTCAGAAGCAAAAGATAGAAAGGAGAATAGTAAAAGGGGAGCGCAGAGAAACCTAAGGCAAAAAACAAAAAGGGCCACATAACAGGAAAATTCTAAAGGGGCAAAGTGTGTTAAAAAAACAAGCCTGAAGGCTCTGTTCCTCAATGCGAGGAGTATTCGGAATAAAGTGGCCGAATTAACTGCGCAGATAGCAGTTAACGGGTGTGATGTAATTGGCATCACGGAGACATGGCTCCAGGGTGACCAAGGCTGGGAACTCAACATCCAAGGGTATTCAACATTTAGGAAGGGTAGACAGAAAGGAAAAGGAGATGGGATGGCGTTGCTGGTTAAAGAGGAAATTAATGCATTAGTAAGGAGGGACATTAGCCTGGATGATGTGGAATCGGTATGGATGGAGCTGCGGAATTCCAAAGGGCAGAAAACGCTAGTGGGAGTTGTGTACAGACCACCAAACAGCAGCAGTGAGGTTGGGGACAGCATCAAACAAGAAATAAGGGATGTGTGCAATAAAGGTACAGCAATTATCATGGGCGACTTAATCTACATATTGATTGGGCTAACCAAACTGGTAGCAATGCGGTGGAGGAGGATTTCCTGGAGTGTATTAGGGATGGTTTCCTGGATCAATATGTCGAGGAACCAACTAGAGAGCTGGACATCCTAGACTGGGTGATGTGTAATGAGAAGGGACTAATTAGCAATCTAGTTGTGCGAGGCCCCTTGGGGAAGAGTGACCATAATATGATAGAATTCTTTATTAAGATGGAGAGTGACACAATTAATTCGGAAACTAGGGTCCTGAACTTAAGGAAAGGTAACTTTGACTGTCTGAGGTGTGAATTGGCTAGAATAGACTGGCAAAGGATACTTAAAGAGTTGACGGTGGATAAGCAATGGCAAACATTTAAAGATCACATGCATGAACTTCAGCAATTGTACATCCCTGTCTGGAGTAAGAATAAAATGGCGAAGGTGGCTCAACCATGGCTAACAAGGGAAATTAAGGGTAGTGTTAAAGCCAAGGAAGAGGCATATAATTTGACTAGAAAAAGCTACAAACCTGAGGACTGGGAGACATTTAGAATTCAACAGAGGAAGACTAAGCGTTTAATTAAGAGGGGGATAATAGAGTATGAAAGGCAGCTTGCAGGGAACATAAAAACTGACTGCAAAAGTTTCTATAAATAAGTGAAGAGAAAAAGATTAGTGAAGACAAACGTAGGTCCCTTGCAGTCGGATTCAGGTGAATTTATAATGGGGAACAAAGAAATGTCAGACCAATTGAACAAATACTTTGGTTCTGTCATCACGAAGGAAGACACAAATAACCTTCCGAATGTAATAGGGGACAATGGGTCTAGTGAGAAGGAGGAACTTAAGAATATCCTTATCAGGTAGGAAATTGTGTTAGGGAAATTCATGGGATTGAAGGCTGATAAATCCCCGGGGCCTGATAGTCTGCATCCCAGAGTACTTAAGGAAGTGGCCCTAGAAATAGTGGCTGCATTGGTGATCATTTTCCAACAGTGTATCGACTCTGGATCAGTTCCTATGGACTGGAGGGTAGCTAATGTAACAACACTTTTTAAAAAAGGAGGGAGAGAGAAAATGGGTAATTATAGACCGGTTAGCCTGACATCAGTAGTGGGGAAAATGTTGGAATCAATCATTAAGGATGAAATAGCAGCGCATTTGGAAAGCAGTGACAGGATTGGACCAAGTCAGCATGGATTTATGAAAGGGAAATCATGCTTGACGAATCTTCTGAAATTTTTTGAGGATGTAACTAGCAGAGTGGACAAGGGAGAACCAGTGGATGTGGTGTATTTGGACTTTCAAAAGGCTTTTGACAAGGTCCCGCACAAGCGCATGGTATTGGGGGTAATGTACTGACGTGGATAGAGAACTGGTTGTCAGACAGGAAGCAGAGAGTCGGGATAAACGGATCCTTTTCAGAATGGCAGGCAGTGACTAGTGGAGTGCCGCAGGGCTCAATGCTGAGAACTCAGCTCTTTACAATATACATTAACGATTTGGATGAAGGAATTGAGTGTAATATCTCCAGGTTTGCAGACGACACTAAACGAGGTTGCGGTGTGAGCTGTGAGGAGGATGCTCAGAGGCTGCAGGGTGACTTGAACAGGTTAGGTGAGTGGGCAAATGCATGACAGATGCAGTATAATGTGGATAAATGTGAGGTTATCCATTTTGGGGGCAAAAACACGAAGGCAGAATATTATCTGGATGGCAGCAGATTTGGAAAATGGGAGGTGCAACGAGACTTGGGTGTAATGGTACATCAGTCATTGAAAGTTGGCATGCAGGTACAGAAGGCAAATGGTATGTTGGCCTTCATAGCTAGGGGATTTGAGTATAGGAGCAGGGAGGTTTTACTGCAGTTGTACAGGTCCTTGGTGAGCCTCACCTGGAATATTGTGTCCAGTTTTGGTCTCCTAATCTGAGGAAGGACATTCTTGCTATTGAGGGAGTGCAGCGAAAGTTCATCAGACTGATTCCAGGGATGGCTGGGCTGTCATATGAGGAGAGACTGGACCAACTGGGCCTTTATTCACTGGAGTTTAGAAGGATGAGAGGGGATCTCATAGAAACATATAAAATTCTGACGGGACTGGACAGGTTAGAAGCGGGAAGAATGTTCCCGATGTTGGGGAAGTCCAGAACCTGGGGACATAGTCTTAGGATAAGGGGTAGGCCATTTAGGACTAAGATGAGGAGAAACTTCTTTACTCAGAGAGTTGTTAACCTATGGAATTCCCTGCCGCCGAGAGTTGTTGATGCCAGTTCATTGGATATATTCAAGAGAGAGATATGGCCCTTACGGCTAAGGGGATCAAGGGGTATGGAGAGAAAGCAGGAAAGGGGTACTGAGGGAATGATCAGCCGTGCTCTTATTGAATGGCGCTGCAGGCTCGAAGGGCCGAATGGCCTACTCCTGCACCTATTTTCTATGTTTCTATATTTCTATGTTTAGCTGTTCCCCATGCACTAAGTTAGCTCAAGCAAAAGAACATAAGAACATAAGAAATAGGAGCAGGAGTAGGCAATACAACCCCTCAAGCCTGTTTCACCAATTAATACGATCATGCCTGATCCGATCATGGACTCAGGTCCACTTCCCTGCCCATTCCCCATAACCCCTTATTTCCTTATCGTTTAAAAAACTGTCTATTTCGGTTTTAAATTTATTCAATGTCCCAGCTTCCACAGCTCTCTGAGGCAGCGAATTCCACAGATTCACAACCCTCAGAGAAGAAATTTCTCCTCATCTGTGTTAAATGGGCGGCCCCTTATTCTAAGGTTATGTCCTCTAGTTCTAGTCTCCCCCATCAGTGGAAACATCCTCTCTGCATCCACCTTGTCAAGCCCCCTCATAATCTTATACGTTTCAATAAGATCACCTCTCATTCTTCTGAATTCCAATGAGTAGAGGCCCAACCGACTCAACCTTTCCTCATAAGTTAACCCCCTCATCTCCGGAATCAACCTAGTGAACCTTCTCTGAACTGCCTCCAAAGCAAGTATATCCTTTCATAAATATGGAAACCAAAACTGCACGCAGTATTCCAGGTGTGGCCTCACCAATACCCCGTATAACTGTAGCAAGACTTCCCTGCTTTTATACTCCATCCCCTTTGCAATAAAGGCCAAGATTCCATTGGCCTTCCTGATCACTTGCTGTACCTGCATACTATCCTTTTGTGTTTCATGCACAAGTACCCCCAGGTCCTGCACAAGTTGGCTGGTTCTCCTGTGTAGTGCCTACACCGCTAGTGGTTTTACTCTAATTGGCTCAGGAAAAATGTGGGAAATCTTATATAGCTGTAAATCTCTGCAGAAGCTCATAATGGTGAACATTTTGCTTTACACGTATAGAAATAAAATCATAGCCTGTGAAAAAACTACATTTTCAGGAATGTTGATTATTGTCCATTTCATATAGCACCTCAATAACAAGTATCACAGAATAGATTGTTAACAACATTAAAGTTCATGGGATTATCAGGACAATGGCACTGTAGATATAAAATTGACTAAGGGACAGAAAGCAGAGTGTAGTGGTGAACGCTTATTTTTCAGATTGAAATGAGGGAGACAGTCGTGTTCTGCAGGGGTCAGTATTAGGACTGCTACTCTTTTTGACACTGGGAAAATGACAAATCATTCAAATATTCCAATCCTTAAGCCAATTCCTGTGCTTAGTTCAAAAAGAATAATTTTGACACATCACAAATTATAAATGAACATGATTCTCAGGCATCTTTTCGACATCTTCAAGGGAATCATTTTAATCTAATCCACTGGGTGGGTCAGATCAGGCACCCGTTTTACAACACACCTATCGGAGCATAAAACAAGGCAGGTTGTAAAACAGGCATTTGACCTGAAGCTACCTGTTTCCTGCCAGGTGGGTTGGTCTAAAATGGCTATTTTGTATGGTAAAGATAAAATCACTCATATCACACTGGTAGCAGATTGAATGTCAACAGATGGAATACATTTTGTCAGTGCTATTAGTAAAATGCATGTGTACATAATCATTAATAATGCAAAATTAATGTGCTGGAAAACAACAGGACTGCAATCTATGGGGTTACACCAGGATGTGCCCACTGTCGAACTCTATAACTAACACCGCTGAAGTTTTTTCAGGTCTTTGGCAGTGTGGGAGAACTCTCGACTTAGGGAGTTCCCATCCACGGCCCCGCATCCCGATATTGATGGTCTTTAGTGCTGGATCGAGGCTGTTTCTATAAGCTATCCAGCTTTTAGAGCACATACTTTAGGCGGGGATGCTAGATCTTGACTGAACTCTCTTGCTCTTCTTCAAATAGTACTGTGGGATCTCTTACAACCACTCCAGCAGACAAACGGGCCTCAGTTTAACATTTCATCCAAAAGATAGCATCTCCAACAGTGCAATCCTCCCACAGCCATGTCTCTGGAGTGGGGCTTGAACCCACAAGATTCTGATTCAGAGATGAGAGTGCTACCATTGAACCAAGGCTGACACAGAGCCCTTAAAATAGCGAAACTTCGCAAGGTATTTTATGGGAGTCAGGATAGGGGAGAACAGAGTTAAGGTAGTGACCGAAGTTGTGGTCAAAGACACAGGATTGTAAACTTGATCACCAGCCCCAACCCCCCACCCCGCCCCCACAAAAGCTGGCAGAGGCCTAGTTGCAAGTTATTCAGCCTTTTAAGGTGACGCTGAGAATTGAGAATTGGCCTGGGGAGAAAATAGTGCTTCATAATTGATAAGTTGATTTATAAACATATATAAGTATCTGTATAAATTAAACAATTATTTGGACCAAAGTATGATCAGAAACCTAATGGAGAGAAAAACATCAATTATACACTGACAAAACAGAGTCCACATTGAACCACTGGAATAGACACATAAATATTTAATGACTCCTGCCCCCTCTCAACTCTGTTGTCGATCATCTATGTCCAGTTCTGCACTATTTTTGTCGGGAAAATAATATAAAACACAGATACAACTGCAGAGGTAGAATGGTTTGAATTGGATTTAATTGTGCCTTTTAGTTAGAAATATAGATTTTAAATCTCACATTGCTGCGAGTGGGTAAGATTGTACATTACTGACAAAAAGATAGCATACATTGATTTGAAAAGCTGTCTTATCTTTTTCTGTATTTTACTTGCTGCTCCACTGAGCACAGCAAATGGTGAAAACACAGCACTTACCACATATTTCTTCAATGTTGAGGTTGCTAAAATGGAAGCAAAGTAAAGATTTTTAGTATTATTGATCATAATTGCTGCCTTGTACATTTCCATTTTCAACCATGAATCATCTTTGATGATGAAAATGACTTTCAAATATTTATGGTAAGGCACTGTGCTTGATGGAGTATTGTCACATTTCTATAAAAAATGGCCCCTGAGAATATATTATTAATAAAATTAGACAATATTAATTGAGTGACATTTTAATTAAAAAATCATTTTTGCAATTCGAGTTCTATTGGCACTTTACTTTTTTTATATAATTGCAAATAGTATTAGAATTAATCAGTTATTTCAAATGGCACAGGAATAATTAAATCATTCTACACAAATATAATGTAATGGGTAATAAATGCCCAGATTGAAGATCATGAGGAGGGTCTCAAAAGAATAACGTTAGTTGCTTTCGAGAAATTACTTATGAAACTTGCGGATGATTCATTAGGAGGTATGATGATGATTCATTCAGTTGAGGGTGAGGAATTTATTGGTTTGCCAGATTGCTGTGTGGTCATGTCACCAACACAAATGCTCTCTGATGAAGGCTGTTGAGTTAGTTTTCCAAGGCAAGTAAGTTACATATTCAAGAAGCAATCTCCTGTGAGACCTACCTTTATTAAAATTGTGCTGTGTTGCTGCAATTTTTCCAAATTCTGGTTTATACTGGTTTATCTAGCTTTCTACCATGGGCAACATTTTCAAGACCGTGGAGACAAAGTTAAATACTTTGTGCTGAAATGCAATACCAATGCTTCACAAAAGCTCTGTTAACTGTAAACATAATTGATTGCAAAAACAGTACTGATTGTGACAATGATTGATGGTGTTAAGAATAAACCAGGACTGAAGCTAGTAGATATAATATAATCAGCGTGACACCATGATCTAGATTTTCCTCTGCGAGTCCACTCTAAATTGGGCAGTACAAAGGGAAATTTGCACATCCCAGTCCCAAACTTATTTCCCTATCCTCAATCCTGAAGGAAAAGCTGACAGCTACCCTTCATTTCCCCGCTGCATCTATGACAGCAGGGAGGTGGGGACTGGCAAGCCGACTGATTTCCCTATCTCCCTCCTCTGGAACCATAAACCCTAAGGACCACCAGGAGAGGGATAGTGGCAGTCTGTAAGGTAGCAGCAGAAAGCCCGCTGATGCCCCATGTAGAGGCATATGCCCCAACAGTGGGTATCTCTCCCTCACCTCAGGCCCTAAAAGCTTATCTTTTTAAAGCCACAGCTCAGTCCAAAGTGTAAATAAAAATTAATGCCCTGACATCTTTGGGGCTCTTCTACTCCCTTTAAGTGGCCTTTCTTCTTGCACTGTGGCAATGTTCCCACTGCAATTTCCTTTCCCAGCAGTGGCAGGCTCCCTCATGATGATAGAGAGCACACCCTACATGGGGAATGACCTCTGACCTAGGGTCAGGGTCATGGCAAAGTTGGGGTGACAGGTGGAAGTCTCAGTCCAACCTTCTTCTGGCGTAAGTCCACAAGAAACAGAAAAATCTGGTTGCAGATTGTTCCGCATTCATGAAGAGAACAAACAAGTTAACATTTTAGATATAGACTTTTTGTCAGAAAACTCTATTCCTTATTGAGGTGTATGCATAAGATTTTGGTCCATAATTTTTCAGCTTGAGGTGTTTTGCGCATAACACAAAAATGGAGTAACAATAATATGAAATAATTTAAATTTTATTTCACATTAGTTTCATCAGTGCTATCTAAGAGCATGCAAGAAGCAGAGCAGGGTTGCTTTTCTATACTGTATTTTGCTAATATGGACATCTGAAGGAATCCAAATCCCTTGCTATTTTTAATGGCTTTTCATTATGTTCTATGTGAAATAAGTTTGGGAAATTTCAACGTAGTTGTTAGTGGACATGAACCACAGTACAGACTGCACATAATTCATCGCCAATTGTCATTAGATTGTCAGTATTACTTGAAAGCCACCAAGTTGGCTGGTGTGAGGAATGCAAGATTCATACTGCAGTAAGGGGACTTTTCTGCAGCTGGTTGAAGACATGATATTCTAGCAGAGTACAGAAGCCATAAAATCAGAAAATGTGGTTCCAGTGCTGCATCACTTGAAATGTGGTGGAGTTGGACTTCCACCCATCAGTTTTCCCTCACTTTGATCCTCCCCAAATCTTTGGGAAGGGGTCATATAAATAATAGGGAGCAGCAGCTGTGCCACTGTCATTGCTACAAGTGTACCTACCTTGCAGACATAACCGAATTTCGGGGTTGCACCTTGATGGTCTTACAATATCTAAACGGCAATCAATCTCTCTCAGAGCGATTTGCTATTTGGATACGGGAATGCTGCATCCACATACAGTGCTGTACGGTAAGTATGTCTACCTCATGCAGGTGTATGAACTGCTGGCCATACAGTAAGTGGAACTGGTGTGACTTCTGGGAGAGCCTGACATCAAGCTCCCAAAAGTGAAGTCATGGACAGAGTGGAGTGGGCTGGACAAGCACCCAGGCTCCCCTCCATTGGAATTTGTCATTGCAGGATGGAAACTTGGTGGAAATGGGTTCTGCCCTAAATTCCTGCCCCTCTGCCTCACTGTGCCAGCTATCTGTGACTCCAAAACCCTGGAATTTTTATTCTATGCTCTTATAAAAGAAAAGCTGATTTCTATATTGCTCTTTTTAATACTGTAAAACCTTCCTCTTTATGTTTATATTATTTCTTAAATGTAATGTTGAAGAAATGTGATTACTACTTATGTTGCTCAGTGGGTGATTCAAAGTGGGCATCATACAATTATGTACTAAAGCAAATGATTTTTTTCTTCTGAAAGTAAGGATGGATGATGAAGAAAGTTAATTCCCACTATTATCTGCTGAGAGACACAAGTGAAATAAATTGATGGCAGCCTTTGCCATTAGTTCACATGGTATAAAGCCACATTTCATTCAGCTATCTATTCACGAAAGCCCAGGTCAGCTCCACAGACAATAAAACTGTCACTTTATGCAGCGTGAGACACCAATCTACAACTGCAATTTTTGGATCAACTTGATGGTGTGATACTGCTGCAACATGCCTTGTCTAGCAGTACACAGTGGTGTCACAAGATATAGGCAGAAGCTTTTTTGATTCTCCAGGGCTTTATTGACCTCCACTTTGACAAATGCCACAAGCAAAACCGAGTAAAATGAATCTCAGTAACACCTTACAGACCAAAATATTTTTTGAACATATGCAACCTGACTGCCAATAATAGTTAAAAAAATAATAATTGAAAGCACAGATAGCCAGAGTTTAAAGGATGTAAATGATTTGGTCTGATCTAACAACATTCATACCAATTACATCTGTCAAGTCATTTATTTATCAGTGCATGATGATGTCAAACAGAATTATTAACTCTAACTCATCACTGATCTCTAAAACTTCTCACTGATTGAAATCTTTGAAGTGAATACTGCTGACTACCAATGAGACATTCATCATCGACCGGTGGGTTGCTGGGACAACGACTGAAAAATATAAATGCAAGCCGTTTTTAGATTGCATCGGAGAACACAATGTGATTTTATGAAACTCATTTTTCTGGTGAGATTTCATTTTCTTATCATCAGCAGGGATTGGAGCATTATTTGCAGATGGGCTGACAGATAAAATGCTATTAGTAATCATGACGGGTTTTTAAAAAAAATGCATGTTGTATTTCAGTTAATGCTTAAATTCCTTTCTTAAACCTTCTGTGACAAAGACAGTGAAGCAATGGCTGACAGCATTGGCATCATCAGTGACTCAGAGAGTACAGAAAACCTACAGGAGCAAAGCAGGACTAACACCGCTTTTCTCCAAAACTCATGATCTGAATAAAAATGTGTTAATGAAATGATTCAATTATACAGACACCACAAGATGGATCACAAATTGATAGCTCCAGATAGAGAGGAGCCATTTGAATTACAAATACTCAACTGACTGTTTTTTAGTTTTTAAGAGATTAGGAAACCATTATAAGCTCAGAATACTCTTCTGCTTTCACACATTTATATTTGAATCCTGCATTTTGGCTTTACGTGTCACTTCTAATGTTTGACAAATCACTTTGATGACTCCCACTGACAGCAAAACAACACTAATCTTATATTTTAGTGTGAGCCTACCTCTTCTGACATGAGTCTGCACCTTAATCTGAACGAACTGACTGACTAACACTTCATTCTGGCAAGTACAAAGTGTGAGGATATTAATCAGGCACAAACTAATTAAATCTGATTTCCTTCACTTAAGTTAAGTGTTAACACATGTTGGTGTCAGAATTTGCAATTTACATAAACAATGTCAATGATTTGGGCTTTTACCAAATTCTGCACCTGCTGAAGTAAAACTAAGACCATAATTTTCACAGTCTGCAGCTGGGCAACCATGAAACACGTGGGGAACCCGGAAGTGTCAGCAGCGCGTTTACCAGTGGCTTTTTAACCCAACCATTGCTTTTGCCTCTGACTTCCGGGTTTCCCAACCAATTAAAGCAAGCGGGTCTGATGACGACATGCATAGGCCTATTTCAGCTGAGGTATTTAAATGAACACTGCAAAGATGACAGTTGAAGGATAGGTAGCTGCATACAATGGAGTTTCAACATGCCACAGCCTCCACTCGCTTTAGTGATGCCTCCCTCATGCTACAAGGTGCAAGGGCCCACAGGGAAATTTTATTCCCTGTTGACGGGAGGAAGAAGCCAGCCTTACTGAGGAAGGAGGCATCGCTAGATATAGCTGAAGTGTGGTGCCATGCTCCTAGATACAGTGCAGGAAAAGATTTACTAACCTCATGAGGGCAGGAATGGTGAATACAATGGCACATTCAACTACATCTTGATCTGCATGTCGTCCCAACCCCCTCACTTTGCCTAACCAAGCCTACTCCTGCATAACACTTCTCACACCAATGTACTTTGCAGTGGCACCCCTCCCTCTCTGTCTATGCACTTCCTCACATCCTTATCTGCCCACCCAACATTGACATTCACCCTCATTTAATGCAATGTCACACCTCTCCCTTACAGTCACCCTCAACAAATGTTGTCCTCTATCTGTTCCACTCATTCTATAACTATAACTCAAAGGTCTCTTGCTTCATACTTGCAGGAGAAGAGAGCACAGAACACCAGGGAGAGGCAGAGTCCACAGCTATAGAGGAGGAGGCACTTTAAAAAAATATTCGTTCCTGGGATGTGGGCGTCACTGGCAAGGCCAGCATTCATTGCTCATCTCTAATCGCACTTGAGAAGGTGGTGGTGAGCCACCTTCTTGAGTTGCTGCAGTTCATGTGGTGAAGGTACTCCCGCAATGCTGTTGGGAGGGAGTTCCAGTATTTTGACCCAGCGACGATGAAGGAACGGCGATATATTTCTGTCACAGTGGTGTGTAACTTGGAAGGGAATTTGCAGGTGATGGTGCTCCCATGCACCTGCTGCCCTTGTCATTCCAGGTGGTAGAAGTCGTGGGTTTTGGAGGTGTTGTCAAAGAAGCCTTGGTGAGTTGCTGCAATGCATCATGTAGAGAGTAAACACTAACCCCGGTGCGCTGGTGGTGGAGGGAATGAATGTTGAAGGTGCTGGATGGGGTACCAATCAAGTGGGCTGTTTTTTCCTGGGCTGTGTCGAGTTTCATGAATGCTGTTGGAGCTGCACTCATCTGGGCAAGGGAAGATAATCGATCACACTCCTCACTTGTACCTTATAGATAGTGGTAAAACTTTGGGGAGTCAGGATGTGAGACACTTGCCGCAGAATACCCAGCTTCTGACCTGTTCTTGTGGCCACAGTATTTATGTGCGGGTCCAGTTAAGTTTCTGGTCAATGGTGACCCCCGGGATGTTGATGGTGGGGGATTTGGCAATGATCGTGCTGTTGAATGTCAAAGGGTGGTGGTTAGACTATTAATTGTTGGAGATAGTCATTGCCTGTCACTTGTGTGGCTCGAATGTTACTTGCTATTTATCAGCCCAAGCCTCATCAGGTCATCAGGTCTTGCTGCATGTGGCATGGACTGCTTCATTATCTGAGGAGCTGCAAATGGAACTGAACACTTGAAATAAGCTGAGTGTCGGCATGCCTGGTGGTGAGAGATGTGGAGCTCCCAGCTACCTGGTGACAGAATTAAATATCACATAGTCACATGGCATACAACAGTCACTCATTTGACTTGATGTCAGCAGCCAGTGAAATATGATCATGTGCATAATGTTAACTTAAAACATTCTTACCAGGACAGTTCAAATTCATGTCTTTAATCTCCCACAGGTCCATCAACTATCCCACAGGTGGTGGAGCCAGAGGAGGAAGATGACTCCTCAGGGTACGTCTGAAGGCACACTGTCACAGAAGGCAGGATTCCAGCCTGTGCATGCTTGCAGAGAGAATGGAGGAGTCCACCTCAAGCATGACTGGCATGATGTCACAGGCCTTAGCTATGATGTATTCGTCCATGCAAAGAGTTGCCATCTGCATGGTACATCAAATGCGGCAGTCAAAAGAGTGCATGCTGCCCCTCACCAGTAGCTTGCACACTCTGAAGGGAAATGAAGGATAGTGTTAAAGCCAAGGAAGAGGCATATAAATTGGCCAGAAAAAGCAGCAAACCTGAGAACTGGGAGAATTTTATAATTCAGCAGAGGAGGACAAAGGGTTTAATTAGGAGGGGGAAAATAGAGTATGAGAGGAAGCTTGCTGGGAACTTAAAAACTGACTGCAAAAGCTTCTATAGATATGTGAAGAGAAAAAGATTAGAGAAGACAAACATAAGTCCCTTGCATTCAGATTCAGGTGAATTTATAATGGGGAACAAAGAAATGGCGAACCAGTTGAACAAATATTTTGGTTCTGTTTTCACAAAAGCACAAATAACTTTCCGGAAATGCTAGGGGGTCTAGTGAGAAGGAGGAACTGAAGGAAATCCTTATTAGGCGGGAAATTATGTTAGGGAAATTGATGGGATTGAAGGCTGATAAATCCCCGGGACCTGATAGTCTGCATCCCAGAGTACTTAAGAAAGTGGCCCTAGAAATAGTGGCTGCATTGGTGATCATTTTTCAACAGTTTATCGACTCTGGATCAGTTCCTATGGACTGGAGGGTAGCTAATGTAACACCACTTTTTAAGAAAGGAGGGAGAGAGAAACTGGGTAATTATATACCGGATGGCCTGACATCAGTAATGGGGAAAATGTTGGAATCAATTATTAAAGATGAAATAGCGCATTTGGAAAGCAGTGACAGGATCGGTCCAAGTCAGCATGGATTTATGAAAGGGAAATTATGCTTGACAAATCTTCTAGAATTTTTTAAGAATGTAACTGGTAGAGTGAACAAGGGAGAACCAGTGGATGTGATGTATTTGGACTTTCAAAAGGCTTTTAACAAGGTCTCACACAAGAGATTGGTGTGCAAAATTAGAGTACATGGTATTGGAGGTAATGTACTGAAGTGGATAGAAAACTGGTTGGCAGACAGGAAGCAGAGAGTCGGGATAAACAGGTCCTTTTCATAATGGCAGGCAGTGACTAGTGGGGTGCCGCAGGGCTCAGTGCTGGGACCCCAGCTCTTTACAATATACATTAATGATGTAGATGAAGGAATTGAGTGTAATATCTCCAAGTTTGCAGATGGCACTAAGCTGAGTGGCGGTGTGAGTTATGAGGAGGATGCTAAAATGCTGCAGAGTGACTTGGACAGGTTAGGTGAGTGGGCAAATGCATGGCAAATGCAGTATAATGTGGAGACATGTAAGATTATCCATTTTGGTGGCAAAAACACGAAGGCAGACTATTATCTGAATGGCAGCAGATTAGGAAAAGGGGAGGTGCAATGAGACTTGGGTGTCATGGTACATCAGTCATTGAAAGTTGGCATGCAGGTACAGCAGGCGGTGAAGAAGGCAAATGATATGTTGGCCTTCATAGCTAGGGGATTTGAGTATAGGAACAAGGAGAACTTACTGCAGTTGTACAGGGCCTTAGTGAGGCCTCACCTGGAATATTGTGAGGAAGGACATTCTTGCTATTGAGGGAGTGCAGCGAAGGTTCACCAGACTGATTCCCGGGATGGCAGGACTGACATATGAGGAGAGACTGGATCGACTGGGCCTGTATTCACTGGAGTTTAGAAGGATGAGAGGGGATCTCATAGAAACATATTAAATTCTGACGGGACTGGACAGGTTAGATGTGGGAAGAATGTTCCCAATGTTGAGGAAGTCCAGAACCAGGGGACATAGTTTAAGGATAAGGGGTAAGCCATTTAGGACTGAGATGAGGAGAAACTTCTTCACTCAGAGAATTGTTAACCTGTGGAATTCCCTACCGCAGAGAGTTGTTGATGCCAGTTCATTGGATATATTCAAGAGGGAGTTAGATATGGCCCTTACAGCTAAAGGGATAAAGGAGTTTGGGAGAAAGCAGGAAAGGGTTACTGAGGTGAATGATCAGGCTCGAAGGGCTGAATGGCTACTCCTGCACCTATTTTCTATATTTCTATGTTTCTATGAATGTCACCTTAACTAGTATGCATTAAAATCTAGACTTGGCCATTCAGCGGCCCATTGATGTGCAGCAAAGTATTTTCCAGCTCATTGTGAGCAGGGAATTGCAGCTGGGCCATGAGAGAGATGATGGCGAGGGGGAAATTGAAGTGGTTACTCTGCACAAAGCACTTCCACTTCTCACCCATTGCCCCCCCCCCCCCGCCTCCCCCCTCCCCGCCTCAGTCAGTGCCCTACACGCTGCCTCATGTCCCAATGGCCGAGTCTGCCCCTGCACAGGTGCAGGTGGAGCAGTCTTTTGCAGAGCCATCCAAAACCCGGAGTACCTCGGCCAAGAGCATCAGAGTTGGCCGAGTCGAGGGATGTGAGCAGCTTGTCCCTACCCCTGGTGAAGCCTCAGATTTTTCACGTCATCATCATCATAGGCAGTCCCTCGGAATCGAGGAAGACTTGTTTCCACTCTTAACATGAGTTCTTAGGTGGCTGTACAGTCCAATACGAGAAGCACAGTCTCTGTCGCAGGTTGGGCAGGTAGTTGTTGAGGGAAGGGGTGGGTGGGACAGGTTTGCCGCACGCTCTTTCCGCTGCCTGCGGTTGGTTTCTGCATGCTCTCAGCGATGAGACTCGAGGTGCTAAGCGCCCTCCCACATGTGCTTCCTCCACTTAGGGTGGTCTTTGGCCAGGGTCTCCCAGGTGTCAGTGGAAATGTTGCACTTTATCAGGGAAGCTTTGAGGGTGTCCTTGTAATGCATCCATTGCCCACCTTTGGCTCGTTTGCCGTGAAGGAGTTCCGAGTAGAGCGCTTGCTTTGGGAGTCTCGTGTCTGGCTTGCGAACTATGTGGCCTGCCCAGCGGAGCTGATCAAGTCTGGGCAGTGCTTCGATGCTGGGGAGTTGGCCTAGTCGAGGACGCGAATGTTGGTGCGCCTGTCCTCCCAGGGGATTTGTAGGATCTTGCGGAGGCATCATTGGTGGTATTTCTCCAGCGACTTGAGGTGTCTACTGTACATGGTCCAAGTTTCTGAGCCATACAGGAGGGCGGGTATTACTATAGCCCTGCAGACCATGAGCTTTCGGCAGTTTTAAGGGCCTGATCTTCAAACACTCTTTTCCTCAGGCGACCGAAAGCAGCACTGGCGAACTTGAGGTGTTGGATCTCGTCATCAATGCCTGCTCTTGTTGATAAGAGGCTCCCGAGATATGGGAAGTGGTTCACATTGTCCAGGGCCGCGCCGTGGATCTTGATGACTAGGGGACAGTGCTGTGCGGTAAGAACAGGCTGGTGGAGGACATTTGTCTTGCTGATGTTTAGTGTAAGGCCCATGCTTTCATACGCCTCAGTAAATACGTTGACTATGTCCTGGAGTTCAGCCTCTGTATGTGCGCAGACGCAGACATCGTCCGCGTACTGTAGCTCGACGACAGAGGTTGGGGTGGTCTTGGACCTGGCCTGGAGACGGCGAAGGTTGAACAGCTTCCCATTGGCTCTGTAGTTTAGTTCCACTCCAGCGAGGAGCTTGTCGACTGTGAGGTGGAAGATTGAGAAGAGGGTTGGGGCAATGACACAGCCCTGTTTGACCCCGGTCCAGACGTGGATTGGGTCTGTAATTGATCTGTTGGTAAAGATCATGGCCTGCATATTGTCATGGAGCAAGAGGAGGATGGTGACGAACTTTTGGGGGCATCCGAAACGGAGGACGACGCTCCCTAGACCCTCAGGTTGACAGTGTCAAAGGCCTTTGTAAGGTCGAAGAAGGCCATGTATAAGGGCTGGTGCTGTTCCCTGCATTTTTCCAGCAGCTGTCACATGCGAATGCATGTCATAAGGGTTATAGGAAACGGAAGATGGAAGATTATTAGTTGCACAAAAATATTCCTATGGGTATTTTAGATATATCACAATAATGTAAATGTATGAGTTTTGATCCACATGTAAAATTATTTCTTTGCACCATTTTCCAGTCTTACCCATTTTTGCCTGCAGCCTTCTCAATTCTGATGAATGGTAAGACAAGACTTAAATCAGTGCAATGAGTGTCTGTGAAAGAGATGCTTTGTTGCTTGCAGGACCATTTTGTGGGTGTGGGGTGGGGCGGCGGGCAGGCAAATGTGTTCAGTATGTGGTTGCCCGATGGGTACAGTAGTACAACCTAACTATAAGTTCCCATGATGAGTCCATCCCGGGCAGCAATGTACGCTGCTGCTGGCGCTGTTGATGCTGGTACTGGCCTAAGTCTTCATCTGAGATCCAAGGTGAAACAGCATAAGTGGCATCCATGCTTGCTAGCTCTAAAGTAGTGATAGTGACCTCCAATTAAGTGAAACTCACATCCAAAGCTGTAGAAACCACCTCAAATTGTAGAAATCACCTACGAAGTACTGAAAGTACACTCTGAGAACAAGTGCTGTGAGCAAAAGACTTTCACTTAGGCAAGAAAGCAGGTGTGAAGTGACTTTTTGCCTGACATTTCTTCAGCCTCTCAATTGCCGCTGTGCTCTGGCCTTGCTTTCACTGGCGAGGTTCAGGAAGCCCAGGAAATCCATGGATTCACAGTGAAAGTTGAAAACCCCTGTTGAAAAATAACCTGCTAACTACCTGTATTGTATAGGGTTAATCACATAGGGTTAATTATGATATTCCGACATTTATAGTGTGTTTTCTACTTCATGCCTTGTGGAATGTTGTTGATGCAGAGAGAGAGAGAGCGAGAGAGACCTTGATGCGCACACCATCTTGTTTATGGGATGATCGGCGCCTCGAGGTCTCATGCTTTGTGGAAGAACAGCTGGGACCTTACAGATTAGGAGTTGGCCATAAGCCACATGCACCCATGTTTGTTCAATAGTATAAAGGAACGGAACAGTCCAATAGCTCTTTGAACTTCATCTTGGACCGTGATTCGCGAGCGTGCCGGGTCCCCCAAGGCTCATGACCAGTCATCGTTGCAGAGTTCCCGACGGGCCGAAGGCTGTGAGCTTTGTTGCATCTTATCATACTTCTCTTTTCTTCATAAACTGTATTATGTTTCTTTTCTCTCAGTAAATGGTGTTTTATTTTTACTTCATTTGTCTTGTCTCTTATTTAACTTTCATCCAAATTCCGAACCTGGGTCTATTATTATCGATCCAAAACACTACCTCTTAATTGCTTTCAATTGGGACCCGCCACTCCCGAGGAGGTTTCTCGCACGCTACCAAATGCAGACCAGTGAAACGTGGAAGTAGGCAGGTTGGAGCCGGCTTCCCAATGCGCTGTCAATTTCAGCACTTTTTACTATCCACCCGCTTCCAAACTATTCACCCTTTAATGTTTCAACTCTCCCCATAATGTTAAAATGATGGTGTTAATTAACTCTTTCCTTTCAAAGCAAAATGCTTGCTATTAAGGGAAATGTTTTAATATTTAGTGGGTTGAATTATTTGTTCCTGTGCTGTAACATTCTATATGGCCGAAATTGCCATTTTGCACAGGTCAGTAATGCCGGCTGCCGGCGATAAGGTTTTCGCCTGGGCGCTGCGCACTGAGCACTCCCACAGGAATTGGTCCTGGGGATCGGCGGGTGCAATGGGGTTTGCGTTGCGCCCCGGCGATGATGTCATCGCCATGCGTGCCGAGCCCTTATCACCCCTTTGCGCTCTGTGGGGGAAATTGCCCCACAGGAGCGAGGTTTGCGTGGGGCGATGTCACCGACAGCTTCTCAAGAATCTGTGGTGGCTGAGGCTTGCCGGCTGCCCTTAAAGAGAAAAGTGGCACCATGGCGGCCGCCATTTTGTTGTGTCAGCCGTCATCTTTTCAGTCGGCCCGACAATGGCGGCCGCTGGTTCGGCCAGGCCACTGGCCCGGTCGACACCCTCCCTGGTGGCTCAGTGGGAGGCACTGAAGGTGCTGCTCAGCTCTCAGCAGCCATCCACTTTAAGAGAAGGGGAGCGACGTTATGTCATGGCGTCATGCGCGCGCTGATGTGAGTCGCGCGACGCTGAGCATCGCATACCACAAGCGCCCCGGGAGCACTACAAGAATGCACAGTTACCACCCCCACCATTTTTTTTCCTAAAAGAGGGCAATTCCGCACCGGCTCCAGCATTTCCCGTGCCGAGGCGAAACGAATCATGAATTCAAATTATACACAGTAATTCCAGTGCAGGGCAATTTCGGTCCCTATGTTTCGAGAGAGTATGGAAATTAGAGTAGGACGTTTATGTAGGCAGAAAACATTGGTGCTGACTTGACGTGCTGAATGCCTGTTTCTGTGCTGAAATATACTATGGTTCTTTCTTCTGATTGAGACCACAGTGAATAATTTAATATTTATATTATGCAGACTTCGATAATATTCACATTCTCAAAATAAATTAAAAATAATATAAACTCAGTCCTCTTTCTGTCTCCTCTTGACAGCGAATGCTTCCTTTGATCACCATGTGGGCTCTGTAAGATGCTGCTTAAATTCACTGATGTTTCAACTGCTAGACAGATACTAAACCTATCCAATGTACCTTTGTAATTTTACTTTTGTTTCAAAGATTGCAAAAAAAAACTCGATTAAAACAGCATAAACTGGTGTTTTCCTCTGTCTGCAGGAACCTGGTTTTATCACTTCTGAGTGGATTAGGGGAAATACTGTGCAGCTCAATTTGATGTAAAATGAAATCGGGTGGCCAATTCACAAATGCTCATTTTACACCTTCGCTAAAGTTGAAAATTTCACCCTTAATTTTCACCAGGATCCTAGGGGGCGATTGAGGGTGGTAACCTGTTGGGATGGGACTTCCTGCGCCCAGCATTGAATTGGGCTTACCATCCCTTAAAGGAAGTGGAGTGCAAACTCGCGCGCTCCAATTCCGAGGTGTGTACTGCAATACTACACGGATGCTCTGCGTAGCTTCAACGTCACTCCATTTCACTTAAAGGATAGGGCCGCTGTGCACTCTGCAAGGCCTCTGATGGTCTCCACTGGACCACCAGGGCAGCGTGGGACCGGGGCTGCAGCCCGGCACTCAAAACGGAGTGCCAGGCTGCAAAAGAACACAAGAAATAGGAGAAGGAGTAGGCCATTTGACCCTTCGAGTCTGCTCCACCATTTAATAAGATCACGGCTGATCTGATTATGGACTCCGCTCCACTTCTCTGCCTGCTCCCCATAACCCTTTGTTCCCTTGTCTATCTCCACCTTAAATATATTCAATGACCCAGCCTCCACAGCTCTCTGGGGCAGAGAATTCCACAGAGAAGAAATTCCTCCTCCTCTCTGTTTTAAATGGGTGGCTCCGTATTCTGAGACTATGTCTCCTAGTTTTAGTTTCCCCTATGAGTGGAAATATCCTCTCTGTGTCCACCATGTCTAGACCCCTCATTATCTTATATGTTTCGATAAGATCACCTCTCATTCTTCTGAAGTCCAATGAGTATAGGACCAAGCTACTCAACCTATCTTCATCAGTCAACACCTCATGAGTGTTGTGTATCTGTAAAGCATGCACTCCCATGTTCCATCACAAGAGAGCACATCCCCCAAAGTCCCAAGGGATCCCAGCATCCCTTGGGAGCACTGGATATAAGCCGGCCCCTAAGGCCTGTTCCTCACTCTGCAGTGTCTTATAAAGACTGATGTCACTGTTACTTTAACCTCCCTGTGTGCAGTCTCATCTGTGTTAGGAACACAATAACTGGCAATGAGTATACGAATCCAACGCAAAGATGCAGCAAACTGTGGGCATCCTGGAGAAGTTCTCGGAGGGTGAGGACTGGGAAGCATATGTCGAACGGCTAGACCAGTACTTTGTAGCCAACGAACTGGACGGAGAAGGAAACGCTGCAAATAGGAGAGTGGTCCTCCTCACGGTCTGCCCGGCACTGACCTACAGCCTCATGAAGAACATTCTGGCTCCGGTGAAACCCACAGATAAGTCGTATGAGGAGCTCTGTACAATGGTTCGGGAGCATCTTAACCAGAGGGAGAGCGTGCTGATGGCGAGGTATCAGTTCTACACGTGCCAGCGATCTGCAGGTCAGGAAGTGGCGAGCTACATCGCCGAGCTAAGGTGACTTGCAGGACAATGTGAGTTTGATGGCTACCTGGAGCAAATGCTCAGAGACCTTTTTGTACTGGGCATTGGCCACGCGACCATCCTAGGAAAACTTTTGACTGTAGAGACACCGACCCTCAGTAAGGCTATTGCGATAGCACAGGTGTTTATGTCCACCAGTGATAACACCAAACAAATCTTTCTGCACACAGGTGCTAGCAATGTTCATAAATTAACTGGAACTGTGTTTGCGAGCAGAAATGTACAGGGCAGAAACCACGAGTCTGCAACTGCCAGCAGGCCTCAGGTGAACCAGAAGACTCAGAGTCCACAACAAATGATGAATGCAAGGCAATTCACACCTTTTTGGTGTTGTGGAGGCTTCCATTCAGCCTATTCATGCCGCTTCAAAGGGTATGTTTGCAAGAGCTGGAACAATGGGGCACCTCCAATGAGCTTACAGATGAGCTGCAAGCTCTGCAAAACCTGCTAACCACCACATGGCAGAGTAAGATCGGTCCATGGTGGATCAAAGCAATTTTGAGCCTCAGGGAGAGGAGGCAGATGCTGAAGTACATGGGGTGCACACATTTTTGACGAAATGGCCACCTATAATGCTAAATGTAAAATTGAATGGCTTACCCGTAGCCATGGAACTGGACACTTGCGCGAGCCAATCCATCATGAGTAAAAAGATGTTTGAGAGACTGTGGTGCAACAAGGCACTCAGACCAGCCCTGAGCCCCAGCCACATGAAACTGAGAACGTACACCAAAGAGCTCATCACTGTCCTGGGCAGCGCCATGGTCAAGGTCACCTACGAGGGCACGGTGCACGAACTGCCACTCTGGATTGTCTCGGGCGATGGCCCCACATTGCTTGGAAGGAGCTGGCTGGGCAAAATCCGCTGGAACTGGGATGACATCCGAGCGCTATCACATGTCAATGAGGCCTCATGTACCCAGGTTCTTAACAAATTTCCTTCCCTTTTTGAGACAGGCATTGGAAACTTTTCTGGGGCGAAGGTGCGGATCCACTTGGTCCCAGAGGCACGACCCATTCACCACATGGCACGAGCGGTACCTCACATGATGAGGGAGAGAGTGGAAATCGAGCTGGACAGGCTGCAGCGCGAGGGCATCATCTCCCCAGTGGAATTCAGCGAGTGGGCCAGCCCGATTGTTCCAGTACTCAAAAGTGATGGCACGGTCAGGATTTGTGGCGATTATAAAGTAACTATTAATCGTTTCTCGCTACAGGACCGATACCCGCTGCCCAAGGCAGACGACCTATTTGCGATGCTGGCAGGAGGCAAGACGTTCACCAAGCTCGACCTGACTTCGGCCTACATGACGCAGGAGCTGGAGGATTCTTCGAAGGGCCTCACCTGCATCAACACGCACAAGGGACTGTTCATCTACAACAGATGCCTGTTTGGAATTTGATCGGTTGCAGCGATCTTCCAGAGAAACATGGAGAGCCTATTCAAGTCAGTACCATGCATGGTGGCTTTTGAGGATGACATATTGGTCACGGTTCGGGACACCGTCGAGTACCTACAAAACCTGGAGGAGGTCCTCCAGCGACTGGATCGTGTAGGGCTGCGGCTGAAGAGGTTGAAATGCGTCTTCATGGCAACAGAAGTGGAGTTTTTGGAGAGGAAGCTCGCGGCGGACGGCATTCGGCCCACAGATGCCAACACGGAGGCTATCGGGGAATGCGCCCAGGCCACAGAACATCATGGAGCTGCGGTCGTTCCTGGAACTCCTCAACTATTTTGGTAACTTCCTACCGGGGTTAAGCGCCCTCTTCGAGCCCCTATATGTGTTACTGCGTAAAGGTGAAAACTGTGTATGGGGAAAAAACCAAGTAATTGCTTTTGTGAAAGCCAGAAACATTTTATGTTCCAACAAACTCCTTGTATTGTATAACCCGTGAAAAAGATTTGTGCTAGCATGTGATGTGTCGGGTGTGTATTACAACAAGCTAATGTTGCGGGGAAGTTGCAACCTGTCGCCTATGCCTCCAGGAGCTTGTCTAAGGCCGAGAGGGCCTACTGCATGATTGAGAAAGAGGCATTAGCGTGTGTGTTCGGGGTAAAGAAAATGCATCAGTACCTGATTGGCCTCAAATTTGAGCTGGAAACCAATCACAAGCTCTTCATAAACCTGTTCGCTGAAAACAAGGGAATAAAAATTAATGCCTCAGCCCGCATACAAAGGTGGGCACTCATGCTATCAACGTATAACTATACCATCAGTCACAGGCCAGGCACCGAGAACTGTGCGGATGCTCTCAGTCGGCTACCATTGCCTACCACGGGGGTGGAAATGGCACAGCCTGCAAACTTGTTGATGGTGGCGCAGCCCGCAGACTTGTTGATGGTCATGGAAGTGTTTGTAAATGATAAATCACCTGTCACGGCCCGCCAGATTAGGACTTGGACCAGCCAAGATTCTCTGCTGTCCCTAGTAAAAAACTGTATACTGAATGGGAGTTGGGCTAGCATCCCCGTTGAAATGCAAGAGCTAATCAAGCAGTTCCAGCGGTGAAAGGATGAGCTGTCCATTCAGACAGACTGCCTGTTGTGGGTTACTGCTTAGTGCTATCCAAAAAGAGCAGGGAGACGTTCATCTCGGATCTCCACAGCACACACCGGGTATAGTAATGATGAAAGCGATAGCCAGATCCCACGTGTGGTGGCCTGGTATCGACTCTGACTTTGAGTCCTGTGTACGGCAATGCAGCATGTGTGCTCAGTTGAGCAATGCGCCCAGAGAGGCACCACTAAGTTTGTGGTCCTGGCCCTCCAGACCATGGTCGAGGATCCATGTTGACTATGCGCGCCCGTTTCTCGGTAAAATGTTCCTGGTGGTGGTGGATGCTTTTTCAAAATGGATTGAATGTGAAATAATGTCGGGAAGCACCGCCACTGCCACCTTTGAAAGCCTGAGGGCTATGTTTGCCACCCACAGCCTGCCTGACATACTGGTCAGTGACAATGGGACATGTTTCACCAGTGCCGAATTTAAAGAATTCATAACCCGCAATGGGATCAAACATGTCACCTTGGCCCCGTTTAAACCAGCCTCCAATGGGCAGGCAGAGCGGGCTGTACAAACAATCAAACAGAGCCTTAAATGAGTCACACAAGGCTCACTCCAAACCCGCCTGTCCCGAGTATTGCTCAGCTACCGCACGAGACCCCACTCACTCACAGGGGTGCCCCCGGTTGAGCTATTCATGAAAAGGACACTTAAAACCAGACTCTCGCTGGTTCACCCCAACCTGCATGATCAGGTAGAGAGCAGGCGGCAGCAACAAAATGTAAACCATGGTCGCGCCACTGTGTCACGGGAAATTGATCTGAATGATCCTGTGTCTGTGCTAAACCACGGACATGATCCCAAGTGGATCGCGTGCATGGTGATAGCTAAAGATAGGAGTAGGGTGTTTGTAGTCAAACTAGAAATGGACAAATTTGTAGAAAGTACCTGGACCAAACGAGACTGCAGTTCACAGAGTGCCCTGAACCACCCACAGCAGTCACCACCTTTTTCGAGCCCACAACACACATCCAAAGGATCAATGACATCACCCCGGACCAGAAAATTGAACCCAGCAGCCCAGCAAAGTCAGGCTCACCCAGCAGCCCTGCAGGGCCAACAACACGCCAGCCCAGCGAGGGCACAGCCAACACACCAGAACAGACATTTGTACTGAGGTGGTCCACCAGGGAAAGAAAGGCTCCCGACCGCCTCACCTTGTAAATAGTTTTCACTTTGACTTTGGCGGTGCTCAATTTAGGTAGGAAGTTACCGAAATAGTTGAGTAGACCCAGGAACAAATGCAGCTCCGTCACATTCTGTGGCTTGGGTGCATTCTTGATGGCCTTGGTTTTCGCGTCCGTGGGCCTGATGCCGTCAGCAGCAATTTTCCTCTTGAGTAATTCGACCTCTGGTGCCATGAAGACGCACTTCGAGCGTTTCAGTCTAAGTCCCACTTTGTCAAGATGATGTAGAACCTCTTCCAGGTTGTTCAGATGTTCTTCGGAGTCACGACCTGTGATCAGGATGTCATCTTGGAACACGACGGTTCTGAGAATGGACTTTAGTCGACTCTCCATGTTCCTCTGGAATATTGCTGCAGCTGAGCGAATTCCAAAAGGCACCTGTGATAAATAAACAGTCTCTTATGCGTGTTAATGCACATAAGTCTCTTCGACGTCTCAACCAACTCCTGTGTCATGTAGGCTGACGTCAAGTCCAGTTTGGTGAACAACTTCTTCCCAGCTAGCCTTGCAAACAAGTCATCAGCCTTCGGTAACGGGTACTGATCCTGTTTCAAAATCCTGTTGATGGTAGCCTTGTAGTCTCCACAGATTCTGACTGTGCCATCACTTTTCAGCACAGGAACAATGGGGCTGGCCCATTCGTTAAATTCAACCGGTGATATGATCCCTTCACACTAGAGTCTGTCCAGTTCGATTTCGACTTTTCCCCTCATCATATACGGAACTGCCCGAATTTTATGATGGATGGGTCTTGCATCTGAGTCCACATGGATCTGCACCTTGGTTCCCGTGAAGTTGCCGATGTCTGGTTCGAACAGCGAGGGGAACTTGCTGGGTACTTGGGCACATGTATTTTTCTCTGACAACAACGCCTTGATGTCGTTCCAATTGCATCTGATTTTTCAAGCCAGTTCCTGCCGAACAGCGTTGGGCCATTGCCTGGGACAATCCATAGCGGTAACTCGTGAATCGCACCATCATACGACACTTTAATTGTGGCGCTGCCAATTACCGTTATGAGTTCTTTGGTGTACGTGCGCAACTTGGCATTGACTGGACTCAGCCTGGGCCTCACAGCCTTAGTATCCCACAGCTTGTCGAATGCCCTCTGGCTCATTATCGATTGACTCGCCCCGTGTCCAGTTCCATCGATACCGGCCCCCCATTAAATTTCACATTGATCATTATCGGTTTGCTCTTAATTAGGAATGAGTGCAGTCCATACACATCCTCCTCTGGTATCTCTGATTGCGTATCCAGATCCGCGCTAGTCTGACCATCATCCTCCATGTGGTGTATCGCAGCACGCTTGCTCATCTGCGGACACTTGCATTGGAGATGCCCCACTCTCAGACAGCCTTTGCAACTATATTGCTTAAATTGGCACTGCTGGTGCCGGTGATTTCCCCCACAACGCCAACACGGAGAAATTGGATGCATTCCCGCTGGCAGACTTTGGGCAGTCACAGGTTTGACGTACGCAGTCAGGTAGGCCCTGCCATGTGCCATTCTGTCGAACGGCGAATCAATCACATTTACAGTACTTGCTGAGTTTCAATTTTTCACTGATATCTGCTTTAGAATTCTATCCATCGTCATGCATGACTGAGTGATCGTGATGGCCCTGTTCAAGTCTAACGTCTCCACCGCCAGTAGTTTACGCAGGATCACCTCACGGTTGATGCCGGTTACAAAAAAGTCCCGCAGCATGTCTGCCAACACAGCCCCGAACTTACACGGTCCCGCTAGACGTTTCAGGTCGGCATCGAATTCTGCCACATTCTGGCCCTCTGAGCGAACGTGCGTGTAAAATCTGTATCTCGAGATGATTATGCCTTCGTCTGGCTTAAGTTGGTCCTGTACCAGTGTACACAATTCTTTATACGTCTTCTCTGTTGAACTCACAGGCAGGAGTAGATTCTTTATCAGACGATAAATTTTTGGACCGCAAGCCATGAGGAACACCACCTGGCGTCTATCTGCGTCGCCAACCTCCTCCATTTTGTTGGCCACGAAGAACTGGCTCAAATGGCTCACAAGGTCTGCCCAATCTTCTCCTTCCACAAATCGATCCAACAATCCAATTGTGCTCATTTTTGCATGCAAAGGTTCTTGTTGCCTCGTCGCCAAATGTTGTGTATGCAATAACTGTTAGACTGAGTACTGTTTAACTCCAATAGTTATGACCTTGTCTCTGCTTTATTAAGGCCCAAAGTGACTAATATACAAAATGGCTGGCCTTTTATACTTGGGCTGCACATACGTGCGTGCAGCTCAATGATCTCCAACAGTGACGCCATCTGGTGGCTAGTGATCCCAAAAGCACATACATGACAGAAATAGTGTGATGGGATCTTTGCATCCACCTGAGGGGGCAACTGGGGCTTCAGTTTAACGTCTCATCTGAAAGACAACGCCTTTAATAGTGTCATCATCATCATCATCATAGGCAGTCCCTCAGAATCGAGGAAGACTTGCTTCCACTCCTGAAGTGAGTTCTTCGGTGGCTGAACAGTCCAATACGAGAGCCACAGACTCTGTCACAGGTGGGACAGATAGTCGGTGAGGGAAGGGATGAGTGGGACTGGCTCGCCGTACGCTCTTTGCACTGCCTGCGCTTGATTTCTGCATGCTCTCAGCGTTGAGACTCGAGGTGCTCAGCGCCCTCTCGGATGCACTTCCTCCACTTAGGGTGGTCTTGGGCCAGGGACTCCCAGGTGTCAGTAGGGATGTTGCACTTTATCAGGGAGGCTTTGAGGGTGTCCTTGTAATGTTTCCGCTGCCCACCTTTGGCTCGTTTGCCATGAAGGAGCTCTGAGTAGAGCACTTGCTTTGGGAGTAGCACTCCCTCAATGTCAGACTAGATTTTGTGCTCGTCTCTGGAGTGGGCCTTGAACCCACAACCTTCCATCTCAGGCGAGAGTGCGACATCTGTACCACAGCTGACACGTAAGTCTTGGGAAATTACAGAAGAGGCAGTGGGAGATGGGGGATTTGGAGGTGAGCTGCCCAGGGACAGGTTGTTAATGGTAAGGGATGGTCTATTGAACAGTGAGTTGTTACAATTAAGGTGAATGTCTGGAGACTGTAAGATCTCCGATTATTGCTCAGATGCATCTTGAAAATTAAATATGAGAGTCCACCCTCAAAATTATTCCCCTCGTTAGCTTCCTTGGTGTTGCTTATAAAGAAGCATTAATTGTGGAGGATGAAGGAATGGCTGAGATATTAAATAAATACTGATAAGTTGATAAGGTGAGCTGAAGTAATGTGGGAAGAGGCTGGCGTGGAGCATAAATCGGCACAGATCTGAATGGCGAAATGGTCTGTTTCCATGCTGTAAATTCTATGGGGCCGAAATTGGTGAAGGCCAAGGGCTGCCCAAAATGTTGATGGCTGCCGAGATACCTGACGGTACTTTGGGCGGGAGTTTCGGCAAAAAGGTCCTTGAAAGGGCGCCCGGCGGCATAGCGGGATTTACGCTGTCAATCTGGGTAGCAGCGGGAGGGAGCTCTCAATCTTGGCGGCAAAGGCTTGGAGGGTCGAAGAGCTGAAAAGAAAAATCAAATTCGAAAGAAAAAGAACGGAACACTTTCAGGGGACCCCATGCAGATAAGTCACTAAGAAAAATATTTTAAAAATGTTCACTAACATTTTTTTGCAGGTCTTCATACCTACTGTTGGGTATAGACCAGCCTCCATGCAGAGGTCCTTCCCCTCTTGTAGGGGGTGGTGTGTGGGTCAGGTTCACTTCTGACCTGAGCGGTTGGAATCGCTCCAACTCCCTGGGTTCTAGACTTTGGTTTTATTTGGGGATGTGACAAAGTGCAGCAGATAATTGGTTTTGGTGCACGAAACTTTGCTTTTATTTAGGAAAGAAAGTACAATGTCAAAACTCACAATCTCTAGAATAAGGAACACTTTATTACACATACAAAAGGGGTTACAGAAGATAATACACCTCCCACCTCCCAATACCTAAATCTGACTAGGTTAAACTCTAGGGTATCAGGGATAATGCTCACCAATCTTCTTATTCACAGTTAGCGGTGGTTCATGATTTTGGGGTTCACTGGACTCTGTAGGTTCTGCTTGCTGTGCCCCGAATGTCGTGGAAGACTTCTCACTGCATAGTGTTCAGTTGGGTTGAGTCCGCTGATGCGGTAGGGCACGTATTGGATTTATAGGGTGAGTACCCACTTTCTTCTTGTAGGAGTAGGGCTTTGGGTTACTTTAGGTAATGTTTCACCTGTTGTAAGCCAGGAATAGATTGTAGAGTGCAAAACTTTCGAACCTTCGGTTTCTTCTTGAGTAGTTTCTTTCTAAGGATTTGTCGATCGCGGTGGTTCGATGTTACCATATTGGCTTTGGTCAATTTGTTGCCGCGATGAGTTGGTGATGTCCAAAGTTACTGGGAACTGCTTTTCTCTGCCTTTTGATGATGGCAGAGCAGTGTAACCCAGGAGTACTGTCGAGCCCGAAGGTGCCGAGGCTCAGAAGGCTACAGAAAGCTGCGTAGCGAGCTCCTTAGAAGGCTGATTAACCCATAAAACAGGGCCTCAATTATACTTTGAGAGCCTTTCTAATCTGTGCGCCAAATCAAACCCGATTCTTTGTCTTAGTTTTGGCAGGCTTGGTAATTCTTTGTTGGATTTTGGTGGGCTCATTAACGGTAACTTGTTTAGGATGTGTCGATCAGTTGAATTCGAGTTGCGATTGTACAAATTATTTTTGGTGTTTACATTGTCTGCCTAGGCCTGGGTTTTCCATGCAGGCCGGATTGGCGATTAACATTATGCATGTGTTGGATGGGTTTCATGCTCAGAACTATGACTGGCTAACTCTGGGTCAATTGTTGCTATGTTAATGTCTCCTGGGGAGCGGAGATTTGGAGTTTACACAATTCCCCAGACAATTTGTTCAGCTCCAATATCCCAGACAGCTCCAATACCCAAAACTGGAATTTTCAGAGGTTAGTATTCCCCTGGTTTTGCAGTCCTTTTCCCTTGCAGACCCATGCACCCTTTAACAATCCCAAAGTTCATTTTAAGCGAGTCCAAAATGATCCTTCCTTAGGGTTTCTTCACACAGAGGGGGAATCTTTGAATTTTGAGAAAACTCGAGTTTTACACCCTTCTTGCGCCGTTTCCCGCCGACTCCCGACTGCACCAATCTGCGGGAGGTTACTTGCGCCACTCGGCCGTCCACTAACGTCAGTGGGCAGTTCCGGCGGTTCTCCCCTCCCACCCGCTCCAGCCCAAGTGCAAACTGGCACAGGGCGGAACACAAAGAGGAATGTTGGCGGATCTCGGCAGCAGTCGGCGGTAAGGCCATCAATTTCAGCCCCATAGTAATGAAAACATAGGTGTGCTAGAGGAGGATATAGAGCAATTGTGAGAGGTAGCGGTAGAAAAGAAGTTGTTTCTGAAAAGCAGAACTCAAAGTGTATAAGTCACCAGGCCCTCATGACATGCACCCTATGTTGTTGAAAGTAGTTAGAGAGGGGATAGTACACAATTTTTTAATCCTTTTTAAATATGCAAATCTTGACACTGAACTGGAGAATAGCAAACGTAATGCCTTTGTCACATGAACCGCATCCAGCAGGTCACTGAGTGAAATGGAACCACTATACTTTTCGAATCCTGCATGACTATTTGCAAGTAGTTCCCACAGCACTTTTACTTCTTTCTATTAAGCTGATGTTTAATGTGCAATATTCCCAGAACTAGCACCTGTGAGTACTTTCTAATTCAAAAGGAATCTTTTCCAGTTGCAACATCTTACGAAATAAACACTCCTGAATCACATGAACATCATCTCCCCTTTGCAGCAACAACATTTTGGTAATTTTACTCATTTGTTCAATCTCTTACTAACCTTTTGGTACTGCTTATGCTGGGTTCAAGTGATCAATTTGTATCAACTTCCTACTTTTTAAAAGGTTTTTTGGGTTAATATTGTATTATCACTTCCTATAAAGGAAACTCTCAGCATCAAGCACTCACAGGCTAGGTAGAACATAATGGCCCGGATTCTCTGGGGTTTACGACTGCGTACCGGTGCGTACATGGTTGTAAGTGCCCCGCAAATTCCGGGTTTCCTTATGCGATGGGCATGCGTGAAAACCCGGAACTTATGATCTGTTAAGTTTCACCTTGGACAGATCCACCGCATCCCCGGGAAATGGAGATTCGCTGGCGGAGAGTTGGACTATTTGCCCAACTACCGCCCAGTGAATTCGCGTGAAACTCTTATGCCTAGTAAAAGCAGGCGTAGGAGCTTCTTTTACCAGTGTAAGAGTTTAAATAATTATTACAATATATATTTTTAATTATTTCAACATTAAAAGGGGGAAATTGCCCCCTTCTTTAAGGCCTGTTACTGTCTCTAATGGGGCGGTAAGGCCTTTCCGCTTGGGGGCAAGCACCGGGGCTGATCCATCCGGAATTGCCCCCGAGCCGGGGGCAGCAGGAACGGGTTTCTGCCATGCCCCATGTTTCTGACCCACCCGGCATGCCGACCCCTTACCGCCTGGCGGCAACCCCTTTTCCGTCCCACAGGGGAAGTTGCCCCGGCGTGAGCACGGCCGACAACAATCGGTACCCCCGACAGCTTCGAGCAGCGGGAAGCAGCCAGTGATTGAGCGGAGCTGCCACCCTTTGTTTTGATTGTTGACTGACTCGTGAGTCAGTCTGACAATGGCGGCCGCTGGTTTGGCCGGGCCACTAACAGGCGGCCCTCCCTGGTGGCCCAGTGGGCTCTATGTTGGCTTCGCAGCGTCCCTCTCCCTTAATGGAAGGGGAGGGATATTGTGAATCGTCAGCACGGTAGTGATAGACACTGCCCCGCAACCAACACAAATCCGCCCCGCAACAAAGCGCTGGGAAGCGATGTCAGAGTAATAGAGCCAAATTTTCTGGCTCTTCCCTTTGACTCCTGCCGGGCGGTAAATTTGCTGCTAATTCGAATAGCCTCCCCAATTTCCCACTGAGGGCAATTGCGGCCCCAAAAACTTTACAATTAGTTATAGGTGATTTGTAGCCCCATTAAAACATTTCAATTTATTTTTCAAAAAATTAAATTTTTGTTTTGAATGTTAAATTTAATTGTATTTTAATTAATTTAATTAATTTTGAACATGTACTGATTTATTTTTTACTTAACTGGTGTGTAATTGTGTTTTTTAGGGGATTTCTATTAATTCTTATGGGGATTCTGTGCATAAATGGAATCCCCATAAGCATAAGGTGATCCCCTTTTTGACTGGTTCGCCTGGCCCACAAAATCCATGGGGCGCTTATGAACCACGTGCATCCCTGGAATACGTGGGCCTTTATGTATGCCTATACGTAGAGGCCCAGGAACGCAAATGTTTGAACCTCCGGGACCATTCGGTAGGTTCGTACTTTTCTTATGATTCAGAGCTATTTGCCCACAGGAAGCTTCCTACCAGACATTTAGAGGCTGCATGGATGAATTACAACAATTGTACATTCCTGTCTGGCGTAAAAATAAAAAAGGGAAGGTGGCTCAACCGTGGCTATCTAGGGAAATCAGGGATAGTATTAAAGCCAAGGAAGTGGCATACAAATTGGCCAGAAATAGCAGCGAACCCAGGGACTGGGAGAAATTTAGAACTCAGCAGAGGAGGACAAAGGGTTTGATTAGGGCAGGGAAAATGGAGTACAAGAAGAAGCTTGCAGGGAACATTAAGGCGGATTGCAAAAGTTTCTATAGGTATGTAAAGAGAAAAAGATTAGTAAAGACAAACGTAGGTCCCCTGCAGTCAGAATCAAGAGAAGTCATAACGGGGAACAAAGAAATGGCAGACAATTGAACAAGTACTTTGGTTCGGTATTCACTAAGGAGGACACAAACAACCTTCCAGATATAAAAGGGGTCAGAGGGTCTAGTAAGGAGGAGGAACTGAGGGAAATCCTTATTAGTCGGGAAATTGTGTTCGGGAAATTGATGGGATTGAAGACCGATAAATCCCCAGGGCCTGATGGACTGCATCCCAGAGTACTTAAGGAGGTGGCCTTGGAAATAGCAGATGCATTGACAGTCATTTTCCAACATTCCATTGACTCTGGATCAGTTCCTATCGAGTGGAGGGTAGCCAATGTAACCCCACTTTTTAAAAAAGGAGGGAGAGAGAAAACAGGGAATTATAGACCGGTCAGCCTGACCTCAGTAGTGGGTAAAATAATGGAATCAATTATTAAGGCTGTCATAGCAGCGCATTTGGAAAATGGTGACATGATAGGTCCAAGTCAGCATGGATTTGTGAAAGGAAAATCATGCTTGACAAATCTTCTGGAATTTTTTGAGGATGTTTCCAGTAAAGTGGACAAAGGAGAACCAGTTGATGTGGTATATTTGGACTTTCAGAAGGTTTTCAACAAGGTCCCACACAAGAGATTAATGTGCAAAGTTAAAGCACATGGGATTGGGGGTAGTGTGCTGACGTGGATTGAGAACTGGTTGTCAGACAGAAAGCAAAGAGTAAGAGTCAATGGGTACTTTTCAGAATGGCAGGCAGTGACTAGTGGGGTACCGCAAGGTTCTGTGCTGGGGCCCCAGCTGTTTACATTGTACATTAATGATTTAGATGAGGGGATTAAATGTAGTATCTCCAAATTTGCGGATGACACTAAGTTGGGTGGCAGTGTGAGCTGCGAGGAGGATGCTATGAGGCTGCAGAGTGACTTGGATAGGTTAGGTGAGTGGGCAAATGAATGGCAGATGAAGTATAATGTGGATAAATGTGAGGTTTCCACTTTGGTGGTAAAAACAGAGAGACAGACTATTATCTGAATGGTGACAGATTAGAAAAAGGGAAGGTGCAACGAGACCTGGGTGTCATGGTACATCAGTCATTGAAGGTTGGCATGCAGGTACAGCAGGCGGTTAAGAAAGCAAATGGCATGTTGGCCTTCATAGCGAGGGGATTTGAGTACAGGGGCAGGGAGATGTTGCTACAGTTGTACAGGGCCTTGGTGAGGCCACACCTGGAGTATTGTGTACAGTTTTGGTCTCCTAACTTGAGGAAGGACATTCTTGCTATTGAGGGAGTGCAGCGAAGATTCACCAGACTGATTCCCGGGATGGTGGGACTGACCTATCAAGAAAGACTGGATCAACTGGGCTTGTATTCACTGGAGTTCAGAAGAATGAGAGGGGACCTCATAGAAACGTTTAAAATTCTGATGGGTTTCGACAGGTTAGATGCAGGAAGAATGTTCCCAATGTTGGGGAAGTCCAGAACCAAGGGTCACAGCCTAAATATAAGGGGTAAGCCATTTAGGACCGAGATGAGGAGAAACTTCTTCACCCAGAGTGGTGAACCTGTGGAATTCTCTACCACACTAAGTAGTTGAGGCCAATTCATTAAATATATTCAAAAGGGAGTTAGATGAAGTCCTTACTACTCGGGGGATCAAGGGGTATGGCGAGAAAGCAGGAAGGGGGTACTAAAGTTTCATGTTCAGCCATGAACTCATTGAATGGCGGTGCAGGCTAGAAGGGCTGAATGGCCTGCTCCTGCAACTATTTTCTATGTTTCTATGTTTACCGCAAATTCAGGCCCAATAAAAAATAGGGCAAAACTCCTTTTACCCTGCTTCAACCTCAGAAAATCATTCACTAATACATCAAAATTAGGAGAGAGCATAGCTCCTCCACTGACTGAGATCACAGCTCATTTATTACATATATATTCTCTGATTGCTGTGGAAGGGAAAGTAATATTATGCCTCATGCCCATGAAATAAGAATGCCTTGATCACTACACAATTGAATTGTATTGAATTTCATGTGAGCCATCTGAAAGATAAAGCAAAGATGTGTAATGCCAACTGATTCCTATGTAATGTTAAATGTTTATTTCTGGTTAGAATTGTGAAAAGTTGCACTTTCTACATTTCGATATGTTTACTACGATCTTAACAATTTATAGAATAAATTAATGCAGTTTTGTACTGTTACAATGAAAATAAAGATGAAGTATAAATATTCTTACTCAGTGTGGTTGCTATCAATGGTACGAAACAATTCATGCATCTCTTCTGCATTTAGGACTCCATCTGTAAAATAAGCCTTGAATTCATCAAAGGACAGCTTGCCATCATCTATAAGCAAAGAAGAGATTTTGCAGTCAAAGCATGCTAATAGCCGCCATCTTCATCAACCTAGTTATTTTAAAATCTTTTCACAGTAACGGTGTGTTAAAAAAGATGGCTAGATTGAGTCAGAACATACAATGGATCAGTCATTTATGCATTAATCTTTTAAAACTATTGAGTATTATAACCTGAGACAGATGGCTAAAGTATATTAAATCTTTTTATAGTTATCTTACGGTATTTTCCCAAAATTTTGTTGTCACAGGAACCAAAAGAGGCGATTCAGCATTCATGGAATCATAGAATGATACACCACAGAAGGAGATCATTCGCCCATTGTATCTGTGCAGGCTCCTTGATAGACCTATTAGTCCCATTCCCCTGCTCTGTCCCCATAGTTCTGTCATTTTTTTTCCCTCCATGTATTTATCCAATTCCCTTTTGAAAGTTACTATTGAATCTGCTTCCACCACCCTTTCAGGCAGTTCAGATTGCAACAACTCACTGTGTAAAAAAAATGTTTCCTCATGTTCTTTTGCCAATCATCTTAAATCTGTGTCCTCTGGTTGCTGACCCTTCTGCCACTGGAAACAGTTTCTCCTTGTTTACTCTATCAAAACTGTTCATGATTTTGATCACCTCTATCAAATCTCCTCTTAACCTTCTCAGCTCCAAGGAGAACAACCCTAGATTATCCAGTCAACTCCACATAACTGAAATCCCTCATCCCTGGTACCATTCTAATAAATCTCTTCTGCAGCCTCTCTAAAGCTCTGACATCCTTCCTAAAGTGTGGTGCCCAAAATTGAACACAATACTCTACCTAAGGCCTAACCGATGTTTTATAAAGTTTTAGCATAACTTCCTGGCTTTTGTACTCTTATGCTTCTATTAATAAAGCCAAAGATCCCATATGCTTATTTAAGAGCCTTCACAACTTGTCTTGCCACCATCAAAGATTAGTGTACATACAATCCCAGGTGTCACTCTTCCTGGTCACCCTTCAAAATTATATCATTTTGTTTATATTGCATTCTTCCTACCAAAATGTATAATTTCACACTTCTCTGCATTCAATTTCATCTGTCATGTGTCTGCCCATTTCACAAGTTTGCCTATGTCCTCCTGAAGTTACAAATAAGTACATAGAATATACAGCACAGAAACAGGCCATTTGGCCCAACCAGTCCATGCCGAATAAAAACAGAAAATGCTGGAACTCTCAGCAGCATCTGTGGAGACCCTTTATCAGCGCTCCACTTGAGCCTTAGAAGTCAGTGAGACCAGTAGCCATTATAGTCAATGCCAGGCGTCAAGCCCCGAGGATCTAGATGCAGTGCCGCAAAAATTTCAGTGACCTCACACACTGGGTCAAAATCCTGAAGCTCCCTACCTAACAGTACTGTGGGACTACCTTCACCACAAGGACTGCAGCGGTTTAAGAAGGTGACTCACCACTGCCTTCTCAAGGGCAATTAGGGATGGGCAATAAATACTGGCCTTGCCAGCGACACCCAAATCCCGTGAATGAATAAAAAGAAAATGAGTGGTCAGGTCGTTGCATTAATCTTCAAATGCCATATCCTACCAACTGCGCCACCATCCTCATACACTGCTCAATGCACCACTCCGTCACTCACTTACCAATACTCCCTATCAATCAGTACTCATACTTCATATTCATAGCTGCACCTCACCATCACACACATAGTACTGCTGCAAGCCTCACATCTCATAGCTTGTACATACTGGCAGCTATTCATCCCTGACAGCCTCTTCACCCAAACAGATTGCATCACACTCACTGACACACATCCCTCTCTCTTGCAGGACAAGGTGGTGCACAGGTGAAGGCTGCAGGTTTACCTGCATGTCCTTACACCATGGAAGAGACAGTGCTGGCCATCATTGGAATGGCCATTGCTGAGACCGTGGCCAGCGGCGGTGCTGAAACCATAGAAGATGACGGTATCCTCATACCTAATCCACCTTCTCACATCCCATTTCTCTCTCATCCCACTATTTATTCTGATTAACAAACTACAGATGGTGTAAGCATGCACCTCTTGTTTCCAACCCCCCCTCCCCCTCCCCCTCCTCTCTCCTCACTACAACCTTACCCTTGTGCCTTTCTCCTTTTAGATACCCAAGAACTGCAACCTGACTAAGCAGTGGTGGAAGAGCAACAAGATAATGAAGAAACACCATCACTCAATTTCACACTCACAGCCACCAGCTTAGGTAGACATTGCACATAATTTAGAGGATAGTATAGAGGTGGGATCTGCATGTGATGAGACACGGGGCACTAGTGGTCTGCAGTCAGGGCAGGAGGTAGGGGGCAGAAGTTGCGTGGGTGCCAGCTCCTCAGAAGGTGAGGTCGCACACAAGTTCTACTGCAAAGGACTCAGATGAGTACTTCAATGGGGCAGGCTACAGAAGAAGGCTGTTGGATGTGCACAACATGTTGTATTGACAAGCCTTCCAAAAAGGCTGCATGCACTGTCAAGGAGCATGGAAGAGTCTGGCAGCAAACTTGTACAGGGCTTTGCACAGAGTTTGAAGCCCATCCTTTCCAGCATGGAAAGGTGGTCAGCTCCATTTTTACTTGTGGACCCAACCATGATGCAATGCCTGATGGCCAATGTCTCAGCTTCCATTGCAGCATAAGCAGCAGCAACCCAATGTTTGCAGCAGAACTCATGTGTAACCTCGCCCTCTG